>NC_047114.1:81500399-82100399 GCF_902500255.1 Thalassophryne amazonica | reverse complement strand
ATGATAAACAGTGCCATTATACAAATCAGTGCATATGTTACATAACACTTTCCTGATTATACTACATAATAATCAATACAAATCCCGCTGTTGCGGGATTGTTATGGAGCACGATCCGTGGCTACAGTGCTGACTGCAAAGACAGCGCTACACGCCCTTTTCTCCAGACTTCGAGCCTGGAGCCAGAGCAGCGCTGAGCTTAACTTTATGTGGTGTGATCGTTTTAGACAATGAAATTGATAATAACAACTGTAGTTTCGTCATTCCCTTAATTCGCCTGTGCTGCAACCAGGTTTTTGTCTTCTCCATTCGGTTGTCACAATAAAAGAAATACAGAAATACATTTAAAAATAAAGAAATCTGACAGATTAGGCGTGTCTTATTAATTGAGCGAGCAAATATCCACATGTCAAGAATTATTGACATGTGAAAAGAGAATACAGTGGTCCCTCGCTATAACGCCGTTCACCTGTCGTGGCCTCGGAGTCTCGCGGAGTATTTAGTCCAATTTTGCATGCCTTTTTTTTTACAGTGTTCTGTGTTCTGCGTATCTGTTTATAAGAATCTTGTTGCCCAGAAGAGAAAAGAGCGCCAACAACTACTCATAACTGTGTTTGTCACACGGAAACAAACACCTGCTGCTGTGAGGTGTGAGTGGGAAAAGGCGCAGTGTCAGGACGCAGAGGCCCGATCTGTGAAATACTGGTCAGTCACTATTAATAATTTCTTATGTGTCCGACCTCGTTCGTTGATCGTTAAAATTAATTCGTTAGTTCTAAATGCCATCATAATTATTTATAGGAAAACATTCTATTTTTATTTCTCAAACAAATGTTTGGGCCTGAAACAGTTTGGTATTATTTTCCTTCTAAGGTTTGAACTTTGAGAGTGTTTACACACGAGAGAAAAGTGAGAAAATGTTCATGCCTGATTGAGAAAGTGTATAAACTGTGTAGTGAGGGGTTTTACAGCTTTGAAACGTCTATAAAAATTGTAAAAAATAACGCTGACTACGTCGCGGTTTCGCATATTTCGGGCTATTTTTTAGAATGTAACTCCAGCGATTAATGAGGGACCACTGTAACACTTTATTGATTATATACTACAAAACAATTGATACGACGGCCGCTTTCGATGCTCTATTGGCACGCGTCGTGATTGGTGGAGTTCTTTTTCATTGCTGTCTTCATGGCTTCCATGTCGTAAAATGAGGGTGTGTCTGAAGCGGAGTCTGAATATTTATGGCCGTGTTTATTATAAGTACGATCGTTTCCACCCGCCGCATTTATCAAGATCACGTCAGGCGTACGCCAGAAATGGGCAGGTGCGCACTGCTTGATACATGTCACGGCGACTTTGGTGTATTTCAAGTTTACGCCGTAAATTTACGCCACAAGTGCGCAACATTGATACATGAGGCCCCAATCAGTTTAGTCATGAGGGGCGCTCAACAGGAAAAAAACCTAATTATTTCTTCTATGTTTTCTTGTTCTTAAAGTTTTGAGCTGAATCTGGATTAGGGTTGGGTATTGGGAACTGGTTATTTTCAGGTATCGTTAAGAAATGATTCGATCCACCGACATCAATAGCCTTTTTGCTTAACGATTCCCTTATCGGTCCTTCAGAGGGGCCGTTGTTTTTTGGGGGTATTTGTCAGGAAAATGATCATTTCTCTACCATTTCTGCAGCGTGGCTCTGCTTTGAAGCTTGAAGCAATGAAACAGTGCTCCGACTCGTTGCTTCGTTGGTTCTTTGCTTCGTTGGTTTTCCAAAGCAGCAACTCCACTTCTTAACCCCTCTCAAAGCCATTAAAATATGTCAATCGTGAGTCACTTTTGTGCGGATTAAAGTCACTAACTGGGACACTTGTCTTGTGAGAAAGAAACGAGACTCGTCCTCTGTTCTGTTCACACAGCTCCAAACGTTGTGCGGCTCTCTGCCGAGTCAAGTTAGAAAGATAGAGTCTGGTCGGAATTGATAACTTCAAAGCGAATGGCCGTTTAAATCAAATTACACCTTTTTTCAAACGTTATAAGGTGGCTCGGGCATCTTTTCCGGATGCCCCCTGGACGCCTCGCTGGAGAGGTGTTCCTGGCACGTCCCACTGGGAGGAGGCCCCGGGGAAGACCCAGGACACGCTGGAGGGACTACATCTCTCGGCTGGCTTGGGAACGCCTTGGGGTTCCCCCAGAGGAGCTGGGGGAGGTGTGTGTGGATCGGGAGGTCTGGGCGGCCTTGCTTGAGCTGCTGCCCCCGTGACCCGACTCCGGATAAAGCGGAAGAAAATGGATGGATGGATGGATGGATGGATAATACAAACAATAAACTGCAGTCAATCAAAATGTTTTTTCCCTCCCAAAATGAGATGTCCTGCGCTGACATGCAGCAGCTGGCTGAGCTCAGCTCAGAGGTATGGAGAGACTTTCATGCCATTAATGTCTGAAATGCTTTTGACAAAAACTACAGATTTTGTTTATTTCTATTTATGTCTAGAGATCAAGGACCCAGTGACCAATATCATATTTATTTACTTTAAGACTCAATAAAATGTTGTTGACATAGAAAACCTGTAAAGCCTACTTTTAGTACACAGAAAATTCACAAGAGGTATTGATAAGGGAATTGATAAGGAATCGGATCAGTAAGCAGATCGATAATGGCTTCGATATCGATAAATCTTATCAATACCCATCTCTAATCTGGATTCCACAATTCTTTTTAACTACTGCTTTTTAATCCTGTAAGACAAAGCAGGGAACGTCTCCTCACTAATGCACATAGGCGGCTCTAGTCTGGGGCTATAATTCCAACACACACAATAAAATAAAATCCTAAGCCCTACCATAAACCTGATATTTACATTTCAAAATCATGTGTTCAGCCTCACTTTCTCACCACTACTACCCTGACTGATCCGGTTCTCTAGAACCCCTAATTCTCATATAACCAATGATCTGTTGTTTATACACTACAAGAAGGTGAATGCAAAATGCATTTAGTTTTCTTCATTTCTTTAGTTTTTCTGTTAAAATGATTATAAATGGATTGTTTATCATTAATTTTCTATGTCCGCTTATTCCAATTAAGGGTCATGGGGTACAGGAGTGTGTCCCAGCAGTCATAGGGCGAGAGGTGGGGTACACTCTGGACAGGACACCAGTCTATCACAGGACCACATACAGACAGACACATTTAGACTCATACCTACGGTCAATTTAGAGTCACCATTTCACCTGACCTGCATGGAAGTCAGCATGCACCACACAGAAACGTAACACAGAAAGGACCAAGTGGGAAGTGAACACAGGACCTTCTTCCTGTGAGATAACAGTGCCAACCACAAAGCCACCATACTGCCCCAAACAGACTCCATCCAGGAACCAGAACCTGGTAAAAACAAGAAATGAGAGGACGACAGTCCAGTATTCAGAATGAGTGGAGACGCACATCCCAACCTGAGCTTGTTTGCCAGTTTCTTTCATTCCAAGGTCACCACTGCTTGGCTTTCAAACTCTGTAAATTGTTTTGCTCCAGTATGAAATATATCACCAAGCCCTAAGAATCATGACAAACTCTGGAGCCGCCTTTGAATCTACATGAAAGGGTCTGGATCAAATGATGAATCTGGATTGTTTTTTTTATGAATCGGGTTATTGTGTGTGTTCCAGAGCAGAAACATATTTGCTAGTTTCTGTGTTGTTGTGTTTGCCCATGAAGGTGCTTCCTCGGTGTTCAGGAGCTCAGATGGGAACTGGATTGCTCTGCAGAGCACCCCACTTTCACGTCCGGACCTGTTGACCAAAAGGAAGAGTCTGGTCTATAATGCTTTGGAGGTCGAGTCTGGAGTTGTCTCTCCTTATGAAGGCATGGGCTCTGACAATGAAAACAGGCCGAGCCTGATTGCTTGTGGAGTGCCATCCAGCGGGATGTCTTAAGGACGTGGACCGATGCTAACTTCAACCACCAGGACACAGACGACACCTGCAGTCATCAAACCGGGATGCTGTCTCCGCTAACGGGTTATCAAGGTGACAGAGGAGATCTGCTTTCAGATCCAGAGGAGTATTGGTACCATAATACATCTCAAGAATCACTACTGAGGAGTAATTGGGACTTGAAATCAGGCGGCCTTCGGTCGTTCCCGTCGGACGAGTATCATTGATGTGAACTTTAACCCCGAAGGCTCGGCAGATAAGAACCAGTGTGGCTGCAGAGGAAGAAATGGAGATACTTGGGAGATCACATAAAGAGAGAAGAAATCAAAATGATCCAGCTTCTTCTCTGCCGGTAAGATATAACATAATAAACAAAAGTTTGCTTTACACTCAATAACAAAAGAATAGAAAAGCTGAAAACTCTATGACACTAGAAATGACACTCCTTAACGCAACACAAAAAAATGCGCAAAGATGTGCAATTTGGTGAAATTGCACATCTTTGCACGTTTTTTCATTGTCATGTTGTTCTCCAAGACTTCTGTGATTAAACAGAGATGACTTTGGAACAGCAAGCAGAGAGGCTTTATATGCAAATGATCACTTTGGTGGGTTTGTCTACATCCCTTCATGGCTAAAGATGGGAGTAGGAAGCAGACCTGATGATTGAGACTTATTACTATCCGTACACACTTTATTGCTCTTTTGTCATTCTTTTGCTTTATCATTTTGGCATAAAAATAGGTACACACACATTTCTGTCTTTGTATGTACAAACACGAGTCCCACAGTTAGTCCAGCAGGACTAACTCCTTCAAAGATGTTCATGTTTGTCAAAATAACTATAGTTGCAGCTTTAAGAAGTTTCTCAAAATAACCACTGTAAATTAATTTCACCTTTTACGTTCACCAAAATAAAAGATCGTGAGACTCATAAAAATGTGGTGTATGACTGCATGTGAATGATTCATGGTAATATTTTTATACAATTCCTTGAAATATCCTCTCAAAACTAGTTTGATCTTTCAAGGTCCCGAAGGTTAGAGGTCAAATGACCAATAGAAAGCTGATATATAACTTAATTTAAGTGTTTAATATTAACTAAACTAAAGTATCTTTAGCCAGTTTCTCAGAATAATGAGCAAAAAGCTTGACCTTGGTCTGTGACTTTGCCTTTTAACCAGTTTCTCTCTAAATTAATCCTTTTGTTCCTGACTGACTCTCAGTCATTCTACCAAATTTAATCCAAATTGGGTCAAACTCTTTGAGTTATTTTGTTCACACAAGGACAGACACACAGGACCAAAATAATACCGCTGCATGTGTGAGTGCTGTGCCTGGATGCAATATGAGGGGAAACTGAAACATTTTGAGCCTGGCCCAGAAAAGAAGGGTCTGTGAAACTAACATTTTTCAACATTGCACCAGTGAGTCAAAACTTCCACATTTTCTTGAAAAATGTTGGTTTCTCAGAATGCAAAAGATTGAGAACCACGCCCTACTTTTGCTGGGTCAGGCTCAAAACGTTTCAATCACCCCTTGTAAATGCCTCGTTGATTAAACTGATTAAAACTTGCTTAGATATGTACTAAAGTATTTCCAGAGAAATTACATTTCATGCACCACGCAAAAGTAAATCATGTAAAATAAAATAAAAATACTTGTTTAAATCTCCATTTTTGTCTTCTATTTACAGAATTACAACAAAAAAGACCAGAAATCCATTCATGCTTCTGATGCTGTGACCTCTGACAATTCAACCCCAGAACCTTCTGAGGTAGAGAGTGACATCGCCGGATGGAGAGCCAGTCAGAAGGATCAGGACGTGAAATGTCAGTTAGCACGCCACACAAGCAATTCCGACTCCTCCACTCCAGAAGGTGACGGAGTGAGGGATTGTGGTAGGGATCAAGGACAGAGGCAGGAAAGCAGACAACGAAGTGAGGAAAGAGATGAATCTGAGATGGAGCAGGAGATGGAGGAGAATGAAACAGATGATGAAGAGATGGAGTGCAGACTTTACAGGCTGGTTGAACAGTCCAGACGTTCCTACTTCTCATCTACTGACGATGAGTTAGACAACATGAGACAGAGTGATGGAGAACAGACCAGAGATGAAGCCATGGAGGTCCATTGGCTAGAAAACCATCAGGGTGTGGAACCGGTTCCCATCCACAGAGGACGAGCTGCACAGGAGTGCCAGTGCTGAGGGAAAGAGGAAGACCGGAGAGGATGAAGACTGGAGGACCGAAGAGCTGACGGCCAAAGTGTGCAGACTGGCAAATGAAATCAGTGCTGCCCAGTTCTACGTCCACGGAAGACGAGTTGGACAAAGTGGGACTCGATGATGAATGCTGGGAAACTGCAAGCGGGAGGAAAACAGTCCAGGCCATTCAGGTACGAGAGCTGGCCAGTCTGGTCAGCGCCTCACAGTTCTCATCCACCGAGGATGAGCTGGACCAAGCCGGAGACAACGAGGAGCCATGGACGGCTGAGACCAAGAGGGAGGAGCGAAGAGATGCTGGTGGAGATGTAGAAGTGGAAACGGTTCAAAATGTTAAAAGTTTGCAGAGGAAGGAGGAAAATCAGGAGCTGGAGTTTGGAGAAACATCGGCGGAAACGATGGCAACAGGCTCCAAAATCCAAAAGGACAGTCAGCCTGCGATAAAGAGGACAGAGAGGCAAGATGAGGATGATGAAAAGTTGGACAGAATAATTAACAACATGTTGATGATGATGGTGAAGGAAGAGTACAGAAAATCAGATCTGGAGAAAGATACAAATGGGAGACGACAGCCATAAAACAGAATTGGCAGAATCGGGTCTCGATGCCCGAGGGACACATCAACAAAACAAATCAACATCTGAGGACATGGACGAGACCAAAGCGTGTTTCAGAAGAGCAGAAGTAAGTGATGACAAACAGGAGGTCAGAAGAAAAGAGATGTACAGATGAAGAAAGATAGAAACAGACAAAATGCTCGAAGAGTTCAAATCCAAACATACAGAGTCCGTGAAGCAGTGTGCGTCCAATCGTCACAAGCTTTATGGTCACTGGAGGACAATCGATGTGTAAGTACAAACTCAGAGTTTTTATTAAATTTTTTGTCACTTCTGAAACTGGCTGTCAATTCTGGGAAGAACTTTGTGTACGTACGGTGTTGAAACAAGGCTCTGACATATCGGTGGCCAAGCACCTGTACATGACTTTAGTTAGTTAGCAAATGAGGTGGAGGGCGGCTCAGGTTGAAGTTTTCTGAAATGCATAAAAAGTTGTGAAATTTGAATACTTCCACTTCCAGAGTGTTATGCAGTACACAATTCCAATGTGGTCTATGCGTAATTGCAAAATACATCACATTTGATGATGTGATGAATAAGTAGCATTTGCTTGGCATTTTCTTCTTCTTATTATTATTATCTTGTGCTCCTGAAACTCTTTCTGGAAAGATGCTGCACGTTTGTGGTGTCAGAACGAGGCTTTAAATATGATTGATGTCTCTGCTGCCTCGGAACTTTGCCAGTTACTTTAATGAGGGTTATGGTAAGGATTAGTCTTTAACTTTTCTGAAATGCATAAAAAGTTTGAAATTTGAACAACACTTCCAATTCTGGACCTCTTCCAGAATTGTTAGCAGTACAAGAATTCCAATATGGTCTATATGTAATTACAGAATATTTTACATTTACGTGCTGCGCACGTCTGGTGGTCAGAATGAAGCCCTAATTTGATGTCTCAGTTGCTTAGCAAGCTTGCAAATGGGTTTAATTTTCTGAAATGGCAAAAAAAGGTTGGAAATTACTTCCACTTCCAGAATTTTCCTGAATAGTAGCATCCTGATATGGATTAAGTCAATTTCTGGAATATTTTACATTTGCATACTGCACAATGAATACAATGGCTTGCAAAGTATTCATACCCCTTGGTATTTCACTCATTTTAATTTATGTATGACATTTCAAATATAAAAAGTAAATCAGCTTCTCAATATAAATTTCCTAAATTATCTTCCTTAGGCCTCAACGGAAAGTAAATCTCTACAACTTAATATAATTATTAAAAATATTAAAGCCAAGATGATGGTTGCATAAGTAATCAGCCCCTTTGGTATAATACCTATAAATTTAATTGCCAGTTTTCTTCAGACAAGTCAGGGGAATGGATACATGAATGGATACATTTCCAAGTCACTATGACGTTATAAAGAATACAAACACTGTGGCACTCTATGGTAAATCTGTGTGGAGTAGACAGTTCTCAAAAACTGAGTGACTGTGCAAGAAGGATAAGAATGAGGAAAGCCACCAGACACCCAGACAACCCAGAAGAAGTTATAGGCTTCTGTGGCTGTGACTGGAGAAAATTGTGCCATAGCACGTTTGCATTTTGTATCCCTAGTTATACAGCTTCATGATGAAGTGGTACAGAGGAGGGTTTTAATTAAAAAGAAGACCTGAAGTTCAGCTACAATTTGCCAGAAGGTACATCTGAGATGCAAGCCTAGATTTAATGTCTTGGTGAAAGAAAACCCTCCTCTGATTATTTACTGATTATTTACAGGTATGATACCAAAGGGGCTGATTACTTATACAACCCATCATTTTGGCTTTTACATTTTTAATTAATTTATATCAAATTGTAGAGATTTACTTTCAGTTTGAGTCTAAGGAAGATAATTTAGAATTTTATATTGAGAAGCCTAATTTACATTTTGTACACTGAAAAAAAGATCATGTTTGAACCAACTTAAAAAGTGTTACAATTTGTAAAAACCTGAATGAATTAAGCTGTTTGAACTTAAGTTTGTAAGTTAGAGTTGATTTAACTTTCAAGCGTAAGTTCAAACACTTAATTCATTCAGGTTTTTACAAATTGTAAACACTTTTTAAGTTGGTTCAAACATGCTCTTTTTTCAGTGTATTTGAATGCCATAAACAAATTAAAATGTGTGAAATACCAAGGGGCTAAATACTTTTGCAAGCCAGTGTACATTCTTTGAACAACTCAGACACATGCCAAAGTGAGACACTAACAAGATGTTGCTGAACACTGAGCCACAGTTTCTAAGCCAGTCTGAGTTCGGTTCACCGTGGTGGAAGCAACCGCTTCACCAGAACGACTGAGTATTTGCTCGATGCTCGTTCTTCATTTTTTTCTCTTCTTCTCTGTGCACACCAATGAAGAATAAACCATGTTTTAGTGGAAAGTGCTGAAGATAATTAACATGTAATGAGGCACCATGCAGAGAAGTTTAGATATGCATTTATCATTTATCATCATGTAGGTGCCACGCACCTTAGTGCACGTGTGAGTGGGCGGGTTCTGACTGCATTAGGCCACATCCTATGAACCACTGAATGTTCAGTTTTCATTTTGTTATTAAATTATTTCCAAGCCCCCAAAAGAGATCATGATTTTTCTTTAAAATGCAGCTATAGTTAGTTTGCAGTTTTTAAAAACGCAATCTTCATTCCCGAAACGGCTGCATTTCTCTGTAAATATAACACGTTTCTCATATATTATGAGAAATAAACACTTCTAAAACTGAAAGCGCTGTTTTTGGAACCTGATAATACCTCTGGAGTGATTTGTAGGACATCTTGTGGATGTCAGCGTGCACACACATCATACACAGTCAAAGGTCATTTCTGGTCTTTTCAAAAGAAAGCTCATGTATGTGCACAAGCACGCCCTCCTGCAGAGACCTTTAAAAGGTACATGCTCATACGGCTGAGGGTATTTCAGCATTGCTTTATTTATTTTTTTCTTTGTTTCTCGTACTGCTGAATGTTCAAATAATAGTTGTTTATTACTATGTCGCAGAAATCAAATATCAGACATTATTTGCAAACATTCAGTATAAATATTATATGATTTGATATCATGGTGTGTGTGTGTTTGTGTGTGTGTGTGTGTGTGTGTGAGCGCGCACTGTAGAGGTCCTCGGCTGAGTCTTTGCGCAGTATCACCACTGAGGTGCTTAAAGTGCTGAATGCCACTGAAGACATGCTGCAGGCTGTAGAATCGGGAGACGAACCCAGACTGCCCTCCATCTCTCTGCACCAAACGTGACCCCAGGAAGCTGGATCAGCCGTTCTCCAGGCTCGAGGAAATGTATGACTGACTTATTTTGGTTGTTTATTGTTTCCATCAAGGAGGTAATGTTTTTGTTGTTTCTCGTCTCTTTCAATTAAACTTAAAGGAGATGTAGCTTTGGGTCAAGGCAGAGTTAATAGAATTTTGGTGTTGATCCAGATCATTGGGGTGATCTTGCCTTTGATCTTTGATCGTGATTTAGTATCACAGTGTTGATGAGCGGATCAAAGGATCAGGTAATCTTTTGAGGTATCCTGCTAATAAATGAAAACACAATCAAAGAAACGTTATGTTGTTGTATGATCAGGTTCAAAGCTTTTCAGTCAGGATCAAAGTTCAATGATTAGGTTGAAAGAAAGGAAAATATCAACAGAGACCATGCAAAGTGGGTATTGTTGGACTGTAATTTAGGTTTTACTTGAGTTTGACCTTGGCTTAAGTTAGTATTCTTCTTCAATGAATTATGATGGAGCCCAAACCAGTTTTGCAGAAGGTAAAGTTTGGAAGCATAGGAAGCATATTGCCCCACCCACAGCACTATTAGTGGACCAGATTATGTAAAAATCATGCATTTGGTGTTACAAGTACCACATTTGCATGTCATTCTCATGATATTAATTAGCATATCTGGTGGATCGGCCCCTTGAAAATTCAAGATGGCGGCCATTTCCCAAGATGGCCACCATCTTGGGAAGGCGGCCGTTCCGGGCTGTCCTGTCTGGACACTGGACACATCCAAGTCTCGGCTGTTGTCTGTCATCTGTTGTGATTGTTTTTTTTGTTTTTGTTATGACTGTTTTCTGTGCTATGGGTTTTTTTTGCTCTCCAGTGGTGCTGCGGGAGTTCAAACGCAGCAGCAATGGAGTTTTTCTTTTCCCAATTCTTTCCTTGTGTGTGCTTTTATATGTGTTCATGTACCGGACCGGCTTATGTGTGTTGTTGTTTGTTAAGTGTGTCATGAGGCCGGTCAAGGTTTGCTCAGCCCTGCTCGTGACCTAGGGCAGGGATATACATCTGGAGCTGGGTCCCCGGGCGCCAAAAAAGGCGACCTCTGCTCCTAACTGGCAATTAGGATGGGTAAAAATGCAGTAACATTTCATTGTGCAGGGAACATGTTCCTATGTGCATATGACAATAAACTTCTTTGAATCCTTGAATCCTTGAAAATGACCTATTGAAAAACAATTTTGGATCAAAATGCACCTATTTGGGCAATTTAAAATGATATTGATATCAATTCCATTTTGTCATATTTTATTTTCTTTGCTATTTATGGTATTCATCATGTTTTGTTTGTGTATGTGCCAAATTAGAGTGAAGTGTATTACATTTAGTATTAATGGGTTTCCAACCAGCATGTTTGAAAGTGTTCCTCTTTTGAAACTACTGCATGTAGGCCTATTAAAAGATGTTAAGGGTTGAGTATATTGTGATTTTATTTGAATATATACAGTCAGCATGTGCAAATGGCAATTTATTGTTGTTGGAAATAGTTGAATCCAACATTCCTTCAGTGAGAGCATTGAAGATGCAACGTGTCTGGGTCTTCCAGCATGACAATGATCCCAAACACACCACTCGGGCAACGAAGTAGTGGCTCCGTAAAAAGCATTTCAAGGTCCTGGAGTGGCCGAGCCAGTCTCCAGACCTCAACCCCATAGAAAATTTGTTAACAGAGTTGAAAGTCCGTGTTGCCCAGCAACAGTCCCAAAACATCACTGCTCTAGAGGAGATCTGCATGGAGGAATGGCAAAAATAGCAGCTACAGTGTGTGCAAACCTGATGAAGACTTACAGGAAATGATTGACCTCTGTCATTGCCAAAAAAGATTATGTTACAAAGTATTGAGTTGAACTTTTGTTATTGACCAAATACTTATTTTCCCACCATCATTTACAAAGAAATTCTTTAAAAATCCTACAGTGTGATTTCCTGGATTTTTTTTCCCCTCATTTTGTCTCTCAATTGAAGTGTATCTATGTTGAAATTTAGACCTCTCTAATCTTTCTAAGTAGGAGAACTTGCACAATCAAGGGCTGAGTAAATACTTTTTACCCCACTGTAGAGTGGTCTAGTCCCACCTTCTGAATGAAGCCATCTATGTGCCACGGCCAGGTGATGGGCGGGCATCACCTTGGTCTTCTCCACTTGCAGTAATCAGAATTGAGGCACCTGCACCGTGGACCCTGCTCAGTCAGGGACGTGTGCTACATTGCCTCACTCACAATACAAGCGATCGTCCTCATTTGGGTCTCCCTAAGTAACCATTCCTTTAACACAATCCCATTCCAGCAGTAGCCAAGGATTCTCAGTGACCTAGTACCAGAGATACCATTATGTCCTTAGATCAGTAGTTAGAGTCTCAGAACTCTAGATAATTCCTGTGTTTTTCGCTGCACACGCGTGTCCTCGGAGGGGATGACTTGTTTTTGTGTCTCATGTTATTTCCTCCATTGTGCTGCAGGTGTATATTGCAGCTGGCACAGTGTGCAGCCTGGAGGAGGAGCTGAGTGACCTGGAGGAGTGTGCCAGAGCAATCAGCAGCAACACTTCTGACATGGAGCTTTATTTTCTGGAAGAAACAGGTGGCAACAGCAGCAGCAAAAGTCCAGCAGTCTGAGCTGCAGGTGGGATGAAGCTCTGCTGGCTTTTATTTGCTGAATATTTAACTGTATTTGGAATTGGGCAGAGATAAAGATGCAAAGCTAATTTGAATGTTTCATGTGCAGAAGGGGATTTTTGGCCTATAGGTGGCACCATAGGAAACGTTTCTGATGCCAGATGTCATCTCTTAAAGTACAGAGGCCAAGATGTTGGTCAGAAGAGATTACTGACCTGATGCTGGTGCAAGATAAAATTCAGTCATCAAAAGTCATAGAAAACATTCTCTGGAGTGTAAATAACAAATATGATTTCACTAACATCGCCAATAACAGCGCAGGCTTTGGATAAACAGACAAATGATAGGACTTCACATTTGGACAAGTACTCTGCTGGATTAATAAATAGAAAGTACTCACTAGAGTGTATATTTTGCCAAGGCCTGCAGACACCTGGGTTTCAAGTTAAACACAAACCTGAACCTGGCTGCTCATCTTTCATTGTGTTCCTGACCTTTGATCTGATTGTTGATCTTAAATAAAAGCAATTAGGGTCAAAGTCAGGATCTGCTCCTTGACCTGAATCTGCATCAACATGTAATGAATTATTCATTGGTATGTGTCCCATCCTTCAACAAAATTTCATTAAAATGGTTTATTAGGTTTAGTGTAATTTTGCTAAAAACTGAATAAATAAATGTGACCCATCTATTTATTATTTTAGAAATGCCACTGGTTGTCTTAAAAGAGTTGTTAAGGAGGATGAGTAACAGGAAGACGGGACGGGAAGGAGAGGAACAGTAGTAGCCAGTAAACCAGTAGCGAGCAGTATTCTGGTATTTATGTTTGTATTTACATTTTGCAAATAGTTTTTTACTTCTGCTTTTGATACTCTGTGTGCTTCTTACCGTGTGTGCTGCTATACAATGTTGCTGGAACCTCAATTTCCCTGGGGGAGTCTTCCCAAGGGATTAATTAAATTCTATCTAATCTAATATAATCCAGAAATAGTCAATCAATCAATCAATTTTTTTATATAGCGCCAAATCACAACAAACAGTTGCCCCAAGGCGCTTTATATTGTAAGGCAAGGCCATACAATAATTATGTAAATCCCCAACGGTCAAAACGACCCCCTGTGAGCAAGCACTTGGCTACAGTGGGAAGGAAAAACTCCCTTTTAACAGGAAGAAACATCCAGCAGAACCAGGCTCAGGGAGGGGCAGTCTTCTGCTGGGACTGGTTGGGGCTGAGGGAGAGAACCAAGAAAAAGACATGCTGTGGAGGGGAGCAGAGATCAATCACTAATGATTAAATGCAGAGTGGTGCATACAGAGCAAAAAGAGAAAGAAACAGTGCATCATGGGAACCCCCCAGCAGTCTACGTCTATAGCAGCATAACTAAGGGATGGTTCAGGGTCACCTGATCCAGCCCTAACTATAAGCTTTAGCAAAAAGGAAAGTTTTAAGCCTAATCTTAAAAGTAGAGAGGGTGTCTGTCTCCCTGATCTGAATTGGGAGCTGGTTCCACAGGAGAGGAGCCTGAAAGCTGAAGGCTCTGCCTCCCATTCTACTCTTACAAACCCTAGGAACTACAAGTAAGCCTGCAGTCTGAGAGCGAAGCGCTCTATTGGGGTGATATGGTACTACGAGGTCCCTAAGATAAGACGGGACCTGATTATTCAAAACCTTATAAGTAAGAAGAAGAATTTTAAATTCTATTCTAGAATTAACAGGAAGCCAATGAAGAGAGGCCAATATGGGTGAGATATGCTCTCTCCTTCTAGTCCCCGTCAGTACTCCAGCTGCAGCATTTTGAATTAACTGAAGGCTTTTTAGGGAACTTTTAGGACAACCTGATAATAATGAATTACAATAGTCCAGCCTAGAGGAAATAAATGCATGAATTAGTTTTTCAGCATCACTCTGAGACAAGACCTTTCTGATTTTAGAGATATTGCGTAAATGCAAAAAAGCAGTCCTACATATTTGTTAATATGCGCTTTGAATGACATATCCTGATCAAAAATGACTCCAAGATTTCTCACAGTATTACTAGAGGTCAGGGTAATGCCATCCAGAGTAAGGATCTGGTTAGACACCATGTTTCTAAGATTGTGGGGCCAAGTACAATAACTTCAGTTTTATCTGAGTTTAAAAGCAGGAAATTAGAGGTCATCCATGTCTTTATGTCTGTAAGACAATCCTGCAGTTTAGCTAATTGGTGTGTGTCCTCTGGCTTCATGGATAGATAAAGCTGGGTATCATCTGCGTAACAATGAAAATTTAAGCAATACCGTCTAATAATACTAGTGATTATAATAATGAACTGAAATTGATTTAGATCTCATACAAATAATGGACAGATTATCCCAACAAAGAAACATAGATTAAATGTATTTTAAAAAAGAGAAAAACTTTGCAGGGGCTCTACTTTTGCTGAAACTAAAGCAGATCATTTTTGTTGCATCATTTATAATGTTTTTTCTTTAAAGACAGTTTTCTGTTACTGCTGTTCAGATATGTGACATCTCTGCAAGAATCGCTGCTTTGAAGAGTGCAGGGCTCAACGTGGACCCAAAGTCACGTTTGACTAAAGGATGGATCAGACCAGTGATGGTACATTATTAATACTCTAACAGTGACACGGTCAGACAAAATAAAAGAAACCTACTTGTTACATTTAATTTTGCAGCCATTCACTCTGGACTCATCTAGACACCTGAGGAGGCGATTACCAGCACCACCAGTGAACGGTAACTGCCCTGATAATCACAAACACTGGTTACGAGAACAGTATATTATCAGCATAACATTTAATATAACCAAACACATTCCTCAGCACATACACAACTTTTTGAGTAATCCTGACATTTTTGATTTTTAATGACACAAAAGTGCATCTTTTTTTTGCTCTCTTCCATTTTAGACAAGAAAAATTAAGTTATCTACCGCCAACTGTCAACACAGCAGTGCCTTCACCCTGTCACTCTGCAGCCAGCCACAAGAGATGTGATCACACAGTCACAGCAGCTGAATTAACACCGTTCTAAAGGAGATCACATGCACTTTAACACTATGATAGCGTTGATTTAACACTGCTTTGGAGCTTTATGCACTCACTACCATGCCAATTTAACACTGCAAACCTTACTGTGTGGGTGACATTTGCCTTAATCTTATGATACAATAAAAAGATTTAAAATCATACAATGAGATACTTATGTGTATATGTTGAACTTTTAGGTTGTGTACCATTGTGGCACAAATATTACAAACTTTCTAAGCAATGAGACTGGGACGATAAAATTATTAGAACATAATACATGTAAAAACAACATGCTTATATAAGAGGAAAAACATGGTTTGTTATGTTTTGAAATAAATAAATCCATACAAATAATAATGTCATCACATCTATATTTATGCCTCAAAGGATGAAGTCACCCCACATAGAGTGGTGTTGCGAGGAAAGAAAACATTCAAAATTGCGAAAATATGACTGTAAAATGTGTTTATTTCTTCCTATGATTTCTTCCATTGTGTTGTCACATATGGAGTTTGTATTTTAAAATATACAATATAAAAACAAAACAAATTGATACATGCTTTAATATACCTGATGAATAATAGTGTTCGTAAATTCTTAAAAGCTCAGTGAAACTACACAAAAAGTTAAAAGATAACTAACATTTTTTTTTTCATTTGTCATGTTTTTTTTGGTAATTTCTGATAGTATTTTTTGTAAAGTGATGTTTATCGTCTTTCTAGAGTTCTATCAAAAAATTAGAAGGCTGCAGTTTATTTATATTCATTCTCAGTATTGTTGGTCAGTCAGGAATTTGCACAGGAGTTCCATCTCAAACGTCAGCTAAAACAGCTTCAGTTTACATGCACAGCAGTTAGTGAAAAATGTCAGGAATGTAAAAGAAAAAATTCAAAACCGTCTGAGCAGAATGAATCCGAATGATGTTAATTTAAAATGTATTCAATTCAAACAGAATTTTCTTTTGAGCTGAAATGGAACACAGGCTTCAAACAGCTGTTGTTTATCCTTCACCTGCGCACTTTTTAAATATCAACATTTGATCATTTTTAGTGATTATTTGTGCACGTTTTGATGTCACCTACTGTTTAAATCCAATTTCAGTGTGTTTCCTTGATCTAGAACTGATTAAAAACCAGATTAGCTGTCATTTCAAGGGATTTAAGACATTTACTGTGGTTTTGATTATGTTGTACAATGAAAGTACATTTCAAATACAAAAAGCAGTGAATCCATAAATGACTGAAGAAGGTCAATTTGGTCATTTTTTGATAAATCTCAACTTATTAATTGATATTCAAACTGTCTGATTTTTAATTAAACTCTACTAATCTAATTGGTTCATGTATGAGTCCCTAAATTTTCTACTCCATCATCTATCAGGTGTGTTGCCAATGAGCTTGTGATGTGATGGTGATTAAGTTTAGGAAATGAATGCATTTGTGCAGACGATGCACTTTTGTAAACTGAAGTCTACATTGATAAGATTATCCAACAAGCAACAGTGGCCTCTAGTGGCCACCAGAACCATGCATATGCACCATTTACACTCAACAAAAATATAAACGCAACATTTTTGGTTTTGCTCCCATTTTGTATGAGATGAACTCAAAGATCTAAAACTTTTTCCACCTACACAATATCACCATTTCCCTCAAATATTGTTCACAAACCAGTCTAAATCTGTGATAGTGAGCACTTCTCCTTTGCTGAGATAATCCATCCCACCTCACAGGTGTGCCATATCAAGATGCTGATTAGACACCATGATTAGTGCACAGGTGTGCACTATATTTTTGTTGAGTGTATATAGTGAGATGGGCCTGTGATAGAATAATTACCTCTGTGGACGTGGACTGCTGGGGGGTTCCCATGATGCACTGTTTCTTTCTCTTTTTGCTCTGTATGCACCACTCTGCATTTAATCATTAGTGATCGATCTCTGCTCCCCTCCACAGCATGTCTTTTTCCTGGTTCTCTCCCTCAGCCCCAACCAGTCCCAGCAGAAGACTGCCCCTCCCTGAGCCTGGTTCTGCTGGAGGTTTCTTCCTGTTAAAAGGGAGTTTTTCCTTCCCACTGTAGCCAAGTGCTTGCTCACAGGGGGTCGTTTTGACCGTTGGGGTTTTACATAATTATTGTATGGCCTTGCCTTACAATATAAAGCGCCTTGGGGCAACTGTTTGTTGTGATTTGGCGCTATATAAAAAAATTGATTGATTGATTGATCTAAGTGCCCTTGTAATTAACTTTTAAAAAAATCTGTTTATCATTTTTTAAAAAAGATACGCAGCATAGCAATAACTAAGTTAAAAACTGTTATGTCTATGGTTAATACTGTTCATAATCTAGAAAAACTTTTTTCATGGTTGTTGGGTCTTTGTAATGCTGTAGTGTGTATCATACAGTACTAAAAACAACAACAACAAAAAAATCAAAAAATATTGAAAGTGTCATTTATTACAAATATTTAAATAAATGGTTGTGGAAACACGCTGCTTCCTGTTTGCTCCAGAGGTGACTGTGGGTGTCATGGTGAAGAATTCAGTCTGTATTTTTCAGACGAGGAAGTGACACCCCATTACCACATTCCTCTTTTCGAAGAGGTCGTGGGCAAGACAGTCAACAATTCTGGAAACTTAGCAGCCATCTGACAGAAAGGCTTTAAAAACATTTGAAACGAGAATGAACCCAGCGGAGTAAAACTACAGTTAAAATGTCTTCCATGTGGTATTTGACTTCACTAAGTCCTGAACATACCAAGGGAGATTTTTAAAAAGACATCACGGCTCACTGTGCAAACGCTAACATCAAACCGCACTGCTACCACGCTAAGGTCATCCATAAACTCTGTTTTGTAGCAGAGGTTTAATGTTTTATTGTCTGAAAGCTCCAATGAAGTCCTTTAACTGAACCTGAGCATCAGCTGGAGAGACATAAATGTCATTTAAGAAAAGAACCAATTCTCTCCCAAAGCCTGCTGGGATATGTAGTATTGGTCAGCAGTTCTCTGACAGCAGGAAGAGTTCCCTCTGATCAGGAACGATGAATCCTTCTTTCTGTTCGCTCTCTCTTCTGTCTGAAATGACAAAGACCTGTTTAGGGTCAATGCCCGCTGTACTGTCTTTATCCTGACCGGGAGCCTCCACCTCAGCGTAGGATGGGTGGCCGGAACCCCGCCGGAACTTCATGATAGGCCAGTGGGTGGGACGTCGCTGTGGGGAATAACACAAACAACCAGCTGGGTGAACACTGTCAGCTGTTTTTCTTTTTTACTTTCACTTTTGAAGCTCTGTGTGCTTCTTACCCTGTGTGCTGCTATACAATGCTGCTGGAACCTCAATTTCCCTGAGCGAGTCTTTCCAAGGGATCAGTAAAACTCTAGATAATTTAATCTATTCTATTCTAATCTAATCTAATGTAGCTATGCTAGATACAGTAAGGTGTTTGTTTGTCTCCCGCCACGTAAAAACTAGTTGCATTCATCTGCGCGTCCATCACACCGCTTGTTGCTGCACTAATTCATTAATGCTTCCAGGTATTACTTTAATGTCGGATACACACGCTGACCCTTGTGACCTAGTTAAAAGTATGTCACGTCGTCGCTATAACGCTTGAAATATACATTTAAGATTTCACATGTTCCCCAAATGGGGGACAGAATTATGCCAGTTGTTAAATATATGAACCAACTATTCTAAGAGAATATGACTAAGTTATATTCCTTTTGTAAATCACAACATTCCACAACACATGCTGACAAAACACACGTGTTACTTAAAGGGGTCATATTAAACATCTGATCACCAGGTCTGTTATTAACAGATATTAAAGTTTGCATCCTAAAAACAAGCATTAACCAGCAGCTGTGTGTCGCTGACCTCCATGAAGAAAAGAGTGGCACTGGACGTAGGGTGGCTGTACATATAGATAACCAGAATAACCCCTGCTGCCACAAGCACCATCACCACGACAACACCCGGCAGGAGGCCATTTTGCATGCGGTCATCGTCCTGTGGTGCACTTTCTGGTGCTGTACAGAAAAGATGGTAAGTTCAGGTGCACTGAAAGTTCTACATACACATCATTAAAACCTAATCCCCCTGTTAAAGCTGTAGTGCCACTGGGTTTTTTAAAGATTTATTTCATAAAAAGAACTTTCTTTGGCATCACTATAATTTTATTCCTTAGCATTTAAATCAGGGATTCATAATTGGATATTGCCAATATTGTTGTGAAAGTGTAGGAACACGGACCCACAACAGGGGGCATAAAATGAACGGGCAATGGATAAGCCAAACAGTAACAATTTAATGTTGTGAAGTGCACAACGGAATACAGACAAATACAGTTTTGGTAGTACAGACAATTATATGTTGAGTGACGTGTGGGCAGGCTTGAGGATAGGAGACGTCCGTCCAGAACCGAGCCAGATCCCACACGGCCTTCACCGCCAACGGACCTGAAGAACACCGGAGCCGCCAAGTCCTGGATCCCCAGGTGGCCACCGTCTCCAGCTGTCAGACCTGGTACTGCTGGCAGAGAACAGAAACAGTATAGATGAGTGTGGGTTCGCACACTCAGTAATTCCACAGTCTGTGTTCCTTTGGGAGGGAGCACCTCCACCTCCAATCACACACTCGTGCAGCTCCTGTCTAACCACTTATCTGGTTGGGGTGTGAAGCGAAGCCGTCGCTGATCACACCAAATGCCAATCCCACAGATAAGGCAACACCACAGGAAAACGGCTGCAAAGAAGTTCAGACTATAAGTCAGTGTTAAGTTCGACTGAGAAATTACCTCTTCTGGTAACTGATTTCTCAGCGAGGAGGTGGAGTTGCAGTCTGGCCTTTATGGTGATGGTGATGAGTTGTATGAGTGACAGCTGGTGCTGATGATAAGTGACAGCTGTCACTCCCAGTGGCTCCAACGCCCTCTCATGCTTGAAGCCCGCACTTCAAGCAGGGCGCCATCTGGTGGTGGTGGGCCAGCAGTACCTCCTCTTCAGCGGCCCACACAACAGGACCCCCCCTCAACGGGCGCCTCCTGGCGCCCGACCAGGCTTGTCCGGGTACCGGGTGTAGAAGTCGGCCAGGAGGGCCGGGTCCAGGATGAAGCTCCTCTTCACCCAGGAGCGTTCTTTGGGTCCGTATCCCTCCCAGTCCACTAAGTATTGGAACCCTCGGCCCTTCCGACGGACGTCCAGGAGCCGGCGCACAGTCCAAGTCGGCTCCCCGTCAATGATCCGGGCAGGTGGCGGCGCCGGTCCAGGGACACAGAGTGGAGAAGTATGGCAGGGTTTGAGGCGTGACACATGAAAGACCGGATGAATCCGCAGTGAAGCTGGCAGCTTCAGCCAGCTTCACTGCGGCTGGATTGAGGACTTTAAGGATGGTGAAGGGTCCTATGAATCTGTCCTTGAGTTTTTGGGACTCCACTTGCAGGGGGATGTCCTTTGTAGATAGCCAAACCGCCTGCCCGGGCTGATACGTAGGGGCCGGGGCACGCCGGCGGTCTGCATGGGCCTTAGCCCTCGTCCGGGCTTTGAGCAGGGCAGAGCGGGCGGTACGCCACACCCGACGGCACCTCCTCAGATGGGCCTGGACCGAGGGCACCCCGACCTCTCCCTCCACTAGCGGAAACAATGGGGCCTGGTACCCTAAACATATCTCAAACGGGGAGAGGCCGGTGGCAGATGACACTTGGCTATTGTGAGCGTACTCGATCCAGGCCAGATGGTTGCTCCAGGCCGTCGGGTGTGCGGAGGTCACGCAGCGGAGGGCCTGCTCCAGTTCCTGGTTCATCCACTCTGCCTGCCCATTCTGCCCGGTTCTGCCATGGTTCTTCGCACCCCTTGGTGACAGGAGAGCTTGGAACCGTGACAGAAGTCCAGGACTGCAGCCCCGGCCTCTGGTGGGACGTACATCTTGTTCTTCGGTCCAGTCCCCGGGTCTGGGTTCCATGTCAGGGCCTCCCGGATGGTCTTCTCCACGTCCCAGGTGAGGGTGGCCACGACAGTGGACTCGGGGATGATGGTTTCTGTTGGGTCTGACAGCTCGGTCCTGACTTCCTCCTCGTGCACCCGGGACAGGGCGTTAGACCGTTGGTTCTTCGTCCCGGGGCGGTATGTGATCTGAAAGTCAAAATGCCCGAAGAACAGTGACCAGCGGGCTTGCCTGGGGTTCAGACGCCTGGCGGTCCGAATGTACTCCAGGTTCCAATGGTCTGTGAAAACCGTGAATGGTACCGAAGCTCCCTCCAACAGGTGTCTCCACTCCTCCAGAGCCTCCTTCACCGCAAGAAGTTCCCGATTGCTGACGTCATAATTCCTTTCAGCCAGGGTCAACCTGCGGGAAACGTAGGCACATGGGTGGAGAACCTTGTCGGACTCCCCGCTCTGGGATAGCACGGCTCCTATCCCTGAGTCAGAGGCATCCACTTCAACTATAAACTGGCGATTTGGATCGGGCTGCACCAGGACTGGTGCAGTCAAGAACCGGCGTTTCAACTCCCTAAACGCGGCTTCGCACCGATCCGACCAGGTGAAGGGGACTTTTGTGGAGGTCAGGGATGTCAGGGGGCTAACTACCTGACTGTAGCCTTTGATGAACCTCCGGTAAAATGAGCAAAACCGAGGAACTGCTGTAGTTTCCTACGGTTTGTTGGTTGGGGCCAATCTCTCACCGCCGCAACCTTGGCCGGATCAGGGGCGACGGAGTTGGAGGAGATTATAAACCTCAGGAAGGACAAAGAAGTACGGTGGAACTCACACTTCTCGCCCTTCACAAACAGCCGGTTCTCCAACAACCGCTGCAGGACCTGACGTACATGCGTAACATGAGTCTCAGGATCCGGGGAAAAGATGAGTATATCGTCTAGATATACGAAGACAAACCGATGCAGGAAGTCCCGCAAGACGTCATTAACCAAGGCCTGGAACGTCGCAGGCACATTGGTGAGGCCGAACGGCATGACCAGGTACTCAGTGACCTAACGGGGTGTTAAATGCCGTCTTCCACTCATCTCCCTTCCGGATCCGAACCAGGTGGTACGCATTCCTAAGATCCAGTTTTGTGAAAATTTGGGCTCCATGCAGGGATGTGAACACTGAATCCAACAGAGGCAAAGGATATCGATTACGAACCGTGATCTCATTCAGCCCTCTGTAGTCAATGCATGGACGGAGTCCGCCGTCTTTCTTGCCCACAAAAAAGAAACCTGCACCCATCGGGGAGGTGGCGTTCCGGATCAGCCCGGCAGCTAATGAGTCCCGGATGTAGGTCTCCATTGATTCTCGCTCAGGACGTGAGAGGTTGTACAGCCTGCTGGATGGGTACTCAACGCCCGGGATCAAACCAATGGTGCAATCGTACGGTCGGTGCGGGGGAAGAGTGAGTGCCAGATCTTTGCTGAAGACGTCAGCAAGATCATGGTACTCCTCCGGTATCGCCGTCAGATTGGGGGAATCTTGACCTCCTCACTAGCCATCACACCAGGCGGAACCGAGGATCCGAGACATTCCCGGTGGCAGGTTTCGCTCCACTGAGCCACAACCCCAGACGGCCAATCAATCCGGGGATTGTGCTTTATCATCCAAGGATAACCCAAAATCACATGGGAGGTAGAAGGTGTTACATAAAACACAATCTCCTCCCTGTGATTACCAGACACCACCAATGTCACTGGCTGTGTCTGATGTGTGATTAGTGGAAGAAGGGTGCCATCTAGTGCCAGTACCTGCAAAGGTGAAGGTAGAGCCACTAGAGGGAGCCTGACTTCCCTTGCCCATCTGCTGTCCAGCAGATTCCCTTCGGACCCCGTGTCTACCAGTGCTGGGGCGTGAAGGGTCAGATCCCCACTCAGAATCGTAACTGGGATGCGTGTTGATTTACGGGGTTTCCCCGCGTGCGTGTTATGGCCCACCCTTAGCCCAGTTTCTAAGGGCGGGCGTTGTCGTTTAACCGCTTGGGGGCACTTCTTCTGTAGATGTTCACTCGAGCCACAGAAAAAACACTCCCCGCGGGCCAGCCTCCGTCGTCTGTTATTTGATTTGACTTTGGCCCTGCTCGTGTCCATAGCTTCATCAGCAGGGGGAGCTGTTGCCACACGGGAGTCTCTGGCTGTGGAGTGTGGGGACAACGGCACCCTTTCGGACCCGGAAGAGAGAGGGACGGCTCGTGCCCGGCCACGCCCCCCCGCCCTGCTCCCGACGATGTTCCTCTAATTGGTTATCTAATCGTATAACCAGATCAACAAGCCCATCCAAGTCCCGCGGTTCGTCCTTAGCCAGCAGGTACTCCTTCAGGCCCGGAGACAGTCCGTTTACGAAGGCGGCGTGGAGCGCAACGTTATTCCAGCCAGACCTCGCAGCCGCGATGCGGAAGTCGACTGCATACTCCGCTGCACTCCGATGCCCCTGTCTCATTGACAGCAGCACGTTCGAAGCAGTCTCGCCTCTATTGGGGTGATCAAAAACCTGTTTAAACTCCCTCACAAACCCAGTATAGGTCGAAAGGAGCCGTGAGTCCTGCTCCCAGAGCGCCCTAGCCCAGGCGCGTGCCTCTCCTCGAAGCAAATTTATTATGTAAGCCACCCGGCTAGCGTCTGACGCGTACATGACGGGACGCTGTGAAAAGACGAGCGAGCACTGCATCAAGAAGTCCGCGCACGTCTCGACACAACCTCCATACGGCTCCGGAGGGCTTATGTATGCTTCAGGGGACAGTGGGGGGGGTTCGATGAACGACCAGCGGAATGTCTGTTTCTGGCACTCGATCAGCAGGAGGAGGTGCTGCAGCAGCGCCCTGAGCATGCGCTTCCACATGTGTTACTTAAAGGGGTCATTTTAAACATCTGATCACCAGGTCTGTTATTAACAGATATTAAAGTTTGCATCCTAAAAACAAGCATTAACCAGCAGCTGTGTGTCGCTGACCTCCATGAAGAAAAGAGTGGCACTGTACATATAGATAACCAGAATAACCCCTGCTGCCACAAGCACCATCACCATGACAACACCCGGCAGGAGGCCATTTTGCATGCGGTCATCGTCCTGTGGTGCACTTTCTGGTACTGTACAGAAAAGATGCTAAGTTCAGGTGCACTGAAAGTTCTACATACACATCATTAAAACCTAATCCCCCTGTTAAAGCTGTAGTGCCACTGGGTTTTTTAAAGATTTATTTCATAAAAAGAACTTTCTTTGGCATCACTATAATTTTATTCCTTAGCATTTAAATCAGGGATTCATAATTGGATATTGCCAATATTGTTGTGAAAGTGTAGGAACACGGACCCACAACAGGGGGCGTAAAATGAACGGGCAATGGATAAGCCAAACAGTAACAATTTAATGTTGTGAAGTGCACAACGGAATACAGACAAATACAGTTTTGGTAGTACAGACAATTATATGTTGAGTGACGTGTGGGCAGGCTTGAGGATAGGAGACGTCCGTCCAGAACCGAGCCAGATCCCACACGGCCTTCACCGCCAACGGACCTGAAGAACACCAGAGCCGCCAAGTCCTGGATCCCCAGGTGGCCACCGTCTCCAGCTGTCAGACCTGGTACTGCTGGCAGAGAACAGAAACAGTATTGATGAGTGTGGGTTCGCACACTCAGTAATTCCACAGTCTGTGTTCCTTTGGGAGGGAGCACCTCCACCTCCAATCACACACTCGTGCAGCTCCTGTCTAACCACTTATCTGGTTGGGGTGTGAAGCGAAGCCGTCGCTGATCACACCAAATCCCACAGATAAGGCAACACCACAGGCAACACCACAGGAAAACGGCTGCAAAGAAGTTCAGACTATAAGTCAGTGTTAAGTTCAGCAGAGAAATTACCTCTTCTGGTAACTGATTTCTCGGCGAGGAGGTGGAGTTGCAGTCCGGCCTTTATGGTGATGGTGATGAGTTGGATGAGTGGCAGCTGGTGCTGATGATAAGTGACAGCTGTCACTCCCAGTGGCTCCGACGCCCTCTCGTGCTTGAAGCCCGCACTTCAAGCAGGGCGCCATCTGGTGGTGGTGGGCCAGCAGTACCTCCTCTTCAGCGGCTCACACAACAAATATGATCAAAATTCACACTTTCTGGAAACAATTTAGAATTTCTCCCCCCGAGGGGGAGAAATTCAAGCCATCAGACAGTCATGATGTACATTTGTTAGTGACAGCAGACCATGTGGGGGTTTCCCCCAATATGCTGGGAAGGACACAGCCAATTGGAGTAAAGAAAGGCAGTGTGACATCACGTAGCTGCTCGATTGAACAAAATAAAGATGGCAGCAAACACTCCAAAACAGCTTATTTCTGTTTCATATTTTGTAAAAGTTAGTGAGAAATAAACTTGACTAAATCTAAAAATGCTATTTTTGAAAACAAAATAACACCTCAAATGATTTACAAGACATCTTATAGATGTGAGCGTGCACGTCCCAGGAACGTGCCTCACACAAGTACATTAGATCGGAAGTAATCTCAAAACCTCAGGCATGTGTACACACGCTTTCTCCTGTAGATGCAGTTAGAAGGAAAAGAAGAAATTCGCTGTGGAATTCCTCCCAGATAAATATGTTCTCTTCATTAAAATGAGCTGTAATTTTACAACGTTACTAAATTAAAGAGACATTGTAATTCTTGGACTTTGGCAGAAACTAAATTTGTCAGTTTTGTGAGATTTGAAAGGCCATACAGCTATAAATAAACACTTAAGTCAAACACATATATAGATATTTGTCACTGGGAAAAAAAATCTAAGCATGTAATAAACTCGGAATACATGAAATGTTTAATTAAATTATTTTTCCACAGCACTACTCATTTAAGAAAATCCTATTGCATTAACTCATATTACCAATCCAGGCCGACCCAAACAGACATCATGACAATTTACCTACAAATAAATTATGATTGTGGTTGTACATAAATAATAATTTAATCGATATTCTAAAATTACTTTATATTACTAAAATTTTTTGAGCACATGTAATTTCATAACTAGTAAAATAAACACATGTGGTTACTTATGTTTGACCAATCAGCTCCTCTGCTTACTTGGCAGAAATGTTATGATGCATGCCAGATAGCTAATCTGGAAGTGGGACACGTGACATGCAACTGCCTTTAGAAGTTTTCTTGAAAAACACTGAGGCTGACATAGAATGTGGCGAGGGTCCACTGGTCCTAGGGTCCACTGGTTCTAAGGTCCACTAGTCCTGGGGTCCACTGGTACCAACCTATTTATATTATTTGATGCTGTATATTACAACCCCAAACTGATTTTAAAGTTCACAAATAAATGTACATTCAAATAGCTAACAAACCAGATCCAGTTTTGTTCAACTGACAAAAATAAAACATGATTCTGCTGACATACACCATTAATCACCTTTAATTGTACTGTTGTCTATAAATCTGTTGAGTTGAAAATCAGCAAATAATGATAATTCACTATAGTTAAATGTTTCTTTTTAAATTGTCACACTTTTGTAACACTACTTAACGTACTTTAGTGCAACAGCCTACCATAAATGTAAAAATAACATGCTCTCCTTAAGATTAGGATTAGTGGACCCTAGGACCAGTGGGAAGTTTCCAATAATGCAGGTAAACCTGATAGTGATACAGCTAGAAATACATTGCTACCACTAGCCTAAATGCTAATGCTACTGTTACCGTTAGCTGCTCATTGGAGATGTCACCATCAACTGGTACTGTGCTAATATCGGCAAGTCGAGATTAGGAGCACGTGCTGGTACACTGCATCCACTAGACTACAAAATTGCTCCAGGAGATGAAACGCAACCACTGATAAGCAGACCATCTCCACCACTTAAAAGTAATGGCCCCTTGACACATAGTGGGAAGTTT
The DNA here is from genome assembly GCF_902500255.1 of Thalassophryne amazonica. Taxonomy (NCBI): domain Eukaryota; kingdom Metazoa; phylum Chordata; class Actinopteri; order Batrachoidiformes; family Batrachoididae; genus Thalassophryne; species Thalassophryne amazonica. The sequence continues at coordinate 82,072,855 of NC_047114.1, read as the reverse complement.
GGACGGCATTTGGGCGAAAACGGCGATACAGCGCGAAACAGTTCTAAATTAGCGTATGAAATATCGCGCGACGGGCAGGTGTGCATGAACCTGTTGCGAGAGTTTATGCACGCACCGGTGTCTTTTGAGCAGGAACAGTGCCAAGTGCAGCACATGGCGCCGCTTATGTGGTATAAATAAAAAAATAAAAAACAGCCAGTACCTGTGGAACCACATCACACCGCTTATGTAGTATAAATAAAAAATAAAAACCAGCTGGTACCTGTCAAACCACATTGCGCTGCTTATGTAGAATAGTAAAAAAAGAAAAACACACTTCCCACTGGATGCGAATTCACACCTTTCAAAAGCTTTGATTACCAGGCAGTGACTTTACCACAGAGCTATGAAGCTGTTCTTTAAAAGCTACAGGAATCTGCCTCATATCAGGAAGGACATGGATGTCTTACAAAAAAAATTTAAATCCTTCACCATATAAAAACACCACATTTATCAAGCGAGCAATACAAATATGATCCGTCTGTTCCTCTGTAAATGACCCATGGTCACAGACATACAGTCATGAAATGACATGAATGAGAAGCAGTTAACTCGTCTCATTCATGTCCACATCTGCTGGCGTGTCTCCAACCGGCCGTGAGCGCGTCTTGTGGGCGATGCACCACAGGATGCTCACATGGGTGACGTGACAGTGAGATCGCCTGCTACGTGTTCTCATCTGACGATCCGTTTCAACCTGGGAGCAGCCTGTCCATGTGCGCGCAGTGTGCGCGCTCACTCGCTGCAGAATGTCACCACAGTGATATGTTTTTATTTATGTCCACTTGATAACAGCAAACAGACACGCGCGTCACAGTGGGCAGTTGTTTGTCCATGTCCATCCAAACACACTAGGTGGTGTCCAGCTGGACTGTCCAGATCCACAGATTTCCACAGCTGCTTCAGTGGGAGGACACACCTCCTGTCATCTCAGCGCACACACCAAAGCAACACTCGTGGGGGACTTGGACAAATTTCTCTGCGAGTATGAAGGTGATTGTCTACAGTCTGTTATTGTGCCAAGAGTGTGACTGGCCACACATTTTCTAAGTGGTCAAATGACCACACATTTTCTAAGTGCCATGCGAGCGGTGTTCGATCTTCGTGTGCGTCACCTGGAATTTGCCCGGCACCTGCTGCGAGAGGGCGCGATGGGTTCGCACAGTGCACACTCTGTCCTTCCGGCGCTTGTGTGCCGCAAATAGTTGCAGCAATGGTGTATGAGGCGTTGGAGGCAGGGATGACATTAGATGGTTTGCACACGATTCCTGCATCATCCATACTACAGTAGTGTTCAGAATAATAGTAGTGCTATGTGACTAAAAAGATTAATCCAGGTTTTGAGTATATTTCTTATTGTTACATGGGAAACAAGATACCAGTACATTCAGTAGATTCTCACAAATCCAACAAGACCAAGCATTCATGATATGCACACTCTTAAGGCTATGAAATTGGGCTATTAGTAAAAAAAAAGTAGAAAAGGGTGTGTTCACAATAGTAGTAGCATCTGCTGTTGACGCTACAAACTCAAAACTATTATGTTCAAACTGCTTTTTTTTTTAGCAATCCTGTGAATCACTAAACTAGTATTTAGTTGTATAACCACAGTTTTTCATGATTTCTTCACATCTGCGAGGCATTAATTTTGTTGGTTTGGAACCAAGATTTTGCTGGTTTACTAGTGTGTTTGGGGTCATTGTCTTGTTGAAACACCATTTCAAGGGCATATCCTCTTCAGCATAAGGCAATATGACCTCTTCAAGTATTTTGACATATCCAAACTGATCCATGATACCTGGTATGCGATATATAGGCCCAACACCATAGTAGGAGAAACATGCCCATATCATGATGCTTGCACCACCATGCTTCACTGTCTTCACTGTGAACTGTGGCTTGAATTCAGAGTTTGGGGGTCGTCTCACAAACTGTCTGCGGCCCTTGGACCCAAAAAGAACGATTTTACTCTCATCAGTCCACAAATATTCCTCCATTTCTCTTTAGGCCAGTTGTGTTCTTTGGCAAATTGTAACCTCTTCTGCACGTCTTTTATTTAACAGAGGGACTTTGCGGGGGATTCTTGCACATAAATTAGCTTCACACAGGTGTCTTCTAACTGTCACAGCACTTACAGGTAACTCCAGACTGTCTTTGATCATCCTGGAGCTGATCAATGGGTGAGCCTTTGCCATTCTGATTATTCTTCTATCCATTTTGATGGTTCTTTTCCGTTTTCTTCCACACGTCTCTGTTTTTTTTTTTTTTTTTTTTTTACCATTTTAAAGCATTGGAGATCATTGTAGATGAACAGCCTATACTTTTTTGCACCTGTGTATAAGTTTTCCCCTCTCCAGTCAACTTTTTAATCAGACTACGCTGTTCTTCTGAACAATGTCTCGAACATCCCATTTTCCTCAGGCTTTCAAAGAGAAAAGCATGTTCAACAAGTGCTGGCTTCATCCTTAAATAGGAGACACCTGATTCACACCTGTTTGTTCCACAAAATTGACGAACACACTGACTGAATGCCACACTACTATTATTGTGAACACCCCCTTTTCTCCTTTTTTTTTACTAATAGCCCAATTTCATAGCCTTAAGAGTGTGCATATCATGAATGCTTGGTCTTGTTGGATTTATGAGAATCTACTGAATCTACTGGTACCTTGTTTCCCATGTAACAATAAGAAATATACTCAAAACCTGGATTAATCTTTTTAGTCACATAGCACTACTATTATTCTGAACACTACTGTAAGTGTGCACTTCGTCCAAACTTTGCACTACGTGTAAAGGGGCCCTAACCATCTATCTACTGCACCCAGGTGAAACTTGGGTGAACCCTTGGCCTTCTTCAGCCAATGGAGTCTTCAATACTGAGGTACTGGGTCATAAAAGACAAATGCACCACATGTCCAAAATGTGCCACATGTCTGCCAAAATGAAGGATCACGTTTATTTGTCAGCCTACTGTCTGCAGTCTGTCCAGTTGTTGGAAGTGTTGTGGACATCCTGCTGCCGCTGCTGCGCGCTGAAGGGTGGAAAGGCAGTTTGCCAACAGGGCTGGGGGTACTCAACATCCTCTGGTGCCCCACAGTCACAGTAACTGCACTGGTCATGTGATTCCGCTGGTCAGATATGGTATTTTTCATTCGAACACAGTGGGGATCCTTTCTCTAAAAACATAAATATAATAATCAATACACAGTGTGTTCAGGTACATGAGATGCTCAAACCTTTGAGATAATAAGCATTGTGGGGTATATTAGGAAATAAAAGGATAATAAAACACCTCTGCCATGCAGCCAAGGTCAACCCACTCCTGACGATTACGATCAAAACCACTGGAGCATCTGAAGAGGAAATAAATATGTGTGGAGAAAATTGTTTAACTGCAGAGTAAGTGCTATATAGGCCTGAGCCTGACGCCTGTTAGAGCACCATAAAGTGGATGACGGTTTATGACTCCTCCTTCCTGAGTCAGACTGGCGTCTGAAGCCAAGTGAAGCCAAGGCTGGTACCCATTTCTAGCTGGGTGGACTGGGAAAATGCAGGTCACCTGTCACAGGGATCATAGGGAATTGAGCAACTCTTTATCTCACTGAGCCGTCTGCAGTATATATTTAATGATATTACCCTGCACACCGGCAAAGCAGGGTATTGTTTTCACTGGCGCGTCTGTGACTGTGGCTAAGATAACTCAAAAACAGCTTGGCGGATTTCCTTCAAACGTAGTGGGAATATTACTTGGAGGTGACTCTATTTTGGAGTAGTCTGGTCAAAGCTCAAGGTCATGGGAAAAAAAACTAATGGTCCACTGAGCTACCTGTACTACATTATACGTAAGTTAAAGTTAGAAGCTTGTGCACCTCTTACAGATTTGTGCATTTAAAGAGTGTTTTGTTGTGTAGTTTACCTCTGTAGCCGACTGCACCAGCTGCAGTTAAATCCAATCTGAGAAGTGACACACGGAACACAGCTGGAGAACTGCAGACATGCTGAGAAGAAACAGAACTGAATAAAGAGAGTGAGAGAAGAGATGCTCATGTATTTATCTTATAAGTTCCTCCTACAAAAGTGAGGCAGTTCATTAGTTCATTGCGATATTAATGTATTTATTTATAGTAATTTGATTATTTTGTTACTTTTGGATTTGGAGGAAAAATCCAAGGAAGTGTTCAGTACGATCATAGATTAATGTAGCACAACTTTAGGAATATGATGAGATAAAATGGATGTTGCTGCTGCTCAGGTTTTATGGATGAAATACAAAATAATTGTAAAATTGATAATATTTTTTTAAAATCACAAATTAAATTTAAAAAGGCAGCATCCATAACTGAGCTGCAGTCAGGTGAGTAGCCGTGTGTCTATATTAATTCTCACTCTCTATTTGATCAGTGCTTTTATCCGACAGTTTAGCCAATCACACAGTATGTGTTTATTTTTTGTCGATACAACAGTAAAATATTGTTTTCTCTCAGTGCAGTGAATTTGCGATAGTGTTCCATGTGGACTGTTTGGTAAGTGACCTAATAATGGTTTTATCCTTTTTCTGTTGTATAACACCACAAAGAAAAATGCAGACTGACTTGTTGACATTTTCGCAGTGACCTAAATTTGAAAAAAACAATTTTCCCTATTTAAGTGTTTCGTCAAGTTCTTAAACACTGCAAGATTATTTCCCTGCTGTCTCACACTTCACATTTGCATCTTACACTGCAATAAATATTTGACGGGTTAAAAAAACTCAGAAATTTGACTGCTGTCCTTGGTTCAATGGACAAAGTTGATCATGGTTGGCAGTGTTATTTGGTGGGTCTTCTGAATGCCCCTTCTTATTTTAAAGTGTAATCCTCAAAATAATCGCCATTTTTATGATTGCATATATTTGCAGTTTTTAAAAATATATATTATCCCCATTGAATATATTCTGTTGCTCCTCTACTCAGGGAGGATATCACGGCTTTAGTTTGGGCTGTCAAACTGAACTGAATTTGAATTACATTTTATTTGTCAATAAAATACATACAAAACAAGCATATACAAAATTACCATAGATAACAGCCCTGCCCCCGGTAAAACACTTGTGATGCACAATTAGGGAATAACCCTGTTGTGTCTGATGATTTGCGGACGTTAATGCTGGTGTTTATGGTCGCAAATTGAGTTTAACGGCTATTTGTGACTGTAATCCAGCATTAATGTCCACAAATCATCAGATAAAAGGGGGTTATTCCCATTCTAATCCAATTCCATCATTTGCACGGTTTATTTTTCTGTAAGTAATTTGGTTGGCAAAGCTTACCATAGCAACAGCGCCGTCGCTCCAGCGCCATGACTGACATCTGCGCAGCAAAGCGGTCAGGGTGTGGAGTAATACATCAAATGTGAAACGGTTGAATATTATGGTCGGAAATCTCACACGATTAACCAATCAGATTTGTGGAACAAATGTAATTGGATTAGAATAAAATGTTGAAGGCAAATATGGCAATTAAAAGGAAATAAAGTGGTACAAATGATTAGCATAATGTGAGACCATAAAGTACATACAATATCATGGTCTGGAGTACAACCCCAATTCCAATGAAGTTGGCACATTGTGTAAAATGTAAATAAAAACAGAATACAATGATTTGCAAATCCTCTACAACCTATAATCAATTGAATACACCACAAAGACAATATATTTAATGTTCAAACTGATAAACTTTATTGTTTTTGTGCAAATATTTGCTCATTTTGAAATGGATGCCTGCAACACATTTCAAAAAAGCTGGGACAGCGGTATGTTTACCACTGTGTTACATCACCTTTCCTTCTAACAACACTCAATAAGCGTTTGGGAACTGAGGACACTAATTGTTGAAGCTTTGTAGGTGGAATTCTTTCCCATTCTTGCTTGATGTACGACTTCAGTTGTTCAACAGTTCGGGGTCTCCGTTGTCGTATTTTGTGCTTCATAATGCGACACATTTTCAATGGGCGACAGGTCTGGACTGCAGGCAGGCCAGTCTAGTACCCACACTCTTCTACTATGAAGCCACGCTGTTGTAACACGTGCAGAATGTGGCTTGGCATTGTCTTGCTTAAATAAGCAGGGATGTCCCTGAAAAAGCTATTGCTTGGATGGCAGCATGTGTTGCTCCAACCTGGACGTACCTTTCAGCATTGATGGTGCCATCACAGATGTGTAAGTTGCCCATGGGCACTAACACACCCCCATACCATCACAGATGCTGGCTTTGAACTTTGCGCTGGTACCAATCTGGATGGTCTTTTTACTCTTTTGTCTGGAGGACACGACGTCCATGATTTCCAAAAACAATTTGAAACTCACTATTACTAACCCTACTCCTAACCCCAGACTTTGTGTCTGTCCATTTCAAATGAGCTCAGGCCCAGAGAAGGTGGCAGCGTTTCTGGATATTGTTGATGTATGGCTTTAACTCTGCATGGTAGAGTTTTAACTTGTACTTGTAGATGTAGTGATCAATCAATCAATCAATCAATTTTTTTATATAGCGCCAAATCACAACAAACAGTTGCCCCAAGGCGCTTTATATTGTAAGGCAAGGCCATACAATAATTATGTAAAACCCCAACGGTCAAAACGACCCCCTGTGAGCAAGCACTTGGCTACAGTGGGAAGGAAAAACTCCCTTTTAACAGGAAGAAACCTCCAGCAGAACCAGGCTCAGGGAGGGGCAGTCTTCTGCTGGGACTGGTTGGGGCTGAGGGAGAGAACCAGGAAAAAGACATGCTGTGGAGGGGAGCAGAGATCGATCACTAATGATTAAATGCAGAGTGGTGCATACAGAGCAAAAAGAGAAAGAAACAGTGCATCATGGGAACCCCCCAGAAGTTTACGTCTATAGCAGCATAACTAAGGGATGGTTCAGGGTCACCTGATCCAGCCCTAACTATAAGCTTTAGCAAAAAGGAAAGTTTTAAGCCTAATCTTAAAAGTAGAGAGGGTGTCTGTCTCCCTGATCTGAATTGGGAGCTGGTTCCACAGGAGAGGAGCCTGAAAGCTGAAGGCTCTGCCTCCCATTCTACTCTTACAAACCCTAGGAACTACAAGTAAGCCTGCAGTCTGAGAGCGAAGCGCTCTATTGGGGTGATATGGTACTACGAGGTCCCTAAGATAAGATGGGACCTGATTATTCAAAACCTTATAAGTAAGAAGAAGAATTTTAAATTCTATTCTAGAATTAACAGGAAGCCAATGAAGAGAGGCCAATATGGGTGAGATATGCTCTCTCCCTCTAGTCCCCGTCAGTACTCTAGCTGCAGCATTTTGAATTAACTGAAGGCTTTTTAGGGAACTTTTAGGACAACCTGATAACAATGAACTACAATAGTCCAGCCTAGAGGAAATAAATGCATGAATAAGTTTTTCAGCATCACTCTGAGACAAGACCTTTCTGATTTTAGAGATATTGCGTAAATGCAAAAAAGCAGTCCTACATATTTGTTTAATATGCGCTTTGAATGACATATCCTGATCAAAAATGACTCCAAGATTTCTCACAATATCACTAGAGGTCAGGGTAATGCCATCCAGAGTAAGGATCTGGTTAGACACCATGTTTCTAAGATTTGTGGGGCCAAGTACAATAACTTCAGTTTTATCTGAGTTTAAAAGCAGGAAATTAGAGGTCATCCATGTCTTTATGTCTGTAAGACAATCCTGCAGTTTAGCTAATTGGTGTGTGTCCTCTGGCTTCATGGATAGATAAAGCTGGGTATCATCTGCGTAACAATGAAAATTTAAGCAATACCGTCTAATAATACTGCCTAAGGGAAGCATGTATAAAGTGAATAAAATTGGTCCTAGCACAGAACCTTGTGGAACTCCATAATTAACTTTAGTCTGTGAAGAAGATTCCCCATTTACATGAACAAATTGTAATCTATTAGACAAATATGATTCAAACCACCGCAGCGCAGTGCCTTTAATACCTATGGCATGCTCTAATCTCTGTAATAAAATTTTATGGTCAACAGTATCAAAAGCAGCACTGAGGTCCAACAGAACAAGCACAGAGACGAGTCCACTGTCCGAGGCCATAAGAAGATCATTTGTAACCTTCACTAATGCTGTTTCTGTACTATGATGAATTCTAAAACCTGACTGAAACTCTTCAAATAGACCATTCCTCTGCAGATGATCAGTTAGCTGTTTTACAACTACCCTTTCAAGAATTTTTGAGAGAAAAGGAAGGTTGGAGATTGGCCTATAATTAGCTAAGATAGCTGGGTCAAGTGATGGCTTTTTAAGTAATGGTTTAATTACTGCCACCTTAAAAGCCTGTGGTACATAGCCAACTAACAAAGATAGATTGATCATATTTAAGATCGAAGCATTAAATAATGGTAGGGCTTCCTTGAGCAGCCTGGTAGGAATGGGGTCTAATAAACATGTTGATGGTTTGGATGAAGTAACTAATGAAAATAACTCAGACAGAACAATCGGAGAGAAAGAGTCTAACCAAATACCGGCATCACTGAAAGCAGCCAAAGATAATGATACGTCTTTGGGATGGTTATGAGTAATTTTTTCTCTAATAGTTAAAATTTTGTTAGCAAAGAAAGTCATGAAGTCATTACTAGTTAAAGTTAATGGAATACTCAGCTCAATAGAGCTCTGACTCTTTGTCAGCCTGGCTACAGTGCTGAAAAGAAACCTGGGGTTGTTCTTATTTTCTTCAATTAGTGATGAGTAGAAAGATGTCCTAGCTTTACGGAGGGCTTTTTTATAGAGCAACAGACTCTTTTTCCAGGCTAAGTGAAGATCTTCTAAATTAGTGAGACGCCATTTCCTCTCCAACTTACGGGTTATCTGCTTTAAGCTGCGAGTTTGTGAGTTATACCACGGAGTCAGGCACTTCTGATTTAAAGCTCTCTTTTTCAGAGGAGCTACAGCATCCAAAGTTGTCTTCAATGAGGATGTAAAACTATTGACGAGATACTCTATCTCCCTTACAGAGTTTAGGTAGCTACTCTGCACTGTGTTGGTATATGGCATTAGAGAACATAAAGAAGGAATCATATCCTTAAACCTAGTTACAGCGCTTTCTGAAAGACTTCTAGTGTAATGAAACTTATTCCCCACTGCTGGGTAGTCCATCAGAGTAAATGTAAATGTTATTAAGAAATGATCAGACAGAAGGGAGTTTTCAGGGAATACTGTTAAGTCTTCTATTTCCATACCATAAGTCAGAACAAGATCTAAGATATGATTAAAGTGGTGGGTGGACTCATTTACTTTTTGAGCAAAGCCAATAGAGTCTAATAATAGATTAAATGCAGTGTTGAGGCTGTCATTCTCAGCATCTGTGTGGATGTTAAAATCGCCCACTATAATTATCTTATCTGAGCTAAGCACTAAGTCAGACAAAAGGTCTGAAAATTCACAGAGAAACTCACAGTAACGACCAGGTGGACGATAGATAATAACAAATAAAACTGGTTTTTGGGACTTCCAATTTGGATGGACAAGACTAAGAGACAAGCTTTCAAATGAATTAAAGCTCTGTCTGGGTTTTTGATTAATTAATAAGCTGGAATGGAAGATTGCTGCTAATCCTCCTCCTCGGCCCGTGCTACGAGCATTCTGACAGTTAGTGTGACTCGGGGGTGTTGACTCATTTAAACTAACATATTCATCCTGCTGTAACCAGGTTTCTGTTAGGCAGAATAAATCAATATGTTGATCAATTATTATATCATTTACCAACAGGGACTTAGAAGAGAGAGACCTAATGTTTAATAGACCACATTTAACTGTTTTAGTCTGTGGTGCAGTTGAAGGTGCTATATTATTTTTTCTTTTTGAATTTTTATGCTTAAATAGATTTTTGCTGGTTATTGGTGGTCTGGGAGCAGGCACCGTCTCTACGGGGATGGGGTAATGAGGGGATGGCAGGGGGAGAGAAGCTGCAGAGAGGTGTGTAAGACTACAACTCTGCTTCCTGGTCCCAACCCTGGATAGTCACGGTTTGGAGGATTTAAGAAAATTGGCCAGATTTCTAGAAATGAGAGCTGCTCCATCCAAAGTGGGATGGATGCCGTCTCTCCTAACAAGACCAGGTTTTCCCCAGAAGCTTTGCCAATTATCTATGAAGCCCACCTCATTTTTTGGACACCACTCAGACAGCCAGCAATTCAAGGAGAACAGGCGGCTAAACATGTCACTCCCGGTCCGATTGGGGAGGGGCCCAGAGAAAACTACAGAGTCCGACATTGTTTTTGCAAAGTTACACACCGATTTAATGTTAATTTTAGTGACCTCTGATTGGCGTAACCGGGTGTCATTACTGCCGACGTGAATTACAATCTTACCAAATTTACGCTTAGCCTTAGCCAGCAGTTTCAAATTTCCTTCAGTGTCGCCTGCTCTGGCCCCCGGAAGACAATTGACTATGGTTGCTGGTGTTGCTAACTTCACATTTCTCAAAATAGAGTCGCCAATAACCAGAGTTTGATCCTCGGCGGGTGTGTCGTCGAGTGGGGAAAAACAGTTAGAAATGTGAACGGGTTGGCGGTGTACACGGGGCTTCTGTTTAGAACTACGCTTCCTCCTCACAGTCACCCAGTCAGCCTGCTTGGGATCTGCCAGGGGGGAACTAACGGTGGCTAAGCTACCTTGGTCCGCACCGACTACAGGGGCCTGGCTAGCTGTAGAATTTTCCACGGTGCGGAGCCGAGTCTCCAATTCGCCCAGCCTGGCCTCCAAAGCTACGAATAAGCTACACTTATTACAAGTACCATTACTGCTAAAGGAGGCCGAGGAATAACTAAACATTTTACACCCAGAGCAGAAAAGTGTGGGAGAGACAGGAGAAGCCGCCATGCTAAATCGGCTAAGAGCTAGTAGCTACGCTAACCTAGCGGATTCCTAAAAACACGCAAAGTGAATAATTTAGAGGTGATTCAGCAGAAGGAGTGCTTTAGTTAAGGCACGTAAAGATTACACTGGGAAACAAATCGTAATCTAGATAACTAGATCAATCTAACTGCGCAGATTAAACAGCTAACAGATACAGAAAAACACCGCTGTGCTCCGGAACAGGAAGTGATACAATACCGCAGTGAGAGCCAACCACCAGTCAATTTCAGTGATGAACTGTGTTAACTGACAGTGGCTTTCTAAAGTGTTCCTGAGCCCACGTGGTAAGATCCTTTGCACAATCATGTCGGTTTTTAATGCAGTGCCACCTGAGGGATCAAAGTTCACGGGCATTCAATGTTGGTTTTCGGCCTTGCCACTTACGTGTCGAAAGTTCTCCAGATTCTCTGAATCTTCTGATTATATTATGGACTGTAGATGATGGAATCCCTAAATTCCTTGCAACTGAACATTGAGAAACACTGTTCTTAAACTGTTGGACTATTTTTTCACGCAGTTGTTCACAAAGTGGTGATCCTCGCTCCATCTTTGCTTGTGAACAGCTGAGACTTTTGGGGATGCTCCTTTTATACCCAGTCATTTTATACCCATCCCTGGTTCTCAAGACCAGGCACCTAAGTGGCTCTACTCTACTCTTTTCTACTCTCCTATTTTACTCTTCCTTTTTAGATATTTAGATATACCTTTGTATACTGGCATAGTTCCACCTCAGAATTGGAATATAATATATAAGATATACCTTACTGAATTTTCATGACACTCACCTGTTTCCAATTAACCTGTTCACCTGTGGAATGTTCCAAACAGGTGTTCTTTGACCATTCATCAGCTTTCCCAGTCTTTTGTCCCAACGTTTTTGAAATGTGCTGCAGGCATCCATTTCAAAATGAGCAAATATTTACACAAAAACAAAAAATTCTATCAGTTTGATCATTAAATATCTTGTCTATATGGTGTATTCAATTGAATATAGGTTGAAGAGGATTTGCAAATAATTGTATTTTGTTTTTATTTACAATTCACCCAATGTCCCAACTTCACTGGAATTGGGGTTGTAAAATGGTAGAACTGAGATTGAATAGCAAAATAATCTAATTTAGTACACTACTAACAGCAATCATACATGATTTTTAAAAATAAGTCAAATTAATAATAATAGGTAGTCTGCTGAGTACGGCTAATGTCTGAGTTATTCTTGCAAGAGTATTTTATTTTTACAGATTAACAAAATACACTGATGTAAGATCATCTAAGCAGCAGCAGCTCGACATGTGTTTCTATACTATAAGTGTGATTAACTTACTAGGGAGAGGCAACATCTCCACCACCGTATAATTAGAGATTTTGGACTTGAGGATGTCGACTTTGTGATATTCGTAGATGGTTCTCCTCCGAACATCTGAAGCCGTGCAAAGCAACACAATGGTGTTAACTTCTGAAGAGACTCTGAGTTTGACAAATATGCTCAAGAATAAAAAACAATCCAGGTTGCACAGAATTTGAACATTTGAAAAGTAAAGGTTTCTAAGAGCTGCATCATGAATATATACTGAGCAACTACTCACGTGGGATCTGCTCGATGTCGTGAAGAACCACAAAAGCGTCAGATAATCCCACTTTGACCGGGTGATTCTCCGTGCTGATGTCGTTGATGTTGATGGGAATCTATGAATATAAGAGCTGTGAGATTTAACAAAGTTACTTTTCAAGCATGAAGTTGGAAAAACAAAAGAAACGCCACCTGTTTGTAAGCGAAGACGATCCGCCCGTCGCTGTGCAGAATAGCCTGGAATGTGAACATTCCGGCACTGAAATGGTCCTGGAGGTGGATGCGGCTCCACTGTACCACCAGTGCTGTGCCTAAATGGAAACGTGCACAATCACGCACACGCTGGACGTGGTATAAATATTCTACACAGTGAGCGTTACGGTCCTCTCTCTTACCGTTATCAAAGTAAAACACAGTGGAGTTTTCGGATATGCTCAGGTGAAAGTTAGCCATGAGGGGAGCGATGTACTGAGCGGCCGTTAACATTCGGTGGATTACGTCTCCAGTGTAAATGAAACCTGGAGAGAAGAAGAAATGTGTTTCTTAACATTTTTATCATGAAATGTTTTAATCTCAGTAATGTTGTTGGCTAATTAAAAAACAAGTTCACGTATTGTTTTTACAACTTTTGCCATTAAAAAAAAATGCTAATCAGGCCTGATTTCTCATCTTTAACATTACTTCATATGATTGAAACCTGCTTTTTTTCCCTGACAAATTGCAGAAAAATAAAAAAAAACCCTGCAGTCAAGGTTTAAATGAGTCAGACAGCATTTTCCCCAACTTTGAAAGTACACATTATTAATGCCTTTTTGACTTTTATGATTACTTAAACATATTTCACTTGATATGAATAGACTTCTATTGGGACCATTTACCCAGTGATGGTATTTCTACTGTCTTTGTGGCTCATCGTTCAATAAAGTTTGGGGACAAACAAACACACAGACACTTCCACTTTGGCTAGCTTACCAAATAGGCTAGCAACCTATTTTTTGGTATATTAGCGGACTTTACAACACTATTTGATCAATATGTTCTTCGTAAGGTTTTTAAACAAGGACTTGCTGATGCAGGGTTGATATAAAGTGGGAATTTTGGCGGGAGGAACACACAACATTGACTTGGAAGTACTCGTATTTCTTCAGATGATGATGTCCCACTAAAGTTGCAAAAATTTCATGTTAGGTTGTTATTGTGTTGCTATTTTGAGTGTAGAGTGGATTTTTTTATGACTGTACTGTTCACTCGAATGTATTCCTTACTAAATTAATTTTGCTCAAATAATAAATAAATAAATACATTTTGCAAATAAAACACTCATCAGTGAGCAGAGCACGGACCAGCACAAACACTAACAATGTCTGAATATAAATAGGGTTCTAAAGAAAGTGAACCAACACTATAAATTTCCTATTGACAATCTGTCAGCTGGAGACATACAATGCCATCGGTCTAACGTGTTTGTTTGTTTGTAATTCTTTATTCACAACAAAATGTTGTACACTAAAAATGAAACTCTTAAAACAGCACCAGGCTGTCACCCTGTACATACGTAAACAAGTAATAATCAAATGACATTCATGTTAATTCAAAAAGCCAACTTCACAACTGTCTCTCATTTTACAGAGCTTCTTAATTTGCAGTGCAAGTCTTAATAAGTGAATTATCAAAATTAATCTGCCAAAAGGCACACACATTTTTTATATCACAATTAAATGTATACATGAGATATCTCTTATTAGCACCTATCACAGAATGGGTACCTAAGTCCCATATTGGCAATGGTACTGACAACATTGTTATCACTATTACACAACTTATCAATAAATTTAGCGCATCACTTTGCAAGCAAGAGATCAATGCTCATAGTATTTGCAAGATAAGGTAAAATGTTACTATGAGTAGTATATGGAACATGCCAGACCTTCCAAATAGCTTTCCTCCATGCATAATAAATGTTTCTAATTCATTTGAGTACAAAGGAAGAATTTGACTACCGTAAAATGAAGTACAATACTTGTGAAATAATTCATTTCTAATGAAAGAATTATCATTTTTAAATCAGCAAAAAACATGTTACACTGATGATTGAAATCTGCAACACATTTTTCAGTAGATAATTTAAAAATATCCTCGTACAATTCATGGCCCAGATACATAACTTTATCTTTTCTAGGTACTCTGACATTATTCATAAAAATAACAGGATCTGAAGGTCTAGCCTTTGTACATTTGTAAATAATGAGCTCACTCTTTTTTCCATTGAACATGAAGTCAAATTCTCTGGCATAGTTTTCACATGCAGTATTATTAAAAAATAATAATGTATAGTTAAAAAATAAGAAAAAAAAACAAATAAACAAACAAACAAAAAAAAAACAAAAAAAAAACACCTATAGTCTAGTCCAAATGTATTTGGGTAGTGACAAAATTTTTGTAATTTTGCCTCTGCACAACACCACAATGGAGTTATATAGAAACAAAGTTCTGCTTTCAGTGTAGAGAGCTATATCACAAAATAAGTCACAAGGTGACTTATTTTGTGATATAGCTCTCATGTGATAAGGGGACAGTGGCAGGGAAAAATTCAAGGAGTTTAACAAAACTATTGCATTACAACCATTTTTATACACAGTCCCTCCATTTGCAGAGCCAATAAGTAATTGGACAAACTAAATACAAGAGTTCGTTTGACCACAAAGCTTCACTTTTAAAGCCAGTTTTCTTTAGACTTGTAGACGTGTCAGTGTATGTGATTTTGCAGATATGCATGTCTGTTTCACCATCGCAAAAAGGACAGTGTGCAGTGAAAGACTCACCTCCAGTGGTGACAACGATTTCCTTTAGTATGTGGCCATAGAAAGGAAAGTCAAAGGAAAGAGTCACCCTCTGGAAACAAAGAATCAAAGTCAGGCATGATCATAAAAACACATGAAAAGCTTTATGAACTATAACGTACGTATATACTGAAAATTCACAAATTTGTGATTAATAATAGTAATTATAATGACTATTTTAGAACTTTCACAAGAATCAATGAACTAAACAAAACCAAAGAATAA
Organism: Thalassophryne amazonica; assembly: GCF_902500255.1. Taxonomy (NCBI): domain Eukaryota; kingdom Metazoa; phylum Chordata; class Actinopteri; order Batrachoidiformes; family Batrachoididae; genus Thalassophryne; species Thalassophryne amazonica. Next base: position 82,057,281 of record NC_047114.1, on the reverse strand, counting down.
ATGCCAGGAATAAAAAAATACACTACAGCAATGCACAAAATTTCCAAATTAAAGAGCTCATAACACAGAAAAAGAAGTGACTTATAGCCCGGAAAATATGGTACACGTTAATTCTGAGGGCATTTCACCGTGTGTACTGTCCATCCAGTCCATAAACAAAACAAGAACATGCATTTAATTAGTAAGATCTACGCAATTTTAATATATGTATATATTCATAATTTTATTCAAGAAAGACCAAAGACATCCACAAACTGACTGAATTATCGACTCACAGATATTGACTGTTTAGTCTGCTCTTGCAGATTTCTTGTACCTCTGCTTGCCTGTGCGTAGTGGACAGGAATTCATGCACTTTCCATTCATTTTCTTTCATCTTGTCAATGTTCACCCAAAGTTCCTCACCGGCTCCTTCTCCAGGACCGTAGATTTTAGATGTATAGTAGATATGATCAACATCCTGTACAGAAACATGAGATAGAAAATATGAACGTCTTTTTTCTACCATATTTATGATTTCTGTATCATCTTTGAATTTGCCAGATTAGATGATCCACATTCTGTTTTTTTTCCAGAGTATAAGTCATGTTTGTTTTACATTTGAGAAGTTATGCAACTTATATTCCATTAAGGCTTAAAGACTGAAAAGTCACACATTTGTTATTAATAATAATAAAGAAAACTTCAACAAGGTGCTCTGGTTACTACTAAAATATTTTCTGAAACCTAATTGTAATCCTAATGCTACGTTTTCCGGGTACCCATTATGTGCTTTATAGAACTGGGGACACAGAGGCCTGAGAACATAGAACCCTTTTCATGGTCCCATTATCAGCCATAATTACGTCAGGGACACAGGGCCTTGGCACACAGAGATGACCCAGAAGATGCCAGTAAACCAGTAGGGCTATCAATAGAGCTCGAAAAGCCAAACAAACAAAGATTTGCAGTTGGTAAGGCCAGTGGACCACAAAACTAGATGCTAGGCTTTGTGAGCTTTCTTTCACGTGACAGCAGTGCGAAACCCATTGTCTGTTGGTGAACCTAATGGGGCTATTCTACAGAGCGCAGTTCTTTCCTGTTTAATCCCGAATAGCAAATCGAGGCAAATTTTTGGAAGCATCATCGTAACTTCTTGATCCATCTTTGTTAGTCTTGAACAAACTTACTTGTAGTATATATAGTAGTTACGGCCATCATGATTTGAAATCTGGCTCCAATTTTTGAACTGTTCAAACATTTCATCGATTCATTCTCGAAATCGTTTATAGTACACGGTAACTTCAGGGTATTCCTAGTTTTAACCACTTCAATCATGTTTGAACGTCTTTCAACTGGGTATTTGTAGTGACTGTGACTTGGCAGCTTGTTTGATCATACTCCATCGGGGTAAAAATTTGAAGCTGAAGCAGCCTTGATGAACTGGGACTGTAGTAGAATGGTGCCCCGTGGAATAGCCCTGTTAGCTAGCCCAACAGGTGCGCTAACCACCCCAGGACTGACGTAATCTGGACTGCCCCTAACATCTAACTCCACTGACTCAAGCTGCTCTAATTTACGGACATGACTCTGCAAAGACAAACCTTTACGCGAGATTTGAATCGAAACAGCTGATATGGCTAATGATAACAAACCAAGCTAACCATCCCTGAAACAGACAATTAATGTTACTTAAACACTCACAGCATGTTAAAGAACATATTATAACTAACACATATGAAGTAAATGTAATTTAAATAGTTAGAAGGTGGAATAATTATGACCTTTTGTTAACATATTGAGAGCTCATGAGAACATCCCAGTTACAGGTTTATGGAGCCAGTTGGAATGAAACAGCAGAACAAAGATTCTGTTTCAACTCTAGTGACGAGCATTTCATGTGAGAGGAATAACCGTACCAACGTCTGCGTAGACTTGTGATGCCTCTCCTCCATCACCAAGTCTGAGTCTGAGTCCTCCTGCTGGTGTTGACCTCTGTGGTGACCCCTGTTATCTGCATGCCTGCCAGGGGCCCCAGAATCCCATGACCTCCTCTCCCTGGAAATGTGGCTGTTTGAGTTTAGATACGACGTTCCGTCTGGGTCAGGCTGTGCCCACATGCCTGTGCAGTAGACTCCTGTGGATCAGATGAGATTATGTTGCCGTGTGCTAATCCTCCTCGGTTCTTATTGTAATACTGCCCCTTACAAACTACAAAGTCAAACTATTTCGCACTTTTAAATTTATTGAAAGTCACAGTGAAAAACAGGCCTGGATTATGAAGAACTTCTCTCTCACAGGAGATCCATTTGTTCAGACTCCCGCACAAAACACTAAAACAGTTTTTATAAAACACAACATGGGCGTGACAAAGGCAGACCTTATTTTGCAAAATCCTTCCCTTATTGGTCCCTGTGGGCATTCATGGGAGGTCCCGCCCCCTTACCCATAACCTGCAATCTACCACAACCACATCTGATAGAATGATATTCTATCTGATATTCTATCAGATGTCAGGAAAACTGTAACGAACACTACATAGGTGAGACTAAGCAACCTTTACACAAAAGGCTATACCAGCACCGCAGAGAGGGTGCCAGTGGACCTCAGTCTGCAGTTCATCTCCACCTTAAAGACACTAACCACACGTTTGAGGACAAGGAAGTTAAAATATTAGCCAGAGAGAAGAAATGGTTTGAGAGAGGGGTCAAGGAGGCATTCTTTGTGAAACGTTTGAAACCCAGCCTTAACCGGGGAGGGGGTCTGAGACACGCTTTATCCCCTGTTTACAATGCGGTACTCAGGTCAAAGCAGTTTCAGTCTTTTGTTCATGGTAATGAGTCATTCACGTCATCAGCAGAGTCGTCAAGGGAGCCATCAGGAGAGGGACAGCTGCCCTGTCATTAGGAGGGTGTTAACTAGAGCACAATAGGTGCTAATTAGAGCTATTGTTTAGTCACCAGCCTATAGCAGTCTGCCTCTCGGTAGGAGGGGTCTGGTTAGGTTTAAAACTCCGGCTTTTGTGACTTCTTGATTATTCTTCTCTACAGAGCAAGAATTTTAGCTGAGGAAGCTTCTGCGATTTGAAGCGAAACGTCCTCGCGTCAAGCAACCCAGTCCAGTCGAAGATTCAAGCTTCTCTACTATGGAAAACACCTGGACAACTGAGAGCCTACACAGAAACAAACTAAGAATATAATCATTTAAGTAAAGTAATTGCTTAATACCAAAACAAATAGCCAAGAAAACAAAATAACAAAATAATAGATAAACACACAAATATATCTAAAACATGGGAACATACATGGACTGACTGTCACTGCTGTGTAATCAACGCCCTCACCAACAGTCTCATTTAAGCACATATCAAAGTTAATTTGCTCAGATTTTATGCTTTACTCATCGAAACTCAAACTGTTATCACCTGACCCATCCCTCTAACCTCTAGTCCTTCCATCATGGACTCAAGGTTGACAGATGTTTCTGCATCGCTGCATCACTGCATCATTCCCTCCGGCCTTCTGAGGGCCAGGAACAGCTCAGCACAGTTACAAAGTTCATTTTCTTAAACTTACTGTCAGTCAGAAACAGAAAACCGACCACAGACTGCAAATAAAGTTCCATTTTCAGGAAGAATTCTGGAAAAGTTAAAGGGAACCACACTTTTCTGTTGTTGTTTTGTCAACATGGTTGACTTAAATGTGCCACAACACATGAACATGTTCCACGTTTGGGGGGTGCGTTTTGTTTTGTGAACTGCTTTGGGAAAGCAGCAGGAAAAAGTAGAAAAAAATCACCCTTAATACTACAGTGTGTAGAATTTACTGCCATCTAGTGGCAAGGTTGGAGACTGCATTATGCTTTTACATTTTTGGTTCTTTGGGTATGGGGATTCATGCTCCCTTGCTTTCTCGTGATAAACAGCATGCATAATCATCCGGTTCACACATATGAGGGTTCTCAGACTTGTCAAGTCAAAGTCAAGTCAAATTTATTTGTATAGCACATTTACAACAACCAAAGCTGCCCAAAGTGCTTCACGGATACAGAATAAAAAATATATAAGAAATCCAAAAATACAAAATAGAAAATCCAAACACTAATAAATACAATAAAATTTAATACAAAAGTGCAATTCAGTTGAAGGCCTGTACAAAGAAATGGGTCTTCAAGGATGACTTAAAACATTTAAAGAAGGCGCAGATCTAATATTCAAAGGAAGGCTGTTCCACAGTTTAGGGGCAGCTACAGAGAAGGTCCTGTCTCCTCTGGTTTTCAAATGTGTTCTTGGCCCATTGAGAAGCAACTGACTGGTGGAACTCATCATCCTTGGGGGAGCATAAAAGGACAACAGCTCAGAAAGATAAGGTGGAGCCAGACCATTGAGGCATTTAAATACAATGAGCAAAATTTTAAAATCAATCAATCAATCAATTTTTTTTTATATAGCGCCAAATCACAACAAACAGTTGCCCCAAGGCGCCTTATATTGTAAGGCAAGGCCATACAATAATTATGTAAAACCCCAACGGTCAAAACGACCCCCTGTGAGCAAGCACTTGGCTACAGTGGGAAGGAAAAACTCCCTTTTAACAGGAAGAAACCTCCAGCAGAACCAGGCTCAGGGAGGGGCAGTCTTCTGCTGGGACTGGTTGGGGCTGAGGGAGAGAACCAGGAAAAAGACATGCTGTGGAGGGGAGCAGAGATCAATCACTAATGATTAAATGCAGAGTGGTGCATACAGAGCAAAAAGAGAAAGAAACAGTGCATCATGGGAACCCCCCAGCAGTCTACGTCTATAGAATCAATACAATAGCTGACTGGAAGCCAGTCCAGAGATGACAGAACAGGTGTGATGTGTTCACTGCGCCTGGTACCTGTCAGCAAGCAAGCAGCAGAATTTTGCACAAGCTGTAAGCGGCTAAGGGAGGATTGGTCTACTCCACAGTACAGCGAGTTGCAGTAATCGAGTCATGACGTGATAAATGTGTGGACAACATGCTCAAAATCCTTGCAGGGGAGGTATGGTTTCAACTTACTTAGGACTCAGTTGAAAAGGCTAGCTTTAAGCACAGAATTGATCTGTTTGTCCAACTTAAACGAGCTGTCTATTAGAACTCCAAGGTTTTTTTTTTTAGCCCAGACTGGGAGAAAGGTGCCAAGGGGCCAAGAACACAATCAGTGAATGATGGGAAATTAGGATGACCAAACACAACAACTTTGGTTTTATCTTCATTTAGTTTCAAAAAATGTTGAGCCAGCCAATTCTTCACATCCTGCAGACAAGCCAGCAAAATCACTGTGCTACCTGATTTGATGGGCAGATAAATCTGCACATCATCTGCAAAGCAGTGGAAGGTAATATTGTGTTTTTAAAAATATTACTGAGAGGCGAGGGGTGACGTCATGCACACCGTAGGGTAGACGTGTTTTCTTTGACTGCTCCTTGGGCTTGTGTAAAACGATATTTTAAACTATACCTTTGCCGTGTGCTTTGTTACAACTGAAGATAAAAGTCTAAACATGTCTCTGGACAACTTTTTTGGGAATCCCGCATCAAATAAACAAAGGAAAGGCTAGTGGTCGCAAGGCTAATGCTAATGCTACCTTAGCTTATGCTAGCCAAGATGGTTCGGAGACCAGCGCCGAAATGGAGATTACTAGCGGCCACGCTGATAGCAGGGAGGCTGACCAAGACCAGGTGATCATTGATAGCGAGGTAAATGATGAGCCTCAAAGAGAAGACGTGATAGTGGAACGAGTGACCAAGAACATTGAGCAAATGCTAAATAAACAACTCGCTTCCATACTCAAGCCAGTGACCGACCTCTCCTGTACGTTTGATGCTGTGGCTATAAGGCTGAATGAGATGGAAAAGCGTGTGTCTGATCTGGAGGATGCATCTGTGACTACAGCACCAAGGCTGGATGTTGTGGAAAAATCTCTGAAAAGAGCTCTGGAGCGCCTTGATAGTTACGAAAATCAAAGCCGCCGTCATTATGTGAGAATCATGGGACTGAGAGAGGGGCTCGAGGGACGGGACACGGTGACTTTTTTTGAGCAGTGGATTCCTGAAATATTGGATATGCCAGAAAAGTGGATCAAAATCGAAAGAGCCCACCGCATGGGACCCCCGACTGGACGAGCCAGAGATGGTCCGAGAGCAGTCTTGGTGAGACTACATAACTACACAGACAAAGACAAGATCCTCTACGCTGCCATGAAGAAGGGGAGAGTGAGCGTGGAGGACCGACAGGTCTCCTTTTATCAAGACTTCTCGGCTGAGGTGGTTTAACGGAGGCAGGAGTCGGCGGGCGCACGACAGCAGCTCCGGGAAGCGGGAATCGGGTACGCGTTCCTGTACCCAGCGGTGATCAAGATCTTTCATCAGAATGGAAAGACTACAGCCTTATCCAATATGGATGAGATCAATAACTTCATGAAGACACTTCCCGGGGGAAACGTTTAGCTTCCCAAATACACACGTAACCACTACGCTACAGGTAACCAAGACTTTGTAAAAGTGGACTTGTGTGCTTAACTGGGCTGATATCATATGGTTACGAGCATAAAAACGAATAGCTAGTTAAGCGGGAAATATCGGTTCCTCCTTGTTATTTACAGTTACAGAGTTGTTCTTTGTAACTGCTGGATAAATAATTGTGGTACTTTTACGGCAGGCCCTAAATATCACGGCCCAGGGGGCAGTACAGTTGACGCTTCTTTGTTTCTGTTATTTTTATATATAGCATCGTTACTTCCGCTATACTCTGGCCTAGGAGTGGGGTATAACAAGATTATTTCATTTTTATTTTTATATTTGTTTTTCGTATTTACACACTACAGCAGTGTTTCTGTTGTACATGAGCCTAAGTGGGTTAAATCCAAGCTATGTGTTCTGTTTTTGCTTGGATCTCTTCGCACAGGAAGCATTATTAAGGCAAACTTATTTTGTACTAAATGCAGCAAATATATACAAAACAAGGTGTAAATGGATTTAAGGATATGTACTTGGAATGCTAAAGGGTCAAATAATGCGGTTAAAAGAAAAGCAATTCTTAATAGTTTAAAAAAGGACAAAATCCAAATAGCCTTACTGCAGGAGACCCACCTAAGTGATGAGGAACACAGGAAATATTTAAGGGAGTGGGTAGGTCAAATCTATTTTTCGTCCTTCTCAACAAATAAAAGAGGAGTAATAATATTAATACATAAGAAACTGCCCTTTAACCTTACAGACACATTTAAAGATACAGAGGGCAGAATCATTTTAATTAAGGGTGTCTTATACGGTGAGCCTATTTTATTGGGTAATGTCTATTGTCCTAATGTACATGATGAGGATTTTTGTGCCTCACTCCTCAACCGGATTGTAGAGATGGATTGTCCAAATATGCTACTAGCAGGAGATTGGAACTGCCCTATTTGTCAAAAAATGGACAGATGCCCACCGAGTAGCATCCAATCAAAACAGGCAAGAGCAGTAATGAATATTATAGAAGAACTTGAATTAATTGACATCTGGAGGCATTTTAACCCCACAGTTAAAAGCTTTACATTTCACTCATTACCTCACTCCTCAATGTCACGCATAGATTACATATTTTTATCAAAACATCTGACACATCTGGTTGAGGAGTCAGATATAGGCATTATCTCACTCTCTGATCATGCTCCAGTCAGTATAAAAATGCAACCATCCCGGCACCTCAAACGTACAATATCGGCGGAGTATTCCATGGACTTTCGGATTTTTTCTGCTCAGTCAGGTTGGAATGCCGCAGCTTTACGAGGCGTGTTTGTAGATGGGTTAAATGAGTCATTAAAAGATGAGCTGGCAGTCCGTGACGAGCCAAACGATTTAGATGAGCTAATATCATTGGTGATTCGTCTAAATGATCGGATGAAGGAGCGTGGACGCGAGAGAGGATGCCCATCAGAGCGGGTTTTTTCGTCTCTGGGCTTTCCCCGACACAGATCTGGGCCGCCTCTTCTTCGCCCCACTGAGGCTCCTCCGACGGGACCACTGGCTCCTCCTGTTGACGAGCCCATGCAGCTCGGACGAGCAGAGATTACTGTATTGCCCCGACATAGAAACGTCAAGAAAAATAATGGTGACGTATCTCCAGGTGTTCTGGGACAGGCAAAATAACACACATAAAAAAAAAAAAAAAAAAAATCTAGTACGGGTTAATGTTTTGGTTTCTTTCAATAGGGGTTATAATTTGTTTGGGGAGTCAGAGGTGTGTCTGGTGGATTGAATTGTTAGGCGGATAGAAGCCCGTCTGGGCTCACTTAATCGTTAATTTTTTATGTGTTTTTAGGTATTTTCTGTTTGGGTTGTTGGGTCGTTTTATTTTGTTGTGTTTTATTTCCCTACATCCCTAACCCCAACCTCACTTGCCCCAAGACCGTTTGTCTTGTGGGTTGTGGGGTGGTGCAGGTTGGTCACGCTGAGCGTTCTCAGAAGACCTCTGCACCTGGGGGGGGGGGGGGGTGTTAGGGGCGTTTTTCTTGGTTTGGTTAGGGCCCGGTTCCACTCCAGCCTCGGTGAGCCTTTGTACCGTTCGTCATTGGTGTTGCCGGGGTGTGGTGCAGCGGAGACATACCTCAGTCGGAGGGGTGGGCCGATCTGTTGCCGTTCGCCATTTCGGTAGTTCCACCCCTCCTGAGAGGCTGGGGTATGGTCGAGTTGGGGCACCGGACGTATTTCCGGTTCTCCGCTGCGCCTTGGGGTTGGGGCTGGGTTAGTTTTTCCTGTTCCCTTCCCCGGCTTAATGTTTTGAGCCATTCGCCAAAATTGAGCCGTCGAGGGGCTCTGGGAGGGACCTGGGGTCTTTCGGGGTGCCGGGGAGGGTAACAGGGTTTACGGTCGTTTTATATCCCCCCGGGGTTGTTTTTGGTAGTCCTCCGGGGGTTGAATTTTGATTTTGTTCTGTTTCCTTCCGGGTTCCACCTCCAGGGTTGATGGGACGGTCCTCTGGGGGGGAATTGGCTTGGGGCCAACTAGCCAAGTGTGGCCGGGTCTGGGGTTCCAGGGTTGTGGGTTGGGTACCTCCTGGGGTTGATGGTACGGTCCTCTGGGGGGCGCCGTTTGCTCCATGTATCCCTGGGGACCTTTGTGGGATTCTGGTTCTGGCTGTTCCTCCTGGAACTGGCGGTAAAGGCCTTCTGGGGGGGGGGGGGGGTTTGGGCTCTGCAGGTCATTCTGGGGGGGGGGGTTGTTTGTTATTTTTCTTTTATGCATTTATGTTTGTATTGTGTTTGTGGGGCTGTGTTGGGTTTTTGTGTTTGGGAGTTTTTCTTTTCTTCCCGGGGTTTGATGGGACGGTCCCCTGGGGAGGTTTGTGTTTGTGTTTTTTCCTGTGTGTTGGATTGTACTGGGGAATGTTTTGGGGCTTTTGTTGATGCCAGCCGGCCTTCCAGCTGCAGTGCCCTGTCCTGCTGTCTGTGGTGGACCTTGGGAGCATGGTGCTGTCTGCTTCCTGACGAGGACCCCGGAGGGAGGTGCTGTTCTCGGGCCTGGTTTGTTCGGTCGCCGGGAGGCTTCCCGTTAAAGGGGGGGTACTGTTGTGTGTTGGGGGGTGTGGCTGGATATTTTGGTGTTTTTTTCTTTTCTTTGCTCTCCAGGTGGCATGAGAACTGATTTGTCTGTGGAGAAGGTGCTGGCTGAAGAATCCTTCACCCTCAACAACATCATGTGTAGCACCTGTGAATGGTGCTCACATGCAACCTTAAAGACTTTCAGCTGAAGCAGATAATTGGATGGCATTCTGCATTTAAGTCATGTGTGATTCAAGCAGAACTGCCGGGAACTCGACCTTGTGATGTTCGTTTGTGAGACGCTGAGGACCGCGCCTGGGTTTGACACATCGAGTCCGTGAAGCAAGGAAGGGTGAGGGACACATGCTGTCAGCACACATCAAAGGTGATTAAGTGTTTGACTAATTGTTGATAGTAACTTGGTATTTTGTTACGCAGTAAACTTGAATTGTGATGAGGATTGTGCAGCTCGCTTCTCACTGCTGTGGCATGCGGACAAGTGGTCCTCCACCTGTTGTGAGAAGCTGCTTATTTGCATAAAGCTTAAAATACAGACCTGTATGTGTTGCTGATAGTGTGTGTCTTTTGAAGGATATTAGTTGTAACTGCTAACTTACCTCACCTCTTCTATGCTTCGCAGAGAGTCGGTTTGTCGTGTCCACCTGGGGGGTGTTTGGCGGTGGTAGTGGGTCCAGGAGCGCCGGGCTTCGATCCTTTTGGGCGCTGGAGAGCGTGCCAGCCTTCACTCCACCAGAAGGACGCTATTTCTGTTTTTACACTTTTATGCACCAGTGGGTGAAATAAATATATTGTTTTTGGAACCGCTTTTCTGGTTATTGTAGCGCTGGGTTCCGTCTGACGCAGGTCCGCTCCTCAACCCGCGTCGACACATAACAGGAACATCCCCAAATTGTCCTAAATGTAAACTGACTATAGGAACTAGATTTCATTGTTTATGTGAGTGTAATATAATACAGTCATTCTGGAAGGCGGTGTGCACACAGATTAGCACTGTAGTGGGGCAGAAATTTGTCTCCCAGCCCTCTGCTATGTCTTCTGGGACTGATACCTGTAGGCCTTAAAGCTCACAAAGACATCTTACAATTCCTCCTGATGCTGGCTAGAAAGGCCGTAATGTCCAAATGGGTCAGTGGTGATGCCGCTTCCATTCAAATGTGGAAAAATTTAATTTCTGAGATAGTGACTTTGGAACGTTTAAGATATCGTCTTAATGGTAAAGCCAACCTGTTTAAAAAATGGGAGCATGCTTTGGACTGTCTGCAAATCAAAAGATTAGTGATTTGAAATTGCCAATAAATTTGTACTTTATCTTATTTTTATTTATTTTGCGGTAATTGCTGTAAACATCCTCAGACTACTGGCTACCAGCCAGTTGCTTGTATTCATGTACTGTGCTGTTCTGTTTTTTGTTTTATTTGTTTTCATTGGTGTGTTTGTAATAAGGAAAAATGTTTAATAAAAATAATAATAAAAAATAAATAAAAATAAAAATATTACTGAGAGGCAAAATGTACAAAGAGAACAAAACCGGGCCCAGGACTGAACCCTGGGGAACTACACAGGTCAGAGGAGCTGAACCAGATGAGTAAGGGTCCAAATGTACAGAAAAAGTCCTGTTTTCCAAGTAATTGCATCACATGTTTTCCAAGTAAGACTTGAACCAAAATAGGATTGTGCCTTTGATACCCACAAACTGTTCAAGGCAAGAAATTAAAACTTGATGGTCAACTGTATCAAAGACAGCAGACTTGTTGGTCTGTTTTAGCAAGATTAGATTCAATTATATTTGCTAGAACTCTATTAAACCCTTGGGAAGACTCCCTCCAGCAGCATTGTATGGCAGGACACAGGGTAAGAAGCACACAGAGTATCAAAAGTAGAAGTAAAAAACAATTTGCAAAATGTACATACAAATATGTCCTGTCCCCTGTGCTTGTCTTCCTGTTACTCCTCTTCCCCCCGAGTGAGGATATGCAGTATAAGAAATACACTGTCTCGTGGTGGTGGTGGTTGGGGTGTGTGTGTGTGTGTGTGTGTGTGTGTGTGTGTGTGTGTGTGTGTGTGTGTGTGTGTGTGTGTGTGTGTGTGTGTGTGTGTGTGTGTGTGTGAATGGACCAGTGGACCCAAATGTAAAGAGTAAGTCCCTTTTGGGCGACTGTATCAACATGGTGGTGCAACATGGCACCTGCCAACGTTGACCTCTGATACTGACTTTTTGAATAAGGATTAAGGCTCAGTGGGAACAAAGATAATATTTTTAACATTCATTTACTGCACTTTTTCTTTTGATTTTGTAGCATGGGAGCAAACTCAGAGGGTAAAAATTGATTTTCATTGTCTGTAATCAAGCTATACCTGCAGTAACTCTGCACTCCAGTATGTCTTTATAAACATGAGCACAAAACTGACCTTTAGGACAAAAAATAATCAAAGAATAAAAAAGTCTATATGATTGCGTAACTGCCAATTAAAATAAATAACCCTGTCACAAAGAAAAGCAAATATAAAAAAAATTGCTGACTGAGAAAATATTTTGAACCAGAATACCCTTAAATGCAGACAAACTAAAAAACATTCTTTCTGTATCTTATGTGTGCTTGTATCAGGACATAAACATGTGTCACATGTGTGCCATGAGGCAAACAATCACACTGTCATTCAGCCTTTTAGTGACATCAGCATGTCTTGGTTGTGCCTTTCACAGCTGAGAGTGAAAGCATGTTTCACATTCTTCACACCAGCAGGTCCACAGCCGGTCTGTGTGCACTTGGATACTGACCGGTGTTGCGTCTGGATTTCTGTCAATGAACGCTGTCCACCTGTGGTAAGAGTGACGTGAGCAGCAAACTGATGCCACATAATTTATGTTTCACACAGAAGGAGAAAAAAAAAAAAAAAAAAAAAAAAATCAGGGGAGCTGTGTGTTAGAGGGAAAACAGTTTTTTAAGAAGTGATGTTATGAATTTTAAAACAAATAAATGTATATCCCTCTCATTGGGGCATTTCTTCAACCTAGACTGACATACAGTAAGTAGACTTGAATCATGGCTGCAGGATTAATTACATCTATTTTGGAAACTATTAAAATGCAGACACACATACACACATTTTTGGCACAATTACATGTATATATTCTACAGCACTGCACATGCATGTGTATGTATCAAACACCTGCTGATTACTTTTCTGACAGATGCATATTGCTACACTGTAAAACTCAGAGTTAGTTGAACTCAAACCATTTGAGGAAACCGACTGCCTTAAACCATTTGAGTTTGTCAAATAAAATAATTTTCAAAAATTTAATTGTTAAAGTTTTAGTAACTTAACAATTTATAGTTAATTAAACATATGTAAATCCATCTTATGTTTTTCAATAAAAAAGTGACAAATTGTGCCTAAAAAAAATTAGCATTATATCTTAGATTAATTTTTTTGATGCATTCTTTGGTTTACTTGTTGACAATAATCTGCTTTCTAAAAAAAAAAAAAGAAAAAAAAAAAAAAGGACTACAACAGAATGAAAAATGCGAAATGGCAGCCCATGATCAGAACTTGCAGTTTTTCATGATGGTATAAATGTAGCGGCTGCACTCTGCATTGTTATGACTCCGCCCATTCGCTCCCCTCAGGACGCAAACTCACGATCTCCGGCATGGAAGTCGGACTGTCTAACTAGAAGGCTAAAACCCAGGATTCTGGCCTTGTGACCAGAGAATCCTTTTGAGCTATTGGGAGTGAGGTTTACTAACTACATCTGCACAGCGACACCTGCTGGCCTCCGTTACATAAACTCAATTAAAATGAGTGAATGGAATGCACTGGAAATACATCACCAACACTTAAATGCCCCAAAACTTTAAATGCACTTAAAGGAACTGAGTTGTTATGACAACAATTCATTTTTCAGTTAGTTTAATTAATGGAAATGAGTGACTATAACTTTTTCAAAGTTTGAGTTACAATAACTTCATTATTGTATTAAAATGGAGTATTCAGTTTAACAGTCATTTTAAGGTGATGGCAGAAGTGAAATGTCATGAAAATTTGGTGTAGTTTGTAATTCTCTTGTGTGACCTGCAGACTTTTGCACTGAAACATGGACAACATGGTTAAGCACAATTATTCAAAGGGGTCATATTGTCCAAATACTTTTTACAGTTTCATCCATTTGGCCACAATGAAAACAAGCGCTTTATGGTTTTTTGTGTTACCCTGTATGTATCCATGTTTGTTTATTACATTTTTATACTGTATTATCTTGCACATGTTTACATTTTATACAAATAAAAATCAATCAATCAATCAATCATGTGTTTGCGTTTTTATATTAAATGTCCTCAAAGTCTCAAAATTCTATAAATGTGCTCACAGAAATTCTGGATCTGTCAACATTTAAGCATGAAAGCATTCTTTGTCGACTTTGAAGAGTTTCAGTCAGGTTTTAGAATTCATCATAGTACAGAAACAGCATTAGTGAAGGTTACAAATGATCTTATGGCCTCAGACAGAGGACTCATCTCTGTGCTCGTCCTGTTAGACCTCAGTGCTGCTTTTGATACTGTTGACCATAAAATTTTATTACAGAGATTAGAGCATGCCATAGGTATTAAAGGCACTGTGCTGCGGTGGTTTGAATCATATTTATCTAATAGATTACAATTTGTTCATGTAAATGGGGAATCTTCTTCACAGACTAAGGTTAATTATGGAGTTCCACAAGGTTCTGTGCTAGGACCAATTTTATTCACTTTATACATGCTTCCCTTAGGCAGTATTATTAGAAAGCATTGCTTAAATTTTCATTGTTATCCCGATGATACCCAGCTTTATCTATCCATGAAGCCAGAGGACACACACCAATTAGTTAAACTGCAGGATTGTCTTACAGACATAAAGACATGGATGACCTCTAATTTCCAGCTTTTAAATTCAGATAAAACTGAAGTTATTGTACTTGGCCCCACAAATCTTAGAAACATGGTGTCTAACCAGATCCAGGACCCTTGGGTAAGGTTTTTAATCCCCGATTGCTCCCGGTGTGTAGTGAGCGCCATGTATGGCAGCACCCTGACATCGGGGTGAATGTGAGGCATAATTGTAAAGTGCTTTGACCGTCTGATGCAGATGGAAAAGCGCTATATAAATGCAGTCCATTTCCCATTTACCAATTTAATTTTATTTTTACATTTTTATAATTTTTTCAGAAAATAATGCTCGGACTTCATGTAGATGTGGAAGCTTAAACAAATTTAAATGTGGACATTTTTTGTTCAAATCGTCGATTATTTGAAGGGTAAACTGCATTATTATATTTTTATAATATTAAATATTTACAATATGTGGTGCTATTTGTATTTAACGCGCTTCTTTTTCTGCTTTACGCACTTTGATATTATATTAATTTAAAAGTTGTACAAGTGTTATTTTTCATGGCATATTCGCCAACATCATTCTACAGGACCACTATGGAAACAAGTGTTTTGCGGTTTTTTGTGTTATCTTTGACAGTTTTTTTTTTACAATGTGTGTTTTTAATCAAGCAATCAAACTTTACTTACTTCTCACGCAAATCAAATGCATCAGTTTTTAACAATAAAATTGTGCTGCAAACCCATCCAACCAATTACTTAAATGTATTTTATTGCAACAACAACAACAGTAATTATTATTATTATATTTCAAGTCAGCATGCGCTCCTTGTGCGCCAGTCGTGCGTAAATGCCGCATCCTGTAGTAAGGTTTTTGTTTTGTTTTTTTTTTAATAATTTTGGCCCTTACCATTTATCTTCACGTGGCTCATTTGAAACTGGAAAACAGCGCTCAGTCCTGTAATGAGGTGAAACGTCTTCATGACGATCATCGCCGTCCAGAAGAAAAAGAAATTCCAAGGCGCAACAAACTCACGAGTGCAAGCAAAGTCCAACTGCGCCTGCGACCATCACTTCAGCCCTCGTGAAATAATAAAATCCCCTAAAAACTCTACAATTTAAGGTAAAAATAAAAATGAAAATGGGTTTGATGTACAAAGTGTTAAATCTTTCGCATTAGAGTGCCCATAATGCGCAGTTTTCTTCTTTCATAGTGATGATAGAAAATGATGCGTTCACTGGCTGTTGGAATATGTAGAACTCTAAACCCGAAGACTCAATGATACAAGAAATGATTGTATTCGCTTATCTATTTTTTCTTTTTATGTGTCTCCGTTTATTTTAAATTACTGTGTTTCATTTGTAGAGTTTTACTGTTATTTTAAAGTCGTATTTTAATTTGAGAAACATGGGACATATGGCTGGAACATGCTAAACCATTATATTTCATCTGCTTTGAGAAACTTGGTTGGCCTCACAGCACCAAAAGAGACTGATTTGTATTTAATAACTGGATCCGTGTAAAAGTCCACATTTTCCTCTCCAAAATAATCGTCCATCACTTCATTGAGATGTGCAAATCCTGCTGTTTGTCAATCAAGCAACACATTCTGTTCTTCAACCTGCAGAACACTGATTGGCCCGGGCTGATAATTGAGTTTTTCGGGCACATATTCATAGATTAAGACAGGGATCACTAACCCTGCTCCAGATCACTAACCCGACAACTGGCCTGAATTAGGCCAGACACCTATCTCTCCTAGCCTGTGATTGGTTGGCAACACCTATCTCTCTCTCTCGTAGCCCGTGATTGGTTGGTGGCTGAGAGGCTGTCAATGTTGGTCAGTCACTTTGGTCATGTTTGGGGGTGTGGCACGAGTGCTGCTCTTCTATTGGTCGTTTAGGAGTGGGAATTCCTACTCCTAAATGGTGGCCAGTATCCAGCCTAATTCAGGCAGGTTGTCGGGCTACCAGATAACTTGTTAGCCAGGTCTCCATTCTCCGCCCACTGCTGATTAACTCAAGCCCTGGGTAACACCCACAGCCTTGACTAATCAGCTGTGGTTGCAGCAGGTAGACGTGGAAAAAGTGCACACTGGTGAACACCAGGAGCAGGATTACAGTCACTTCGCCCAGTTATACTGTAATCTCATGTAAAATTGGTCAACAAATGGCAGAGACAGGTGTATGGTCAGTTTCAATGGGTGGGTGAGTGTGATTGGCGTGACACCCCCCCACACACACACACTGAAGAAAGTGAGGGAGTCTGAAGTTTGTGATAAAAGTACGATAGTTCAACTCAGTACACATAAAATCCTACAAAACGACTAATTTTATGACAGTATACAGAAAATGAGTAAATCAGAAAAGACACGCACATCCAGTATATATATATATATAAAAAAAGGTGTGCTGGATCAAAAAAAAAAAAAAGAGATCAAAAGCAAAAAAGCCTCAAAACCTGAATGCTCCCCTGCAAAAAGCTTTATTAGGTACAAATAGTAGTGACGTTTCGAGCGTTCAGGCTGAGTATATAGGAAATGGCCATATTTTCCTTTAGTTCTGAGGAGGCTAAAACAGTAAGGGGTCACACAATTGATTCTGAAGATACAATCATTCAACTCAGTACACATAAAAACTTACAAGTTTTTTTATGGGGAGGGGGGGGGAATGATTAGTATTAAGTGGGAAAAAAAGAAGGTATATTTATAGTTCTGAGGGGGTCAAAATGGAAGTGCCCCCCCCCCCCCCCCAAAAAAAAACAAGAAAGGTGTCAGAAGATTTGAACCCCATCATTTTGGGATAGTCTGGTCCAGGGTCCCTAATGAAGCCAAAACAACAACATATCAGTTTTAGCCTGAAAATCTTACAGGAGCCGTTTGATTTACCAAACTGCACTAAAATCTGAAATCCTCAGTTATTTGATTACTTTCTCAGGAAAAGAAGCACGTTTACCAGCTTGTGTTTGCTGGGGGGAAGAAACTGAGGAAAATCTGGTTTGACAACATTGATTTCATAACATGACTACTACCAGAGTTATGCTGAGCACAGACAGACGGACACAAAGTCTTCGTAATACCCGATGGCCGTATTTTGGCATCAGGTAATAAACCAAAAACATTGTCAGAAATATGACATTATGCCAGTGATTTGTTAAAAAAAAAAAAAAAAAAAAAAAAAAAACACACAACCCAACGATTTACACTTAAATGGTGGAAATACAGGGAGCGACAGTCAATTTATGAAATCATTCATGTTTAATTAAAGGTGACTTTATTTTATATCAATCAGTTCCACGTCAAAGATGAGGGTGGCGTTTGCTGGGATTATGGTACTGAATCCTCTTTCCCCATAAGCATAGTCTGGTGTGCAGGTCAGTTTGGCCCGCTGGCCAACACTCATCTGTGGAGGAGAGAAAATACATCTTACACGACAGCACTACTACTTCATGACCACAAAGTACTGTGTCTTACCTGAGCTACACCCTCGTCCCAGCCACGAATGACTTCATTCCTTCCAATATGGAATGAAAATGGTTTTCCCCGGTCCCTGGAGGAGTCAAACTTCGTCCCATTTACCAATGTGCCTGTTTAATAAAGACAGTTAGCAGTCTATGAATGAGTGAAAAGCTTTTACTGATTGTACCTCCAATATAACGGAGGTGTATAAAACCCCCTGACTGGACTAGTTGGGCTGTTCCGCTCACCCTCCAGGTTATGGTAAAATGGTACATCCCACTTTGCCTCTGACTTGTCCAGACCTTTTGTGCCTTGTTGAACCTGCAAATTGATTGATAGTTTGTTGCTCCGAACGTGTGCAGTGTGTGCGCGTGAATATTAACGTGAGTATCCTGTATATTATTGTCATTACATGTGCTATGTTTAATACTGCACTGCATAATGTAGTTGTTAAGTTTGCGCGGTGTTAGTTTGGTTATAGTGTTTATTTGGCCGTGGGGCGTTCGACCATAATGGCGGCGCCCATACAGTCTTCAACCAGAATAAGGAGCCCTCAGTAAAGATGTCTACATTCCTTTGTTAGTAGGGTAGTACATTTTTTTGTCCAGAAGAGGGGGGTATTCTATCACTTATGAGTGGCCTGAATTTGAGTGTGTTTTTCATGCTGGTTTGACATGTAGATTTAGATTGTATTATGATTATTCATTCAATTGTAATTATTTTTTCCTTTTATTGTTTTACAGAAACCACACACACAAACACTTGTTACTTGCATGTCCTAATAAAGTCCTGGAACCCAAAGGCTGTGGATAAGACTTCATCTCAAGTCTCCAGTACCTTCTGACAGAGGATAGGAATATCCAGCTGTAACTACCCAGTCAATACACACGCACAACGTTCACATCAGGAGGTTTAAATTTCAGTTCAAGATTCAATTCAAAGATCGATTGCAAAGAACTCGATCAGTGGTTCCCAACCTTTTTCATCCCCCACCCACCTCCAACATTACTTGGATTTAATGCTAAAATCACATTAGCTACAATGGACAGTAAGCGACAGAGGCAAAGTAGCGACTTGTCATTCATTTCCAATCTGAGTGGTGTTTTGCAACAGCAAGAGATAAAGGTCTCTCCACCTCCAGCTAGGCGGGGCCCAAATAGATCTGAAGTCTATTTTATGCAAATCATGTGTGACACGACATGGCGACTGCCAATCAGAGTGAAGGAAGTATGACATTAGCTGGCTGGTCGCTTGAACAAAATAATCAAAGATGACAGAAAATACTGTAGTACGAAACTACTTATTTCTCTACATATCCAATAGGTTTCTCATATATTTTCTAAAAGTTGACAAGAAATAAACTCTTCTAAATCTCAAAATGCAGTTTTTGTAACCAGGTAACACCTCTTAAGTGATTTACAAGACATCTTACGGAGATGTTGGCGTGCACGCCAGGGAAACACCCATCAAGTGACACAGCCAAATGCGTCTTGCTGTCATTTCTAGCTAACATGACTGTAGCGTTAGTTACAAGGGACAGAGACAAAGCAACCACTTGTCATTCATTTTCAATCAGAGTAAGCATTTTGTAGCGGTAACAGACAAAGGTCGCTCTGCCGGCAGTTAGGCGAGGCCAAAATAGACCTGAAGTGTATTTTATGCCAATCTGAGTGAAGACAGAGTGACGTCAGCTGGTTGTTTGCGCAAGTAAAATAGTCCAAGATGGCGGAATATACTCTGAAACAACATCCATTATGTTTAATCCATTTTGTAAAACCTGATGAGAAATTAACACAGGTAAATCTAAAAACTGATACTTTTTGTAACCAGATAACATATTTGAAGTGATTTACAAGACATCTTACAGAGATGTTTTTGTGCATACCACGGGAACGCCCATTAAGCAACAAAGCCAACTGCTTGTCGCTGTTATTTGTAGCGACATGCATGCATGCACACATGCTAACTTTACAAACAAAAATGTTCGTAAACCCTCAAATCATACAACAAATCACAGTATAGAGGGTTTTCATTTGACGTATCGGTCACGTCATTTTGTGTCCCGCGCCCATTCTGGATTACGACGCAGTGGCCGCTGTGATACGCTACGTGCATTTGGCGAACAATTGCAGAAGCTTCAGCGTTGACGTGAAGAAGCCTCATGGCACCGTGGAGAGAGCTCCGCCGCTACCAGAAATCCACTGCTCCCACAATTTTATTCGGCAATAAAATTATATAAGAATACATAAAAATAATGCTGAGGATAACACAAGAACGCTTCCAATATGGATGCTTCTTTGCATTGTGGTCCTCGAGCACCGAACTGCTGATCCGCAAACTGCCCTGCTAGCGCCTGGTGAGAGAAATCGCTCAGGACTTCAAGACCGACCTCCGCTTTCAGAGCTCCGCTGTGATGCTCTGCAGGAGGCTGGCGAAGCTGACCTGGTCAGCAGCTTCCTAGTTCACAATATCGCAGTGTGACACTGTCGGCCAGTTCATTACATCACCACTAAATTTACTATCTGGTATAAGATACAGATCCACTGAACCAACTGCTACACATCTATCACGATAAATAGCTTTATCTCGAGGGTTTAAAGCATCGTAATAACTGGACATTCTCTCCATTTTTCTATCACACACCAACCTCCTTGTAATCCAGAATGGAAATGGCACCTGTCTTGCAGCAAATCGGTCACGTGACTGAGAACCCTGTAAACCCCCCCCCCCCCCGCTTTCTAATTGGTTTATTCAAAGAAAATGTTTTAAATTATTTTGATTGTTAATTAAATGTGTTAATTTTGACAACCTCACAGCAGGCAAAAAAATGTGAGCTTTGGCGCCCCCTAAGGGACATTTGGACCCCAGGTTGGGAACTAGCAAGGGTTCTTAAGTAAAATGGTGAGAGTGCTACTGAGTAAAAATTTGTAAAAATGTGGTAAGACAGCACTTTGGATTCGTGTGAAAGATATATCCATTTTTTTTCTAAACAACAACAAAATGAGTTTAAGTGTAATCAGCAAACGTGTGTCATACCGGTGTAGTGCACAAAGACTTTGTCTCCTGTCTTTGGAAACGTCTTTCCTAAAAGGGGGAAGAAAACATGCTTTTAAAGTCCAGAAACGTTCGGCGTCCGTCAGTAATTAGACAAAGGAAAGCGGAAAGCCTCTTACCGTCCCCAGCTTTAACGGTATCCACGGTTACTCCCATGGTTTTGTGTCTTTCCCTGAATCCAAACGCGTTGGTTGTCCTCGGTTTGAAGTCCTTTTCAATGACGTGAGGAGGAGCCCGTCAGGCTTCAGGAAATATTTGTCTTCTTTTTTTAACTTATGGGTGTAACCGCGTGCGCGTGCATGTCGGAACGGAAAGGAAAAAAAAGCAGGAAGAGGAAGAACTGCACAGCCTGCAAAACGTAATCCTGCTCTCGGTTTATGAATGGTAATGCAGTATATTAATATTATTATTATTCTTTTTATTCATTTTTTTTAAAAAGAGGGCTGTTCTTTAAAGGAAAAGTAATAAACCCGTTCTCTTCACTGGTTCTCTGCACCAAGGCGGCAAACTTTGATGACGTCAGATTTAGCCTTACCGGAAGAACAATTTGCAGTTCCTTGACTGGCCGCTTGAGGCAGGCTCTACATTCGTATAGGACTCCGTGTTAAAATGTCCTGCTTTAAAGCACGAATAAACATGTTTACAGCCTGGTACAAAAAAACAAAAACAAAAAAACCCCAACAACAACAAAAAACGTTTTGGTCTGTACTGATAGTTTACATCTCCATGACAGTGCAGCAGATAAGAGAATATTGTCGGTGGTCAGGTAGAGGTCAATTGAAGAATTACACAGGGGTCAAAATTAAAAGATTATCTATCTATGGCTCTCTCTCCATATATATATATATATATATATATATATATATATATATATATATATATATATATATATATATATATATATATATATATATATATATATATATATATATATATATATATATATATATATACACAACTCCTGGCCAAAATTATGGAATCACCAGCCTTGGAGGATGTTCATTCAGTTGTTACATATAGTTGTTATACTATATCACCCGTTACCCCTTCACAGCAGCGTGATGTCAACCTCTCAATGGGGGATTTTCACGCACACGCTCCGTAATTTACAAACTACAACCCCTGGCAAAAATTATGGAATCACCGGCCTCGGAGGATGTTCATTCAGTTGTTTAATTTTGTAGAAAAACAGCAGATCACAGACATGACACAAAACTAAAGTCATTTCAAATGGCAACTTTCTGGCTTTAAGAAACACTATAAGAAATCAGGAAAAAAAATTGTGGCAGTCAGTAACGGTTACTTTTTTAGACCAAGCAGATGGAAAAAAATATGGACTCACTCAATTCTGAGGAAAAAATTATGGAATTATGAAAAACAAAAGAACACTCCAACACATCACTAGTATTTTGTTGCACCACCTCTGGCTTTTATAACAGCTTGCAGTCTCTGAGGCATGGACTTAAAGAGTGACAAACAGTACTCTTCATCAATCTGGCTCCAACTTTCTCTGATTGCTGTTGCCAGATCAGCTTTGCAGGTTGGAGCCTTGTCATGGACCATTTTCTTCAACTTCCACCAAAGATTTTCAATTGGATTAAGATCTGGACTATTTGCAGGCCATGACATTGACCCTATGTGTCTTTTTGCAAGGAATGTTTTCACAGTTTTTGCTCTATGGCAAGATGCATTATCATCTTGAAAAATGATTTCATCATCCCCAAACATCCTTTCAATTGATGGGATAAGAAAAGTGTCCAAAATATCAACGTAAACTTGTGCATTTATTGATGATGTAATGACAGCCATCTCCCCAGTGCCTTTACCTGACATGCAGCCCCATATCATCAATGACTGTGGAAATTTACATGTTCTCTTCAGGCAGTCATCTTTATAAATCTCATTGGAATGGCACCAAACAAAAGTTCCAGCATCATCACCTTGCCCAATGCAGATTCGAGCCCATTGTAACCTTGTTTTTTTCTGTTTAGGTGTTAATGATGGCTTTCGTTTAGCTTTTCTGTATGTAAATCCCATTTCCTTTAGGCGGTTTCTTAAGTTCGGTCACAGACGTTGACTCCAGTTTCCTCCCATTCATTCCTCATTTGTTTTGTTGTGCATTTTCGATTTTTGGGACATATTGCTTTAAGTTTTCTGTCTTGACGCTTTGATGTCTTCCTTGGTCTACCAGTATGTTTGCCTTTAACAACCTTCCCATGTTGTTTGTATTTGGTCCAGAGTTTAGACACAGCTGACTGTGAACAACCAACATCTTTTGCAACATTGCGTGATGATTTACCCTCTTTTAAGAGTTTGATAATCCTCTCCTTTGTTTCAATTGACATCTCTCGTGTTGGAGCCATGATTCATGTCAGTCCACTTGGTGCAGCAGCTCTCCAAGGTGTGATCACTCCTTTTTAGATGCAGACTAACGAGCAGATCTGATTTGATGCAGGTGTTAGTTTTGGGGATGAAAATTTACAGGGTGATTCCATAATTTATTCCTCAGAATTGAGTGATTCCATATTTTTTTCCCTCTGCTTGGTCTAAAAAAGTAACCGTTACTGACTGCCACAATTTTTTTCTTGATTTCTTATAGTGTTTCTTAAAGCCAGAAAGTTGCCATTTGAAATTACTTTAGTTTTGTGTCATGTCTGTGATCTGCTTTTTTTCTACAAAATTAAACAACTGAATGAACATCCTCTGAGGCTGGTGATTCCATAATTTTTGCCAGGGGTTGTATAACCCGCTACTTTTTTCATACGTTTTGAACACTTCGGCTTAAACAATGATGAGGCTAATTTATGGATTTTTACAGGCTTTCATGTGATTTACTCATAATTCGAAATACATCCATCAATGCTGTCCATTGATTGGCTGAAATCTGCAGTCCATTATGCAGAGTAAATTCACACACAGAGTAAATAATAAAGTCTTACCTGTTTCAGTGGAATTCATTATCACACGATTCTGAAGAAACATAATCCACATAAAGCCTCTTGAGTTTGGAACACAACATCTGAAAATACTTGAATTCCTTGTCATGGCTGAAAAAAGTTCCTGTGACACCGCTCTTTGCACCGGTTCCTCTGTCAGAACTCAGATCACAGTTTCAGCGGCGAAGATTGTCCATCAGGTTGGTGAGTATCATCCCTTGGTGTGGCTGTTCTGGCCGATGGGAGGCTGGCTCGGTCTGCTGCTGGTGTAATCCGTTTGGTGGATGTCTGTGGCGCTGTGTTCGGACCTTCTGCTCCTCCTGCACAAGAAGTTGAGTCACTGCTCCTCGTTAACGGCTAATTTACAACAGGCAACGGGCTATTCTGTCTGAACGCGAGGAAATTATCCCATGATCCACAAAGAAAAAATAAAATATTAAAATTGCTCCATTTTGCCTCCGTGTTGCGGAGATGCCACGTGACACTGTGTGCGCGTGACGCCGTGATCTTCAATACTTACATGTTCCACATTTGGAAAAAAATTTCGTTTGTATTTGTGTATGTTACCTGTACTTACTTAAGTGAAAGGCTGTTTAGCTCAGTGTCACACAGTGTAGATGAAAACAGAAAGTCTCACAGCTGATAAGGCAGAGAAGCTTCTTTTCATCAAAAAGAATCTGCCCTCACAAAAAAGGCTTAGTGCTCACAGACATAAATAAAGTTAGTAATGGACAGTTTCAGTTGTGTTATTGTTGGTATTGTATATTTCGTAGTGCTGAAGTCCACGGGTTACATTTGGTTAATGTTATAGGGCAATTTGTTGTAGTCAAAAAGTGATGTCACATGATTTAAGTGAAATATGTGTAAATAAAAACAAAGCTAATGATGTTGGTAATAGTTACAGTCAAAAACTAAGGAACAACTGATGAATAAAACATATTTTCAAAGTCATCATCATAAAACTGTGATGGGATCATTAAGTATTCGTATCGGTACTCTATCAACAAATGTATGTACTTGTACTCAGTCTGTAAAAAAGTGGTATTGGTGTATCCCTACTTAGAATGAGCCTCTCATATCTACATGGAAGTGGGCCCCCTCCATCTGGTGCTGTTCCTCGTATCATTGCCCCTGTTGTCCTCTTCATAATCCTTTTGTTGGATTATATGTCCCTTGTTGCCCCCACATTCGTTGGTGTTCAGTTGCTCCATTTGTTTGTTTGTTTTTGCCTCCCCAATCTCCTTTCTCTTGTGTCTGTGTCTCTCTATGGCCCCCAGTTCTGCTGTCCTCCCGGTCCTCTACGTTACCTCTCATATTTATTATGTGGTTTCCTGGATGTTTTCTCCACTGTCAGTGTCCCACGTAGACATCTGTTATATGTCCACTGGTTTACTCACAATCAGTCCTCTTTTTTGTATGCGTGTGTCGCACTCACTGTTGCCCCTCTAACTTTCCATCTCCCCACTGTTGGCCACATTGCATGGTTTTGTTTGTTTTTCCCGCCCCCTTGCCTGCCCCGCTTTTTGTTTCGGTGTGTGTTGGTGGTCCTTTTGTTTTCCTGTGTGTGAGAGCTTTTATTTTGAACACAACTGTATCTGAAAAGGGTCTTGGAAGTATGACCAACCAGTCTACATGCATTTCGTGGACTTGGAAAAGGCACACAAATGGTTTCCTCCAGGTGTCCTGTTTGGGGTGGGGTGCTTTGAGAGTATGGGATACCGGAACTGCTGCAATGTGTGATCTGGTCTCTATACGATCAAAGTAGGAGCTGTGTCCGCATTCTTTACATCACATTGGACCCCGTTTCCGGTGGGTGTTTAGAGCATGAGGTCAATAGACAAATTGGGGAGGCACCTGATGTCTTACAGATGCTGCAGCAGACCATTATGGTGAAGAAAGAGCTGAGCAAGAAGTTGGGACTCTCAATTTACCAGTCAATTTTATGCTTTTATGGATGTTGGGTAATGACTAAAAAAATCCAAGTGGCGGTAATTGGATTCCTCTGTCAAATATCTGGGATTACACTCCGGGACAGGGTGAAAAACTCAACTATCCTGGAGGGACTCGGAGTAGAGACGCTGCTTCTTCATATCGAAAGGTGCCAGCTGAGGTGGTTCGTACATCTAGTGAGGATGCCCCCAGGCCATCTCCCTCGGTAGGTCTCCCAGGCACATCCAGCTGACCCAGGCTTGCTGGAGGAATTAAATTTCCCAACTGGCTTGGAAACACCTTGGGATCCCCCAGGAAGAGTAAGTGGACTTGGTTGAGGATAGAGAAGTATTGATGAGCTGCTTGCTCTGTTGCCACTGTGACCCAGATGTAGACAAGCAGCAGAAAATGAATGAAAGAAAGAACTAATTGGAAAAATACAAAAATTGACTTTACTACTACACTACTTGACGTCAATGAGATTGTGGGTCGTGCTGGTATAGATCCAATCATTTAACCATCTGAATAACTCATGAAAGGGGTTGACAGATGCTACTCTGGTTGGTTTATTATACCCAAAGCACACTCATGACTAATTTAGTGGATAGGTAGAACCATTTTGTGCCCTGCACCATAATTTGTACCCAGATTACATGTACTCTAACACACACACACAAAAACTGAAAACAATGACACAATGAAATATTTATTTTAGATTTTGTTTGAAATGTCTCCTGTAAAATTGAAAGAAGATAGTTTTTTTTAGCATTTGTTGATTGCAAATTTTTAAAGGCAAACATATAAAACTGAGACATTATATTTAAAATGAGGGTTGTCATCACTTATGCTGAATGTATTCTAGTGGTTTCTGTAGGAAAGTCTAAGACTCAGATGAAGCAACTGCAGCATCTGTTAACTGCGATTCATATAAAATGTTGAAGAAAGAGGAGTCAGTCTCAGTTCTATGTTCTGTGTCCTGTTGGGAGAAAGCATTGTTTTAAATTCATCTGAGCCACCAAAACATGTTAAATAAATGAATAAAAAGAAATACACATAATAAATCACACAAAAATGTAAATAAATTCTATATACACGTATATATATATATATATATATATATATATATATATATATATATGTAGTGTGTGTATGTGAAAATAAAAAAATAGAAATAAGTAGAAGTATACATAAAATACTGTAGCTTGCTTACTTACAGCTGTTCTGCAGTCATGCAGATCAAAACCTGAGTTCTGATCTGATTCATCATCTATCAATAATGCTGCCTTTTTCCTGATGCAAAGGTAAAAAAATAATTCAGAACATTGTGTGGTTACAGCAATGCATAACTCATTATTAGTGCATGTACATGATGCACGTTGTTCATATTTTTACATCAGTGATTGTACATTAATATTACCTCTTCAGTATTATGAGGACTGCAAATGTGATGCTTCCGGCCACCAAAGTCAAACTCACAGACAGTGCAATGGGCAACAGAGCTACAGAAAAAGAGGAAAAAAATTGGTCAGAATGCAACACATAAAACTGAACACTTTCTTTGCGTGCAGTTCCTGTAGTCGTATCTTTAAAAACTATAGTGTGTAGAATTTAGTGCCATCTAGTAGTGAGATTGCAGATTGTCATGATTTTGTTTCCCTTCCTGTTGTTGCAAACGGTTCCATGAACAGCTCATTTTTTTAAATTATTCACGCATCGATTATTTATTACAGATAAATTATACTTTAATGAACAGATGGTTATGAATACTACATTCCATTGTTGCTAACAAACATTCCTAAATTCTACACACTGCAGCTTTAAGCATCAGCATCATAAACAAAATAGCTAGACATTTCTCTTTCAAGTTGAAATTAGGGAAATTCTAGTTTATTACTTTTGCCAAATAGATTGTTTTTGCATGCATCCATTTGTATTTTTGAGCAATATTTCTCTATTACATTAAATTTTATAAGAAGGTTTTGAGGTGCAACCTAAAAAAGGAATGTAATACCTTTTTAGCATTGCAAAAATGGTGCTTTTTGGTGATTCTTAGACTACGGGCACTTATTATGTCCTTTGATCATATTGTATGAAAAAAAGAAAAAAGGGGAAACTTGACACTTTTATAGTTATCTTTACAATGAAAGTGTGTTAAGAAATTTGTTCTAGTAGTCTATGATGACTTTTTCACCTTTTTCAGCATCATTATATGCAAATATTGCCGTTTTGTGCTTGTCCCACACCCAGACTTTTGATCTTCAATGATAAAAATGAATGGTAAAGAAACATTTTTTTTCTAATGTTTTAAAATATCTCTGAATAAAATATCAGTAAAATAATCAAAACATAATTGGGGTATTCAATGTCATACAACTGTTGTGATTTTTTTTTAAACAAAATGTAGTTGTCCCACTATTGCCGTAATTTCCACCACAACACTGTAATGTCCCTAAACAGTTTGTATGAAAGATTGTTTGGGTAGTTTCTATGGAGATAAACAGTGATATCAGAGCACATGTATATAGCGCCAAATCACAACAAACAGTTGCCCCAAGGCGCTTTATATTGTAAGGCAATGGTGTGGTGGAAATTACATTTACAAGGCCAATAGTGCCTGTAGTTAAAGAATCACCCTTTTATGGCTTTGGCTGAGGTATGCCTTGAAATCGGCCTTGCAGTCTGTATATTTGCTTCCTTGGTTGGTGTCTTAGTGTGAATGCAGAAAAAATAATGACATCATGTTCAGAAAATGTAGTGATGAAGCTGAGGCTGGCCTGGAAAACAAAACATCATGTGATGGGGTGGCTCTAAAGAAGTGTTAAGGCATTTTCAGTCTTGATGACGGTACTGTATATATTCTAATGGGAACCTTCCTATTTTATCGTTGTTGATCAGTCATATCAGTTATGGTAACACTGTTGTTCAATCACTAAAATGTGAAAATGTGGTGATATTGTAACAATAAAGGAAAATGAGATGTCAGAAGAATACTGTATTCGCACATTGGAACGCATGAAATTCTGCCAGAAGCAACAAGCACTGATGGTTTCGTCACACGTAAGATGCAGAAGTGATGAGAAAAACATTGTGAAAACTCATTATTTTGTACTTTTTATGATGTGTTGGGGTCACAAAATTAATTTAGTTTAGGATGGGTGTTGAATCAACTTTAATAAAAAATCATTTTGGGTGGTCGTTTAACCAACTTTGATTAAAAACGGGGGTAAGGTAGGGAGGGGGGGTTGTTCCAATGCATGAATACAGTGCAAACCACATGCAAACAAACCTCTACTTCAGCCAAAGCTGTTTTAAACTGGACCCAGGTCAGCATTTATACAACCAAAATGTAGCCATTAGGAAATTTCACCAAAATGATCAAACAATAGCTTGTAATAAACTGATTTCCCTTTCACAGAGACTGAGCTCTTTGCTGATAAAACAAGAAATCTGTATAAAAGGTAGATAGATGTTCATTAAAACAATGTAAGAAGAGTTTTGTACAACTTGTATAATGATGCTCAATGACAGGATCTGTGTAGCAGGGACCCATGACAATGCTGATGTCATCCAGAGCAACATCTCCACCGGCATTCTCCCCTCGCTGATACACAAGCACAAACTGTGACATAAATTCAGGAGACAAATGATGAGTAAAGAGTTCCTCCACTGGTGAGTGCTGCATGTAAATAAAACAGAAAAGGCTTCATTCATCAAGACCTTGAGGGTACTGCAATCACATATAGTGTAGATTTGACTAACATGAAACCTTTGTGCAAGATTTTATGTCATGGCTCCCCAGTGTTCCTCCAAAGTCACCCAGGTGTAGGTGTTGACCTGCCCTCTAGCAGAGCTGTCAAATCCGGCTTCAGAAGGTTAAAAGTCCAGCCACATATTTGTTCCAGCTTTACCAATAAACCAGCTGATTGTAATTAGTTCATCTCTTCAGGCAGGTGGATGAGCTAATTATTGAGATCACCTGTTTTAGGTGCACAGGTAGAAGCAACACATGGGAGGGTTTTTACTTTCTGAAGGCGGATTTGACAGCTCTGCCCTCTAGAACTTTATATTTTTTTTTATGACTGAGATGGTGCCACTTCAAATGTTTAGTTTCTATCTGGGCTGAGAAGTCTAATCTTGAAATCAAAAGGAGAGTGGGTGTATTTCATTCATTTCCATTCTCCTCAGTCAGGGAGATGAGGAGTAACAGGAAGACAGGGGACAGGAAGGAGAGGGACAGTAGTAGCCAGTAAGCCAGTAGCAAGCAGTATTTGCAAATTGTTTTTTACTTCTACTTTTGATACTCTGTGTGGTTCTTTCCCTGTGTGCTGCTACACAATGCTGCTGAAACCTAAAATTTCCCTGAGGGAGACTTCTTAAGGTATTAATCAAATTTTGTCCAATCCAATCTAATCTGATGTAAATGACCATGAAGGAATAATTCAAATTAGATCTGGAGAAAATAATTAAAGGAAAGTCCACCATTTTCCAGCCTGAGTCCTATTATTTAGATGTTTTTGGGTTCAGCTTTTACCTTTGGACAAAAATGATGCTCCAGTGTTTAGTTAGAATGCTAACAGTGCCACAAACTAAACTGTACAACATAAGGTCATGGGGAAAGCTAAAAACCTCAAAGTAAACCACTTTGTGCCACCAATGAGTTGAGGAATGCTGGGAAAGTGTAATGACACAGACCCACAACAGGGGGCGTAAATGAACGGACAATAGATGAGCCAAAAATACAACTGTTACTGTTGTGAAATGTGCACAACGAGAATACAGACAAACATAGAATTTGGATCACAACCAAAATATACAAGGTGACGTGTGGGTAGGCTCGAGGATAGGAGACGTCCGTCCCGAGTAGAACCGGATCCCACACGATTTCCACTGCCACCGAACCCGAAGGATACTGGAGCCGCCAAGTCCTGAGTCCCCAGGTGGTCACCGTCTCCGACTGTCGGATCTGGTACTGCTGGCAGGAAGCAGAAGAACATGTAATGAGTGTGTGAAAACACACCCAGTAAACAGTCAGCAAGTTCTTCTTTTAATAGTCGGGTGGGAAGAACACCTCCACCTTAATCACAGAAACAACAAACGTGCAGCGCCTGACTACTTATCCGGTTTGGTGTGAGGAGAGAAGAACGTCGTCTCCTTCACGATCCACAACCCCAGCCTCCAGCTGCGGATAGGTATCAGGTACGCCTGCAAAGTATTCAGAATAATTGTTTGGCACCAAAAACGGCTGAGAGTTTTACCGTAGAGGTAGATGATATCTCGGCGACGACGTGGAGATGTCGTCCGGCTTTTGTGTGTGTGGGTGATGACCTGATGATTGGTGACAGCTGTCATAGTTAATGAGTGACAGCTGTCACCCCGGCTGTTCCTGTGAGGCGGCAGCGCCCTCTCGTGCCTGAAGCCCGCACTTCAGGCAGGGCGCCCTTTGGTAGTGGGCCAGCAGTACCTCCTCTTCAGCAGCCCACACAACAGGACCCCCCCCCCCCCAACGGGCGACCCGGCTTGTCGGGATGGCGATGGTAGAAATCGGCCAGGAGGGCCGGATCCAGGATGAAGCTCCTCTTCACCCAGGAGCGTTCTTCAGGTCCATAACCCTCCCAGTCCACCAAGTACTGGAAACCCCGGCCCTTCCGGCGGACGTCCAGGAGCAGACGCACAGTCCAAGCCGGCTCCCCATCGATGATCCGGGCAGGAGGCGGCGCCGATCCGGGAGCACAGAGGGGTGAGGTGTGATATGGCTTCACTCTGGAGACATGAAAAACCGGGTAGATCCGCAGTGAAGCTGGGAGCTGGAGCTTCACTGCGGCAGGACTGATGACTTTGAGGATCTTAAATGGTCCAATGTATCTGTCCTTGAGTTTTGGGGAGTCCACTTGTAGAGGAACGTCTTTCGTGGAAAGCCATGCCTCCTGCCCGGGCTGGTATGCAGGGGCCGGGGAACGCCGGCGATCTGCATGGGCTTTGGCCCTCATCTGGGCTTTTAACAAGGCAGAACGGGCGGTGCGCCACACCCGACGGCACCTCCGCAGGTGGGCCTGGACCGAGGGCACACCGACCTCTCCCTCCACCACAGGAAACAATGGGGGCTGGTACCCCAGACACACCTCAAATGGGGAGAGGCCGGTGGCAGAGGCCCCTTGGCTGTTATGCGCGTACTCGATCCAGGCCAGATGTTCACTCCAGGCCATCGGGTGCACGGACGTCACACAGTGCAGGGCTTGCTCCAGTTCTTGGTTGGCCCGTTCTGCCTGTCCGTTGGTCTGCGGGTGATACCCGGACGAGAGGCTCACGGTGGCCCCCAGTTCTCGGCAGAAACTCCTCCAGACTTGAGAGGAGAACTGGGGACCTCGATCCGAGATGATGTCCATGGGTATCCCATGCAGACGCACGACATGGTGGACCAGGAGGTCTGCTGTCTCCTGGGCCGTAGGGAGCTTCGGGAGGGCCACGAAGTGGGCCGCCTTGGAGAACCGGTCCACTATCGTGAGGATGGTAGTCATGTCCCGGGATGGCGGGAGGCCCGTGATGAAGTCCAGGCCGATGTGGGACCAGGGGCAATGGGGCACAGGTAACGGCTGGAGGAGTCCCTGTGCCCGTTGATGGTCAGCTTTACCCCTGGTGCAGGTGGTGCAGGCCTGGACATAGTCCCGGACGTCGGCTTCCATGGACACCCACCAGAAGCGCTGCCGGACCACTGCCATGGTCCTTCGCACCCCTGGATGACAGGAGAGTTTGGAACCGTGACAGAAGTCCAGGACGGCATCTCTGGCCTCTGGTGGGACGTAGAGGCAGTTCTTCGGTCTGTTACCTGGGTCCGGGTTCTGTGCCAGGGCCTCCCGGACGGTCTTCTCCACGTCCCAGGTGAGGGTGGCCACAATAGTGGACTCAGGTAGGATGGATTCTGGCGGATCCGACAGCTCAGTTTTGACTTTGACTTCGTGAAACCGGGACAGGGCATCCAATCTTTGGTTCTTGGTCCCGGGGCGGTAGGTGATCCGGAAGTCAAAACGCCTGAAGAACAACGACCAGCGGGCTTGCCTGGGGTTCAGCCGCTTAGCGGTCCTGATATACTCCAGGTTCCGGTGGTCCGTGAAAACCGTAAATGGTACCGCGGCTCCCTCTAACAGATGTCTCCACTCCTCAAGAGCCTCTTTCACCGTGAGGAGTTCCCGATTGCACACATCATAGTTCCGCTCAGCTGGGGTCAACCTGCGTGAAAAATAGGCACAAGGATGGAGAATCTGATCGGACTCCCCACTCTGGGACAGCACGGCTCCTATCCCTGAGTCCGAGACATCCACTTCTACCACAAACTGGCGGCTAGGATCGGGCTGCACCAGAACTGATGCAGTCGAAAACCGGCGTTTCAACTCCCTAAACGCGGCCTTGAACCGATCCGACCAGGTAAATGGTACTTTGGAGGAGGTCAGAGCTGTCAGGGGGCTAACTACCTGACTGTAGCCCTTAATGAACCTCCTGTAGAAATTCGCAAAGCCGAGGAACTGTTGCAGCGTCCTACGGCTTGTCGGTTGGGGCCAGTCTCTCACCGCTGCAACCTTGGCCGGATCAGGGGCGACGGAGTTGGAGCTAACGAGTCCCGGATGTAGGTCTCCATTGATTCGTGTTCCGGACGTGAGAGGTTGTACAGCCAGCTGGACGGGTACTCAGTGCTCAGGATCAAATCAATGGTGCAATCGTACGGACGGTGTGGGGGAAGAGTGAGTGCCAGATCTTTGCTGAAGACGTCAGCGAGATCTTGGTACTCCTCAGGCACCGCCACAAGATTGGGGGGGGACTTTAACCTCCTCGTTAGTGGTCAAACCGGGCGGAACCGAGGATCCTAGACATTCCCGGTGACAGATTTCGCTCCACTGAGCCACAACCCCAGATGGCCAATCAATCCGGGGATTGTGTTTGATCATCCATGGGAAGCCCAAAATCACGCGGGAGGTAGAAGGAGTCACAAAAAACTCAATCTCCTCCCGATGATTCCCAGGCACCACCAGAGTTTGTCGGGTTTGTCCCACGTGAATTTCTTGACCCACCCTTAGCCCAGTTTCTAAGAGCGGGCGTTGGTGTTTTAACCATTTGGGGCAGTCTCTCTGCTGATGCTCACTTGAGCCGCAGATAAAGCACTCTCCGCGGGCCAGCCTCCTTTGTCTGTTAGTGGTTCTGACTTTAGCCCTGCTCGTGTCCATAGCATCGTCAGCAGGGGGAGCTGTCGCCACACGGAGCGCTGAGGCAGTGGAGCGTGGGGAGGGCGGTACCTTTTCAGACCCGGAAGGGAGAGGGACGGCACGTACCCGACCACGCCCTTCGTCTCGCTCCCGACGGCGTTCCTCTAGCCGATTGTCTAATCGTATGACCAGATCAATAAGCCCATCTAAATCCCGCGGCTCATCCTTAGCCACCAGATGCTCCTTCAGGACTGACGACAGTCTGTTTACGAAGGCGGCGCGGAGTGCAGCAGTATTCCAGCCGGACCTCGCAGCCGCGATGCGGAAGTCGACCGCATACTCAGCTGCACTCCGACGCCCCTGTCTCATTGACAGCAGCGCTGTTGAAACAGTCTCGCCTCTGTTTAGGTGATCAAATACTGTTCTGAACTCCCTCACGAACCCAGTATAAGAGGTAAGGAGCCGTGAATTCTGCTCCCAGAGCGCCGTAGCCCAGGCGCGTGCCTCGCCTCGAAGCAAATTAATTACATAAGCCACCCTACTGGCGTCTGACGCGTACATCATGGGACGCTGTGAAAAGACGAGCGAACACTGCATTAAAAAGTCCGTGCACGTCTCCACACAACCCCCGTACGGCTCTGGGGGACTTATGTATGCTTCAGGGGATGGTGGGGGGGGGGGTCGTTGAATGACCAGTGGAATGTCTATATTCGGCACCGGGTCAGCAGGAGGAGGAGCTGCAGCAGCGCCCTGAGCGCGCGCTTCCATGGCGCACAGCAACGCCGTGATGAAGCCTCACTGGACATGTTCTGGCATGTCCAGGCACATCCACAATTTCTCGGATAATCACTCGATGGAAAAACCACCGACAGCTGTCTGAACGCCATCTCAAAGCCGTCCTGTGAGACCAAAACGGAGGTGTTCCTTGGTCTCGCTTCATCAGCAAATCGGTCGTGATGCGCGAAGCCTCCGCTCGGCTTTCCATGACAAAATCTCTTGTTAAAAGTGAAATCTGCCGGAAAATGTTGATGTCCAGCTCTTGTGATAAGCAGAGAAAGTGCACACGACGGTCTCGGATCCACAGAGCCATCCGTTTAGAAATGATCCGGTGGTTTGTGGCTCTCGATGGCAGCACGGAGCGCGGCGCACCGAGCGTCCTTAAAGCCGTCCTTAAAGCTGTAGTAACAGTCCTTATTCTCTGTGAAGCCCGTAAAATTTTCACCGAAAGCCAGATAAATTTTTCTAACGGTTTCCAGCTGCCAGTCTCTAACAGTTTCTGAAAAAATTCTGATGGAAAAAAGCCCAAATCATTCCGCCATTTCCTGACAATGAAAATCCGCCGAGGGGGTGGACCACTCCTCACTCAAAGCCTGCTCACAGGCGAATGATGCAACTGATAGGCGTGGAAAAACTCACGCATGTGCACGAGGGTTCAAGCTTGTCTGACGCAATCACACGTGATTCAAATCCATATAGTTTTTGAAAAAATAAAAAGGTCGGTTTCTTTTCTAATAGACCCCATATTGCTTTTCTGTTAACTAAATGTTCGGTTTTAACTAAATGTTCTGTTTGACCGCCTGTAATCTGTTAAGACATGCTCAGTGTGAAAGGCATCTGATAAGACATTCCTTCAGTCTTGGTGTAGCAATCTGATAAAACCATCCCTTGAGCCTGCCTTATCTCACAAATGACCTCTGAGTGACACTGCAAAACTCTGATCAATGACAATGCAAGAAAAGGCACCGTCTTAAATAGACACGTGTCACAGTGGGACATTGTTCACAACCTCCAAGTGACCCCTCATCCTCACCATGATGGAAAAGACATTCTCTCAGATGAAAGGGACTCTTTGATCATCATAGCCCTGTCATTCTTGTAAATAGAAGGCCAATAATTGAGTCTTCAGTAGGGATGGGTATTGATAAGATTTTATCGATATCGATACCATTATCGATTCTGCTTATTGATCCGATTCTTTATCGATTCCCTTATCGATTCCCTTATCGATACCTCTTGTGAATTTTGTACTAAAAGTAGGCTTTACAGGTTTTCTATGTATTTCATTGAGTCTTAAAGTAAATAAATATGAAATTGGTCACTGTATCCTTGATCTCTGGACATAAATAAAAATAAACAAAACGGTGTTTTGCTTTGAAGTAATTAATTCCGACTGGATTCTATTGTTCTAACTTGACTCAGCAGAGAGCCGCACAGCGTTTGGGGGTGATTCTTTAACTACGGGCACTATTGGCCTTGTAAATGTAATTTCCACCACACCATTGCCTTACAATATAAAGCACCTTGGGGCAACTGTTTGTTGTGATTTGGCGCTATATACATGTGCTCTGATGTCACTGTTTATCTCCAGAGAAACTACCCAAACAATCTTTCATACAAACTGTTTAAAGGGACATTACAGTGTTGTGGTGGAAATTACGGCAATAGTGTGGGACAACTACATTTTGTTTAAAAAAATCACAACAGTTGTATGACATTGAATACCCCAATTATGTTTTGATTATTTTACTGATATTTTATTCAGAGATATTTTAAAACATTAGAAAAAACGTTTCTTTACCATTCATTTTTATCATTGAAGATCAAAAGTCTGGGTGTGGGACAAGCACAAAACGGCAATATTTGCATATAATGATGCTGAAAAAGGTGAAAAAGTCATCATAGACTACTAGAACAAATTTCTTAACACAATTTCATTGTAAAGATAACTATAAAAGTGTGAAATTTCCCCTTATTGCTGTTTTTCATACAGTATGATCAAAGGACATAATAAGTGCCCGTAGTCTAAGAATCAGCCTTGGAGCTATGTGAACAGAAGGGAGGACGATTCTCGTTTCTTTCTCTCAACAAGACAGGAGTCCCAGTTAGTAACTTTAATCCGCACAAAAGTGACTCACGATTTCACATATTCAGGGATGAAAGTGGTGAAAAACTAAAAAAGCTGAAGCCCCAAATTACCCCCCAACAACACCCGCACGAAAATGTTTCAATTCTAGAAGCTCTGAAATGCAATCTGGGACTATTCTTGACAATAAACTGCAGTGACTCCAGCATCCATTTAGTGAGAAAAAAAAAAACAACTTTCCTTATTCAAATTCATTCCAGTAGTATTCTGCTCTTACTAGGATGCAGCAGTTTTCTAGCTTGGCAGATAGTTCGAGAGGAAATCACTGAAGAAATTAACACATTGAAAATATGGTTTGACCGAAACAAACTGTCATTAAACTTAAATAAGACAGGGATGAAGTGGAGGTGTGAGAGTCACTAGGTGTTCACAGGAAACACTTATTTCTGTATCAATCAATCAATCAACTTTTTTTTTATATAGCGCCAAATCACAACAAACAGTTGCCCCAAGGCGCTTTACACTGTAAGGCAAGGCCATACAATAATTATGAAAAACCCCAACGGTCAAAACGACCCCCTGTGAGCAAGCACTTGGCTACAGTGGGAAGGAAAAACTCCCTTTTAACAGGAAGAAACCTCCAGCAGAACCAGGCTCAGGGAGGGGCAGTCTTCTGCTGAGACTGGTTGGGGCTGAGGGAAAGAACCAGGAAAAAGACATGCTGTGGAAGGGGGCAGAGATCGATCACTAATGATTAAATGCGGAGTGATGCATACAGAGCAAAAAGAGAAAGAAACAGTGCATCATGGGAACCCCCCCACAGTCTACGTCTAAAGCAGCATAACCAAGGGATAGTCCAGGGTCACCTGATCCAGCCCTAACTATAAGCCTTAGCGAAAAGGAACGTTTTAAGCCTAATCTTAAAAGTAGAGAGGGTATCTGTCTCCCTGATCTGAATTGGGAGCTGGTTCCACAGGAGAGGAGCCTGAAAGCTGAAGGCTCTGCCTCCCATTCTACTCTTACAAACCCTAGGAACTACAAGTAAGCCTGCAGTCTGAGAGCGAAGCGCTCTAATGGGGTAATATGGTACTACGAGGTCCCTAAGATAAGATGGGACCTGATTATTCAAAACCTTATAAGTAAGAAGAAGAATTTTAAATTCTATTCTAGAATTAACAGGAAGCCAATGAAGAGAGGCCAACACGGGTGAGATATGCTCTCTCCTGCCAGTCCCCGTCAGTACTCTAGCTGCAGCATTTTGAACTAACTGAAGGCTTTTTAGGGAATTTTTAGGACAACCTGATAATAATGAATTACAATAGTCCAGCCTAGAGGAAATAAATGCATGAATTAGTTTTTCAGCATCACTCTGAGACAAGACCTTTCTGATTTTAGAGATATTGCGTAAATGCAAAAAGGCAGTCCTACATATTTGTTTAATATGCGCTTTGAATGACAAATCCTGATCAAAAATGACTCCAAGATTTCTCACAGTATTACTAGAGGTCAGGGAAATGCCATCCAGAGTAAAGATCTGGTTAGAGACCATGCTTCTAAGATTTGTGGGGCCAAGTACAATAACTTCAGTTTTTTTCTGCGTTTAAAAGCAGGAAATTAGAGGTCATCCATGTCTTTATGTCTGTAAGACAATCCTGCAGTTTAGCTAATTGGTGTGTGTCCTCTGGTTTCATGGATAGATAAAGCTGGGTATCATCTGCGTAACAATGAAAATTTAAGCAATACCGTCTAATAATACTGCCTAAGGGAAGCATGTATAAAGTGAATAAAATTGGTCCTAGCACAGAACCTTGTGGAACTCCATAATTAACTTTAGTCCGTGAAGAAGATTCCCCATTTACATGAACAAACTGTAATCTATTAGACAAATATGATTCAAACCACTGCAGCGCAGTGCCCTTAATACCTATGACATGCTCTAATCTCTGTAATAGAATTTTATGGTCAACAGTATCAAAAGCAGCACTGAGGTCCAACAGAACAAGCACAGAGATAAGTCCACTGTCCGAAGCCATAAGAAGATCATTTGTAACCTTCACTAATGCTGTTTCTGTACTATGATGAATTCTAAACCCTGACTGAACCTCTTCAAATAGACCATTCCTCTGCAGGTGATCAGTTAGCTGCTTTACAACTACCCTCTCAAGAATCTTTGAGAGAAAAGGAAGGTTGGAGATTGGCCTATAATTAGCTAAGATAGCTGGGTCAAGTGATGGCTTTTTAAGTAATGGTTTAATTACTGCCACCTTAAAAGCCTGTGGTACATAGCCAACTAACAAAGATAAGTTGATCATATTTAAGATTGAAGCATTAAATAATGGTAGAACTTCCTTGAGCAGCCTGGCAGGAATGGGGTCTAATAAACATGTTGATGGTTTGGATGAAGTAACTAATGAAAATAACTCAGACAGAACAATCGGAGAGAAAGAGTCTAACCAAATACCGGCATCACTGAAAGCAGCCAAAGATAACGATACATCTTTGGGATGATTATGAGTAATTTTTTCTCTAATAGTCAAAATTTTGTTAGCAAAGAAAGTCATGAAGTCATTACTAGTTAAAGTTAATGGAATACTCAGCTCAATAGAGCTCTGACTCTTTGTCAGCCTGGCTACAGTGCTGAAAAGAAACCTGGGGTTGTTCTTATTTTCTTCAATTAGTGATGAGTAGAAAGATGTCCTAGCTTTACGGAGGGCTTTTTTATAGAGCAACAAACTCTTTTTCCAGGCTAAGTGAAGATCTTCTAAATTAGTGAGACGCCATTTCCTCTCCAACTTACGGGTTATCTGCTTTAAGCTACGAGTTTGTGAGTTATACCACGGAGTCAGACACTTCTGACTTAAAGCTCTCTTTTTCAGAGGAGCTACAGCATCCAAAGTTGTCTTCAATGAGGATGTAAAACTATTGACGAGATACTCTAACTCCCTTACAGAGTTTAGGTAGCTACTCTGCTCTGTGTTGGTATATGACATTAGAGAACACAAAGAAGGAATCATATCCTTAAACCTAGTTACAGCGCTTTCTGAAAGACCTCTAGTGTAATGAAACTTATTCCCCACTGCAGGGTAGTCCATCAGGGTAAATGTAAATGTTATTAAAAAATGATCAGACAGAAGGGAGTTTTCAGGGAATACTGTTAAGTCTTCTATTTCCATACCATAAGTCAAAACAAGATCTAAGATATGATTAAAGTGGTGGGTGGACTCATTTACTTTTTGAGCAAAGCCAATAGAGTCTAATAATAGATTAAATGCAGTGTTGAGGCTGTCATTCTCAGCATCTGTGTGGATGTTAAAATCGCCCACTATAAGTATCTTATCTGAGCTAAGCACTAAGTCAGACAGAAGGTCTGAAAATTCACAGAGAAACTCACAGTAACGACCAGGTGGACGATAGATAATAACAAATAAAACTGGTTTTTGGGACTTCCAATTTGGATGGAAAAGACTAAGAGACAAGCTTTCAAATGAATTAAAGCTCTGTCTAGGTTTTTGATTAATTAATAAGCTGGAATGGAAGATTGCTGCTAATCCTCCGCCCCGGCCCGTACTACGAGCATTCTGACAGTTAGTGTGACTCGGGGGTGTTGACTCATTTAAACTAACATATTCATCCTGCTGTAACCAGGTTTCTGTTAGGCAGAATAAATCTATACGTTGATCAATTATTATATCATTTACCAACAGGGACTTAGAAGAGAGAGACCTAATGTTTAATAGACCACATTTAACTGTTTTAGTCTGTGGTGCAGTTGAAGGTGCTATATTATTTTTTTCTTTTTGAATTTTTATGCTTAAATAGATTTTTGCTGGTTATTGGTGGTCTGGGAGCAGGCACCGTCTCTACGGGGATGGGGTAATGAGGGGATGGCAGGGGGAGAGAAGCTGCAGAGAGGTGTATAAGACCACAGCTCTGCCTCCTGGTCCCAACGCTGGACAGTCACAGTTTAGAGGATTTAAGAAAATTGGCCAGATTTCTAGAAATGAGAGCTGCTCCATCTAAAGTGGGATGGATGCCGTCTCTCCTAACAAGACCAGGTTTTCCCCAGAAGCTTTGCCAATTATCTATGAAGCCCACCTCATTTTTTGGACACCACTCAGACAGCCAGCAATTCAAGGAGAACATGCGGCTAAACATGTCACTCCCGGTCTGATTGGGGAGGGGCCCAGAGAAGACAACAGAGTCCGACATTGTTTTTGCAAAGTTACACACCGATTTAATGTTAATTTTAGTGACCTCCGATTGGCGTAACCGAGTGTCATTACTGCCGACGTGAATTACAATCTTACCAAATTTACGCTTAGCCTTAGCCAGC
The DNA here is from genome assembly GCF_902500255.1 of Thalassophryne amazonica. Lineage (NCBI taxonomy): Eukaryota > Metazoa > Chordata > Actinopteri > Batrachoidiformes > Batrachoididae > Thalassophryne > Thalassophryne amazonica. Next base: position 82,016,102 of record NC_047114.1, on the reverse strand, counting down.
AATTTCAAATTTCCTTCAATGTAGCCTGCTCTGGCCCCCGGAAGACAATTGACAATGGTTGCTGGTGTCGCTAACTTCACATTTCTCAAAACAGAGTCGCCAATAACCAGAGTTTGATCCTCGGCGAGTGTATCGTCGAGTGGGGAAAAACGGTTAGAGATGTGAACGGGTTGACGGTGTACACGGGGCTTCTGTTTAGGGCTACGCTTCCTCCTCACAGTCACCCAGTCAGCCTGCTTTCCCGACTGCCCGGGATCTGCCAGAGGGGAACTAACGGCGGCTAAGCCACCTTGGTCCGCACCGACTACAGGGGCCTGGCTAGCTGTAGAATTTTCCATGGTGCGGAGCCGAGTCTCCAATTCGCCCAGCCTGGCCTCCAAAGCTACGAATAAGCTGCACTTATTACAAGTACCATTACTGCTAAAGGAGGCCGAGGAATAACTAAACATTTCACAACCAGAGCAGAAAAGTGCGGGAGAGACAGGAGAAGCCGCCATGCTAAATCGGCTAAGAGCTAGTAGCTACGCAACCTAGCGGATTCCTAAAAACACGCAAAGTGAATAATGTATAAATAATTTAGAGGTGATTCAGCAGAAGGAGTGCTTTAGTTAAGGCACCAGACAGGCCATGAAGCAGCACAAGTAACGCACAGCAACAGCGAACGCACGACAACGGTGCAAAAATAAAATAAAAATCCACTAGACAGGCTGTGGAGCAGCACAGATAACACACGACAACAGTGGTAAAAAATAAAATAAAAATCCACTGGACAGGCTGTGGAGCAGCACAGGTAACGCACGACAACAGTGGTAAAAAATAAAATAAAAATCCACTGGACAGGCTGTGGAGCAGCACAGGTAACGCACGACAACAGTGGTAAAAAATAAAATAAAAATCCACTGGACAGGCTGTGGAGCAGCACAGGTAACACACGACAACAGTGGTAAAAAATAAAATAAAAATCCACTAGACAGGCTGTTGAGCAGCACAGGTAACACACGACAACAGTGGTAAAAAATAAAATAAAAATCCACTGGACAGGCTGTGGAGCAGCACAGGTAACACACGACAACAGTGGTAAAAAATTAAATAAAAATCCACTAGACAGGCTGTTGAGCAGCACAGGTAACACACGACAACAGTGCTAAAAAATAAAATAAAAATCCACTAGACAGGCTGTGGAGCAGCACAGGTAACACACGACAACAGTGGTAAAAAATAAAATAAAAATCCACTAGACAGGCTGTTGAGCAGCACAGGTAACACACGACAACAGTGGTAAAAAATAAAATAAAAATCCACTGGACAGGCTGTGGAGCAGCACAGGTAACACGACAACAGTGGTAAAAAATTAAATAAAAATCCACTAGACAGGCTGTTGAGCAGCACAGGTAACACACGACAACAGTGCTAAAAAATAAAATAAAAATCCACTAGACAGGCTGTGGAGCAGCACAGGTAACGCACGACAACAGTGCTAAAAAAATAAAATAAAAATCAAAATCCACTGGACAGGCTGTGGAGCAGCACAGATAACACACGACAACAGTGCTAAAAAATAAAATAAAAATCCACTGGACAGGCTGTGGAGCAGCACAGGTAACGCACGACAACAGTGGTAAAAAATAAAATAAAAATCCACTGGACAGGCTGTGGAGCAGCACAGGTAACGCACGACAACAGTGCTAAAAAAATAAAATAAAAATCCACTGGACAGGCTGTGGAGCAGCACAGGTAACGCACGACAACAGTGCTAAAAAAATAAAATCAAAATCAAAATCCACTGGACAGGCTGTGGAGCAGCACAGGTAACGCACGACAACAGTGCTAAAAAAATAAAATCAAAATCAAAATCCACTGGACAGGCTGTGGAGCAGCACAGATAACACACGACAACAGTGCTAAAAAATAAAATAAAAATCCACTGGACAGGCTGTGGAGCAGCACAGGTAACGCACGACAACAGTGGTAAAAAATAAAATAAAAATCCACTGGACAGGCTGTGGAGCAGCACAGGTAACACACGACAACAGTGCTAAAAAATAAAATAAAAATCCACTGGACAGGCTGTGGAGCAGCACAGGTAACGCACGACAACAGTGCTAAAAAAATAAAATAAAAATCAAAATCCACTGGACAGGCTGTGGAGCAGCACAGATAACACACGACAACAGTGCTAAAAAATAAAATAAAAATCCACTGGACAGGCTGTGGAGCAGCACAGGTAACGCACGACAACAGTGGTAAAAAATAAAATAAAAATCCACTGGACAGGCTGTGGAGCAGCACAGGTAACACACGACAACAGTGCTAAAAAATAAAGTAAAAATCCACTGGACAGGCTGTGGAGCAGCACAGATAACACACGACAACAGTGCTAAAAAATAAAATAAAAATCCACTGGACAGGCTGTGGAGCAGCACAGGTAACGCACGACAACAGTGCTAAAAAAATAAAATAAAAATCCACTGGACAGGCTGTGGAGCAGCACAGGTAACGCACGACAACAGTGGTAAAAAATAAAATAAAAATCCACTGGACAGGCTGTGGAGCAACACAGGTAACACACGACAACAGTGGTAAAAAATAAAATAAAAATCCACTGGACAGGCTGTGGAGCAGCACAGGTAACGCACGACAACAGTGGTAAAAAATAAAATAAAAATCCACTGGACAGGCTGTGGAGCAGCACAGGTAACACACGACAACAGTGCTAAAAAATAAAGTAAAAATCCACTGGACAGGCTGTGGAGCAGCACAGATAACACACGACAACAGTGGTAAAAAATAAAATAAAAATCCACTGGACAGGCTGTGGAGCAGCACAGGTAACGCACGACAACAGTGGTAAAAAATAAAATAAAAATCCACTGGACAGGCTGTGGAGCAGCACAGGTAACACACGACAACAGTGCTAAAAAATAAAGTAAAAATCCACTGGACAGGCTGTGGAGCAGCACAGGTAACACACGACAACAGTGCTAAAAAATAAAGTAAAAATCCACTGGACAGGCTGTGGAGCAGCACAGATAACACACGACAACAGTGGTAAAAAATAAAATAAAAATCCACTGGACAGGCTGTGGAGCAGCACAGGTAACGCACGACAACAGTGGTAAAAAAAAAAAAAAAATCCACTGGACAGGCTGTGGAGCAGCACAGGTAACACACGACAACAGTGGTAAAAAATAAAATAAAAATCCACTGGACAGGCTGTGGAGCAGCACAGGTAACACACGACAACAGTGCTAAAAATAAAATAAAAATCCACTGGACAGGCTGTGGAGCAGCACAGGTAACACATGACAACAGTGGTAAAATAAAATAAAAATCCACTAGGCAGGCTGTGGAGCAGCACAGGTAACGCACGACAACAGCGCTAAAATAAAATAAAAATCCACTAGACAGGCTGTGGAGCAGCACGACAACAGTGCTAAAAAATAAAATAAAAATAAAAACGAAAGCGTTAGCAAGCTAGTTAGCTTGCCAACGCTGATGAAAGTTAGCTGATAAAAGTGCTCCGTCGCGATGTTTCGACCGTTAGAGGTCTTCTTTAGGCGTTGGAGCACGGTGAAAAAGTAAAAAAAAAGTAAAAAAGTAAAAAAGTCTTGAAAAAGACTGTTAATTCAAAGAACTCAAACAGCTCAGTTCAAACAGCTAACAGATACAGCAGAACACCGCTGTGCTCCGGAACAGGAAGCTATGTGGGAAAGTATGTATGTATGTATTTATTTATGTATGTTCATTGTTAGTTGGTTTTCTATTTTCTGTTGTGTTTTTATTCAGGTTCTTTTTGTCTCTTTCTCTAAAATTGAGATTAAAATTGAGATCATTAGATTAGTTATTATTACTATTATTGTTGTGCTTGCTATTATTATTAATATCTAAACAAAAATAAATTTAAAAAATATTACAATTTGTAATACATTTTACTCTTTTACGACAACAAACGCTTGACAGCTGCAACTGCTTAATGCTAAGTTTAACATTGTAAATGCTATAGACATGCTAACGTGTTAGCATTGGTCCCGTTTTAAAGTTATAAAATACATCTATCAAAGTGTTTCAGAAGACCATAACAGGTCGGTTTAACATAAAAAAGGTAAATAATACTCGCAGCCATATGCTCTTTAGGGTTTTAGCGGGGGAAAGCAAAAGAAAAAATTAAGCAACGAAGCAATGATCAAAGCACTGCTTCGATCTGCAAATCACTGCTTTGATTGGTTCAAGGTTCAAAGCAAAGCCGCGCTGCAGAAAAGTTGATTACAGACCCGCTGCAGGGTCTGTAGTCATTGTAGAGAAATTATAATTTTCCTGATAAACACCCCCAAAACAATGGCCACTCTGAAGGACTGATAAGGGAATCGTTAAGTAAAAAGGTTATTGATGTCGGTGGATCGAATCATTTCTTAACGATACCCGAAAGGAACTGGTTCTCGATACCCATCCCTAGTCTTCACATAGGACTTTGTTTTAACAACCTGTTTCTTTTTAATTAACTCTGTGTTTATGTTTGAACAGATGCATTCTTTAGACACTGTACGCGTAACTTCCCCCTGCTCTGACATGTGGATAAAAGCAGAGCTCAAAAAGCCACACTTCACACTGTTCCAATCAGAACACTCTGGTTGACACAGTGTCCGAAGCTTCATATTAAAAAGCCTGTTATTGGACAAATGTTCAATGTCTGGACTCTTTCTTTCCACAGACAGCCTGAAAATCCTTCTGCCTTAATATCCGCTTATTGCAGGAATGAAACCCTCATCAACAACTGACTTATACGGACTATAATTAGATTCTCTGTGCTACCAGATACTTCTAATGACATTTTCACCTGTTAATCGGTGACAAAAGCTGATTTATTTTGAAGTGTTTATCTTGCCCCACAGGCTTATAAAGTATAGCTCTTTAATCCTTGATGGTGTTAGCATTCTAACTCAATACTGGACCTATTATCACTGATTTAGCCTTGAATGAAAATTTGAACCCAAATATACTGAAAAATGGGGGTCAGGTTAAATAATTCTGGATTTACCCTTTAAACATTTCCTTTGATGTAATGAAAAGTTAATGTTGTAATATTCTGAATGTGGCTAAAAACAATCACCTCTCCACAACTGGCAGGGTGGAGGATTTGGTTGCACAGTAGCAGTATGAAAGTGTCATAAAATCATTATTACCCAGAAGGCTTCTTCGTGGTGAACTGTCACACTGGCCTCACGCCATACAATGTCATTGTTTCCCGCCTTAATCCAATGTAGAATTCCTTTGTCATTTCCAGCGTCATGCATTCTTCTGAAAAACCGTGCAGAATTTTTATGTATTAATATATTAATAGCATATTTACTAATGTAAGCCAGCGGTTTTTCTAAACCAGTAAATTGGGGGCCACGCTTGTTCTGGCTGCGCGTCACCTTGCCGAAAGGCTGATTTTTAAAAAATAATTTTTTAAAAACCTTATTCCTAGCAGCCAGCCTTCCCCTCGACAATTGTTTCTTCCATAAATCCATAACACTGATGCCAGGAAATAGGAAGCCTGTTAGTAATAAACAGCGTATTACTCAAAAATACTAAAAATGTGGCAAAATGACAGTAAGAATGAGTAAATATCCTATTACATGCCGCTCTCATCCTCTGTTGTTGTTCCGATCCTACAAGAAACCTCAGAATGCCCTCAAATTTTCAAAAGCTCTACACCACACATTGCTCCCACTTTGCCGCTATGCTTTCTCGCTTCTGGTGTCACCCCCTTGCTAAATTCTTCTAGAAAGCCCCCTGTAAGCAACAGGTTGGTCATCAGCAGCATATATTCAAGGTTCTTGAAATTGAGCAATATCTCCACCTGATGGACATTTAATGCAGGTACAATAGAGTTTCACCAAGAGTGCTGCTATTGTTACAATATGACAGTGTTAATGTAAAAGCAAGAAATATTTAAATATCAAATTATTCTTAATGTACAGTTTTATGTGATGTTCCAGTACAGATTACCTGTTATTTATGTAGACTCTGAGAATGGCACGTTGACTGCCATACATTCGATACCAGAATTTAAGACAGTGCACACTTGAGATGGGCTGAAGTACGTCACTGATCAGGAAGGTCATGTCTCCCACCTGACCCACTGAGCTGTCCACATATAGATAGAAACCTAAAGCAAACATAGCAAGAACACTCAACATTGCATGCATCACTGTAAAAATGTATTTTATAGCTATAGTGTATTAAATCTGTGCTGAGTGGTATCTTAAATAGACAATGACAGATTAATGTTTAAAAAATTTGAAGCTTGCTGCGCTTTACATATGTACTATCTCTGTACTGTATTCAAATATAGGCTAAACTGTTCCCTGTATAGGGAGTAAAAAAAAAATTAGGGGAAACTCTAGTAATGTGAATTCCAACAACAAAATCAAATGTGGATGCTCTTGGTGATAACTCTTGTATCCCTAGAATACCAAAAACATGTCCATTTTATCACACAAAGATGATACAGTCCATGCAGAAAGTACTCAGTGTTGCACTTTTCCACATGTTTTTTTTAATGTTTCAGCTTTTTTCCAAAATGGATTAAATTATTTTTTTATGGAAAAGGCTGTGAATACTTATGTACATGTGATTTCTTAGCTTTTTTATTTTTAAGAAATTTGAAAAAAAAAAAAAATAAAAAAAAATTCACACTGTCATTATGGGGTATTGTGTGTATACTTTTGAAAAGAAAAAAAAAAAAGAGAATTTCATCCATTTTGGAATAAGGCTGCAACATAACAAAATGGGGTAAAAGTGAAGCACTGTGAATACTTTCTGGATGCACTGTAAGGTCCCACAGTTGACAGTGTCAGAGCACAAACCAAGCATGAACTCAAAGGAGGTACAAATCTGGGAAAGGGTACAGAACCATTTCTGCTGCTTTGAAGGTCTCAGTGAACACAGTGGCCTCAATCATGTCTAAATGGAAGAAGTTTGGATCCACCAGGACTCTTCCTAGAGTTGGTTGCCCATCTAAACTGAGCGATCAGGGGAGAAGGGCCTTAGTCAGGGAGGTGACCAAGAACCTGATGGTCACTCTGTCAGAACTCGACCATTCCTCTGTAGAGAGAGGAAAGCCTTCCAGAAGGACAACCATCTCTGCAGCAATCCACCAGTCAGGCCTGTATGGTAGAGTGGCCAGACAGAAGCCACTCCATCTGGCCACTCCGCCTTAGTAAAAGGCACATGGCTTTCTCTTATCATGTCCCTGTTCTGTGGAATGATCTCCCTGTGTCAATAAAACAGTCAGATTCTGTGGAAACTTTCAAGGCCAGACTTAAGACACACATATTTTCCATTTCGTATGGCTAGCATACTGGAATAGTATAGTTCTACGCTTTTTACTCTTTTAATTCATTTTATTAGGAAATGGAGCGGGCCGCGGCCTCAACTTTACCTAAATTCTGGGTCTTTTAGTGAAGCTTAGGGCTAGTGGCCGGCGATCACCTTAGTATTTCCTGTTTTTCTTGTTGTTTAATGCTGACAAATTATACTGTATTTCTTGTCTTTCTGATGCTTGATTCTGTTTTTTCTCTCTGTTTAAGGTGCAGCTCCATCTACAGATGGGTGTGGTATTTGTGTTGGAGACCCTCCTGTCCTGTGCACCAACAGCTTTTCCTGTATATTCGTTTTGTGAATTGTTCTGTAATTTATGTCTGTAGCATGGCCCAAGCAGAGGGTCACCCCTTTGAGTTTGGTCTGCTTGAGGTTTCTTCCTCAGAGGGAGTTTTTCCTTACCACTGTTGCTCTGGGGGTTAGTAAGGTTAGACCGTACTTGTGTAAAACACCTTGAGGCAACTCTGTTGTGATTTGGTGCTATATAAATGAAAATAAATTGAAACTGAAAAATGGCAGCCCACCTGGAGTTAGCCAAATGTACCTGAAGGACTCTCAGACTAAGAGAAACAAAATTTTTTGGTCTGATGAGACAAAGATTGAACTCGTTACCAGGAGTTTGGAGGAAACAAGTACCATCCCTACAGTGAAGGATGGTGGCAGCATCATGTTGTGGGGATGTTTTTCAGCAGCAGGAACTGAGAGACTAGTCAGGATTGAGGGTAAGATGAATGCAGCAATGTACAGAGACTTCCTAGATGAAAACCTGCTCCAGCGTGCTCTTGACCTCTGACTGGTGCGACAGTTCATCTGTAGGACAATGACTCTAAACACACAGCCAAGATATCAAAGGAGTGGCTTCAGGACAACTCTGTGAATGTCCTTGAGTGGTCCTGCCAGAGCCCAGACCTGAATCTGATTCAACATCTCTGGAGATGTTCCTCACCGACGCTCCCCATCCAACCTGATGGAGCTTGAGAGGTGCTGCAAAGAGGAATGGGCAAAACTGCCCAAAGATAGGTGCACCAAGCTTGTGGCATCATATTCAAGAAGACTTGAGGCTGTAATTGCTGCCAAAGGTGCATCAACAAAGTGCAATAAGTTTGCAAAAAAAAAAAAAAAAAAAAAATCATGTTGTCATTATGGGATTCTGTGAGTAGAATTTTGAGGAGAAAAAAAAGGATTGACTCCTTTTTGGGCTAAGGCTGTAACATAACAAAATGTGGAAAAACGCTGTGAATACTTTCTAAATGCACCGTATCACATACATTTCAACTAACCGTTTGTTGAGTTGGTGGTATGATCGACATCGGAACCAGTGTTGGGATTTAAAGAGGCTCCTCTTCCTCGGAGCCAGTCCCCATGATCAACTCCTCCTCCCACGTTGCACCAGTTGCACATACTGCTCTCAAAGTCACAATATCCAGGAGGAGAGCAGCGGGTATTGATCACCCGTACATCATTGAAAGCCATATCTCCCTCCTGGGAAGGACCAGCCTTTATGCCTTCCACCACAATCTGAAACATACGGCCACTGTTTACTGTCATGACCAACACAGAGATATTATTCTACAATATTAATAATTAATCTGTTTGCTAGTGTGGTCAATAGGGGCCATAACACTTCCACATTAAGATGACTTCAATAAATACAGAAAAACCCTTGCATGGCAAGAGTACGTCCATTCAGTTAATCAAATAAATAAACAGTCGAGACCTTGCTGCACATTTGGGCAGCTTTTGTCGCCATCTAGCAGGCGATGTGAGTATTTCAGGACTTGTGGAACATCCTCCTTGAAAGCCAAATTTAAGTTAAAAAAAAAGAAGAAGAAGAAGAAGAAAAAAAAAGGGCATTTGTAAATGTCAGAAATGCATGTTTTGTTTTGTTTTTGATCTCCCAGTATTGATGTATAAAAAAAATTTAGATTTTGAGTGTTTTGTGGTTCTTGAGTTTTAGGATGTGGAAGGATTTGTCATACAGACTGATGGAAGGACAGACAGAAGGACTAATTTATCTTGACAAGCACAAATTACAGTTGTGAATTAAACTGGTGCATGTGATGCAGGTTATACGATGCTTGTGTTCTCTGTACTGCAAGTGGTTTTATTTTTCCCTCCTCAATTTGGAAGAGTTTTTTTTAATGCACCTACCCGTTGCTTGGTTGATGCAGGGTTTGGTTGTTGGGGTTTTTTTTTTTTTTTGCATTTGTGGTTTTTGCTTTCACCAGTGTCTTCATTTATAAATGTTGCCGCCTATTGACCATTATAATTTGTACTTTTATTTTTATTGATGAAAATATTAAACAGCAATTATGCTTCAGTACGACAGAAATGTTTTTTTTTTCTTTAGATTTTATACTGTTTGAACAATTTTAGATTTTCCAGCTACACTAAAATCTATAATGTGTTATACAGGATTTCATAAAATGATGTGCAGAAAAATCCTGGGATTTTTATCATGGAATTTTCAGTTTGCTCCACCTGCATCTCATTGCCATACCTTTGTGCTAAGTGACCTACCCTGTAAGCCGGATCCCAGGGCACCACTGGAACCTGGGTAAACCTCCACAGGAGGCCCTGGTCTCCAGCTTGGGAGAAGAGCAGCGATTGCTTCCCTTGATCATCCTGCTGGTAAACATTCAAGGTTCCTGTGCCTTCTCCATACATGTGGTACCACAGCTGCACACAAACTCCTGCAAGAAATAGGAAGGAAAACTATACTGGACATCATTCCAAATGATACAGTGACCAGAATCCTCATTAAGTCATGGCCATTAAAAAAAAAATCCTTTAAACATACACGTCCTTCAGAAAATATAATAATTATGCAGCAGTGAAACACAGTAAATAAAATAATTTCACCTAATCCTTCAGTATACCATGCTGAAGAGGTGCTTTGCTTCTTGGCTTTGCTGAAATAAGGCTCAGCATCTGCAGCACTATAGTGTATAAACTCTGGCGCATACCCCAGCCTGGCATCAGACGTCAGGCTGGAAGGGCCAGACCTCCCTACCAACACTTGCCTCCTAAATCACATGTCCAAATTATGGAAACAGACGTTAATAAATTGTCATGAAAATTTTGCTTCAAATATGTTGTGTTTTCTGGGACATGTCTATCTCGGCTTTCAGTGCTTACCAGTCAAGTGAGTATAAGAGATATTGTGGAGAGCTGGGCTTGTCCCAACTTGTCCTCTAACACTCCGAAACGGAGGTGTTCCTTTATCTCGCTTCATCAGCGAATCGGTCGTGACGCGCGAAGCCTCCGCGTGGCTTTCCATGACAAAATCTCTTGTTAAAAGTGAAATCTGCCAGAAAATGGCTGATGTCCAGCTCTTGTGATAACCAGAGAAATTGCACACGACGGTCCCAGCTCCACACAGTGATCCGTTTAGAAATGATGTGGTGATTTCTGCCTCTTGATAGTGGCTCGGAGCGCGGCGCGCCGTGCGCCATTGTGGGCCGTCCTTAAAGCTGTAGTAAGTAAGTCCCTTTGGCTGCTCCCTTGTTTGCACTTGGGGTCGCCACAGCAAATCCAAGGTGGATCTGCATGTTTGAATTGGCACAAGTTTTACGCCGGATGCCCTTCCTGACGCAACTCCACATTACATGGAGAAATGTGGCAGGGGTGGGATTTGAACCCGGAACCTTCTGAACTGAAACCAAGCGCATTAACCACTTGGCCACCACCCCTGTCCTTAAAGCTGTAGTAACACTCCTTATTCTCTGTGAAGCCCTTAAAATTTCACCGAAAGCCAGATAATTTTTTCGAATGGTTTCCAGCTGCTTGTCTCTAACAGTTTCTGAAAAAAATCTGATGGAAAAAAAGCCCAAATCATTCCGCCATTTCCTCGCAATGAAACAACGACGAGAGGGGTGGACCAATGCTCATTCAAAGCCTGTCCACAGGTGAATGACGCAAGCGACAGGCGTGAAAAAACTCACGCATGTGCACGAAGGTTCAAGCTTGGCTGATGTAAAAACATATGAATCAAATCCATATAGTTTTTGAAAAAAATAAAAAGGTCCATTACTTTTCTCACAGACCTCGTATATATATGTGTGTGTGTGTGTGTGTGTGCGTGTGCAGACTTACCAATGGGCGCTGTGCATGTTGTATAGCTTCATTTTAACCATTCTAGCTTGACAGTTGCAGGAAAAATAAGACTAGAACCAAGACACTGGCAACTCACCTGATATGTAAAATGGTGACATCATTTGGGCTCGCTGTCCGTGCAGGTCAGCAGCAGTGGAGAGCAGGTAGTAGTAGTGTCCATAGGACGTGTTAGTGGTGTGGTCGCCATCAGGCCCAGTATTGGGGTTCAGGGTGGATCCTGAGTGGCGAACCCATTCAGCATCATCAGTGGTGTCCTGCTGCCAATTACAGTTTCCCTCTTCAAAGTCACATAAATCTACAGGATAACATTGTGAAAATTAATTAGAATTATTTTTTCAATTTATTTGCAGAAGATTTAAAAATGACAGTTTATGTGCTAGTGATAGTAAATGTGGTAAAATAATGGCTATCCGGGTATTCCACAAGTTTTCTTTTTGACGTAACAATGTGATATTATTTCAGTTTGTTAACATAAATTAGCTGCGACAGACTGGAGTCCTGTCCAGGGTGTACCCCGTCTCACGCTCCATGACTGTTGTGATAGGCTCCAGTCCCCCGCCACCCTTAATTGGACGAGGGGAAGCAGTTAAAGATTGGAGAGAACAGGCAGCTCCAGACAGAGGTTTACAGAAAACCCACTCACACTGACCAATATCTGCTCTTTGGCTCAAACCACCCCCTTGAACACAAGCTCGGGGTGATCAGGACTCTTCAACACAGAGCCCTACAGGTGCCCACAACTGCAGAGGGAAGGGCTAAAGAACAACAACTTGTCCGGAAAGCCCTCACAGTTTGTGGGTACCCACGATGGTCCCTGGACATAGTGCAGAAGTCCCAGAGAACAAAGAGACCAGATAGACAGGAGACGGAGACAAGAAGAAGAGGAGTGTCTCGCCCTTATTTAGCAGGAGTAGGGGAAAACTACAGAGGATCTTCAGACAGCACAAAATCCCAGTTTACTTTAAACTGGTTAACACCTTGAGACAGAAATTAGTTCACCCTAAGGACAGGATCCCTAGTTACAAACAGAGCAATGTAGTGTATTCTATCAGATGTCAGGAAAACTGTAACGAACACTACATAGGTGAGACTAAGCAACCTTTACACAAAAGGCTATACCAGCACCGCAGAGAGGGCGCCAGTGGACCTCAGTCTGCAGTTCATCTCCACCTTAAAGACACTAACCACATGTTTGAGGACAAGGAAGTTTAAATCTTAGCCAGAGAGAAGAAATGGTTTGAGAGAGGGGTCAAGGAGGCATTCTATGTGAAACAGTTGAAACCCAGCCTTAACCGGGGAGGGGGTCTGAGATACGCTGTGTCCCCCTTTTACAATGGGGTACTCAGGTCAAAGCAGTTTCAGTCTTTTGTTCATGGTAATGAGTCATTCACGTCATCAGGAGAGTCGTCAAGGGAGCCATCAGGAGAGGCTTCCGTCCCATCATTAGGAGGGCCAGCTGCCCTGTCATTAGGAGGGTGCCAATTAGAGCACAATAGGTGCTAATTAGAGCTATTGTTTAGTCACTAGCCTATAGCAGTCGGCCTCTCGGTAGGAGGGGTCTGGTTAGGTTTAAAACTCCAGCTTTTGTGGCTTCTGTTTATTCTTCTCTACAAGAGTCAAGACAGAAGTCAGACTACCAGAGCAAGAATTTTAGCTGAGGAAGCTTCTGCGATTTGAAGCGAAACGTCCTCGCGTCAAGCAACCCAGTCCAGTCGAAGATTCAAGCTTCTCTACTAACGATGACGGGATTATATCAGCTAGTCCTACATAGAAATGGCTATTAATGAAATTGATGGATCTAACGTGAGAGAATGACTGCAATTTAAGAAAAATGGTTCCTTCAAAGATGGTCAACACTAGACCTATCAACCATCGAATCTTGGATTTTCTGCAGCTTCAGCCTTATTACCAGTGGCAGGACATGGTCCACTGATGAAGGAGACATCATCGATGGCTATGTCCCCTGCCTCTCCACCCACCGTAGCCTCTAGAATCACTTGGTGGACTTCCTGTTCAGTCACGTGGCTTTGCACCAACTGCCACTCATGGCCTTGGTTTCCTGATTTTTGCCACACCTACAGGAAAGAAAGTCGGTTGATTCATTCTTCACAATGAGGATGTGAAGAAATTTTTGCAACACAAAATCATACAGACTCTGCAATGCACCCTCAATATACATCAACGCTGTTTTGCAATCAGTGTTTCACAACTATGTGAAATGCAGTGATGCCGGTCTAATCTGAGCACTTTTTTTTTTAGTAACGAGTAATCTAACGCGTTAATCTTTCCAAATCAGTAATCAGATTAAAGTTACTTCTCCATGTCACTGTGCGTTACTATTATTTTTCACTGTGGGTCGATATTAAACTTGGTCTGTGGGCAGGAGGTCGGGGTTCGACTGAACTGCACACTTTCAGTGAGCTGTGAGCTTTTCATCCGCGTTTTTTTGCAGCTGCTCGACTCGTCCTCACCTCTTAAAGCGCGGTGATCAGCACACCTGCACTGAGCTTTACAAAGACATTTTTATACTTTTTTCCCTCCTTTATTTAGGATTCTGAGCTGAGCCGCTCCGTATCTGGTCGTTAAAAACAGCTGATCTTCCACGACGCGTCAACAACTAACACTATTTTCCACTCAAATGCACCTAAACTCTATTTCTGAGGACCACATGATGTGAAAACGCAATAAAACTTTCTTACCTGTAAATCTGGTCCTGTTTTCTGCATAAATAAATGTTATCCATTCTTTGTGCTCAAACGCCAAAGCAGGGGCGAATCCAGATGGAATGGGGGCGTGGGGGAGGGATGTGCCCCCCCCACAACACCCCTAGATTAAAGGTCCAGTTTTGAAGCCTTTTTTTTACTACAACTACTAATACTACTTAAAATAATATTAATTTCGACAAGTAAAATATTTAGAGAGAATTTAAATGTTACAAAAATGCTAGAATGAATTTAATAGTTACATTTATAAACAATGTAGGTTCGAAATTGCAAGTTTTACTGTTACAGTGCTGTCAACAGTTAAATATGAGGTCAAGAAAGAGGTCTTTATTTTACTTTTTATAAAACAAGTATTTATTTTCATTGAAGTTAAGAAAGGTGACTATAAAGTAAGTTTTGGCAAAACAGGTATCATTGTCATGTTGAGGGGGGTTGTTGTTGGCAGCTGGAGAAAGTAACTAAAAAAGTAACTAGTAATCCAACTTAGTTACTTTTACAATTGAGTAATCAGTAAAGTAACTAAGTTGCTTTTTCAAGGAGTAATCAGTAATCAGTAATTGGATTACTTTTTCAAAGTAACTGTGGCAACACTGGTGAAATGTACGATACCAAAATGAAAAGCCACTGGATGCAGTCCCATATGTTTCTCAATCAGATTTTGGAGCCATTTAAGGCTGTAGTAAAGGGAAGTATGGCATATAGGAAACAAAAATCAGATTTTAAAAAACATTGGTTGACATGTTCTACCAATTTTCATGTCAATCCTGATAATTTAAGCATTTTGAGGCAACTGATTACCTCTAAATGTTTGCTAATTCACCATCAAACCTGTTTTGTTTTAATATGACAAACACAATAAATTTTGCATAAATCAACCTAAATGAGTACAATTTCATTCAAGCATTATGCAGTGCACCCTGCAGGTATTGATCCAGTAAAATTCTGATTTGTGAACTACACAGTCTGCCAACTATGCCAGAATCACAGCAACTTGCTGTTGAAATTATATTTCATCTTTCTAATATTTCTGGTGAGTCAAAACTGCTATTTACTTTTTAGGGCAACCCAGATAGTATATATACTGGAATCAAACACCAAACTGAAAATAGATTTTTATGCTTTGATGCATGCTTGCAAACCAAATAACAAAAAGTTTGTAGAACATATTCTGAAACTACAAACCTGATGGAAAATCATTAAGAACTCCTGTATGTCAAAGTATCCATGATAAAAACACTACACGCTCAAGTCCCATTAATAGTGCAGCAGCTAAGAGAATATTTAGAGCAAAATCCTGCAAATGGTGATACATCGTTACAGTGTACTTTTATTGCTTGATTTTAATTTGTTTGGTGCAGTGATTCATGGGAAAGTCCTTTATAAATACTTACTATGATAAATAAAGAATGCATGATTTTTAGGTATAGACATTTATCCAGAGTACAGGTCACAGGACCTCCTAAACTACCAAAAAACTAAACAAACAAACACCCCCCCCCCCCCAACAAAACAAAACAAAAACAAACAAACCAAAAAAACACCAACATCAATACCCCTCCAACTTATATTATGGAAATATGGTAACTATTGATGCTTGTTTTATTTAATTTTAGATTTGAAATAAATTTTTGTTGTTGATCAGTTTGAGGTATTCAGTTGCTTTAAAATGTTGCAGTTGGACTAACCTATCAGCTTTTGCAGTTTTGCTCATAAATCTTTAAATTTTGTTTGAGGCAAACAGCACTGCATGCAGCCTGATAAAACACATACAGAAGTGCTGAAGAAAGACATCAGTAATTTAACGGTAGTGCAGATATGAAGAAAATGTTGGTAGAGATTTGTTTTTGATGCTTGAACCCTCTGATGTGGGACACACAGATGAAAATGTTGATGCACTGTGTTGTATTTACCACAGTTTCAGTCACCAGATCGGCTGTTTGTAGAATCACCCTCAAAGAGCCCACTGTAGAGCCAAACATGTGGTACCAAAATGTAAAACAGTATCCTACTTCACCAGCAGGTGGCAGCAGGGAGGATTTTAGCTGGGCCACATTCCCTTTCACACTTGGAGGAGAACTTTCAATGTGGAGGTATTTCCCTGTGAAACACACAGGATACTGTATGAATGAGAACAGTGTGACAGGGGTGAGATGTGGGGTAGGAATGATGGATGGGTTCAAGGTGAAATGGTAAATGGGAAAATGGACTGCATTTATTTAGCGCTTTTCCATCTGCATCAGACGCTCAAAGCGCTTTACAAGCAATGCCTCACATTCACCTGGATGTGAGGGTGCTGCCATACAAGGTACTCACTACACAAACTGGGGATTAAAGACCTTGCCCAAGGGCCCTTCGTGATTTTCAGGTCAGGTTGGAGTTTGAACTGAAGATCTTCTGGTCTCAAGCCCAACGCTTAACCACTAGACCAATCACCTCCCCTAAAGGTGGAGGTGGACTGCATCAAGCATCAGCTCTGAGCCCTCTCTTGTTTGCAATGGTGCTAGATAGTTTGACAGGTGAAGTCTTACATGCATCTCCATGGATTATGATGTTTGCTGATGACACTGTGATCAGTAGAGTAGAGTGACAGCAGTGATTTGTGATAGAAGGGTAGTTGGCAGAGTGAAATGGAGAGTTTACATGATGGTAGTGAGACCCGTTATGGTGTACAGCTTAGAGGCGGTGGTGCCATTAAAAGGGCAGGATGGGGAGCTGGAGGTGGCAGAGCTGAAATGTTGTGTCATGCTGTGATGGTCTTTGGGAGTGAAGACAACAAACTAAATTATGAATGGGCATATTATCAGAACACTGATAAGATGCGTAGAGATAAAGTGAAAGGGATCAAATGGTTTGGGCATGTGCAATCAAGGAGAATGTATATCAGAAGAAGGATAGTGAGACTGAAGCTGCCAGGAAGATGGAGAAGAGGAAGACCAAAGAGGAGGTTTATGGGTGTGGTGACTTAGAGTGTGACAGAGAAACCCAGTCTCACGACAGTTTGTTGGACTGGGTTACGAACAGTACATTAATGTATGGGTTTGTGACGAAGGTACAAAAATAGGGCATTTCTCGTAACAGGGGCACAAATTCATTTCGTGATGGCGGCACAAAATGTGGGGTGAAAGGGAGGGTCTGGGGGGTCATGGTTAATGTTTGGGAACACACTTACGCTATGGTTATGGTTAGAGTTAGGAGAAGGGGAAGATTATAATTAGCAAAATAAAAAAAAACATGTTACGAAAAGCGGGTGCTTTTCATAATGGGGGCATGAAAAACGCCCACCCCAAAAAACGTGAGACCGGACTGGACAGAGGTAGATGTAGAAGACAGAGTGAGATGGACTTGGATGACCTACTGTGGCGACCCATAATGGGAGAAGCCAAAAGTAGAAGATGAAGTTCCTTGTTGATGTTCAAACTTATTCGTGGTCATCAAAGCTTTCTTTTGCACAAGTAACAAACAATTTGCAACAAAAGCAAACAAACAAAAAAGCTCTTAACATTTTCAGTTTCACTTTTGTCCTGTTCTTCAAATTTGTTTGTCTCATGGAGGGACCCAATGCATTTGCACAGGAAATCAGCTGAAAGGACCACTGGCTCATCAACAAACTCCTCTGCTGGTCTACTGCTGAATTACAGGGAGGGACTTTAAAATTCAAAGCCCTCCCAGAAGTGATCTCATCAAGCTATATTCATTTCATTCATTCGTTTCTAGTCACTTATCCGGGTTGGGGTCGCGGTGGCAGCAGAGCAAGCAGCTCAGCCTACACTTCCCTATCCTCGGCCAAGTCCTCTCTTTCCTGGTGATCCAAAGGCATTCCTAACATATATTTATTTTTAAAACTGTTGCTGGATTTTAATTTGGATTGTTGTATTAAAAATGTTGTTTTTGGAATAACTGTGTTCAGGAAATGTTTACCTCTATCTTGATATCCATATTTTGACATTTTATTGCTTAAAGGGTTTAAAGGATGACATAACTCTCCTTACAATACTGGAACATGAGTCATAACCATAGGTTATTGGAGGACACAAGTGTGTAGTTTATCATATACTGACCACAGCCCATAGTGTGGTCTTCTGCAGGTCCAGTATTGAGGGTTTCAGTGGGACCTGACCAGATCGCCAGTCCAAGTTGTCTTCACCCCCCTGCACCCAACCACACAAACCATCTTCAAATGAACATCCGTAGGCTGACAGAGCTGGTGAGAGAGAAAAAGTTACTAATGTTCCTGCCTCCTTGGTGTTAAAACAGTAATTGAGGACACCACGCTTATGTACTGCAGCTAATCTTACCACAGATAGTAATGAATATGATATGAATATGGTAATGCTTATTTACCTGGGGGTTGGAATGATTTTTCACAGTTTATAAAGAGATATCATCCACAGCAACATTCTGATCTGCATCCCACTGGGCCCCTAGACCTCCTCTGCATCCACACCACTGAACACAACCTAAAAATACAAAGTGTCACATTGCTGCTTTTGAAGGATTTCTATCACCAAAACCAAAGTACCATGTAAGTTGCACTAAAGTGTAAGTCACACCTGTAATCAATATTATCAACCTTTTAATTTGGGATTTTTGTTCACTGTTGTAGTGTACTTGTTATTATGTGACGTTTATTATTTTATAAAGTCTTCTTGTTTAGTGCTTTAATTAATGGGAAAGCCGTATATAAATATTTATTATAATTATAATTATTATTGTTATTAATAATGACTGATTATTAATTGATTGATTGATTGATTGATTGATTGTTTATTTATTTTTGGTACATAAAATCACACTGGCATATAAGTGACAGAACCTCCCAAACTAGTTAAAAATGCAACTTATCCTACGAAAAATATGGCAATAATTTTTCTTCCAGGCATTAACTGGCAACATGTTATCACAAAACTATGAATACAGAAACTACCCACAATATATTACAAAATGTGGCCGTGTATTAACTTAAAAAGTAATAATAAAAAAAAATTCATGGCTATATCCACTTTTAAAAGCAGTACATATAAATTATGCAGCAACAACAGCTATATTTCACAACACATTGCAACACTATCTTTAAGAGGGCCATAATATCCAAAATCTTATTTATGGACATTTACATTTAAACATGGTTTTAGATTCAGGTTTTCATGTCACATATCCCCAAAGGATCACAAGAGTTTGCATGTTGACATTCTACTGTTTTCAAAGTTTAAGTCCCCTATGACAAGTTTTGTGACCAGTATTTGCAGCAGAAATCTGTATCTGCACACGTATTTGCTCTGTGAGACACACATTTTGCTAGTCTGCCCCATGTGTGGACACACCGACACGGTCCTCTGGTGGTTTGGTCCACTCAACAAATGGGAGATCCTACATTAAGGGTCTGCAACCTTTACTGTCAAAAGAGCCATTCCTCTGTACGCAAAACATATTTGACCTTTAAAATTAATGAATAAAGATAACACAGCTTATAAAGGTTTTGTAAATACAGTTCAATTGCATATTTTAATAGGCTGTTTTTTTGTGGCACAGGCCAAAAAGGCAACATGGACTTTCCATCTCTACCGTGTGGGCTCACTACCTGCAGGGGGAACCGCTGTGATCAGGCACGCTGTCCCATGGGTGGCAGTGAAAGTCAAGGCCTTGACGGACCAGATCCGGGTGGCAGAGGCCAGCTCCGGGGGTGTGGAACATCACCTTGTTATGGGAGCCTGGAGCTGGTGCAGGTAGTGGAGTGCTACCAGTTAGACCTGTTGGGCTTCACCTCCATTCACAGCCTCAGATCTGGACCATTCTCCTTGACAGCAGTCTGACCTTATTCTTCTTTGGAGTTGCTCAGGGTGTGAGGCGCCGGGCGGGTGTGGGGATACTCAGCAAGTCACCGGCTGAGCACCGCTATGTTGGATTTACCGTTAGATGAGAGGGTCACCTTCCAGTGGCTTTTGGGTGGTGGGAAGAGTGGGGGGGGGGGGGGTACTTTAGCATCATGGTGCTTTTGGCAGACCATGAGGCACTTCAGGAGAAGAAAAACATGGAAGCAATCCAGCTGTCTGCAGTAAGGATTGGACTCTGTTGTCCTCAACTGAAGAGGTAATCGGACACTGGAAGAAACACTTTGAGGAACTCCTGCATCAGACCAGAGTGCCCTCTATAGTAGGGGCAGAGCTGGAAGCTGAAGGAGGATTTTCATCAATTTCCCTGGTGGAAGTCACTGAGGTAGTCAAAACAACTCCGCAGGTGGCAAGGCCCCGGGGGTTGATGAGATCCGTCCAGAAATGCTGAAGGCTCTGGGTGTGGAGTGGGCTGTCTTGGATGAGACGTCTCTTCAACATTGCGTTGAGGTCTGGGACAGTGCCTAAGGAGTGGCAAACTGGGGTGGTGGTCCACATATGTAACAAAAAGGGGACCAGAGAGTGTGTGCCAACAGGGGCATCACACTAATCATCCTACCTTGTAAAGTCTGCTCCAGGGTGCTGGAAAGGAGGGTTTGGCCGATAGTTGAACCTCTGATTGAAGAGGAACAATGCGGGTTCCATCCTGGTCATGGAACAACCGACCAGCTCTTCACTCTCACAAGGATCCTGGAGGCTGCCTGGGAGTATGCCCAGGCCAGTCTACTGTGTTTTTGGACTTGAGAAGGCATATGATCAGGTACCACTGGGAGATACTGTTGGAGGTGGCTGTGGGAGTATGGGAGTGAGGGGGTCCATTCTCAGGGCCATCCAATCTCTGTACTCGCAAAGCGAGAGCTGTGTCGGGATCCCGGCACGGGCATGTTTCTGGTGGAGGTTGGCCTCCGCCAGAGGCTGCCCCTTGTCACCATCCTGTTTTGTGATATTCATGGAAAGGATATCGAGGTGTAGTCAGGGGAGGAGGGTTTCCAGTTTGGTGGGCTCAGGTCTCATCATGCTTTTTTGTGCTTTATCAGCCTGTGACCTCCAACACTCACTGGATTGTTTCGCAGCTGAGTGTGAAGTGGCTGAGATGAGGATCAGCACCTCTAAATCTGAGGCCATGGTTCTCGACAGGAAACCGATTCTCATCAGTCTGGGAGGAGACCCCGGGGAAGACCCAGGACTAGGTGGAGAGATTATATCTCCATCCACACTGCACTGTAAACTAAATGAGTTAGTTGAACTCAAACCATTTGAGGAAACCGATTGCCTTAAACCATTTGAGTTTGTCAACTCAAAAATTGAATTGTTAAAGTTTTAGTAACTTAACAATTTATAGTTAGTTAAACTTTTGTAAATCAAGTTTATGTTTTTCAATAAAAAAGTGACAAATTTCTGTCTAAAAAAATTGCATTATATTTTGGATTAATTTTTTTGATACATTCTTTGGTTTACTTGTTGACAGTAATCTGCTTTGTAAAAAAAAAAATCTAAAAGAACTACAACAAAATGAAAAATGCTAAATGGTAGCCCATGAACAGAACATGCAGTTTTTCACAGTGGCTGCACTCTGCGTTGTTATGACTCTGTCCATTTGCTCCCCTCAGGATGCAAACTCGCGATCTCCAGCATGGAAGTCAGACTTTCTAACCAGATGGTTATAACCCAGGGCTCTGGTCTTGTGACCAGAGAATCCTTTTGAGCTGTTGGGAGTGAGGTTTACTAACTACGAAGTCTGTTAGAAAAGTATTGGACCTTTTTATTTTTTTCAAAAACCATATGGATTTGAATCACGTGTGATTGCATCAGCCAAGCTTGAACCTTCGTGCGCATGTGTGAGTTTTTTCACGCCTGTCGGTTGCGTCATTCGCCTGTGAGCAGGCTTTGTGTGAGCAGTGGTCCACCCCTCTCGTCGGATTTTTATTGCGAATAAATGTCTGAACGATTTGGAGCTTTGCTGCATCAATTTTTTCCAGAAACTGTGAGAGACCTCCAGGTGGACACCATTCAGAAAATTCTGTTGGCTTTCAGGGACGATTTTATGCAGATTACACAGATTAATCTTTACGCGCGGAATTCCTCCACTCCTCTTTCCATGACACAAACTCCTGTAACGGTGGAATGTGCCATTCATTTCCAAACTGGATGCTGTGTTGATCCGGGACGTCCTCTGACTAGCACAGGAATTGCGGAAGATGTGGACATCAGCACTTTTTTGGCACATTGAGACAGACGTGCGGAGGAATTCCCGCGCGTCGCGGTGGAGCCGCATGGTGCAAAGCAACGCCGTGATGAAGCCTCACAGGACATGTTCTAGCATGTCCAGCTCATGCACAATTTCTTGGTTAGTCACACGACTGAAAACCCACCGACAGCCGTCTGAAAGCCATCTGAAAGCCGTCCTGTGAGACCAACACAGAGGTGGTTTTGTGCCGCGCCATGAACGGCATGGTGGCACATCCGTCCGCTTTTCTTTCCATGAAAAAAAACTCCTGTAACAGTGAAATGTGCCGAAAAAGTACTGATGTCCACGTCTCCTGCCATTTTTGTGTAAGTCAGACGACGTTTCGGATCAACAAAGCCTTCACGTTGGAAATGATCTGGTTGATTCAGCCTGTCGATCAGCGCTCGGAGCACGGCGCGCTCTCAGCAGCTGTGGGCGGTCTTTAAACCGGCTGGAGCACTCCTTAATCTGTGTAATCCCCATAAAATCGTCCCTGAAAGCCAACAGAATTTTCTGAATGGTGTCCACCTGGAGGTCTCTCACAGTTTCTGGAAAAAATTGATGCAGCAAAGCTCCAAATCGTTCAGACATTTATTCGCAATAAAAATCCGACGAGAGGGGTGGACCACTGCTCACACAAAGCCTGCTCACAGGCGAATGATGCAACCAACAGGCGTGAAAAAACTCACGCATGCACACGAAGGTTCAAGCTTGGCTGATGCAATCACACATGATTCAAATCCATATGGTTTTTGAAAAAAATAAAAAGGTCCGATGCTTTTCTAACAGACCTTGTACATCTGCACAGCGACACCTGCTGGCCTCCGTTACATAAACTCAATTAAAATGAGTGAATGGAATGCACTGGAAATACATCATCAACACTTAATGCCCAAAACTTTAAATGCACTTAAAGGAACTGAGTTATGACAACAAATAATTTGAGTTAGTTTAATAATGGAAATGAGTTACTATAACTATAACTATAAAAAAATATTCACGGGCACGAGGTTGGACACGAGACGTTTTTTAGGAGCCGCAGGTTGCAGACTCCTGTCCTAGAGAATGGGCACTGGAAGGTGCATCTTCTTTTCATTTAAAACTACAGTGTGTACGATTTAGTGTCATCTCGAGCGAGGTTGCAGATTGCATTATACCATCACTGGTCATGATTATGTTTCCCTTCACTTTTTTGTGTTCTGTTGCTGATTTAATGCTGATACCTTTGTGCATTTCTACTCTGTTCAGTTATTTGTGTTACTAGTACTGAAAAAATATGGAATACAGTGCATCATGTTGCAGAATAAGAAGGCCTGCATGCTTGCAGCTACAAATGTTCCTTTGCAGTAGAAAAAAGTAGGAATGTGACTCCTATAATTCAAAATCACTGGATAAATGTGCACAAGGCATTGTCCTTGGCACTGCAGGCTTTAGATGTAACCTTATTAAATGATATGTATGTTTGCACCTTGTACGGCTGCTGGTGCGGGCCGAGAGGCAGAGTCTCTGGGCTCCATTGAGAGACAGTGTTGTGACTGCGTGACCACAAGATTGCTTCACGTCCCTCAGCTTGCTGCATAAGCACTCTGAGTGACCCAGCACTCACTGCGCTGATGTGGAAGTGAAACCTGCGTTTAGGAAAGAAGGAAGGAAGGAGAGGAGCGTGTTGATTGGGAAGGAGGATGGTAGGGGAGCATTGAGCAATTCAGTTTCTCCTCTGCACCAAAACAAATATTTTACACACACACACACACGAGAAATGATAATGAATGCAGTTTTGCTTCTTACTGCATCTGGCAATAAGGTGACGAGGGAGGGAGGCTGGGACTCTGCAGCCGAGCTTCACCCGGACTCAAATCACGCTCATGTAGTAGCCTGTGAATTAGGGAGAACAACTGCTAGTTCTTTTGCTGAGATGTGGTACGACTTGTGGATCCACAGAATGAATCAGTCAGTGGATGTGAGACTGGGAATACCTGCGCCTGCGGTGTGATCAGTGGGTGGTTTAGTATTGTTACTGGCTTTCTGTCTGTGCCACCTGCTCGGCCCGTCTCCACTCTCAGTCCAGCGGCATTGGTCACGTTCAAATGTGCAGGGACCTGAAAGATCAGCACAACACACGAGCATCTTACTACTGGTGGTCAAGAAAAAGGAAGCGAATCCCATCTTTAAGCAAAAATAAATAACATGTTGCAACAATAAATCTTGTGATGAAATATAGTTTTTTCTTAAAGGCACAAATCCCAATAATTGAAGACTTCAAACTGGAATTGATTACTTTCATACACAGCTTTCTATAGCATCTTACTATTGTGTAAACTTTCATTGAATTCCATAAAGTGGCTTTGGGGGAGTTGTACTCACAAAGTCAGTATCGTACAGTATGATGCATCACTTAAACACAAAAGTCAAATGACCTCTCCTTGAAGACATCGAACCAGAATTATTTTCCTTCATGCTTAACTTTATATGATGTGCTGCCACTCTGTGAAGGTTCACTGAATTCATAACCTGGCGTAGGAGGAGTTGCACTTATGAGGTCAATATCATATAGTATGGCACATCAATTAAACAAAAATGAAAAATTATCTCCCTTGAAGACAGTGGATTGGAATTATTTTCCTTCATGCACATCTGCATATTGTGTGCTTCCACTGGGTAAAATTTCACAGAAATCTGTCATGGAGCTAAAGACATGCTTACAAAGTTTTATACAGTATGATGCATCAAAACCCACACAAAACATCCAAATCTTTAGACATTACTCTTTTGACAAAGCCAACTGGCCACTTCACGTCACTAGGTGACCGGGTTCAGAACAATTAAGAATACAGGAGACTCAAATTTAGAAATTGTCAAATCATATTGAAAACTATACCCATTATTTGTCTGATCTTAAAGATTTCAAAAAGGTATAGTTTGGACTATCTATCACTGAATTCTATGGATGTATGGGGTAAAAAACAGCAAGAATGATGTCAAAGTCAATTTCAGTTTGTACAGGGTCAAAAGTTAAAGTTGCTCCAATTTTGATAGAAAGTGATGCAAATTATTGGTGGAGTTAATAGGGTTTTAAAAAGGAATTGTTTACTCCATCTGTCTTGCTTAGTTATTATGTTACGGGGTAACATAGGGAGACTGTTTAGGGAGACAGACACCCTCTCTACTTTTAAGATTAAGCTTAAAACTTTCCTTTTTGAAAAAGCTTATAGTTAGGGCTGGATCAGGTGACCCTGAACCATCCCTTAATTATGCTGCTATAGATTTAGACTGCTGGGGGGTTCCCACGATGCACTGAGTGTTTCCTTCTCTTTTTGCTCTGTATGCACCACTCTGCATTTAATCATTAGTGATTGATCTCTGCTCCCTCCACAGCATGTCTTTTTCCTGATTCTCTCCCCTCAGCCCCAACCAGTCCCAGCAGAAGACTGCCCCTCCCTGAGCCTGGTTCTGCTGGAGGTTCTTCCTGTTAAAAGGGAATTTTTCCTTCCCACTGTCGCCAAGTGCTTGCTCACAGGGGGTCGTTTTGACCGTTGGGGTTTTTCTGTAATTATTGCATGGCTTTTGCCTTACAATATAAAGTGCCTTGGGGCGACTGTTTTGTTGTATTTGGTGCTATATAAATAAAATTGATTTGAAATTGATTTGATTTAACATATGTCACATGTCATAGAATCCATGGACGTTGACATTGTTTGGCTTTGACTTTGGAGACCAGACATTCAATACAGTTAAAACTATTCCATTTACTAATCCTATTAGCTCAACATTACACGGAAAACAATACAAAAACTTTGGGACTTTTTGTCCGGTGACTGCAAATATCTGGTTTATATGATGATGGTTTAGGTGAGTTTACTGTATATGGGACTGAACAATAAATTTACCTCGCAAAGCTTTGATGATGAAGACGCTTCCATCCCACACCGTTGACTTTATTTTCCCAAATTTCTTCTGTCAGATCTAAAGGGAATCTGTACATCTTGCAAGCCCTTGTGTGTATTTGTGCCTCCAAATGCGCAACAACCCGGCATTTTTAGTGAATAAATAAAT
Source organism: Thalassophryne amazonica (assembly GCF_902500255.1). Lineage (NCBI taxonomy): Eukaryota > Metazoa > Chordata > Actinopteri > Batrachoidiformes > Batrachoididae > Thalassophryne > Thalassophryne amazonica. Next base: position 81,989,730 of record NC_047114.1, on the reverse strand, counting down.
AAAATAACTGGATTTACATGCAGATAGATTAACAGCGAACGCTATTTTGGCCACAAGATGGCACCACGAGTCACGTGACTGTTTTTTTTTTTCAGTTCGTCATGTCGTTACTCTCTGAATAAAGGGACTCTAGTCCAAACTATACATTTTTGGAATCATTAAGATCAGACAAATAATGTGGTATATTTTTCAATATGATTGGAGCTTTTTAAAATTTTGACTCCTGTGTAATTCTTCACCTGGCCACCTGTTGCAAAATTCAAGTGTCATTTTTTTTTGAAACAGTAATGTATAAGGAGTATTTGTGTTGAATTTGGTGCTTGTTTCACCATTTGAAAGATTCCTCTGTAAATATTCTGTTATCTGCCGCACTAAAGTTCCTCATGCCAATACAACTAAAGAAATCACAAATAAATTATCAGAGATGTTTGAGGGTAGGAAGGACTGTGGGCTTTAAAAAACATATAATTTTTAGTTTGAGAATACTTGTTTACAGAAGAGTAGTGATGCCACACCTTACATTCATTTATTCTCTATAGCTGTTTATTTCATTGAAGGGCCTGGTCACATGGCACACAGCGACAGCTGAACGAAGGATAAAAAGTCACAAATCGTCGCGGAAAGGTGGATAAATGATCCTGCAGCTTTCCCATCACCGAGAAGCCTGTGACTCAAGAGCGCATAAACGAAACAAAACCAAAACTAATGAAAGAAAAATGAAGCAAACATCAACCTTGATGCTTTAAACAAATTCAAAACAAAACACTCACAATGACATGAGCGACAGGAGTTTTGAGACCAAGCGCAGCCAGCACTGTCCTGTACGCAGTACTTGCAGGTGCGAGGTTTGGTTGTCTTGACAGGTGAGAGATGTTATGTGCCTTCACAACAACAGTGTGCACATGCAGGCCAGCCACAAACCGCTGGAATGTGTGTCAATAGTTAAAGTAGTTGATAAAACGTTCTTACCGCTATTGTTTCTGTATGACAACGTTGCTTTTTGTCCCACACATGGACGAGTCATCAGCGATACAAGGATGTTACGTTCAGCTCGTCGGAGCTTTCGTTATTGATCCGTTCAGATTGTCAATGTTTGTGCAATATGTCAGACTTGCGAGGCTGGATGAAGTTGGACAACAGCTAAACAGAAAGCTGATGTTATGGAAACTACGCAAACGATAAGCAATCGTCAAGACAGACAGCAAAACGGAATACGGACGAATTGAGGATATCGTCAGGATTTGTTCACATTTTTCAACAGTTTGAAAATTCTGACGACGCACTGTCAGCTGTAGGAACGAAGCTGGACGACAGTTAAATGATGCCTCCAAAAGTCAATGTAAGTCCAGATTTCTTGTTTTGTTTGGGCTTTGTTATCCTTCGTTAGTGCCGTGTGACTGGGGCTTAAAGCTCACAAGGGATTTGTACAAGGCTATCCCATTGGTCACTAGGCAAGACGCGGCTACACCCTGGACAGACCGCCAGTCTGTCGCAGGGCCACATATAGATGGACAAATGCAGTCATGCACTCACTCATACCTACAGTCAATTTAAAGGTTTTAATTGACCTAACCAGCGTGTCTTTGGAAGTGAAAATAAGTCGAAGCACCTGGAAGGATCCCACATAAACACGGGGTGAAGATGCAAACTCCTTTAAAAAAAACAAACAAACAAAAAAACTAGTGTGGCATCACTACCCTTCTTTACAATACATATTACATGAATCAAAAAGTTGTACAGTTCACCCTGAATTAATTAATTTCTCCGTGTGCTCTCAGCACAACAGATTTGGGGAAATACTATTTCTCAATCAGTGAATCAGTCATCACAAAACTAATTTTATCTACAGCTGCCTATACTGCAAAACAGGAACTTATTAAAAACATGTTTAAATTCAACTAACTCAATCTGTCTCATATCTAAGAAAGACTTACCATTCTGTATTTCAGCTTATGTATTTCTACAAGTAAGTGTAACGTACAAGGGGTGACTGATTTTGAGCTTGACTCTGAAAAAAGTAGGGCTTGGTTTTCCATCTTTTGTATTCTGAGAAAGTAAAATGTCTCAACACTGCACCACCCAGTGAGTCAAAACCTCACACATGCTCGAGAAATATTGATTTGTCAGAATGCACAAGATACACTCTGTCTGAGTCAGGCTCAAAACATCTCCATTGCCCCTTGTACATTAACAAACAATATAATGTTTACCTTTAAACAAGGTGATCTCAACAAAACGGCAGGTTAAACTCCAAGTGCAACTAGACAAGCGCATTTATTGGAGGAAATATGTGTGACTGCACATAAGTTAAACTGCTTTGTTGAAAAAACTGGAGCTGTTGTGTTGCCCTTCCGTTAGATTCCTTTTACATTTCAATAGCTTCCATTACCGTTCTTTGAAGCAAATGGCAAAATCTGCCACTTTTTTCCTTCTAAATGAATCTTCTACAATAATCAGACATGCAAGCTAAAGTTACACCAACGCAAATAAAATTATAGCATGGCTATTGTTACAGTGCTATATTCCATTTTCACAAGGCTGTTCTTACAAAATGTAATAATATAATAATAGTCATGATTATCGCGAGATAAAGAGAGACATCATGGCACCAATGTTGTGCAGGAGGCCGTTGATGGATATCAAGCTTAGAATTTAAGGTTTGGTTGTGCATGAACTCTGATGATTCCCATGATGCACTGTTTCTTTCTCTTTTTGCTCTGTATGCACCACTCTGCATTTAATCATTAGTGATCGATCTCTGCTCCCCTCCACAGCATGTCTTTTTCCTGGTTCTCTCCCTCAGCCCCAACCAGTCCCAGCAGAAGACTGCGCCTCCCAGAGCCTGGTTCTGCTGAAGGTTTCTTCCTGTTAAAAGGGAGTTTTTCCTTCCCACTGTAGCCAAGTGCTTGCTCACAGGGGGTCGTTTTGACCGTTGGGGTTTTACATAATTATTGTATGGCCTTGCCTTACAATATAAAGCGCCTTGGGGCAACTGTTTGTTGTGATTTGGCGCTATATAAAAAAAATTGATTGATTGATTGATTGATGCTGGGCAGTTTAAATAACAGTAGGTGCTGTTATTTTAGCAAATCCAGGTAGGGTCCACTAGTCCTAGAGTCCACTGGTCCTAGAGTACACTGTTCCTAGGGTCCATTGGTCCTAGAGTACACTGGATCTATGGTCCACTGGTCCTAGGGTCCACGGATTCTAACCTCTTCATATATTTGATGGTGTATATTACAACCCCAAACAGATTTTAAAGTTGACAAGTAAATGTAATACTTTAGCTAACAAACCAGATCCAGTTTTGTTCAATTTACATTTGTTGACATACACCATTAATTACCTTTAATTGTACTGTTGTCTATAAATCTGTTGAACTGAAAAATCAACAAATAATGGTAATTCACCATAATTAAATGTTTCTTGTTATTGTCACACTTTTGTAACATTCACAGCTAAAGAAAGCTAGCTAAAATCACAAGAAGCTGCTATCATCAAAGCAATCTAAACAGTCATAAGTTTAAAAAGCAAATGAAAGCTTGCTTAAAATCACAGAAAGCTAAATAAAGTCAGCAAAAGACAGAGAAAACTAACAAGCACTAACTAAAATGAGAAAAAGGTTAAAACATTTGGCCAAAGTCAAAGAAAGCAATCCAAAGTAAGTTTCCATTAGTGAAAAGAAAGGTAATGCAAGGTAGCAAAAGACAAATAAAGATAATGAACACTAGCTACAGTCAGAATACTTTAAACAGTTAAAATGTGAGGAAGTTAAAAACTGTTATTAAAAGTCAGAGAATGTTCAGTTCTCACCGCAGCCATCCTCGTCCTCCCCCTGTGGGCAGTTTGGCTGATAATCACATTGTAAACTCTTCAGAATACACACTTCACCTGATGATCGCCAACAGAAAAACTCATAATCCTACAAAACAAAGCAAAAATGTTTTAGAGTGTTTTAACACTAAAAACCTTGTTAAATGGCCTCATGAGGGCAATTCCATGAAATTCTCATGTCAGTTATGACTTTCCTGTTGTGATGTAGTCATCTCAAAGAAGTGTATTTTCTCCATTATTTATTCATTTTATTGAGAATAAATCTCTGGGACAGATAGATCACACATTCATCCATCTGCTTTCTACATCCACTTACTCTGGTGTCACGGTCTGACTTTAAATAGAAAGGAGCTGGTCCTACTTGCTTCTTTTAAGAAAGGATGTCTGTTTTTCTGTCTCTTAAAGACTGAGTGGGTTTCATGGACACAGCATAGACCACACCAGCGGGTGTGTGACATACAGGAGTCTCTATCTGGACACATACTGTGGACTTCTAGGAACGGCTCGTATGGTACGGCGTTGGAGCACGGTGAAAAAGTAAAAAAAAAGTAAAAAAGTCTTGAAAAAGACTGTTAATTCAAAGAACTCAAACAGCTCAGTTCAAACAGCTAACAGATACAGCAGAACACCGCTGTGCTCCGGAACAGGAAGCTATGTGGGAAAGTATGTATGTATGTATTATTTATGTATGTTCATTGTTAGTTGGTTTTCTATTTTCTGTTGTTTTTATTCAGGTTCTTTTTGTCTCTTTCTCTAAAATTGAGATTAAAATTGAGATCATTAGATTAGTTATTATTACTATTATTGTTGTGCTTGCTATTATTATTAATATATAAACAAAATAAATTTAAAAAATATTACAATTTGTAATACATTTACTCTTTTACGACAACAAACGCTTGACAGCTGCAACTGCTTAATGCTAAGTTTAACATTGTAAATGCTATAGACATGCTAACGTGTTAGCATTGGTCCCGTTTTAAAGTTATAAAATACATCTATCAAAGTGTTTCAGAAGACCATAACAGGTCGGTTTAACATAAAAAAGGTAAATAATACTCGCAGCCATATGCTCTTTAGGGTTTTAGCGGGGGAAAGCAAAAGAAAAAATTAACCAACGAAGCAATGATCAAAGCACTGCTTCGATCTGCAAATCACTGCTTTGATTGGTTCAAGGTTCAAAGCAAAGCCGCGCTGCAGAAAAGTTGATTACAGACCCGCTGCAGGGTCTGTAGTCATTGTAGAGAAATTATAATTTTCCTGATAAACACCCCCAAAACAATGGCCACTCTGAAGGACTGATAAGGGAATCATTAAGTAAAAAGGTTATTGATGTCGGTGGATCGAATCATTTCTTAACGATACCCGAAAGGAACTGGTTCTCGATACCCATCCCTAGTCTTCACATAGGACTTTGTTTTAACAACCTGTTTCTTTTTAATTAACTCTGTGTTTATGTTTGAACAGATGCATTCTTTAGACACTGTACGCGTAACTTCCCCCTGCTCTGATAAAAGCAGAGCTCAAAAAGCCACACTTCACACTGTTCCAATCAGAACACTCTGGTTGACACAGTGTCCGAAGCTTCATATTAAAAAGCCTGTTATTGGACAAATGTTCAATGTCTGGACTCTTTCTTTCCACAGACAGCCTGAAAATCCTTCTGCCTTAATATCCGCTTATTGCAGGAATGAAACCCTCATCAACAACTGACTTATACGGACTATAATTAGATTCTCTGTGCTACCAGATACTTCTAATGACATTTTCACCTGTTAATCGGTGACAAAAGCTGATTTATTTTGAAGTGTTTATCTTGCCCCACAGGCTTATAAAGTATAGCTCTTTAATCCTTGATGGTGTTAGCATTCTAACTCAATACTGGACCTATTATCACTGATTTAGCCTTGAATGAAAATTTGAACCCAAATATACTGAAAAATGGGGGTCAGGTTAAATAATTCTGGATTTACCCTTTAAACATTTCCTTTGATGTAATGAAAAGTTAATGTTGTAATATTCTGAATGTGGCTAAAAACAATCACCTCTCCACAACTGGCAGGGTGGAGGATTTGGTTGCACAGTAGCAGTATGAAAGTGTCATAAAATCATTATTACCCAGAAGGCTTCTTCGTGGTGAACTGTCACACTGGCCTCACGCCATACAATGTCATTGTTTCCCGCCTTAATCCAATGTAGAATTCCTTTGTCATTTCCAGCGTCATGCATTCTTCTGAAAAACCGTGCAGAATTTTTATGTATTAATATATTAATAGCATATTTACTAATGTAAGCCAGCGGTTTTTCTAAACCAGTAAATTGGGGGCCACGCTTGTTCTGGCTGCGCGTCACCTTGCCGAAAGGCTGATTTTTAAAAAATAATTTTTAAAACCTTATTCCTAGCAGCCAGCCTTCCCCTCGACAATTGTTTCTTCCATAAATCCATAACACTGATGCCAGGAAATAGGAAGCCTGTTAGTAATAAACAGCGTATTACTCAAAAACTAAAAATGTGGCAAAATGACAGTAAGAATGAGTAAATATCCTATTACATGCCGCTCTCATCCTCTGTTGTTGTTCCGATCCTACAAGAAACCTCAGAATGCCCTCAAATTTTCAAAAGCTCTACACCACACATTGCTCCCACTTTGCCGCTACGCTTTCTCGCTTCTGGTGTCACCCCCTTGCTAAATTCTTCTAGAAAGCCCCCTGTAAGTAACAGGTTGGTCATCAGCAGCATATATTCAAGGTTCTTGAAATTGAGCAATATCTCCACCTGATGGACATTTAATGCAGGTACAATAGAGTTTCACCAAGAGTGCTGCTATTGTTACAATATGACAGTGTTAATGTAAAAGCAAGAAATATTTAAATATCAAATTATTCTTAATGTACAGTTTTATGTGATGTTCCAGTACAGATTACCTGTTATTTATGTAGACTCTGAGAATGGCACGTTGACTGCCATACATTCGATACCAGAATTTAAGACAGTGCACACTTGAGATGGGCTGAAGTACGTCACTGATCAGGAAGGTCATGTCTCCCACCTGACCCACTGAGCTGTCCACATATAGATAGAAACCTAAAGCAAACATAGCAAGAACACTCAACATTGCATGCATCACTGTAAAAATGTATTTTATAGCTATAGTGTATTAAATCTGTGCTGAGTGGTATCTTAAATAGACAATGACAGATTAATGTTTAAAAAATTTGAAGCTTGCTGCGCTTTACATATGTACTATCTCTGTACTGTATTCAAATATAGGCTAAACTGTTCCCTGTATAGGGAGTAAAAAAAAATTAGGGGAAACTCTAGTAATGTGAATTCCAACAACAAAATCAAATGTGGATGCTCTTGGTGATAACTCTTGTATCCCTAGAATACCAAAAACATGTCCATTTTATCACACAAATGATACAGTCCATCCAGAAAGTACTCAGTGTTGCACTTTTCCACATGTTTTTTTTAATGTTTCAGCTTTTTTCCAAAATGGATTAAATTATTTTTTTATGGAAAAGGCTGTGAATACTTATGTACATGTGATTTCTTAGCTTTTTTATTTTTAAGAAATTTGAAAAAAAAAAAAAAAAAAAATTCACACTGTCATTATGGGGTATTGTGTGTATACTTTTGAAAAGAAAAAAAAAAGAGAATTTCATCCATTTTGGAATAAGGCTGCAACATAACAAAATGGGGTAAAAGTGAAGCACTGTGAATACTTTCTGGATGCACTGTAAGGTCCCACAGTTGACAGTGTCAGAGCACAAACCAAGCATGAACTCAAAGGAGGTACAAATCTGGGAAAGGGTACAGAACCATTTCTGCTGCTTTGAAGGTCTCAGTGAACACAGTGGCCTCAATCATGTCTAAATGGAAGAAGTTTGGATCCACCAGGACTCTTCCTAGAGTTGGTTGCCCATCTAAACTGAGCGATCAGGGGAGAAGGGCCTTAGTCAGGGAGGTGACCAAGAACCTGATGGTCACTCTGTCAGAACTCAACCATTCCTCTGTAGAGAGAGGAAAGCCTTCCAGAAGGACAACCATCTCTGCAGCAATCCACCAGTCAGGCCTGTATGGTAGAGTGGCCAGACAGAAGCCACTCCGTCTGGCCACTCCGCCTTAGTAAAAGGCACATGGCTTTCTCTTATCATGCCCCTGTTCTGTGGAATGATCTCCCTGTGTCAATAAAACAGTCAGATTCTGTGGAAACTTTCAAGGCCAGACTTAAGACACACATATTTTCCATTTCGTATGGCTAGCATACTGGAATAGTATAGTTCTACGCTTTTTACTCTTTTAATTCATTTTATTAGGAAATGGAGCGGGCCGCGGCCTCAACTTTACCTAAATTCTGGGTCTTTTAGTGAAGCTTAGGGCTAGTGGCCGGCGATCACCTTAGTATTTCCTGTTTTTCTTGTTGTTTAATGCTGACAAATTATACTGTATTTCTTGTCTTTCTGATGCTTGATTCTGTTTTTTCTCTCTGTTTAAGGTGCAGCTCCATCTACAGATGGGTGTGGTATTTGTGTTGGAGACCCTCCTGTCCTGTGCACCAACAGCTTTTCCTGTATATTCGTTTTGTGAATTGTTCTGTAATTTATGTCTGTAGCATGGCCCAAGCAGAGGGTCACCCCTTTGAGTTTGGTCTGCTTGAGGTTTCTTCCTCAGAGGGAGTTTTTCCTTACCACTGTTGCTCTGGGGGTTAGTAAGGTTAGACCGTACTTGTGTAAAACACCTTGAGGCAACTCTGTTGTGATTTGGTGCTATATAAATGAAAATAAATTGAAATTGAAAAATGGCAGCCCACCTGGAGTTAGCCAAATGTACCTGAAGGACTCTCAGACTAAGAGAAACAAAATTTTTTGGTCTGATGAGACAAAGATTGAACTCGTTACCAGGAGTTTGGAGGAAACAAGTACCATCCCTACAGTGAAGGATGGTGGCAGCATCATGTTGTGGGGATGTTTTTCAGCAGCAGGAACTGAGAGACTAGTCAGGATTGAGGGTAAGATGAATGCAGCAATGTACAGAGACTTCCTAGATGAAAACCTGCTCCAGCGTGCTCTTGACCTCTGACTGGTGCGACAGTTCATCTGTAGGACAATGACTCTAAACACACAGCCAAGATATCAAAGGAGTGGCTTCAGGACAACTCTGTGAATGTCCTTGAGTGGTCCTGCCAGAGCCCAGACCTGAATCTGATTCAACATCTCTGGAGATGTTCCTCACCGACGCTCCCCATCCAACCTGATGGAGCTTGAGAGGTGCTGCAAAGAGGAATGGGCAAAACTGCCCAAAGATAGGTGCACCAAGCTTGTGGCATCATATTCAAGAAGACTTGAGGCTGTAATTGCTGCCAAAGGTGCATCAACAAAGTGCAATAAGTTTGCAAAAAAAAAAAAAAAAAAAAACATGTTGTCATTATGGGATTCTGTGAGTAGAATTTTGAGGAGAAAAAAAAGGATTGACTCCTTTTTGGGCTAAGGCTGTAACATAACAAAATGTGGAAAAACGCTGTGAATACTTTCTAAATGCACCGTATCACATACATTTCAACTAACCGTTTGTTGAGTTGGTGGTATGATCGACATCGGAACCAGTGTTGGGATTTAAAGAGGCTCCTCTTCCTCGGAGCCAGTCCCCATGATCAACTCCTCCTCCCACGTTGCACCAGTTGCACATACTGCTCTCAAAGTCACAATATCCAGGAGGAGAGCAGCGGGTATTGATCACCCGTACATCATTGAAAGCCATATCTCCCTCCTGGGAAGGACCAGCCTTTATGCCTTCCACCACAATCTGAAACATACGGCCACTGTTTACTGTCATGACCAACACAGAGATATTATTCTACAATATTAATAATTAATCTGTTTGCTAGTGTGGTCAATAGGGGCCATAACACTTCCACATTAAGATGACTTCAATAAATACAGAAAAACCCTTGCATGGCAAGAGTACGTCCATTCAGTTAATCAAATAAATAAACAGTCGAGACCTTGCTGCACATTTGGGCAGCTTTTGTCGCCATCTAGCAGGCGATGTGAGTATTTCAGGACTTGTGGAACATCCTCCTTGAAAGCCAAATTTAAGTTAAAAAAAAAGAAGAAGAAGAAGAAAAAAAAAAGGGCATTTGTAAATGTCAGAAATGCATGTTTTGTTTTGTTTTTGATCTCCCAGTATTGATGTATAAAAAAATTTAGATTTTGAGTGTTTTGTGGTTCTTGAGTTTTAGGATGTGGAGGATTTGTCATACAGACTGATGGAAGGACAGACAGAAGGACTAATTTATCTTGACAAGCACAAATTACAGTTGTGAATTAAACTGGTGCATGTGATGCAGGTTATACGATGCTTGTGTTCTCTGTACTGCCAGTGGTTTTATTTTTCCCTCCTCAATTTGGAAGAGTTTTTTTAATGCACCTACCCGTTGCTTGGTTGATGCAGGGTATTGGTTGTTGGGGTTTTTTTTTTTTTTGCATTTGTGGTTTTTGCTTTCACCAGTGTCTTCATTTATAAATGTTGCCGGCCTATTGACCATTATAATTTGTACTTTTATTTTATTGATGAAAATATTAAACAGCAATTATGCTTCAGTACGACAGAAATGTTTTTTTTTCTTAGATTTTATACTGTTTGAACAATTTTAGATTTCCAGCTACACTAAAATCTATAATGTGTTTATACAGGATTTCATAAAATGATGTGCAGAAAAATCCTGGGATTTTATCATGGAATTTTCAGTTTGCTCCACCTGCATCTCATTGCCATACCTTTGTGCTAAGTGACCTACCCTGTAAGCCGGATCCCAGGGCACCACTGGAACCTGGGTAAACCTCCACAGGAGGCCCTGGTCTCCAGCTTGGGAGAAGAGCAGCGATTGCTTCCCTTGATCATCCTGCTGGTAAACATTCAAGGTTCCTGTGCCTTCTCCATACATGTGGGTACCACAGCTGCACACAAACTCCTGCAAGAAATAGGAAGGAAAACTATACTGGACATCATTCCAAAGGATACAGTGACCAGAATCCTCATTAAGTCCATGGCCATTAAAAAAAAAAAATCCTTAAACATACACGCCTTCAGAAAATATAATAATTATGCAGGCAGTGAAACACAGTAAATAAAATAATTTCACCTAATCCTTCAGTATACCAGCTGAAGAGGTGCTTTGCTTCTTGGCTTTGCTGAAATAAGGCTCAGCATCTGCAGCACTATAGTGTATAACTCTGGCGCATACCCCAGCCTGGCATCAGACGTCAGGCTGGAAGGGCCAGACCTCCCTACCAACACGTGCCTCCTAATCACATGTCCAAATTATGGAAACAGACGTTAATAAATTGTCATGAAAAGTTTGCTTCAAATATGTTGTGTTTTCTGGGACATGTCTATCTCGGCTTTCAGTGCTTACCAGTCAAGTGAGTATAGAGATATTGTGGAGAGCTGGGCTTGTCCCAACTTGTCCTCTAACACTCCGAAACGGAGGTGTTCCTTTATCTCGCTTCATCAGCGAATCGGTCGTGACGCGCGAAAGCCTCCGCGTGGCTTGTCCATGACAAATCTCTTGTTAAAAGTGAAATCTGCCAGAAAATGGCTGATGTCCAGCTCTTGTGATAACCAGAGAAATTGCACACGACGGTCCCAGCTTCCACACAGTGATCCGTTTAGAAATGATGTGGTGATTTTCTGCCTCTTGATAGTGGCTCGGAGCGCGGCGCGCCGTGCGCCATTGTGGGCCGTCCTTAAAGCTGTAGTAAGTAAGTCCCTTTGGCTGCTCCCTTGTTTGCACTTGGGGTCGCCACAGCAAATCCAAGGTGGATCTGCATGTTTGAATTGGCACAAGTTTTACCGCCGGATGCCCTTCCTGACGCAACTCCACATTACATGGAGAAATGTGGCAGGGGTGGGATTTGAACCCGGAACCTTCTGAACTGAAAACCAAGCGCATTAACCACTTGGCCACCACCCCTGTCCTTAAAGCTGTAGTAACACTCCTTATTCTCTGTGAAGCCCTTAAAATTTCACCGAAAGCCAGATAATTTTTTCGAATGGTTTCCAGCTGCTTGTCTCTAACAGTTTCTGAAAAAAATCTGATGGAAAAAAAAGCCCAAATCATTCCGCCATTTCCTCGCAATGAAACAACGACGAGAGGGGTGGACCAATGCTCATTCAAAGCCTGTCCACAGGTGAATGACGCAAGCGACAGGCGTGAAAAAACTCACGCATGTGCACGAAGGTTCAAGCTTGGCTGATGTAAAAAACATATGAATCAAATCCATATAGTTTTGGAAAAAAATAAAAAGGTCCATTACTTTTCTCACAGACCTCGTATATATATGTGTGTGTGTGTGTGTGTGTGCGTGTGCAGACTTACCAATGGGCGCTGTGCATGTTGTATAGCTTCATTTTAACCATTCTAGCTTGACAGTTGCAGGAAAAATAAGACTAGAACCAAGACACTGGCAACTCACCTGATATGTAAATGGTGACATCATTTGGGCTCGCTGTCCGTGCAGGTCAGCAGCAGTGGAGAGCAGGTAGTAGTAGTGTCCATAGGACGTGTTAGTGGTGTGGTCGCCATCAGGCCCAGTATTGGGGTTCAGGGTGGATCCTGAGTGGCGAACCCATTCAGCATCATCAGTGGTGTCCTGCTGCCAATTACAGTTTCCCTCTTCAAAGTCACATAAATCTACAGGATAACATTGTGAAAATTAATTAGAATTATTTTTTCAATTTATTTGCAGAAGATTTAAAAATGACAGTTTATGTGCTAGTGATAGTAAATGTGGTAAAATAATGGCTATCCGGGTATTCCACAAGTTTTCTTTTTGACGTAACAATGTGATATTATTTCAGTTTGTTAACATAAATTAGCTGCGACAGACTGGAGTCCTGTCCAGGGTGTACCCCGTCTCACGCTCCATGACTGTTGTGATAGGCTCCAGTCCCCCGCCACCCTTAATTGGACGAGGGGAAGCAGTTAAAGATTGGAGAGAACAGGCAGCTCCAGACAGAGGTTTACAGAAAACCCACTCACACTGACCAATATCTGCTCTTTGGCTCAAACTACCCCCTTGAACACAAGCTCGGGGTGATCAGGACTCTTCAACACAGAGCCCTACAGGTGCCCACAACTGCAGAGGGAAGGGCTAAAGAACAACAACTTGTCCGGAAAGCCCTCACAGTTTGTGGGTACCCACGATGGTCCCTGGACATAGTGCAGAAGTCCCAGAGAACAAAGAGACCAGATAGACAGGAGACGGAGACAAGAAGAAGAGGAGTGTCTCGCCCTTATTTAGCAGGAGTAGGGGAAAACTACAGAGGATCTTCAGACAGCACAAAATCCCAGTTTACTTTAAACTGGTTAAACACCTTGAGACAGAAATTAGTTCACCCTAAGGACAGGATCCCTAGTTACAAACAGAGCAATGTAGTGTATTCTATCAGATGTCAGGAAAACTGTAACGAACACTACATAGGTGAGACTAAGCAACCTTTACACAAAAGGCTATACCAGCACCGCAGAGAGGGCGCCAGTGGACCTCAGTCTGCAGTTCATCTCCACCTTAAAGACACTAACCACATGTTTGAGGACAAGGAAGTTTAAATCTTAGCCAGAGAGAAGAAATGGTTTGAGAGAGGGGTCAAGGAGGCATTCTATGTGAAACAGTTGAAACCCAGCCTTAACCGGGGAGGGGGTCTGAGATACGCTGTGTCCCCCTTTTACAATGGGGTACTCAGGTCAAAGCAGTTTCAGTCTTTTGTTCATGGTAATGAGTCATTCACGTCATCAGGAGAGTCGTCAAGGGAGCCATCAGGAGAGGCTTCCGTCCCATCATTAGGAGGGCCAGCTGCCCTGTCATTAGGAGGGTGCCAATTAGAGCACAATAGGTGCTAATTAGAGCTATTGTTTAGTCACTAGCCTATAGCAGTCGGCCTCTCGGTAGGAGGGGTCTGGTTAGGTTTAAAACTCCAGCTTTTGTGGCTTCTGTTTATTCTTCTCTACAAGAGTCAAGACAGAAGTCAGACTACCAGAGCAAGAATTTTAGCTGAGGAAGCTTCTGCGATTTGAAGCGAAACGTCCTCGCGTCAAGCAACCCAGTCCAGTCGAAGATTCAAGCTTCTCTACTAACGATGACGGGATTATATCAGCTAGTCCTACATAGAAATGGCTATTAATGAAATTGATGGATCTAACGTGAGAGAATGACTGCAATTTAAGAAAAATGGTTCCTTCAAAGATGGTCAACACTAGACCTATCAACCATCGAATCTTGGATTTTCTGCAGCTTCAGCCTTATTACCAGTGGCAGGACATGGTCCACTGATGAAGGAGACATCATCGATGGCTATGTCCCCTGCCTCTCCACCCACCGTAGCCTCTAGAATCACTTGGTGGACTTCCTGTTCAGTCACGTGGCTTTGCACCAACTGCCACTCATGGCCTTGGTTTCCTGATTTTTGCCACACCTACAGGAAAGAAAGTCGGTTGATTCATTCTTCACAATGAGGATGTGAAGAAATTTTTGCAACACAAAATCATACAGACTCTGCAATGCACCCTCAATATACATCAACGCTGTTTTGCAATCAGTGTTTCACAACTATGTGAAATGCAGTGATGCCGGTCTAATCTGAGCACTTTTTTTTTTAGTAACGAGTAATCTAACGCGTTAATCTTTCCAAATCAGTAATCAGATTAAAGTTACTTCTCCATGTCACTGTGCGTTACTATTATTTTTCACTGTGGGTCGATATTAAACTTGGTCTGTGGGCAGGAGGTCGGGGTTCGACTGAACTGCCCACTTTCAGTGAGCTGTGAGCTTTTCATCCGCGTTTTTTTGCAGCTGCTCGACTCGTCCTCACCTCTTAAAGCGCGGTGATCAGCACACCTGCACTGAGCTTTACAAAGACATTTTTATACTTTTTTCCCTCCTTTATTTAGGATTCTGAGCTGAGCCGCTCTGTATCTGGTCGTTAAAAACAGCTGATCTTCCACGACGCGTCAACAACTAACACTATTTTCCACTCAAATGCACCTAAACTCTATTTCTGAGGACCACATGATGTGAAAACGCAATAAAACTTTCTTACCTGTAAATCTGGTCCTGTTTTCTGCATAAATAAATGTTATCCATTCTTTGTGCTCAAACGCCAAAGCAGGGGCGAATCCAAATGGAATGGGGGCGTGGGGGAGGGATGTGCCCCCCTCACAACACCCCTAGATTAAAGGTCCAGTTTTGAAGCCTTTTTTTTACTACAACTACTAATACTACTTAAAATAATATTAATTTCGACAAGTAAAATATTTAGAGAGAATTTAAATGTTACAAAAATGCTAGAATGAATTTAATAGTTACATTTATAAACAATGTAGGTTCGAAATTGCAAGTTTTACTGTTACAGTGCTGTCAACAGTTAAATATGAGGTCAAGAAAGAGGTCTTTATTTTACTTTTTATAAAACAAGTATTTATTTTCATTGAAGTTAAGAAAGGTGACTATAAAGTAAGTTTTGGCAAAACAGGTATCATTGTCATGTTGAGGGGGGTTGTTGTTGGCAGCTGGAGAAAGTAACTAAAAAAGTAACTAGTAATCCAACTTAGTTACTTTTACAATTGAGTAATCAGTAAAGTAACTAAGTTGCTTTTTCAAGGAGTAATCAGTAATCAGTAATTGGATTACTTTTTCAAAGTAACTGTGGCAACACTGGTGAAAATGTACGATACCAAAATGAAAAGCCACTGGATGCAGTCCCATATGTTTCTCAATCAGATTTTGGAGCCATTTAAGGCTGTAGTAAAGGGAAGTATGGCATATAGGAAACAAAAATCGATTTTAAAAAACATTGGTTGACATGTTCTACCAATTTTCATGTCAATCCTGATAATTTAGCATTTTGAGGCAACTGATTACCTCTAAATGTTTGCTAATTCACCATCAAACCTGTTTTGTTTTAATATGACAAACACAATAAATTTTGCATAAATCAACCTAAATGAGTACAATTTCATTCAAGCATTATGCAGTGCACCCTGCAGGTATTGATCCAGTAAAATTCTGATTTGTGAACTACACAGTCTGCCAACTATGCCAGAATCACAGCAACTTGCTGTTGAAATTATATTTCATCTTTCTAATATTTCTGGTGAGTCAAAACTGCTATTTACTTTTAGGGCAACCCAGATAGTATATATACTGGAATCAAACACCAAACTGAAAATAGATTTTTATGCTTTGATGCATGCTTGCAAACCAAATAACAAAAAGTTTGTAGAACATATTCTGAAACTACAAACCTGATGGAAAATCATTAAGAACTCCTGTATGTCAAAGTATCCATGATAAAAACACTACACGCTCAAGTCCCATTAATAGTGCAGCAGCTAAGAGAATATTTAGAGCAAAATCCTGCAAATGGTGATACATCGTTACAGTGTACTTTTATTGCTTGATTTTAATTTGTTTGGTGCAGTGATTCATGGGAAAGTCCTTTATAAATACTTACTATGATAAATAAAGAATGCATGATTTTTAGGTATAGACATTTATCCAGAGTACAGGTCACAGGACCTCCTAAACTACCAAAAAACTAAACAAACAAACACCCCCCCCCCCCCCCCCAACAAAACAAAACAAAAACAAACAAACCAAAAGAACACCAACATCAATACCCCTCCAACTTATATTATGGAAAATATGGTAACTATTGATGCTTGTTTTATTTTAATTTTAGATTTGAAATAAATTTTTGTTGTTGATCAGTTTGAGGTATTCAGTTGCTTTAAAATGTTGCAGTTGGACTAACCTATCAGCTTTTGCAGTTTTGCTCATAAATCTTTAAATTTTGTTTGAGGCAAACAGCACTGCATGCAGCCTGATAAAACACATACAGAAGTGCTGAAGAAAGACATCAGTAATTTAACGGTAGTGCAGATATGAAGAAAATGTTGGTAGAGATTTGTTTTTGATGCTTGAACCCTCTGATGTGGGACACACAGATGAAAATGTTGATGCACTGTGTTGTATTTACCACAGTTTCAGTCACCAGATCGGCTGTTTGTAGAATCACCCTCAAAGAGCCCACTGTAGAGCCAAACATGTGGTACCAAAATGTAAAACAGTATCCTACTTCACCAGCAGGTGGCAGCAGGGAGGATTTAGCTGGGCCACATTCCCTTTCACACTTGGAGGAGAACTTTCAATGTGGAGGTATTTCCCTGTGAAACACACAGGATACTGTATGAATGAGAACAGTGTGACAGGGGTGAGATGTGGGGTAGGAATGATGGATGGGTTCAAGGTGAAATGGTAAATGGGAAAATGGACTGCATTTATTTAGCGCTTTTCCATCTGCATCAGACGCTCAAAGCGCTTTACAAGCAATGCCTCACATTCACCTGGATGTGAGGGTGCTGCCATACAAGGTACTCACTACACAAACTGGGGATTAAAGACCTTGCCCAAGGGCCCTTTGTGATTTTCAGGTCAGGTTGGAGTTTGAACTGAAGATCTTCTGGTCTCAAGCCCAACGCTTAACCACTAGACCATCACCTCCCCTAAAGGTGGAGGTGGACTGCATCAAGCATCAGCTCTGAGCCCTCTCTTGTTTGCAATGGTGCTAGATAGTTTGACAGGTGAAGTCAGACATGCATCTCCATGGATTATGATGTTTGCTGATGACACTGTGATCAGTAGAGTAGAGTGACAGCAGTGATTTGTGATAGAAGGGTAGTTGGCAGAGTGAAATGGAGAGTTTACATGATGGTAGTGAGACCCGTTATGGTGTACAGCTTAGAGGCGGTGGTGCCATTAAAAGGGCAGGATGGGGAGCTGGAGGTGGCAGAGCTGAAATGTTGTGTCATGCTGTGATGGTCTTTGGGAGTGAAGACAACAAACTAAATTAGGAATGGGCATATTGTGAGAACACTGATAAGATGCGTAGAGATAAAGTGAAAGGGATCAAATGGTTTGGGCATGTGCAATCAAGGAGAATGTATATCAGAAGAAGGATAGTGAGACTGAAGCTGCCAGGAAGATGGAGAAGAGGAAGACCAAAAAGGAGGTTTATGGGTGTGGTGACTTAGAGTGTGACAGAGAAACCCAGTCTCACGACAGTTTGTTGGACTGGGTTACGAACAGTACATTAATGTATGGGTTTGTGACGAAGGTACAAAAATAGGGCATTTCTCGTAACAGGGGCACAAATTCATTTCGTGATGGCGGCACAAAATGTGGGGTGAAAGGGAGGGTCTGGGGGGTCATGGTTAATGTTTGGGAACACACTTACGCTATGGTTATGGTTAGAGTTAGGAGAAGGGGAAGATTATAATTAGCAAAATAAAAAAAACATGTCACGAAAAGCGGGTGCTTTTCATAATGGGAGCATGAAAAACGCCCACCCCAAAAAACGTGAGACCGGACTGGACAGAGGTAGATGTAGAAGACAGAGTGAGATGGACTTGGATGACCTACTGTGGCGACCCATAATGGGAGAAGCCAAAAGTAGAAGATGAAGTTCCTTGTTGATGTTCAAACTTATTCGTGGTCATCAAAGCTTTCTTTTGCACAAGTAACAAACAATTTGCAACAAAAGCAAACAAACAAAAAAGCTCTTAACATTTTCAGTTTCACTTTTGTCCTGTTCTTCAAATTTGTTTGTCTCATGGAGGGACCCAATGCATTTGCACAGGAAATCAGCTGAAAGGACCACTGGCTCATCAACAAACTCCTCTGCTGGTCTACTGCTGAATTACAGGGAGGGACTTTAAAATTCAAAGCCCTCCCAGAAGTGATCTCATCAAGCTATATTCATTCATTCATTCGTTTCTAGTCACTTATCCGGGTTGGGGTCGCGGTGGCAGCAGAGCAAGCAGCTCAGCCTACACTTCCCTATCCTCGGCCAAGTCCTCTCTTTCCTGGTGATCCAAAGGCATTCCTAACATATATTTATTTTTAAAACTGTTGCTGGATTTTAATTTGGATTGTTGTATTAAAAATGTTGTTTTTGGAATAACTGTGTTCAGGAAATGTTTACCTCTATCTTGATATCCATATTTTGACATTTTATTGCTTAAAGGGTTTTAAAGGATGACATAACTCTCCTTACAATACTGGAACATGAGTCATAACCATATGGTTATTGGAGGACACAGGTGTGTATTTTATCATAATACTGACCACAGCCCATAGTGTGGTCTTCTGCAGGTCCAGTATTGAGGGTTTCAGTGGGACCTGACCAGATCAGCCAGTCCAAGTTGTCTTCACCCCCCTGCACCCAACCACACAAACCATCTTCAAATGAACATCCGTAGGCTGACAGAGCTGGTGAGAGAGAAAAAGTTACTAATGTTCCTGCCTCCTTGGTGTTAAAACAGTAATTGAGGACACCACGCTTATGTACTGCAGCTAATCTTACCACAGATAGTAATGAATATGATATGAATATGGTAATGCTTATTTACCTGGGGGTTGGAATGATTTTTCACAGTTTATAAAAGAGATATCATCCACAGCAACATTCTGATCTGCATCCCACTGGGCCCCTAGACCTCCTGCATCCACACCACTGAACACAACCTAAAAATACAAAGTGTCACATTGCTGCTTTTGAAGGATTTCTATCACCAAAAACAAAGTACCATGTAAGTTGCACTAAAGTGTAAGTCACACCTGTAATCAATATTATCAACTCTTTTAATTTGGGATTTTTGTTCACTGTTGTAGTGTACTTGTTATTATTGACGTTTATTATTTTATAAAGTCTTCTTGTTTAGTGCTTTAATTAATGGGAAAGCCGTATATAAATATTTATTATAATTATAATTATTATTGTTATTAATAATGACTGATTATTAATTGATTGATTGATTGATTGATTGATTGTTTATTTATTTTTGGTACATAAATCACACTGGCATATAAGTGACAGAACCTCCCAAACTAGTTAAAAAATGCAACTTATCCTACGAAAAATATGGCAATAATTTTTCTTCCAGGCATTAACTGGCAACATGTTATCACAAAACTATGAATACAGAAACTACCCACAATATATTACAAAATGTGGCCGTGTATTAACTTAAAAAGTAATAATAAAAAAAATTCATGGCTATATCCACTTTTAAAAGCAGTACATATAAATTATGCAGCAACAACAGCTATATTTCACAACACATTGCAACACTATCTTTAAAGAGGCCATAATATCCAAAATCTTATTTATTGACATTTTACATTTAAACATGGTTTTAGATTCAGGGTTTCATGTCACATATCCCCAAAGGATCACAAGAGTTTGCATGTTGACATTCTACTGTTTTCAAAGTTTAAGTCCCCTATGACAAGTTTTGTGACACATTATTTGCAGCAGAAATCTGTATCTGCACACGTATTTGCTCTGTGAGACACACATTTTGCTAGTCTGCCCCATGTGTGACACACCGACACGGTCTCTGGTGGTTTGGTCCACTCAACAAATGGGAGATCCTACATTAAGGGTCTGCAACCTTTACTGTCAAAAGAGCCATTCCTCTGTACGCAAAACATATTTGACCTTTAAAATTAATGAATAAAGATAACACAGCTTATAAAGGTTTTGTAAATACAGTTCAATTGCATATTTTTAATAGCTGGTTTTTTTTGGCACAGGCCAAAAAGGCAACATGGACTTTCCATCTCTACCGTGTGGGCTCACTACCTGCAGGGGGAACCGCTGTGATCAGGCACGCTGTCCCATGGGTGGCAGTGAAAGTCAAGGGCCTTGACGGACCAGATCCGGGTGGCAGAGGCCAGCTCCGGGGGTGTGGAACATCACCTTGTTATGGGAGCCTGGAGCTGGTGCAGGTAGTGGAGTGCTACCAGTTAGACCTGTTGGGCTTCACCTCCATTCACAGCCTCAGATCTGGAACCATTCTCCTTGACAGCGGTCTGACCTTATTCTTCTTTGGAGTTGCTCAGGGTGTGAGGCGCCGGGCGGGTGTGGGGATACTCACAAGTCACCGGCTGAGCACCGCTATGTTGGAGTTTACCCAGTTAGATGAGAGGGTCACCTTCCAGTGCTTTTGGGTGGTGGGAGAGTGGGGGGGGGGGGGTACTTTAGCATCATGGTGCTTTTGGCAGACCATGAGGCACTTCAGGAGAAGAAAAACATGGAACAATCCAAGCTGTCTGCAGTAAGGATTGGACTCTGTTGTCCTCAACTGAAGAGGTAATCGGACACTGGAAGAAACACTTTGAGGAACTCCTGCATCAGACCAGAGTGCCCTCTATAGTAGGGCAGAGCTGGAAGCTGAAGGAGGATTTTCATCAATTTCCCTGGTGGAAGTCACTGAGGTAGTCAAACAACTCCGCAGTGGCAAGGCCCCGGGGGTTGATGAGATCCGTCCAGAAATGCTGAAGGCTCTGGGTGTGGAGGGGCTGTCTTGGATGAGACGTCTCTTCAACATTGCGTTGAGGTCTGGGACAGTGCCTAAGGAGTGGCAAACTGGGGTGGTGGTCCACATATGTAACAAAAAGGGGACCAGAGAGTGTGTGCCAACAGGGGCATCACACTACTCAGCCTACCTTGTAAAGTCTGCTCCAGGGTGCTGGAAAGGAGGGTTTGGCCGATAGTTGAACCTCTGATTGAAGAGGAACAATGCGGGTTCCATCCTGGTCATGGAACAACCGACCAGCTCTTCACTCTCACAAGGATCCTGGAGGCTGCCTGGGAGTATGCCCAGCCAGTCTACATGTGTTTTTGGACTTGGAGAAGGCATATGATCAGGTACCCTGGGAGATACTGTTGGAGGTGCTGTGGGAGTATGGAGTGAGGGGGTCCATTCTCAGGGCCATCCAATCTCTGTACTCGCAAAGCGAGAGCTGTGTCGGGATCCTCGGCACGGGCATGTTTCTGGTGGAGGTTGGCCTCCGCCAGGGCTGCCCCTTGTCACCAATCCTGTTTTGTGATATTCATGGAAAGGATATCGAGGTGTAGTCAGGGGAGGAGGGTTTCCAGTTTGGTGGGCTCAGGGTCTCATCACTGCTTTTTTGTGCTTTATCAGCCTGTGACCTCCAACACTCACTGGATTGGTTCGCAGCTGAGTGTGAAGTGGCTGAGATGAGGATCAGCACCTCTAAATCTGAGGCCATGGTTCTCGACAGGAAACCGATTCTCATCAGCTGGGAGGAGACCCCGGGGAAGACCCAGGACTAGGTGGAGAGATTATATCTCCATCCACACTGCACTGTAAAACTAAATGAGTTAGTTGAACTCAAACCATTTGAGGAAACCGATTGCCTTAAACCATTTGAGTTTGTCAACTCAAAAATTGAATTGTTAAAGTTTTAGTAACTTAACAATTTATAGTTAGTTAAACTTTTGTAAATCAAGTTTATGTTTTTCAATAAAAAAGTGACAAATTTCTGTCTAAAAAAATTGCATTATATTTTGGATTAATTTTTTTGATACATTCTTTGGTTTACTTGTTGACAGTAATCTGCTTTGTAAAAAAAAAAATCTAAAAGAACTACAACAAAATGAAAAATGCTAAATGGTAGCCCATGAACAGAACATGCAGTTTTTCACAGTGGCTGCACTCTGCGTTGTTATGACTCTGTCCATTTGCTCCCCTCAGGATGCAAACTCGCGATCTCCAGCATGGAAGTCAGACTTTCTAACCAGATGGTTATAACCCAGGGCTCTGGTCTTGTGACCAGAGAATCCTTTTGAGCTGTTGGGAGTGAGGTTTACTAACTACGAAGTCTGTTAGAAAAGTATTGGACCTTTTTATTTTTTCAAAAACCATATGATTTGAATCACGTGTGATTGCATCAGCCAAGCTTGAACCTTCGTGCGCATGTGTGAGTTTTTCACGCCTGTCGGTTGCGTCATTCGCCTGTGAGCAGGCTTTGTGTGAGCAGTGGTCCACCCCTCTCGTCGGATTTTTATTGCGAATAAATGTCTGAACGATTTGGAGCTTTGCTGCATCAATTTTTCCAGAAACTGTGAGAGACCTCCAGGTGGACACCATTCAGAAAATTCTGTTGGCTTTCAGGGACGATTTTATGCAGATTACACAGATTAATCTTTACCGCGCGGAATTCCTCCACTCCTCTTTCCATGACACAAACTCCTGTAACGGTGGAATGTGCCATTCATTTCCAAACTGGATGCTGTGTTGATCCGGGACGTCCTCTGACTAGCACAGGAATTGCGGAAGATGTGGACATCAGCACTTTTTTGGCACATTGAGACAGACGTGCGGAGGAATTCCCGCGCGTCGCGGTGGAGCCGCATGGTGCAAAGCAACGCCGTGATGAAGCCTCACAGGACATGTTCTAGCATGTCCAGCTCATGCACAATTTCTTGGTTAGTCACATGACTGAAAACCCACCGACAGCCGTCTGAAAGCCATCTGAAAGCCGTCCTGTGAGACCAACACAGAGGTGGTTTTGTGCCGCGCCATGAACGGCATGGTGGCACATCCGTCCGCTTTTCTTTCCATGAAAAAAAAACTCCTGTAACAGTGAAATGTGCCGAAAAAGTACTGATGTCCACGTCTCCTGCCATTTTTGTGTAAGTCAGACGACGTTTCGGATCAACAAAGCCTTCACGTTGGAAATGATCTGGTTGATTCAGCCTGTCGATCAGCGCTCGGAGCACGGCGCGCTCTCAGCAGCTGTGGGCGGTCTTTAAACCGGCTGGAGCACTCCTTAATCTGTGTAATCCCCATAAAATCGTCCCTGAAAGCCAACAGAATTTTCTGAATGGTGTCCACCTGGAGGTCTCTCACAGTTTCTGGAAAAAATTGATGCAGCAAAGCTCCAAATCGTTCAGACATTTATTCGCAATAAAAATCCGACGAGAGGGGTGGACCACTGCTCACACAAAGCCTGCTCACAGGCGAATGATGCAACCAACAGGCGTGAAAAAACTCACGCATGCACACGAAGGTTCAAGCTTGGCTGATGCAATCACACATGATTCAAATCCATATGGTTTTTGAAAAAAATAAAAAGGTCCGATGCTTTTCTAACAGACCTTGTACATCTGCACAGCGACACCTGCTGGCCTCCGTTACATAAACTCAATTAAAATGAGTGAATGGAATGCACTGGAAATACATCATCAACACTTAAATGCCCCAAAACTTTAAATGCACTTAAAGGAACTGAGTTATGACAACAAATAATTTGAGTTAGTTTAATTAATGGAAATGAGTTACTATAACTATAACTATAAAAAAATATTCACGGGCACGAGGTTTGGACACGAGACGTTTTTTAGGAGCCGCAGGTTGCAGACTCCTGTCCTAGAGAATGGGCACTGGAAGGTGCATCTTCTTTTCATTTAAAACTACAGTGTGTACGATTTAGTGTCATCTCGAGGCGAGGTTGCAGATTGCATTATACCATCACTGGTCATGATTATGTTTCCCTTCACTTTTTTGTGTTCTGTTGCTGATTTAATGCTGATACCTTTGTGCATTTCTACTCTGTTCAGTTATTTGTGTTACTAGTACTGAAAAAATATGGAATACAGTGCATCATGTTGCAGAATAAGAAGGCCTGCATGCTTGCAGCTACAAATGTTCCTTTGCAGTAGAAAAAAGTAGGAATGTGACTCCTATAATTCAAAATCACTGGATAAATGTGCACAAGGCATTGTCCTTGGCACTGCAGGCTTTAGATGTAACCTTATTAAATGATATGTATGTTTGCACCTTGTACGGCTGCTGGTGCGGGCCGAGAGGCAGAGTCTCTGGCTCCATTGAGAGACAGTGTTGTGACTGCGTGACCACAAGATTGCTTCACGTCCCTCAGCTTGCTGCATAAGCACTCTGAGTGACCCAGCACTCACTGCGCTGATGTGGAAGTGAAACCTGCGTTTAGGAAAGAAGGAAGGAAGGAGAGGAGCGTGTTGATTTGGGAAGGAGGATGGTAGGGGAGCATTGAGCAATTCAGTTTCTCCTCTGCACCAAAACAAATATTTTACACACACACACACACGAGAAATGATAATGAATGCAGTTTTGCTTCTTACTGCATCTGGCAATAAGGTGACGAGGGAGGGAGGCTGGGACTCTGCAGCCGAGCTTCACCCGGACTCAAAATCACGCTCATGTAGTAGCCTGTGAATTAGGGAGAACAACTGCTAGTTCTTTTGCTGAGATGTGGTACGACTTGTGGATCCACAGAATGAATCAGTCAGTGGATGTGAGACTGGGAATACCTGCGCCTGCGGTGTGATCAGTGGGTGGTTTAGTATTGTTACTGGCTTTCTGTCTGTGCCACCTGCTCGGCCCGTCTCCACTCTCAGTCCAGCGGCATTGGTCACGTTCAAATGTGCAGGGACCTGAAAGATCAGCACAACACACGAGCATCTTACTACTGGTGGTCAAGAAAAAGGAAGCGAATCCCATCTTTAAGCAAAAATAAATAAACATGTTGCAACAATAAATCTTGTGATGAAATATAGTTTTTTCTTAAAGGCACAAATCCCAATAATTGAAGACTTCAAACTGGAATTGATTACTTTCATACACAGCTTTCTATAGCATCTTACTATTGTGTAAACTTTCATTGAATTCCATAAAGTGGCTTTGGGGGAGTTGTACTCACAAAGTCAGTATCGTACAGTATGATGCATCACTTAAACACAAAAGTCAAATGACCTCTCCTTGAAGACATCGAACCAGAATTATTTTCCTTCATGCTTAACTTTATATGATGTGCTGCCACTCTGTGAAGGTTCACTGAAATTCATAACCTGGCGTAGGAGGAGTTGCACTTATGAGGTCAATATCATATAGTATGGCACATCAATTAAACAAAAATGAAAAATTATCTCCCTTTGAAGACAGTGGATTGGAATTATTTTCCTTCATGCACATCTGCATATTGTGTGCTTCCACTGGGTAAAATTTCACAGAAATCTGTCATGGAGCTAAAGACATGCTTACAAAGTTTTATACAGTATGATGCATCAAAACCCACACAAAACATCCAAATCTTTAGACATTACTCTTTTGACAAAGCCAACTGGCCACTTCACGTCACTAGGTGACCGGGTTCAGAACAATTAAAGAATTACAGGAGACTCAAAATTTAGAAATTGTCAAATCATATTGAAAACTATACCACATTATTTGTCTGATCTTAAAGATTTCAAAAAGGTATAGTTTGGACTATCTATCACTGAATTCTATGGATGTATGGGGTAAAAACAGCAAGAATGATGTCAAAGTTCAATTTCAGTTTGTACAGGGGTCAAAAGTTAAAGTTGCTCCAATTTTGATAGAAAGTGATGCAAATTATTGGTGGAGTTAATAGGGTTTTAAAAAGGAATTGTTTACTCCATCTGTCTTGCTTAGTTATTATGTTACGGGGTAACATAGGGAGACTGTTTAGGGAGACAGACACCCTCTCTACTTTTAAGATTAAGCTTAAAACTTTCCTTTTTGAAAAAGCTTATAGTTAGGGCTGGATCAGGTGACCCTGAACCATCCCTTAATTATGCTGCTATAGATTTAGACTGCTGGGGGGTTCCCACGATGCACTGAGTGTTTCCTTCTCTTTTTGCTCTGTATGCACCACTCTGCATTTAATCATTAGTGATTGATCTCTGCTCCCCTCCACAGCATGTCTTTTTCCTGATTCTCTCCCCTCAGCCCCAACCAGTCCCAGCAGAAGACTGCCCCTCCCTGAGCCTGGTTCTGCTGGAGGTTTCTTCCTGTTAAAAGGGAATTTTTCCTTCCCACTGTCGCCAAGTGCTTGCTCACAGGGGGTCGTTTTGACCGTTGGGGTTTTTCTGTAATTATTGCATGGCTTTTGCCTTACAATATAAAGTGCCTTGGGGCGACTGTTTGTTGTGATTTGGTGCTATATAAATAAAATTGATTTGAAATTGATTTGATTTAACATATGTCACATGTCATAGAATCCAATGGACGTTGACATTGTTTGGCTTTTACTTTGGAGACCAGACATTCAATACAGTTAAAACTATTCCATTTACTAATCCTATTAGCTCAACATTACACGGAAAACAATACAAAAACTTTGGGACTTTTTGTCCGGTGACTGCAAATATCTGGTTTATATGATGATGGTTTAGGTGAGTTTTACTGTATATGGGACTGAACAATAAATTTACCTCGCAAAGCTTTGATGATGAAGACGCTTCCATCCCACACCGTTGACTTTATTTTCCCAAATTTTCTTCTGTTCAGATCTAAAGGGAATCTGTACATCTTGAAGCCCTTGTGTGTATTTGTGCCTCCAAATGCGCAACAACCCGGCATTTTTAGTGAATAAATAAATAAAATAACTGGATTTACATGCAGATAGATTAACAGCGAACGCTATTTTGGCCACAAGATGGCACCACGAGTCACGTGACTGTTTTTTTTTTTTTCAGTTCGTCATGTCGTTACTCTCTGAATAAAGGGACTCTAGTCCAAACTATACATTTTTGGAATCATTAAGATCAGACAAATAATGTGGTATATTTTTCAATATGATTGGAGCTTTTTAAAATTTTGACTCCTGTGTAATTCTTCACCTGGCCACCTGTTGCAAAATTCAAGTGTCATTTTTTTTTTAAACAGTAATGTATAAGGAGTATTTGTGTTGAATTTGGTGCTTGTTTCACCATTTGAAAGATTCCTCTGTAAATATTCTGTTATCTGCCGCACTAAAGTTCCTCATGCCAATACAACTAAAGAAATCACAAATAAATTATCAGAGATGTTTGAGGGTAGGAAGGACTGTGGGCTTTAAAAAACATATAATTTTTAGTTTGAGAATACTTGTTTACAGAAGAGTAGTGATGCCACACCTTACATTCATTTATTCTCTATAGCTGTTTATTTAATTGAAGGGCCTGGTCACATGGCACACAGCGACAGCTGAACGAAGGATAAAAAGTCACAAATCGTCGCGGAAAGGTGGATAAATGATCCTGCAGCTTTCCCATCACCGAGAAGCCTGTGACTCAAGAGCGCATAAACGAAACAAAACCAAAACTAATGAAAGAAAAATGAAGCAAACATCAACCTTGATGCTTTAAACAAATTCAAAACAAAACACTCACAATGACATGAGCGACAGGAGTTTTGAGACCAAGCGCAGCCAGCACTGTCCTGTACGCAGTACTTGCAGGTGCGAGGTTTGGTTGTCTTGACAGGTGAGAGATGTTATGTGCCTTCACAACAACAGTGTGCACATGCAGGCCAGCCACAAACCGCTGGAATGTGTGTCAATAGTTAAAGTAGTTGATAAAACGTTCTTACCGCTATTGTTTCTGTATGACAACGTTGCTTTTTGTCCCACACATGGACGAGTCATCAGCGATACAAGGATGTTACGTTCAGCTCGTCGGAGCTTTCGTTATTGATCCGTTCAGATATTGTCAATGTTTGTGCAATATGTCAGACTTGCGAGGCTGGATGAAGTTGGACAACAGCTAAACAGAAAGCTGATGTTATGGAAACTACGCAAACGATAAGCAATCGTCAAGACAGACAGCAAAACGGAATACGGACGAATTGAGGATATCGTCAGGATTTGTTCACATTTTTCAACAGTTTGAAAAATTCTGACGACGCACTGTCAGCTGTAGGAACGAAGCTGGACGACAGTTAAATGATGCCTCCAAAAGTCAATGTAAGTCCAGATTTCTTGTTTTGTTTGGGCTTTGTTATCCTTCGTTAGTGCCGTGTGACTGGGGCTTAAAGCTCACAAGGGATTTGTACAAGGCTATCCCATTGGTCACTAGGCAAGACGCGGCTACACCCTGGACAGACCGCCAGTCTGTCGCAGGGCCACATATAGATGGACAAATGCAGTCATGCACTCACTCATACCTACAGTCAATTTAAAGGTTTTAATTGACCTAACCAGCGTGTCTTTGGAAGTGAAAATAAGTCGAAGCACCTGGAAGGATCCCACATAAACACGGGGTGAAGATGCAAACTCCTTTAAAAAAAACAAACAAACAAAAAAACTAGTGTGGCATCACTACCCTTCTTTACAATACATATTACATGAATCAAAAAGTTGTACAGTTCACCCTGAATTAATTAATTTCTCCGTGTGCTCTCAGCACAACAGATTTGGGGAAATACTATTTCTCAATCAGTGAATCAGTCATCACAAAACTAATTTTATCTACAGCTGCCTATACTGCAAAACAGGAACTTATTAAAAACATGTTTAAATTCAACTAACTCAATCTGTCTCATATCTAAGAAAGACTTACCATTCTGTATTTCAGCTTATGTATTTCTACAAGTAAGTGTAACGTACAAGGGGTGACTGATTTTGAGCTTGACTCTGAAAAAGTAGGGCTTGGTTTTCCATCTTTTGTATTCTGAGAAAGTAAAATGTCTCAACACTGCACCACCCAGTGAGTCAAAACCTCACACATGCTCGAGAAATATTGATTTGTCAGAATGCACAAGATACACTCTGTCTGAGTCAGGCTCAAAACATCTCCATTGCCCCTTGTACATTAACAAACAATATAATGTTTACCTTTAAACAAGGTGATCTCAACAAAACGGCAGGTTAAACTCCAAGTGCAACTAGACAAGCGCATTTATTGGAGGAAATATGTGTGACTGCACATAAGTTAAACTGCTTTGTTGAAAAAACTGGAGCTGTTGTGTTGCCCTTCCGTTAGATTCCTTTTACATTTCAATAGCTTCCATTACCGTTCTTTGAAGCAAATGGCAAAATCTGCCACTTTTTTCCTTCTAAATGAATCTTCTACAATAATCAGACATGCAAGCTAAAGTTACACCAACGCAAATAAAATTATAGCATGGCTATTGTTACAGTGCTATATTCCATTTTCACAAGGCTGTTCTTACAAAATGTAATAATATAATAATAGTCATGATTATCGCGAGATAAAGAGAGACATCATGGCACCAATGTTGTGCAGGAGGCCGTTGATGGATATCAAGCTTAGAATTTAAGGTTTGGTTGTGCATGAACTCTGATGATTCCCATGATGCACTGTTTCTTTCTCTTTTTGCTCTGTATGCACCACTCTGCATTTAATCATTAGTGATCGATCTCTGCTCCCCTCCACAGCATGTCTTTTTCCTGGTTCTCTCCCTCAGCCCCAACCAGTCCCAGCAGAAGACTGCGCCTCCCAGAGCCTGGTTCTGCTGAAGGTTTCTTCCTGTTAAAAGGGAGTTTTTCCTTCCCACTGTAGCCAAGTGCTTGCTCACAGGGGGTCGTTTTGACCGTTGGGGTTTTACATAATTATTGTATGGCCTTGCCTTACAATATAAAGCGCCTTGGGGCAACTGTTTGTTGTGATTTGGCGCTATATAAAAAAAATTGATTGATTGATTGATTGATGCTGGGCAGTTTAAATAACAGTAGGTGCTGTTATTTTAGCAAATCCAGGTAGGGTCCACTAGTCCTAGAGTCCACTGGTCCTAGAGTACACTGTTCCTAGGGTCCATTGGTCCTAGAGTACACTGGATCTATGGTCCACTGGTCCTAGGGTCCACGGATTCTAACCTCTTCATATATTTGATGGTGTATATTACAACCCCAAACAGATTTTAAAGTTGACAAGTAAATGTAATACTTTAGCTAACAAACCAGATCCAGTTTTGTTCAATTTACCTTTGTTGACATACACCATTAATTACCTTTAATTGTACTGTTGTCTATAAATCTGTTGAACTGAAAAATCAACAAATAATGGTAATTCACCATAATTAAATGTTTCTTGTTATTGTCACACTTTTGTAACATTCACAGCTAAAGAAAGCTAGCTAAAATCACAAGAAGCTGCTATCATCAAAGCAATCTAAACAGTCATAAGTTTAAAAAGCAAATGAAAGCTTGCTTAAAATCACAGAAAGCTAAATAAAGTCAGCAAAAGACAGAGAAAACTAACAAGCACTAACTAAAATGAGAAAAGGTTAAAACATTTGGCCAAAGTCAAAGAAAGCAATCCAAAGTAAGTTCCATTAGTGAAAAGAAAGGTAATGCAAGGTAGCAAAAGACAAATAAAGATAATGAACACTAGCTACAGTCAGAATACTTTAAAACAGTTAAAATGTGAGGAAGTTAAAAACTGTTATTAAAAGTCAGAGAATGTTCAGTTCTCACCGCAGCCATCCTCGTCCTCCCCCTGTGGGCAGTTTGGCTGATAATCACATTGTAAACTCTTCAGAATACACACTTCACCTGATGATCGCCAACAGAAAAACTCATAATCCTACAAAACAAAGCAAAAATGTTTTAGAGTGTTTTAACACTAAAAACCTTGTTAAATGGCCTCATGAGGGCAATTCCATGAAATTCTCATGTCAGTTATGACTTTCCTGTTGTGATGTAGTCATCTCAAAGAAGTGTATTTTCTCCATTATTTATTCATTTTATTGAGAATAAATCTCTGGGACAGATAGATCACAACATTCATCCATCTGCTTTCTACATCCACTTACTCTGGTGTCACGGTCTGACTTTAAATAGAAAGGAGCTGGTCCTACTTGCTTCTTTTAAGAAAGGATGTCTGTTTTTCTGTCTCTTAAAGACTGAGTGGGTTTCATGGACACAGCATAGACCACACCAGCGGGTGTGTGACATACAGGAGTCTCTATCTGGACACATACTTGCTGGACTTCTAGGACGTATGCTCGTATGGTACAAACATGCACACGTGCAAAGAGAATGGGCACAGGTGGGCTTGAACCCAGAACCTTGTTGCTGTGAGGTAAGAATGCTAATTACTCTGTAAAACATCAACAGTAACTCTGTCCCATTAGGATTATATTTGGACATACCAGACAACTATTTTAAAACTGAAGAAACTACATAGGTGAGTGGTGAAATATCTTGAAGAACAACATGAAGTTGGGTTTCTGCAGATGACACTCTTTGATATTTCTTACCTTGATGGCAAAGACATTTTATTGACTTCTATATGTAAAGTTCATTACCTTACAGGGGTTGGTTGGTGCAGTTGTTGAGGTTGTGGTTGGAGACGTGTGTGGAGCAGAAGTGGATGATATATCAGGCAGTTCACTGTTTTGTGGGTCAAACACACACTCCTTGGAAAAAGAGATATCGTCCAGTGCGACGAGGCCTCTGTGCCCCAATCCATGCTCATAGCAGAAGACAATCTAGAAAACAGAAGAAAACATCAGAAGAAAACATACTCTGAAATACGTTTGCCTGTCTTGTTTCTTCTTGTACTCCTCCCGGGTCATTGGCTTGATTTACACAGAACTTAATATGTGGATAAATGTCAACCCCATAGTTGACCTAAAGGGTCTGACCTTAAACTCAATGGAATCCAACAAAATTGAGATTTTTACTCCAGTGTCCACCAAACCTGGTGGGGTGGGTTCTGGAATTACACAGGTGAGGTCAAATTTTCGAAAGGTCAATCAGAGGGGTCAAGATAATTAAGGTCCAAATTCAAGGTTGGAATTCCACTGTCCACCAATTTGACACTCATGTATGTGGGTTCTGGAATTGCCCAGGTGAGGCTGAATTTTCCAAAGGTTTGAACTGGATTAAAATTCATTGGAGTTGAAAGACAAAATTTAGGTTTTTGACTCTGATTTGCACCAACCTTGGCACACATATGGAGGTAGGCTCTGGAATTGCTCAAGTCAGCTCACTTTTGCCAAAGGTCAACCATTGGGGCCAATGTCATGTCTGCCTGTCTTTCTTCTCTCACATCATTTTGCTGATTTCTACCAAACTTGGTAAAATCATTGAAGGTTGACCCCAAAATTAGCCTCAAAGAATTAATTTGGGCAAGATGGGTTAAGGGATGTGACTTTCAACCCGATTTGGAGAATATGTGGCACATACTCTAGAATTTCCCTGCCAAGGTCAGCCACTTGTCAGCCATTTGGATGAAGGTCAAGGTCATTGGCGTCAGATGTCAGGTTGCTGTCACCCTCACTGTCTTCATGCTCCACTGGTGCTATTAACTATTACTTAAAAACAGCATTCTGCCACTGCTTTTTTCCACTATAAAAGAAATATAAAGCTGGTAGCTGAGTGGATAAGGAGCTAGCCTGCGAATACGTAGACTTGGGTTCGAGTCCCACTCATGCTACCTGTCTCTGTCTTTGTATAAGACAGTTAGTATACATTGCCTCTGTCCACCCAGCTGTAAATTGGTACTGGCCTTGATTGGGAAGTAACCTGCATCAGACTGGTGTCCCTTTTAGATAGGGTCACATCCAATTGATGCTACAGAATCTGGAGATAAGCACCGGCATCACCGGACCTCAGGGTCTATATAGGACTTACTAGTCATCGCCTTCACTGACCTTACTGTTGGCTGTGGAAGAGAAGTTGAGCTGCACTCTCTGCCAGCTGAAGCTTTCTGAATTTTCTCTGAGCCACAACACTGTGTCGTCACTTCCAGACCGCCGAATCCTGGACTGAATGGTTAAATTGGAGGCAGCATCATCCATACTGTAGACGAAGAACCTCACCTATATGAACCGGTGTCAGAACACTGAAATGAGTGTTGAAAAGAAGGCGATCACTTCAATTTCTGTCACATTAGTACTGTTGCACGGACAGTACTGAACTATAAAAAAAATGCCGTTGTTTTTAGGGAAAAATTCTGGCAGCTGTGGTTACCAGGGGAATTCTGTAACAATTGCAGTGAATATGTAAATGGTTATACGTAAAATATGTAAATTTTTACATCTTAAACCTGTAATTTACAAACAAATTTGAATTAAAAAAAAGTAAAACTGTAATTTTAACGGTCTTTTCCTGTTGAATTAGCATAGCCATGCTGTTATTAAAACAATTTTTTTCTGTAATATTTACACATATAGTAAGTCCCTTCAGCTGCTGGTTCTGCATGTTGATTTGACACAAATTTTATAAATAAATAAAATAAAATAAAATATGAAATAAAATAAAAAAAGTTTTACGCTGGATGCTCTTCCTGACGCAACGTCAAATTATATGGACAAATGTGACGGGGTGGGGTTTGAACTGGGAACTGAAACCAAGTGCACTAACCACTTGGTCACCACCCTTGCTATCTATCGCTATATTATTGATTAATAATTATTACAATGCAAAATGAATCTGTTCTTCATTTTTGCATGTTAATTATTACAATGCAAATTTATGGGAACAGATAAGCTATTAATTGTCTATTTAGAAGATAAAATCTCTGCAAAAGGGTCATTTTATGTTTAAATATCCTCAAAATGTAGTTTAAACAGACACATCACCTCATTTTTCAAGCCCTTAATTTACAGTATTTTACTGTATTTGTAAAAATTCTTATCTGTAAAGTCTAAAAAAAGTTTTATTTAAATTAACAGAAAAAAAACATTTTAACAGTGTCATGTTGTAATTTCAACTATATTGTACAGTTTTTGTTATTACTGTTTTTCTGTGTTTAAACTAAGGTCATTTGTTTATTCTACATTGGTATATGCTTATTTTTAACATATTTGTACTGTTAGTCACAGTTCAGTTTCGTTCCACATTTTACAAATTATTGCGGTCAGTTAAACACAACTCTGTTGTTTTTATTTTCACAGTTTTTATGTTGTAATTTCACAGGATTTCCCTGTTAATTTCACAGACTTTTTTTTTTTTTTTACTCACAGTGCAGCTAGAACTGGGCAGTAAGGTTTTAGAGAGCATCTCTGATGTTTGGCCTCTCTCATTCAGGTGAGTCCCCGGGACAACAAAGTGACCTCGTTGAAGCAGATGAATGGAAAAATGGTGATCAGTGTAACTTATAAAAAAGGTCAGTCAGCAAGTGTAAGTCATGGACAGTTCTTCACCTGCAGCAGAGTTCTGGGTATGATCCCTGGGAGGCCCTCGCTTGGGCCAGGCTTCCTGACCTCTAAGACGTGTCCACTCAGTCCCAGCTGTGTCTACATCACTCTCCGCCCAAGAACACAGACCTTGTTCAAAATTGCAGCGTTCCGCCATACCTTGTTGCTCTAAATGAAGGTGGAAAGAGACGTGACTTAAAACTAAATGTGAAGAACATCTAAACTCTTTACCAAAGAAAGTAGCTGCATCGTGGTTAGACTCCACCACTACCAAATTTGATATATCTCACCGCAGTTGTTCTCATCGGACCGATCTCCACAGTCATCACTATAGTCACACACTTGGCTGTGATCCACACAGACTCTGTTGTTGCACGTAAACATATTATCTGGACATGAAGGCTGGGGCTCTGATAGCGGAAAAAACAAACAAAAAAAATATGAATAACATGGTTTTATTAAAACACAGTGAGAACTCTAAGAAATAAAATGTTGAATTTAATTGCTAAAGTTAAGGTAACTTTTTCCACATAACTTTGTCAATTAAGTGCAAAACAATATTGAGATTTAAGTAATAATGTTTCCTTTTATTTAATTAATTTCAGCTACAATGTTGTTTTGCACTTAATTAACAATGTTATGTGGAAAAAGTTACCTTAACTTTTTCAATTAAATTCAACGTTTTATGCCTAAGAGTACAGAAAGGGCGCTGAGAGAGTTCAACACCTACACTTTACATGTTTGACACTGATTCCTGCAAATTAATTCTGTGTGATTCTGGAGTACCATAATATTTACTGTATTTGTCGTAGTAGAAGTAGCACCTTTTTCTGTATTATGCTTTGTGCATCGTTGTAATGTACTTTTTTTTATTATTGCCATTCATTTGGTTTAGTGTTTTGATTTCTGGGAAGGCCGTCTGTAAATAGTTATTATAATTATTGTTAATAATGAAGGCATAATTTATTTATTTATTTATTTTTTGAGTCACACTTCAATATAAATTGCAAGACTTCCTCAAAAATACCCCATGACTTACAGTCTGGAAAATATAGTTCATATGATTATGTGTGGTCTTAGTATTTGATCACTTCTATCCAAAACTGAATTAGTTTATCTGTAACTAACACCATGTCAAATCCACACTGGCTCCAGACTCCTTGATTTAAACAGTCATGACCTTGAGTTTGACATTTGTTGGTCACCTAAGGCAGTGGTCTCCAAACTATTCTAGAAAGAGCCGAGAGGGTGCAGGTTTTCTTTGCAGCCACTGACTTCAGCAGGTGATTTCACTGATTAACATCCCTTTGAACAGGTGGGATGAGTTCATCAATGAAATCACCTGCTGAAGTCAGTGGCTGCAAAGAAAACCTGCACCCTTTCGGCCCTTTCTGGAATAGTTTGGAGACCACTGACCTAAGGTTTAAGGTCATGTGACCCATACAAAGGTGACATATGAATTCAAATTAGTGTTTAATAGTAACCATCGGCAATAATTCTATACTGTCAAAATTTAGTAAATGTCCACTCTTTCTATACCTTATGGGATATTTTCCTGACAATGATACTTTGGAGTACCGAACTCATACCTCTATTTCTCTGTGTGAAAGGTACACAAATGGACCTAAATGAGCCCAAATTCTTTCTTCCTTTACTTGTACCTCTGGGTAAAGAAATCGTGCCCCTATTTCTCTGTGTGTATAATTACAGACCCCAAAAATCAGACCTTGTTCTGTGACATTGATTTTTAACCATTTTGTTTTCAAAATGAAATCATCTTGCATTTGGCCAACCCTCAATCATTCCACTAACTTTGGTCCCAATCAGATCAAAACTCTTGTATTGACACATGAAAATTCAGTAAGGTATATGTTATATATTATATTCTAATTCTAAGGTGGAACTATGCTAGTATACTAAGGTATACCCAAATATCTAAAAAGGAAGAGTAAAATAGAAGAGCAGAAAAGAGTAAAGTGCCTTAGGTGCCTGGTCTTGAGAACCAGGGATGGTTCTCAAGACATGATACACAAGGCCAAAAACAATACCCAGCATGCGTTACTATTGTGAGTAGGTGCAAGAACAACATGGCAGAAGAGACTGATAGCCTACCAGGCAAGGTGCAGTTGGTGAAATCAATATCATCAATGGAAACATGTCCAGGGCTGTTGAAATTCCTTGAGCCTTCAAACATGATGGTGAAATCGTGAAGAGTTCGGCCAACTGTTACCACAGAATGACTCCACAAATCTCCCTGATTTCCAGATAGCCACCACAGTGTTGTATCTCTGAAGTCATTCTTTAACAAGACTTTCAGTTGTCCTATGCCAGGAAAAGTATGCAGCGTTAAAGATCGCATGTAACAACAGAATATTGTTTGGAAGCTGCTTTAATCCTAGTTCATAAGAAAAAAACACTGAGAATCTTGTTCACTTTTACTGTGTCCACATAAGTGCTTAGATGCAACAGCAGTGTCCTCACATGCAAATCTCACCTTCACCGTGCATGTGATAATAGAAGTGTAACGTGCATGTGGCGCTGGCCTGTATCATGGTGGGGCTCTTCAGTGTAGCAGGGTGGATGTGTTCACCTCGGTCTGACTGTACTGCCACGTACCAACCTAAAGAAAAGGGCACAATTTAGAACTAGAAATTGGGGGGGACAAAGTGTGAGGCCCGCAGGGTCGAAGCCCATAGGCCAGGGGTCTGGGGGCCGCAGTTTCTAGATAAGCTCAGATGCATTCTGAGCATCCATAACAGTAATTTTAATGTTTTGAGAAGACCATAAAGTGGACACCATTTGACTTATGCAATTTGAAACTGTGGATATAAGTACTTTATTCTGAGAATAGCCAGCACTGATTTTATTAACATCCTGGTGTAAATAAGGTATCACCACATGTGAAGAACTCAAAAAGAATGATAGGTTGAGTTTTCATTAAAAAAACAACTGCAATGCGGTAAAATGTATTCATAAATATGAAAGAACAGGCTCTTAATAATTATTAACTATCGCATACTGTATTTTTTTTCCCTCAAGATTTGTTTTTGCATAAGTTTGAAAAAACAACAGATCATAAGTTTAGGATAAATTATTTATCATGAATTTAATTTTCGAAGTGGCACTAATGACAACACTCATACTGAACATAATTTCGCTTGCATAGACTGATTTTGGAGATCAAGCAATAATTGCAGATGGGCTTTCTGAGGTCCCAGAAAGCTTTTCTGATTTCCTTTTCTAACTTTCAGAATTTAGTAAATTAGCATATGGTCCATTGATACTTATGTGTAGATACTAGTCAATCAATCAATCAATTTTATTTATATAGCGCCAAATCACAACAAACAGTTACCCCAAGGCACCTTACACCGCAAGGCAAGGCCATAAAATAACCACGTAAAAACCCCAATGGTCAAAACAACCCCCCGCGAGCAAGCTACTAGTCCCTAGAGGCAACTATTTTTGGTTTCAAATCTGGGCAAATGCAGTCCCAGAAAATTCTGAATGTGACAAACAAGAAACAGGTGTTGTAAACAAGTCAATGCTGCTAAAAATACAAACTTGCAGAAACAAAGATACTATTCTGACATGGTTTTGCACATAAGACTGGCATAGCATGTTTCAAGCACACACATATATGTCAGAAGGTGGGGGGGCATACCATATTCTGTCCCCCCCGGTTGAAAAGGTGGGGGGGACATGTCCCCCCTATCCCCCACCAAATTGCACCCATGTAAAGAAGTAAAACTTAAAACCAATCCTGTTGTCATTCATACCACAATCTGCAACGAGAATATCGCCACACTTGTAGAAAGCAGAAAACGATATCAGATCATTGCTCGGTCAGGATTTATAGATCAGCAGAAGTCCTTAACTGTTCAACAATATAGTAAAAACTGTTGTGAAAGTGTAGGAACACGGACCCAGAACAGGGGGCGCAAATGAACGGACAATGGAGTAAGTCAAATAACAACGCTTTACTGTTGTGAATGTGCACAACAAATACAACCAATCACGGAAATGGACAACAGTCAATTCACAAAAGTGTCGTGTGGGCAGGCTTGAAGATAGGAGACGCCTCTCCAAGGTAAGACCGGAACCACACGGCTTCCTCCGCCACAGGACCCCGGGAATACTGGAGCCGCCAAGTCCCGAACTCCCAGGTGGCCACTGCCTCCGCGTGTCGGACCTGGTACTGCTGGCGAGGAACAAAGAACAGTTAGATGGGGGCGCGTTTGCACCCAGGACTCCGAACAGCAGGGAAGTTACCTCCACCTCTCGTTGGAACAGTAATCCACAAACTAAGCACAAATCCAAAAGGATACACTCCGTCAGCTTTGATACGTTACCTCTCAGGAAGAAACGATATCTCGGCATTGAGGTGGAGATGCCGTCCTGCTGATATACCCCACTGATGATTGCTGTCAGCTGTCTCAGGTGATGGGTGACAGCTGTCACCTTGGCTGCTCCTGTGAGGCGGCGGCGCCCTCTGGTGCCTGGAGCCCGCACTCCAGGCAGGGCGCCCTCTGGTGGTGGTGGGCCAGCAGTACCTCCTCTTCAGCAGCCCACACAACAGGACCCCCCCCTCAACGGGCGCCTCCTGGCGCCCGACCGGGCTTGTCCGGGTGGCGACGGTAGAAGTCGGCCAGGAGGGCCGGGTCCAGGATGAAGCTCTTCTTCACCCAGGAGCGTTCTTCGGGACCGTACCCCTCCCAGTCCACCAGATATTGAAAGCCCCGGCCCATCCGTCGGACGTCCAACAGCCGGCGCACTGTCCAAGCCGGCTCGCCATCGATGATCCGGGCAGGAGGTGGTGCCGGTCCGGGTGTACAGAGGGGCGAGGTGTGATGGGGCTTGATCTTTGACACATGAAATACTGGATGGATCCGCAGTGAGGCCGGAAGCCGAAGCATCACTGCGGCGGGATTGATGACCTTGAGAATCTTAAACGGACCTATGTATCTGTCTTGCAGTTTTGGGGAGGCCACTTGCAGTGGAATGTCCTTGGTGGACAACCACACTTCCTGCCCGGGGCGATACGTAGGGGCCGGGGTCCGCCGCCGGTCTGCATGGGTCTTCGCCCTCATCCGGGCCTTCAACAAAGCAGAACGGGCGGCACGCCACACCCGACGGCACTTCCGCAGGTGGGCCTGGACCGAGGGCACACCGACCTTTCCCTCAACCACCG
Organism: Thalassophryne amazonica; assembly: GCF_902500255.1. Taxonomy (NCBI): domain Eukaryota; kingdom Metazoa; phylum Chordata; class Actinopteri; order Batrachoidiformes; family Batrachoididae; genus Thalassophryne; species Thalassophryne amazonica. The sequence goes on along the minus strand of NC_047114.1, from coordinate 81,949,908 downwards.
GGAATAAGGGGGGCTGATACCCCAAACATACCTCAAAGGGGGAGAGGCCGGTGGCTGATGACACTTGACTGTTGTGGGTGTACTCGATCCAGGCCAGATGAGTACTCCAGGCCACCGGGTGCGCGGCTGTCACACAACGTAGTGTTTGCTCCATTTCTTGATTGGCCCGCTCTGCTTGCCCGTTGGTCTGGGGGTGATACCCGGATGAGAGACTGACCGTTCCCGGCAAAAGCTCCTCCAGACGTGCAAGGAGAACTGGGGACCGCGATCGGAGACAATGTCTGATGGTATCCCATGCAGGCGGACGACATGGTGGACCAGGAGGTCCGCTGTCTCCTGGGCCGTTGGGAGCTTCGTGAGGGCCACGAAGTGGGCCGCCTTGGAGAATCGGTCCACTATCGTGAGGATGACGGTGTTTCCCTGGGACGGCGGGAGGCCCGTGACAAAATCCAGGCCGATGTGGGACCAGGGGCGATGAGGCACGGGCAGCGGCTGTAGCAGTCCCGGAGCCTTGCGATGGTCGGCCTTGCCCCTGGCGCAGGTGGTACAGGCCTGGATATAGTCCCGGACGTCGGCCTCCAGGGACGCCCACCAGAAGCGCTGCCGGACAACTGCCACGGTCCTTCGCACCCCTGGATGACAGGAGAGCTTAGAGTCCAGGACTGCAGCCCTTGCTTCTGGTGGGACGTAAAGTCTGTTCTTTGGTCCAGTCCCGGGGTCCGGGCTTCGTGCCAGGGCCTCCCGGACGGTTCTCTCTACGTCCCAGGTGAGGGTGGCCACGATAGTGGACTCCGGGATGATGGGTTCCGGTGGATCCGACAACTCCGTTTTGACCTCGTCTTCGTGTACCCGGGACAAGGCATCCGATTTCTGGTTCTTGGTCCCGGGCCGGTAGGTGATGCGGAAGTCAAAACGGCCGAAGAACAGTGACCAGCGGGCTTGCCTGGGATTCAGCCGCTTGGCGGTCCTGATATATTCCAGGTTCCGGTGGTCAGTGAAAACCGTGAATGGCACGGATGTTCCCTCCAACAGGTGTCTCCACTCTTCAAGAGCCTCTTTCACCGCAAGGAGTTCTTGGTTGCCGACGTCATAGTTCCGTTCAGCCGGGGTCAACCTGCGGGAAAAATAGGCACACGGATGAAGGACCTTATCGGTCTTCCCACTCTGGGACAGCACAGCTCCTATCCCTGAGTCCGAGGCGTCCACTTCAACCACTAACTGGCGACTAGGATCGGGCTGCACCAGAACGGGTGCAGACGAGAAGCGCCGTTTCAACTCCTTGAACGCGGCATCGCAACGATCCGACCAGGTGAAGGGGACTTTTGGTGAGGTCAGGGCTGTCAGGGGGCTAACAACCTGACTGTAGCCCTTAATGAACCTCCTGTAGAAATTCGCAAAGCCGAGGAACTGTTGCAGCTTCCTACGGCTTGTGGGTTGGGGCCAGTCTCTCACCGCCGCAACCTTGGCCGGATCAGGAGCGACGGAGTTGGGGGAGATGATGAACCCCAGGAAGGACAAAGAGGTGCGGTGGAACTCACACTTCTCGCCCTTAACAAACAGCCGGTTCTCCAATAACCGCTGCAGGACCTGACGTACATGTCGGACATGGGTCTCAGGATCCGGAGAAAAGATGAGTATGTCGTCTAGATATACGAAGACGAATCGGTGCAGGAAGTCCCGCAAGACATCATTAACTAATGCTTGGAACGTCGCGGGAGCGTTTGTAAGACCGAACGGCATGACCAGGTACTCAAAATGACCTAACGGGGTGCTAAATGCCGTCTTCCACTCGTCTCCCTTCCGGATCCGAACCAGGTGATACGCATTCCTAAGATCAAGCTTGGTGAATATCTTAGCTCCATGCAGGGGCGTGAACACCGAATCCAACAAGGGTAAGGGGTATCGGTTACGAACCGTGATTTCGTTCAGCCCCCTGTAATCGATGCATGGACGTAATCCGCCATCCTTTTTCCCCACAAAAAAGAAACCCGCACCCATCGGGGAGGTGGAATTCCGGATCAACCCGGCAGCCAAAGAGTCCCAGATGTAGGTCTCCATTGACTCGCGTTCAGGTCGTGAGAGGTTGTACAGCCTACTGGACGGGAACTCAACGCCTGGAACCAAATCAATGGCACAATCATACGGGCGGTGCGGGGGAAGGGTGAGCGCCAGATCCTTGCTAAACACCTCCGCAAGGTCATGGTACTGCACCGGCACCGTCCCTAGATTGGGCGGGGCTCTGACCTCCTCCCTGGCCTGGGAACCGGGAGGAACCGAGGAACCTAAACATACCCGATGGCAGGTCTCGCTCCACTGAACCACTACCCCGGACGGCCAATCGATCCGGGGATTGTGTTTCAACATCCAGGGAAAACCTAAAATCACACGGGAGGTGGCCGGAGTCACGAAAAACTTGATCTCCTCCCGGTGATTCCCCGACACCACCAGAGTTACTGGTGGTGTCTTGTGAGTGATTGGAGGGAGTAGGGAGCCATCTAGCGCCCGTACCTGCACAGGCGAGGTAAGCGCCACCAGAGGGAACCCTATCTCCCTGGCCCATTTGCTGTCTAGCAAATTCCCTTCTGAGCCCGTGTCCACCAGTGCTGGGGCCTTCAGGGTTAAATCCTCATAAAGGATTGTAACTGGGAGTCGTGTGGCGATGTGGGTGTGTCCCACGTGAATGTCTCGGCCCACCCCTAGCCCAGTTTCTAGGGGCGGGCGTTGGTGTTTAACCGCTCGGGGCAGTCTCTTACTTGATGCTCAATCGAGCCACAAACAAAACACGCCCCGCGGGCCAGCCTCCTTTGTGTGACCGGTGCCCTAAATGTTGCCCTACTCGTGTCCATAGCTTCGTCAGCAGGGGGGGCTGTAACCGCACGCAGCGCAGGGGCCGTGGAGCGTGGGGAGGGCGGAACGCGGTCGGAACCGGAAGGGAGAGGGACGACGCGTGCCTGGCCACGCCCTTCGTCTCGTTCCCGACGGCGCTCATTTAACCGATTGTCTAATCGTATGACAAGATCGATAAGCCCATCTAAATCCCGCGGTTCGTCCTTAGCCACCAGGTGCTCCTTGAGGACCAACGACAGTCCGTTTACGAAGGCGGCGCGGAGGGCAGCGCTATTCCAGCCGGACCTCGCAGCCGCGATGCGGAAGTCGACTGCATAAGCAGCTGCGCTCCGGCGCCCCTGTCTCATTGACAGCAGCACGGCTGAAGCGGTCTCTCCTCTATTAGGGTGATCAAACACCGTTCTGAGCTCCCTCACAAACCCATCATATGTCAGAAGGAGCCGTGAACTTTGCTCCCAGAGCGCTGTAGCCCAAGCGCGTGCCTCACCACGAAGCAGATTTATCACATAAGCTACTTTGCTAGCGTCGGTCGCGTACATGACGGGACGCTGTGCGAAGACGAGCGAACACTGCATACGAAAATCCGCGCACGTCTCCACACAGCCTCCGTACGGCTCTGGGGGGCTTATGTATGCTTCAGGGGAAGGTGGGAGGGGTCGTTGGACAACCAGTGGAACGTCGCTGTTACGCACAGGGTCAACGGGAGAGAGAGCCGCAGCGGCGCCCGGAGGGCGCGCTTCCACCTGCGCGGCGAGAGCCTCCACCCTGCGGTTCAGGAGGACGTTCTGCTCGGTCATCAAATCCAACCGAGTCGTGAAAGCGGTGAGGATCCGCTGCAATTCACCGATTACCCCTCCTGCGGACGCCTGTGTGCCTTGTTCTTCCATTGGCCGTTCAACAGCCGGTTGACGCCCCTCGGGATCCATGACGCTGGCCGAGATATCCTGTTGTGAAAGTGTAGGAACACGGACCAAGAACAGGGGGCGCAAATGAACGGACAATGGAGTAAGTCAAATAACAACGCTTTACTGTTGTGAATGTGCACAACAAATACAACCAATCACGGAAATGGACAACAGTCAATTCACAAAAGTGTCGTGTGGGCAGGCTCGAAGATAGGAGACGCCTCTCCAAGGTAAGACCGGAACCACACGGCTTCCTCCGCCACAGGACCCCGGGAATACTGGAGCCGCCAAGTCCCGAACTCCCAGGTGGCCACTGCCTCCGCGTGTCGGACCTGGTACTGCTGGCGAGGAACAAAGAACAGTTAGATGGGGGCGCGTTTGCACCCAGGACTCCGAACAGCAGGGAAGTTACCTCCACCTCTCGTTGGAACAGTAATCCACAAACTAAGCACAAATCCAAAAGGATACACTCCGTCAGCTTTGATACGTTACCTCTCAGGAAGAAACGATATCTCGGCATTGAGGTGGAGATGCCGTCCTGCTGATATACCCCACTGATGATTGCTGTCAGCTGTCTCAGGTGATGGGTGACAGCTGTCACCTTGGCTGCTCCTGTGAGGCGGCGGCGCCCTCTGGTGCCTGGAGCCCGCACTCCAGGCAGGGCGCCCTCTGGTGGTGGTGGGCCAGCAGTACCTCCTCTTCAGCAGCCCACACAACAAAAAACATTAACTGCCTGAATATACATTTAAAAGGCATACAAGGTGTTGTGGAATTTCTGCGATGATGTCAGCATAAAATGAGACAGGTGAGCAAGGAGCACTCAGGATTCAGATTTAATTGTGGTTGAAGCAGAAAATTGGTGCAGCTGGAGAAGCTCCCACAGGTACTGCATGCAAACATACCCACAGAGCCTTCTGGCTTCCACACTCAGACAGCCGTGTTAAGTGCAACTCCCATAATTAAAACAAATCATTATACAAACATGGCTTTTGGCTAGTCCCGGCCATAATCAGATGTTTAGTCCTGAACTTGGAGAAACACAACATGTTCTATCAACAAAGACAAGCAGGCAAGGGATGACCCGGGCTTAATATGCTCTGCTTCAGCAGACATAAGGAAAAACAACAATTTTTTTCTGCACACAAGGCAACAACCAGCTGTGTTTTGTGTATTTGTGTTCTCAGGCATTATAAGGTTGTATGTCCAAGAATTCTGCATCATGAATTATGAGATTTCTCTATTATTGTGGTCTTACTTTATACCAGATAACACAATGCGGAGCTACAAATAAATGCATAAATTCTAAGTTTTTCAATGGATTTTGGGTAATTTGGGTGCACTGAATCCGAATCTGGTGGCATTTCTGAAATATGAAAACATATTTTTTTCGTATCAAGCATTGAAGCAAAAGCTGCAGTGTCGTGCACCTCTTTGGTGCCATAAACGATATTACGGCTCTTGTTCACATTTCGCAAACCTGGTTTAAAAACTGTGCTTTTGAAGCTGCTTGTGTGCATGATTAGTGGTGTCAAACTCGTCAGTGAATGAGCAACTTTTGCGTAATCCATCAATAGGGAACATGCAGATTGCAAAAAAATGTGATGTGATAGAAGAAATCTGAGCCCAGATTCAGATTCAGCACCCCAAAATTATCCCAAATTAGTTATTAGTTATTAGTGCTGCAGCCAAACTGGGTTTGACAACTAGCTAATGCAGCCGCTAGCCAGATAATAAATTAACAGTAAGTGAATCAATCAATCAATTAATTAATCATTGCTAATCTGTTTTTATATTACTTGGGCAGAAATGTAATGAGATCATGACCTTTAGCAAACATGGCCGCTACCATCATAAACTAGCCATGAAGTGCAGTGAGGTGACTACAGTAATACTGTTGCCCAAAAAATGTCACCAGAAGCACTATGGCTTTCTGAAATGTTGTGACGTGATAACATAAGTCACATTGAATGCATATGGCAGGAAGCGCCGAATAGCATCTTGTTCTTTTGAAAGTTGGATTGTTACGTTTGCTTGTTGGTTATTGTTATTGTTGCCTGGGGGCAGTGGCATGGGGAAGATGGGTGACTATATTGTGATAAATTTGTTGTTGTATTTTTTTTTCTTTTTGTAATTCTATTATATTAACCATTTCCAAACTGTTGCTAAATTTGGCAACTTTTTGACATTCTCAAGCAACTAAAATCCTGTCTATCGACTATTGATAAATCTGGCGACTTTTAGTCTGTACAAAACCGGTCAGTTTGGCTATCTATTGTGATATCAAAGAGCTTTTGGATGGTGTTTTGTTGGGCGCACAGTGGATAGTGGGTTAGCACTGGTGCCTCACAGTAAGAAGTCTTGGGATCGATTCCCAGGGTAGTTTGCATGTTCTCCTGTGTCTGCGTAGGTTTCCTCCAGGCACTCTGGTTTTCTCCCACAATCAAAAAACATGCTTATTTAGTGTCTGCTCCTTTCTCTGTCCTGACCAAGGCAGCGTCTTTACATCTGGAGTTGGTCCCTGGGCGCCAGACTGTGGCTGCCCACTGCTGCTAGTGGCAGGATTGTGTCTAACTGTAATTAGGATGGGTTAAATGCAGAAGACAAATTTCACTGTATGTATGTATGTATGTATGTATATGTACAATGACAACAAAGGTTCTTTCTCTCACTCCGTGTACTATTTCCACTTAAATTGCTGTTTCCCTTCCTGCTTATAAAACCTGCAAAACCTATAGGAGTTTGTGCAGGTGGTGTGTGTAAATCAAGGGGACCCTTCAGTCAACTCAAACACACAACTGCTGCACTGTGCATTCATTGTTTAAGGTGGAATCACAAATTGTCTCTTCAACAAATCTCTGATTAACCACCATTTGTTGTCAAGAGAATGGTTTTATCTTAGTAGTCTTACACACCTCTCTGCAGCTTCTCTCCCCCTGCCATCCCCTCATTACCCCATCCCCGTAGAGACGGTGTCTGCTCCCAGACCACCAACAACCAGTAAAAATCAATTTAAGCATAAAAATTCAAAAAGAAAAAATAATATAGCACCTTCAACTGCACCACAAACTAAAACAGTTAAATGTGGTCTATTAACATTAGATCTTCTCTTCTAAGTCCCTGTTAGTAAATGATATAATAATTGATCAACATATTGATTTATTCTGCCTAACAGAAACCTGGTTACAGCAGGACGAATATGTTAGTTTAAATGAGAGGCAAACATCCCCTCTTGCTTGCCTCTACTGGTGGTTGGCTCTCACTGCGGTATTGTATCACTTCCTGTTCCGGAGCACAGCGGTGTTTTGCTGTATCTGTTAGCTGTTTAATCTGCGCAGTTAGATTGATCTAGTTATCTAGATTACGATTTGTTTCCCAGTGTAATCTTTACGTGCCTTAACTAAAGCACTCCTTCTGTTGAATCACCTCTAAATTATTTACACATTATTCACTTTGCGTGTTTTAGGAATCCGCTAGCTTAGCGTAGCTACTAGCTCTTAGCCGATTTAGCATGGCGGCTTCTCCTGTCTCTCCCGCACTTTCTGCTCTGGGTGTGAAATGTTTAGTTATTCCTCTGCCTCCTTTAGCAGTAACGGTACTTGTAATAAGTGTAGCTTATTCGTAGCTTTGGAGGCCAGGCTGGGCGAATTGGAGACTCAGCTCCGCACCGTGGAAAATTCTACAGCTAGCCAGGCCCCTGTAGTCGGTGCGGACCAAGGTAGCTTAGCCGCCGTTAGTTTCCCTCTGGCAGATCCCGAGCAGCCGGGAAAGCAGGCCGACTGGGTGACTGTGAGGAGGAAGCGTAGCCCTAAACAGAAGCCCCGTGTACACCGCCAACCCGTTCACATTTCTAACCGTTTTTCCCCACTCTACGACACACCCGCCGAGGATCAAACTCTGGTTATTGGCGACTCTGTTTTGCGAAATGTGAAGTTAGCGACACCAGCAACCATAGTCAATTGTCTTCCGGGGGCCAGAGCAGGCGACATTGAAGGAAATTTGAAACTGCTGGCTAAGGCTAAGCGTAAATTGGTAAGATTGTAATTCACGTCCGGCAGTAATGACACCCGGTTACGCCAATCGGAGGTCACTAAAATTAACATTAAATCGGGTGGTAACTTTGCAAAAACAATGTCGGACTCTGTAGTTTTCTCTGGGCCCCTCCCCAATCAGACCGGGAGTGACATGTTTAGCCGCATGTTCTCCTTGAATTGCTGGCTGTCTGAGTGGTGTCCAAAAAATGAGGTGGGCTTCATAGATAATTGGCAAAGCTTCTGGGGAAAACCTGGTCTTGTTAGGAGAGACGGCATCCATCCCACTTTGGATGGAGCAGCTCTCATTTCTAGAAATCTGGCCAATTTTCTTAAATCCTCCAAACCGTGACTATCCAGGGTTGGGACCAGGAAGCAGAGTTGTAGTCTACACACCTCTCTGCAGCTTCTCTCCCCCTGCCATCCCCTCATTACCCCATCCCCGTAGAGACGGTGCCTGCTCCCAGACTACCAATAACCAGCAAAAATCTATTTAAGCATAAAAATTCAAAAGAAAAAAATATAGCACCTTCAACTGCACCACAGACTAAAACAGTTAAATGTGGTCTATTAAACATTAGGTCTCTCTCTTCTAAGTCCCTGTTGGTAAATGATATAATAATTGATCAACATATTGAATTTATTCTGCCTTACAGAAACCTGGTTACAGCAGGATGAATATGTTAGTTTAAATGAGTCAACACCCCCGAGTCACACTGTCAGAATGCTCGTAGCACGGGCCGGGGCGGAGGATTAGCAGCAATCTTCCATTCCAGCTTATTAATTAATCAAAAACCCAGACAGAGCTTTAATTCATTTGAAAGCTTGACTCTTAGGCTTGTCCATCCAAATTGGAAGTCCCAAAAAACCAGTTTTATTTGTTATTATCTATCGTCCACTGGTCATTACTGTGAGTTTCTCTGTGAATTTTCAGACCTTTTGTCTGACTTAGTGCTTAGCTCAAGATAAGATAATTATAGTGGGCGATTTTAACATCCACACAGATGCTGAGAATGACAGCCTCAACACTGTATTTAATCTATTATTAGACTCTATTGGCTTTGCTCAAAATGTAAATGAGTCCACCCACCACTTTAATCATATCTTAGATCTTGTTTTGACTTATGGTATGGAAATTGAAGACTTAACAGTATTCCCTGAAAACTCCCTTCTGTCTGATCATTTCTTAATAACATTTACATTTACGCTGATGGACTACCCAGCAGTGGGGAATAAGTTTCATTACACTAGAAGTCTTTCAGAAAGCGCTGTAACTAGGTTTAAGGATATGATTCCTTCTTTATGTTCTCTAATGCCATATACCAACACAGGGCAGAGTAGCTACCTAAACTCTGTGAGTGAGATAGAGTATTTCGTCAATAGTTTTACATCCTCATTGAAGACAACTTTGGATGCTGTATCTCCTCTGAAAAAGAGAGCCTTAAATCAGAAGTGCCTGACTCCGTGGTATAACTCACAAACTCGCAGCTTAAAGCAGATAACCCGTAAGTTGGAGAGGAAATGGCGTCTCACTAATTTAGAAGATCTTCACTTAGCCTGGAAAAAGAGTCTGTTGCTCTATAAAAAAGCCCTCCATAAAGCTAGGACATCTTACTACTCATCACTAATTGAAGAAAATAAGAACAACCCCAGGTTTTTTTTCAGCACTGTAGCCAGGCTGACAAAGAGTCAGAGCTCTATTGAGCCGAGTATTCCTTTAACTTTAACTAGTAATGACTTCATGACTTTCTTTGCTAATAAAATTTTAACTATTAGAGAAAAAATTACTCATAACCATCCCAAAGACATATCATTATCTTTGGCTGCTTTCAGTGATGCTGGTATTTGGTTAGACTCTTTCTCTCCGATTGTTCTGTCTGAGTTATTTTCATTAGTTACTTCCTCCAAACCATCAACATGTCTATTAGACCCCATTCTACCAGGCTACTCAAGGAAAGCCCTACCATTAATTAATGCTATCGATCTTAATATGATCAATCTATCTTTATTAGTTGGCTATGTACCACAGCTTTTAAGGTGGCAAGTAATTAAACCATTACTTATAAAGCCATCACTTGACCCAGCTATCTTAGCTAATTATAGGCCAATCTCCAACCTTCCTTTTCTCTCAAAAATTCTTGAAAGGGTAGTTGTAAAACAGCTAACTGATCATCTGCAGAGGAATGGTCTATTTGAATAGTTTCAGTCAGGTTTTAGAATTCATCATAGTACAGAAACAGCATTAGTGAAAGTTACAAATGATCTTCTTATGGCCTCAGACAGTGGACTCATCTCTGTGCTTGTTCTGTTAGACCTCAGTGCTGCTTTTGATACTGTTGCCCATAAAATTTTATTACAGAGATTAGAGCATGCCATAGGTATAAGGCACTGCGCTGCAGTAGGTTTGAATCATATTTATCTAATAGATTCACAATTTGTTCATGTAAATGGGGAATCTTCTTCACAGACCTAAGGTTAATTATGGGAGTTCCACAAGGTTCTGTGCTAGGACCAATTTTATTCACTTTCTACATGTTTCCCTTAGGCAGTATATTAGACAGCATTGCTTAAATTTTCATTGTTACGCAGATGATACCCAGCTTTATCTATGCATGAAGCCAGAGGACACACACCAATTAAGCTAAACTGCAGGATTGTCTTACAGACATAAAGACAGAGGTGACCTCTAATTCCTGCTTTAAACTCAGATAAAACTGAAGTTACTGTATTTGGCCCCACAAATCTTATAAACATGGTGTCTAACCAGATCCTTACTCTGGATGGCATTACCCTGACCTCTAGTAATACTGTGAGAAATCTTGGAGTCATTTTTGATCAGGATATGTCATTCAATGTGCATATTAAACAAATATGAGGACTGCTTTTTTTGCATTTGCGCAATATCTCTAAAATTAGAAAGGTCTTGTCTCAGAGTGATGCTGAAAAACTAATTCAATGCATTTTATTTCCTCTAGGCTGGACTATTGTAATTCATTATTATCAGGGTTGTTCTAAAGTTCCCTGAAAAGCCTTCAGTTAATTCAAAATGCTGCAGCTAGAGTACTGACAGGGACTGGAAGGAGAGAGGCATATTTCACCCATATTGGCCTCTCTTCATTGGCTTCCTGTTAATTCTAGAATAGAATTTAAAATTCTTCTTCTTACTTATAAGGTTTTGAATAATCAGGTCCCATCTTATCTTAGGGACCTCATAGTACCATATCACCCCCAATAAGAGCGCTTCGCTCTCAGACTGCAGGCTTACTTGTAGTTCCTAGGGTTTGTAAGAGTAGAATGGGAGGCAGAGCCTTCAGCTTTCAGGCTCCTCTCCTGTGGAACCAGCTCCCAATTCAGATCAGGGAGACAGACACCCTCTCTACTTTTAAGATTAGGCTTAAAACTTTCCTTTTTGCTAAAGCTTATAGTTAGAGCTGGATCAGGTGACCCTGAACCATCCCTTAGTTATGCTGCTATAGACTTAGACTGCTGGGGGGTTCCCATGATGCACTGAGTGTTTCTTTCTCTTTTTGCTCTGTATGCACCACTCTGCATTTAATCATTAGTGATTGATCTCTGCTTCCCTCCACAGCATGTCTTTTTCCTGGTTCTCTACCTCAGCCCCAACCAGTCCCAGCAGAAGACTGCCCCTCCCTGAGCCTGGTTCTGTTGGAGGTTTCTTCCTGTTAAAAGGGAGTTTTTCCTTCCCACTGTCGCCAAGTGCTTGCTCACAGGGGGTCGTTTTGACTGTTGGGGTTTTTCCGTAATTATTGTATGGCCTTGCCTTACAATATAAAGCGCCTTGGGGCAACTGTTTGTTGTGATTTGGTGCTATATAAATAAAATTGATTTGATTTTGATTTGATTTAAAATAACTGTCTTGGTGTTGAGGTATATCTCTACGTATTCTGTTCAGGGTCATGGAAAGTTGAAAACCTTGGGTCAGATTTATTTATTTATTTATTTTGTATTTTGGAATGCTGTTAAGTTTGGTCTTACCCAACTCAGTGCCCAGTGTGTGGTCCATAGGGGGTCCTGCATTCTCAGTACCATTTCGTAATCTTAACCACTGAAATGGGCCATCACTGACGTCCTCCCAGCCACATGTACCATTCTCAAACGAACAGCCCACAAATCCACCAGTTGTTTCATTCACTACAAAGAAATACAGATTAGTGTATTTGGTTGGTCAGCTGAGTTTTACAATGTATTCTATGTAGAAAAAACTAAAGTATCAGTACCTTGACAAAGGCCTGGTGTGACGGTGATGTCATCAACAGCAATATGTCCACTGTTGACAGCCTCTGCCTCGATCAGCAGCTGAACATGAACGCAATGAATAATCATAAAAAGGATAAATTATCAATTGAAAAATGGTGTATATCAGGGGTCTCCCACCTACTGCTAATTAATTAAATAAAGCGTGCTTAGCCAATCAATAACTTGGAAACATGAGAATTGACGAACTGTGGTTGCAGCAGCTACACTTGAAAAAATGCAGGACGGGCGAACTGTGGCAGGCTTGGTGACCCCATGGGGTAGATGTAACACTGAATGAGCAGGTAAAGATAAAGGCCTGCTTTGGCATACCTGGAAAGGTTTGGTCAATGAGAGAGATTGAGAAAAACTGGTCCAGCTGGTTTTACTGGTGCTTGTGTTGAACAGCATGTCCTGCTCCAGTGGCTCTGAACGTTTATAGACCCGCAATGTTCCCGATTCCCTGACAAAGACACAAATAAGATGGTTTAGTGAATTTCCATGTGAGGACACGACGGACCAGTAGTTCCCACCATGGTGTTACTGTAAAGTTGTGGGTCAGGTATTTAGGCACTGACATTTCAATCCTTCCTGATTTGACCCTGAAAAGGAATCAAGAGAACCAGAGAACCTTCAATTCTGGGTTGTGTTCACATCTTTTAACATGCAACATATGATTTTAAAGCCTTGTTGCTCATTGATAGCTCCTGGGGGCTGCTGGAGGCCACTCTTGCTTGTTTAAGATGAAACCAGACTCATATTATCAGTAAAATGCAGATAAAAAACATTGACACATGAATAGTTTTAATTCAGCCAAAAAGCATGTTTGATTCAGATTTAGTTTTTGTTCTAATACAAGGGTAGGCTGAAAAGTTCTAAGGCTCACCAAGAAGACTTGGCAAAAAACTTGGCATGCATTAAGTTCAACTCTTCTGATGACTAACTGTGTTTTTTTTCTTCCAGGTTGTGAGGTAGTTTGTGGTTCATAGCCAAGTTTGAATGTTCGTGGTAGAGGGAAACGGCAAAAATGGACAAAATCTGGCATCGCGGTTTGATTAAGTACTTGCATAAGAAGGGGTTAAAGCCCAAGGACATTCATGTGGATATGGTTGCTACATTAGGGGATGAAGCTCCCTCCATATCTACAATGCAGAAGTGGGCAGCTGAATTTAAGAGGGGCAGAGAGAGCCTTGAAGACGACCCAAGGTCTGGGCAGCCTGCAACAGCCACAACCCAGAAAAACATTGACCTTGTTCATGAAATGGTGATGGACGACAGACGATCGACAATTAATCAGCTAGCAGATGCTGTGGGAATATCCCGTGAGAGAATTGAACACATTCTGCATGAAGAACTTGGAATGTCAAAGGTGTCAGCTCAGTGGGTGCCATGTCTTCTGACGCCTGATCAGAAATGCACCAGGCTAGTCATGTCGAAGGCAAACTTGGCACAATTTGAAGAGGATCCAGCCAATTACATGGAACGTTTTCTTACCCAGGATGAGTGTTGGGTTCACCACTTTGAACCAGAGACAAAAAAACAATCATTGCAGTAGAAACACCCAAGGTCACCACCTCCAAAGAAGGCCAAGGTTGTTTCGTCTGCAGGGAATGTCATGGTTTCAGTTTTCTGGGATGCCAAGGGCATTGTGTTCGTGGACTATCTTGAAAAGGGACAAACCATAAATGGACAGTACTATTCTAACCTACTGAGACAGCTACGCGAGGCTATCAAAAAGAAGCAACCAGGAAAGTTGACGAAAGGGGTGCTGTTCCATCAAGACAATGCCCCAACTCACAAGTCAGCAGTGGCCATGGCCACTATCCTTGAGTGTGGATTCGAACTGGTAGATCACCCACCATACTCCCCTGACTTGGCACCCTCGGACTTTCATCTGTTCCCAAACCTGAAAAAAAAACTTGGCTGGGAAGCACTATCAGAGCAATGTTGAGGTGATGGCTGCCGTTGAGGACTGTTTTGACTCTCAAGATGAAAGCTTCTATGCAAAGGGAATCGAAGCACTCAAGCACCGCTGGAAGAAGTGTGTGGAGTTACAGGGAGACTATGTAGAAAAATAACCCTGAATTTGTTCAATTCGACAACTGCATCATAGTCAGCCTTAGAACTTTTCAGCCTACTCAGAAGCAACCTATGTGCGAGTGCATGTACAGACCCTGAACTGACTGTCACTGTACGCTATAAGTATGAAATTCCTCATATGATATAGATGCACATTCTTGAAATGTCCAGCAGGTGTCGATGTTCAGCAGGTGGGGGCACAGCACACAATATCTTCCTTTTGATATGTAGTTGGGAACTGTGTTCAATATAAATATAAATATGGGTGTTTGTAAAGGTTTTGAAATCTTTTGGAACAGTCTTTCGTGTATGCCATATTGATGAAACCTTGTGGTATCATCCCCAGCCTCACATTCTATCAATTTCTTAATTCTGGTTTTACTTTCCCATTCTGTTGTATATTTTGTCCTTAATTTTTTCTCACATAGAGGACATCCTGCAAATTGCTATCTTATCTTGTTAGATGGCACTCATGTTAAGGCGGTTGATGTATTTAGCGGGTATCAAACACATCTCTGGGATGTAAACTAGGCAAACAAACAAAACAAAGCCGCTTTTATGATTGAGCTGGTGTGTCAAAGTTAACTACCATCATTGTCAATACCTGTTTTTTTAAAATTTGGTGAATAACTCATTATTATTCCTTACAAAATGTTGAGTGGGATGGACTAACCCACTCTCTCACCCACCCACAGGTGTGGGATGTGTGTACTGGTACTGCATGTGGCCACATCCACCACACCACAGAACCATCTTGGGTTCTGACTGACAACCACCCAGGTCGACAACCTACCCACTCCTCTACATTTGTGTTGTATAGCACAGAGAAAGCCAACTGTCATAAAACACCAATTAAGTTTTTTTTCCTTGAATCCTACATACTGTACAAGAGATATTAGTAGAAGTTAAAAATCAATATCAGTTGTAATGTGGAGTTGCCATCAGAAGGGCATCCGGTGTAAAACTTGTGCCAACTCAACATGCAAATCCATTTCGGACCGGCTGTGGTGAACCCAAGTGAGAAAAAACAGGGTGGCAGCCGAAGGCACTGACTTACTTATCAGATCTGGTCTAAAGTGCAATTCTTGAACGACACCACAGAATATTCTAAGGCTTGCACAATGTGCAATAGGTGATTCATGTCTCAATGACATTTGTGCACACTTCCTGAGGAAGTCAATGGGGAAATGAAGCAGGATAAACAGGATGAAGTGCATCCTCTGCATTCTCACATACTTAGCAATGTCAGTTTTTTTTTCTGACCTGTTGTCCATATGGTACCATAACGTGAGACAAGAGGGTGTGTTCTTCAGTTGAATCCATTCTGATACAACCTGGGCTACACTGGTTGGATTTGCAGGTTGTAATAAGCTCATCAAGAACCGGCCTAAGGGAAATAAGCAAAAAGATATGTCTGAAAATGTATGTCCATACGTTTGCAAACATGGATATTTATGTATTTATTCATTGGATGGACTAAGCTCGTACCCTCTGGGGTTTGAGTGGTGTGATCTGTAGGTGGACCCTGGAAGCCTCCTTTTGCCAAAAACCAGTCATCCCCCTCTTTCTTTGGGATGTTGACCCAAGTGCACCCTCCAGACTCAAAGTCACAATTTCCCCGGGGCATGCAGGCACCATCCCTAGCAGAATAATCATCTATTTGCACTGCAGAAGTGCTTCCTGGAGCATAGACTGCCTTAAATACCACCTGACGAGCAAAAGAATGATTTTATATGGCAAGAAGTGGCTGAAATACATGCAAGTGTGATCTCACGGCAAATATGGGGAGTGAGGAAAACAAAATGGATTACATGGAACTTTTCTGGAGAAGATACCGTGACCTCTGCAACCTCCCAGCCTGAAGAGGGCGCTCCAGACCTTTGCCAGAAAGCATCATAATACGTCCCACTCCGCAGGACAAGGACTTCGAGATCATTAGAGGAATCTGGAGGCAACCAATACCTACACAAATACAACACAGGCATGACCTTTAACCTCCATAACGAGATAAAGACACACGTGTGGAAGAGTAGTACTGGACTCACCAGAAGCGGATGCACATCTCACTTGCTGACAACTCTGGTAGTGAGCAGCTGAGCACTTCAGCTGTGTAGAGTTTGACGTCATCATAGACGTCATGTAGAAACCTACAGGGACGAGGTGCAATGCTTCAGAAGCAGTTCCAGCAAAATTACAGGTTAATTTAAGACAGAGTG
Source organism: Thalassophryne amazonica (assembly GCF_902500255.1). Lineage (NCBI taxonomy): Eukaryota > Metazoa > Chordata > Actinopteri > Batrachoidiformes > Batrachoididae > Thalassophryne > Thalassophryne amazonica. The sequence goes on along the minus strand of NC_047114.1, from coordinate 81,933,579 downwards.
ATTCTGTCCAGCACATCTGATCTAACTAAATGCCATGCTAAACAGTTTTACAATTAAAACAAGAGCAATCCAGAGATTTCTGACATCGCCAATCCGGATCCAGATCACCTCCAAAATTTAATGGTGTCTTCCGTCCTAATAACTATCTGGTGGTGCAAATGTGGTCAGAATCTGTGAAGTAGTTTTGACTTAATCCTCAAGCCTATCTAAAGTGAAACTCTCTCTCTCTCTACTCTCTCTCTCTCTCTCTACTCTCTACTCTCTCTCTCTCTCTCTCTCTCTCTTCCGATGCTCCTTCACACTGAAAATGGTCCACCTAATCCGCAGTCACCCTAATTTACTGTTTGCAAAGTCATTCCAGTGGATCCCCTAAGAGACCTAGTACTCAAGACATTCTCCTGACGGTCACATTGGCTACAAACGACGAAACGCAAAGCCGATGGACTTGCTATTCATTTTCAATCAGAGTGAGCGTTTTTGCAGCGACAAGAGACAATGGCTGATTATGCTGCCAGTCAGGTGGGGCCAAAATGGACAAGAAGTCTATTTTCTGTCTGAGGACACGACACTGAGACTGCACTCAAAAAAAACAAGATGGGTGTCTTTGGTTTTTATGTTACATGAACGTAAGTCTAACATGTAGCTTCTACGATACAGAATCAAGTTTTATGGGTGAAGACATTAAAACCATGTTACTTTTAAACATAACATGCAACAACTTAAAATTCAACGTGCTCAATAAACATAATAAAATTATGGAAAGTATTTCAACCTAAGTAAAGATGCATTAAGGTAGCCAGAACCAATTTTGCGGAGTGACCTAAATGTAAATTTGTTGGGTCAACGTGATGAATTTGCATTAGTGTTACTTAATTATGATGGTATCAGGTCCAACTAGATTTGTAAGGGTAAAATGTAACAAAAAGAACAGTAATTCCCTTTGGCTGCTCTCTTGTTTTGTGCTCGGGGTCTCCACAGCAAATCCAAGGTGGATGTTCATAAATGTGCTGATCCAACACAGCAAAGTTAATTTAACTGTACTATTTAAAAGTAGTTGTAACTATTTACGTGGGGGGTGCACGCACACACACACACGCACAGCTGCTGTAAGCAGGTGGTTTTATTTGTCAAACAAAGACAGTGGCTGAAGACATTAAAATCACTACAACCATTTCACACATGGTACCAACATGAAACTTAAGTACCCATGGTAATAGGCAACATGAGACTTATCGAAACCTAACTAAAACAATTGAGCTACACAAAACACATTCAATAACACTAGCAACACTGTTAAACTAAAATGAACCACAATAATAACATTTAAACCTCAAAACCCCGAACTACCATGGGGCATTGCATCCTTGTTATATTAAGCTAAATTACTATTTCTCCAAAAATATTAGCTCCTTTCAATTTTCTGTTTGCTCAGCATTCATCCTTTAACCACATACATAAGCATACCCAAACAGGCAAATGTCATATCTCCCAGTTTTTTGCGTGATCAAAGCCATACACATGCACACAGAAGCCATTTGGCTATTATAATATGATGGTGGAAATGTGCAGAAACAGCTGTATTTCTGTATAAATCTAATATGTTTGTATTTTTTTCCTCATATGTTTAATGAGAAATAAACAGTTTGAAATCTAAAAACACTTTTATTACAAGATAACACCTCTGAAGTAATTTACAAGACATTGTTGATGCTGAGATGTTAGCATGACAATTAGAAATACCAGACATTATCATTATGCAAGATATTGGACTGAACAAATCAAGTGACTTTATTTATGTTAAGCAGCCAAGCGTGGAGGAAAAAACTTATCATACAATGTCAGTTTTTTCTGCCTTTTATAATCTATCATTAAGCATTGTATACGTACTTTGATGCCAAGTAACCACAAGCTGACCACAGCAGGGGAACACTCAAGTGACAAACGCCAACTGTTGCTCGCCTTCAGTTGTGGCTAATGTGACCTTTGGGTTAGTCGTCATCGTAAGTCTCATAGTTACACAGTAAGACAGGAAACACCAGAACCCCCAAAAGTGTGCTGTGATTGGCTGGTTCAAATTGAAACATTCAAACATTTAATCCTGATTCTCGAAATCGTTGATGGTACGTGGTAACTTCCGGGTATTTGTAGTATTAAGAGCTTCAATCATGTTCAAACCTCTTTAAACGGGGTATGCGTAGTGGCTACGGCTTGAAACGTGTTTGATTGTGCTCCATCAGGGTAAAAAACTGAAGTTGGAGCATCCCTGATGAACTTTTGTTGCAGATTTTGTTTCAAAATTGAACAGGGTCGATCATGTCTAGCGAGGGCACAAGAGTAGAGCAGACAAGCCCAGGGGAGGTGATGGTCTAATGTTTAAGAGTTGGGCTTGAGACCAGAAGATCGTCCGTTCAAATCCCAGCCTGACCGGAAAGTCACTAAGGGCCCTTGGGAAAGGTTGTTAATCCCCTAGATGCTCCCGTTGTGTAGTGGCCTCCTTGCATGGCAGCAGCCTGACATTGGCTGTGAATGTGAGGCATTGATGTATAAAGTGCTTTCAGCATCTGATGCAGATGGAAAAGGGCTATATATGTAAATGCAGTCCATTACCATTCAAGCCTGCAGCTGCTACGTAATACGGCAGGAGATTAAACTGTTTCATCCTATTTATGCACTTTCTTGGATCATGTGTAGTAGAACCGTTCTGTAGTAATTTTTAATAATTATTTCTTCAGCACAGTTGTTCCAACACATTCTCACTCCCAGTTCACCTGCTGGTTTATGCTTGTTTAGTGCCCATTTCCATCACTATGTGACAAGTAAGGCAGCCTCGTTGTATCATTTAGTGACAGGCGGGGGAGTAATTTCTCTCTGAGAGTGCACAGAACCTTCTGCGTCACAAACTGACGTTCAGTCAAGATGAACCGAATGAGACCGCTGGTTGTTCATCAAAGCAACAGCATCACAATAGTGCAAACATTGGCAGAATGATTACCATGTGGTAATCTGAACTATTGGATTCTGACATCCTAAAGCTAAGCATTTTCAACACAAATGCAATTTTTTACCCCAAACATATGTTGCATTTGCAGGTTTAACTCAGTCTTTATGGCTGGTTTTCTACAATCCATTCAGCAGCGTTCTAGAAGTCATTGCTCACTTACCGTTTTCAGTTCCATAGGTGTGATCCACGTGATCCTTTGTTCCTTGTTTACGACCCCAGCGACCTACGTGACTGACATCATTCTCAAAGCCACACCAGTTAGAATCAAACCCACATGAGTCTAAAATAGCATTCAATAAATGAATGAATAAATGAATCCTTTCAAAGTTGTAATAGTGCATTTGATTTCTTTGCAGCGTTTTGTGGTGGGCTCAGCATTTATTTACTCTGATCGCTGCATGCGCCCTCCCTCACTGTGATGTCATCTATGGTGATAAATCCACGGCTGCTTGGGTCTCTACGGCCAGCGAACAGCACCTTTGCACAAAAACAAGAACACATGCACCGTATTAACATGCTGTGAGCGGAATTCGTTGCCCACAGCTGTCAGGTGTCAGTGCAACATAACACGTGAAGTAAAGTGTGCTGAGCTTGTGTTTCTCTGTACTTGCATGCTTGAGTGAAAAAACATACTCGTTTTGCATCGCTGCTGCTGATTGTTACTTGTGCATTCATCCATTCTGGATTCTGGCTCCCGCTGCGAGTCCAGTGGGAGGACTGGAAGGACTTGGAAGACTAGAAGGAAATATTTCAGCTTTGATCCAATGGTGCCAAACATTTTAAATAATATTGAGTGCAGTGGTGATCAGGTACGTACAGTCTGAACCAGAAGATCCAGAGTGGACACTGAAGGCCCAAACATGTAAAACCAGAATCCAACACAGACTGTGATGCAGATTGCAAGGTAGCAGAGATGACTGCTCTGTCACCCTCCTTGGATCCAGAGCCATTTAGCTGTAAATAGAATCCTTCATAAAGGAGATACAGAATGAGAAGCTGCCAGACGAATGAAACTATTACACATATTGCTGTTCCTTTGTACATTTATCATCAGCAAATCAACATTTCTACACAAACCTTTGTTATTAATCACATGTTGTAGCTTTTTGGAGTTGTGCTTGCAGATATACAGTTGAACAACATTGCATTTATTAAAAGAAAGGTTCGTAGTTTTACAACCTTAAAACTCCTACTAAACCGAGTGCTCTATGCTTTTTGGGAAAAATCCTGTTTTGGCCACTTTGGCAACTCAGATTTCTGCCAGTGTGCCATTAGTACACAACTGTAGTAGTATTTCATTGCCCATAGCTTTTTATACAGTCACTCATCATTACCTTGATTGTTTCCAACAGTATGATCATGCTGAGGTCCATCCCATGGTAGGTCTGCTTGGAGTCCCCGACTTAAAATCCAGTCTGAATCGTCACTGACCTCCTGGTGCCAGTTACACAAACCTGCTGTACAAGATATAATTTTAAATCTTGATGCATTTTGGACAAGCATGTTGTTTAATTTACATAATGAGCTAATTATATTTTGAATTGAAGGAACAAATCTTCAAGTGGCCTCAAGCAGAGATCAAAAATGTGGTATAGCAAGACAAGTTTATTGATGGCCTAGTGAGTAAACGTCCAAAATAGAAGGTTAACAAACTCCATCTACCCTCCGTCTACTTGTGGTTGTTTTTCATTGAGTGTATATGTTTAGTTGTGAGAAGTTACACCAAAGAACAGTTTTCTTCATGTAAATTTGAAGATTTTGAATCATTTTTGGGCAGTGCGATACCGCTCATCATTTCACTGGAACATAAAGTCAAAAGTGCAGAAAAACAAACAAAATGCATCGTAGTTTGTTCTTTGTTCGCATCATTATTCATCTTGGATCACAGGTCACAGATGCTTTCAGAGTTGATAAGAAAAAAATTTTGTTCCAGTATTTTCTGGAGTAGATGTTGCACTGAAGTATAAATAATGCCTCTTGAATGGAAAAACCCATATACAATATGTAAAGTTTGGGCACCCCTGATGATTCCATGATTTTCCTTTACAATTAATTGGTGTCTGGATCAGAAATTACAGTTAAATATATCAATAGCAGACAAACAGTGATATTTGAGAAGTGAAATGAAGTTTCTAGGATTTACAGAAAGTGTGGAATAATTCTTTAAACAAAATTACCCAGGTGCATAAATTTGGGCACCCCAACAGAAAAAAATACATCAGTATTTAGTAAATCCTCCTTATGCAGAAATAACAGCCTCTAGACGCTTCCTATAGCTTCCAATGAGAGTCTGGATTCTGGCTGAAGGTATTTTGGACCATTCCTCTTTACAAAATATCTCAAGTTTGTTGGTTTTCAAGCATGGACAGCCCGCTTACACACCACAAATTTTCAACAGTATTCAGGTCTGGGGACTGAGCTGGCCATTCCAGAACATTGTACTTGTTCCTCTGCACGAATGCCTTAAAGGGGATAGAGAATCAAAATCATCTTTTTCATGTTTTTGGTGTTAGTTCAGAGTCTCCCCGCTGTGGGGAATACACACGAAGTGCCAGCAAGTTTCACAACCTCTATTTCAAGTATTTCTCCTTTTTTGAATTGCCCCTAGAAAACAGGCCAATCCATTTTTGAGAGAAAACTTGTCACTTTTTCACCAATAGCCCCCCCCCCACACACACCCACACCCACCCCCTTTTACACACGCCCCTTTGAAATTAATTATTCATAAGGTTGTGCCCACCCATTCGTACCACTGGAAGAGGAGCAATGGCGAGCTACAGGTGTGCTTTCCCAGGCTGTCAAAGCGGACTACGATCTTTCCATATTCTTCCCACGGAAAGCAATGTACGCGATCACTGGCTTTTATTCATTTTTAACCGCATCCCCAGGACATACACCCGCCGACTATTTCAATCAATCAATCAATCAATTTTTTTATATAGCGCCAAATCACAACAAACAGTTGCCCCAAGGCGCTTTATATTGTAAGGCAAGGCCATACAATAATTATGTAAAACCCCAACGGTCAAAACGACCCCTGTGAGCAAGCACTTGGCTACAGTGGGAAGGAAAAAACTCCCTTTTAACAGGAAGAAACCTCCAGCAGAACCAGGCTCAGGGAGGGGCAGTCTTCTGCTGGGACTGGTTGGGGCTGAGGGAGAGAACCAGGAAAAAGACATGCTGTGGAGGGGAGCAGAGATCGATCACTAATGATTAAATGCAGAGTGGTGCATACAGAGCAAAAAGAGAAAGAAACAGTGCATTATGGGAACCCCCCAGCAGTCTACGTCTATAGCAGCATAACTAAGGGATGGTTCAGGGTCACCTGATCCAGCCCTAACTATAAGCTTTAGCAAAAAGGAAAGTTTTAAGTCTAATCTTAAAAGTAGAGAGGGTGTCTGTCTCCCTGATCTGAATTGGGAGCTGGTTTACTGTAGGTAGCAAGAGTTTTTCTTGGAATGCTGTGTTCTTTTTTAGCAATGCATACTGCCCCTTGTTATGTCCAGATAACTCAATTTTAGTTTCATCAGTCCACAGCACTTTATTCCAAAATGAAGCTGGCTTGTCCAAATGTGCTTTAGCATACCTCAAGCAACTCTGTTTGTGGCATGTACACAGAAAAGTCTTCCTCTGCATTACAGCATCATAAAGCATCTCTTTGTGAAAGGTTCACTGTATAGTTGAACGATGCACAGACACACTATCTGCAGCCAGATCATGCTGTAGGTCACTGGAGCAGGTCTGTGGGTTGACTATGACTGTTCTCACCATCTTTCGCTTCAGATTATCTGAGATTTTTCTTGGCCTGCCACTTCAGGCCTTAACTAGTACTGTGCCTGTGGTCTTACATTTCCTCACTACGTTCTTCACAGTGGAAACTGACAGCTGAAATCTCTGAGATAGCTTTTTGTAACCTTCCCCTAAAATATGATGTTGAACAATCTTTGTTTTCAGGTCATTTGAGAGTTATTTAGAGGCTCCCATGTTGCCACACATTAGACGAGATGCAAACAGGGAAACATTTGCAAATCGCGGCCTTAAATGCACTTTCTCATGATTGGATTCACCTGTGTAAGGAGGTCAAGGGTCAATGAGCTTACCAAACCAGTTTTGTGTTCCAATAATTAGTGCTACATGTATTCAAAGCAATAAAATGACAAATTTATGCACCTGCCCAATTTTTTTAAATAATTAATTGCACACTTTCTGTAAATACTAGAAACTTCATTTCACTTCTCAAAAATCAGTGAGTTCGTCTGGTATATGATATATTTAACTGAAATTTCTGATCCAGACAACCAATGATATATAAAGGAAAATCATGAAATGTTTGCATACAACTGTATTTAGGGCAGCACAGTGGATTAGTGGTTAACACTGTTGCCTCACAGCTAGAAGGTTATGGGATCGATTCCCACCTGTGGCCTTTCTGTGTGGAGTTTGCATGTTCTCCTCGTGTTTGCGTGGGTTCCCTTTGGGTGCTCCGATTTCCTCCCACATCCAAAGACAAGCAGGTTAGGTGGGTTGGAAAGTTTAAATTGTCCGTCTGGGTGTTTGTTTGTCTATATGTGGCCCTCTGACATCCTGGCATCCGGCCCAGGGTGTACCCCGCCTCTTACCCTATTTCTGCTGGAAACAGGCTCCAGCCTCCCGGACCCTTAATTGGAGTAAGTGGGTATAGAGAATGAATGAATATTTGTATTTATTTACTACTATTTTCATGCTGAACTCTGTTTCCCTGGTGTCACCTTGCTCAAATGTACAGTCCATTGAAGAAACGGGAGCAGTGGTGGTTGAAGTGAAAGGGTTTGCAGTGGTGGTTAGAACGATGTCATCACAAGCCACGCCCCTCATGATGTGCACATCATCCATAGCAAAACTTCCTTCTTTTGAGTCTGGGTTTGTAGCTCGTAAAATGATCTGCAACAAAAATTGATTGGTTTTTTTAATCCGCTCAAATGTGTTTTCACCATCTTCTCAAATAAAATGATCACTACTGATTGTGTAATTTAAGCGCTGCTGCACCTGGTGAAGCCCTGGCGCTTTGTAATCCACCCTCTCTCGGAACCATGTGTCATTCATGTATCCGCTTGTATTCCACACCGAGCGCAGCCCAGATGGCTCATTGATCAACACCGTCAGCACATTGTGAGAAGGTCCTGGCAGAAGCAAAATCACTAGTTAAAATTTTGCTGTCATACTTCCAGAAGGATTCTCCTTCATCAGAACAGAAATATGGGACCATGCTTTGATGTTATACCTGCAACAATCATCCTTCTGAGATTGCACCTTTTGTTGACCTTTTCAGTATCTCATTCAGGACTGTTTTCATATGCATGGTGTACTGTACTTTAGACACATGTAAAAGTGGACTGCAATGCTTATTTTTGTGTCTCATAAAGTAGACAGAGTTGTACTTACTGTCTGTTGACCATCCCACAGCATAGTGCCAAAACTCCAAGCAAGCTCTGTCTACTGCCTCCATTGACTCACTCTCCAGCTGGGCGATTTCTTCAGTGTTAGACTGAGAGGACACGAAGGCTGCAAAGTGGCCTATAATAATAATAATAATAATAATAATAATAATAATAATTAATAATAATAATTCGAGCAAAGCGGCGCGAAGCTTGCTCGTGGTACAGGGCGTCCTAAACAGGAAGTGCCAAATTTCAAATCCACAGTAAAACAGGAAATGTTCAAATGTCAAACACTTCCCGGACTGACAGACGAGATCCCATGGAATCTTGCGGGAACTCAGTGGCAAGCTCACACTCAAACAGGAAGTGCCAAATTTTCAGTCACAGTGAAACAGGAAATGTCAAATGTTGAACATTTCCTTGCATGGGTGGAGCTAGAGCAGAGGCCGGGGTTCCACTGGACTTCCCTGACATCTGATTGGACACAGCTGATTGACATGTCACGGCACCACACGTCTAGTTGAAAGACCTGCATTTTCAAATCAGTGAGTCACATTGACTGCTAGGTTCCTCCTGTCCAGTAGTTTGTGCTGTGTACGACAAAAAGTTCTAATCCACCTTAGTAGAAGAAGAAAAATGTTTGCTTCAGATTTGCAACTGTTTGTTGTGATTTGGCACTATATAAATAAATAAATTTGAACTGAACACGTCGTTTCAACTATGGACTAATAATGACACCAAACTTATATTGGTGAGTAAACAACCATATTTTATGCCAGAAATGAGGTCCAGGTTGTTAAAAACAGCATTTCTCCTTTAAGTCCAAGACATATTCAGTGACCTGGAAATGTTCATGTTTCTATCCCCTAACTTGTCTAAAGAAAACTGGCAAGAAAACTGATTATTATTTGCAAGTTTTATCAAGTTTTAGAGATTTGCTTTCAGTTTGAGTTTGAGGAAGATAATTTTAGAAAATTTTATTCTTTATTCTTTTGTATTTGTTGTATTTAAAATGACATAAACAAATTAAATTGTGTGAAATTCCAAGTGTTCCAATACTTTTGGAGGGCACAGTATCCTTTGTTTAAGAATGCTGCTTTGTTTAAGAATGTTTAATTTTCATTGTTGCTGCACTTAGTATCAAATAATAGTCATATCATATGTCATATTGATATGAAAATTCAGTAAGGTATATCTTCTATTATACATTCCAAATCTAAAGTGGAACTGTTTACTAAGGTACACCTAAATATCTTTAAAGAAAATAAATAAATAAATAAATAAATAAATTAATTAATTAATTAAGAGTATAGAGCCACTTAGGTGCCTGGTGTTGAGAACCAGGGATGGTAGGTTGAAAAGCTTTTATATCCCATGTGAACTCTCCCTACCCACCTAAGCGTCTCAAGAATATGGACAGCATGTATATAAGTAACATTTACATGACAATTTATATGACAATATTGAGATATGACAATTTGGCCATATTGTACAACCCTACTCTCAACTAGCTGAAAACTTAGAATATGTATTTACATCTACATAAAAAATGCTTAAAGTTGCAGGGGGTTAAAAGGGCTGCAATTACGGGGTCAGCTGAAAAGCAAAAAAGAAAAATGCTTAAACAGGTGGGGGTCTGGGGGGATGGAGCCCTCCCCAAGCTGTAAGGTCTTAGTCATGCTCATGCTACCAAGAACCATTTTATTGAAAAAAGTCTGAAGGAACTAAAGGACATAGTTAGATGGCGAGGAGCTTTATCCGGCAAGTGAGAGGCGAAATGCTTAAAAAAGCGGGGGGTCTGAAGCTCCCCAGAAGCTGAAAGGTTTTAGTCATGCTCATGCTCCCAAGAACCATTTTATTGAAAAAAGTCTGAAGGACCTAAAGGACATGGTTAGATGGCGAGGAGCTTTTCCAGGCATGTGAGAGGCAAATAAAGGAAAATGCTTAAAAAGGCCCCCCCAGAAGCTGAAAGGATTTTGCCATGCTAATGCTCCCCTGAAGCATTTTCTCAAAATAAAGTCTGAAGGACCTAAATGACATGGTGAGATGCTGATGAGCTTCGCTCGTTCATGTCCGTGACATATGCATGTTAATAATAATAATGTGTTGTGTCCAATAGGGGCCACAACACTTCCAAATTACAACCCTTGCAAATGCAGAAAACACTTTCAAATTAAAACAAACAAACAAAAACAAACACCTGCATCAATTGTACAAGTAGCTGAATCAAAAACCAACCTGTTCCAAAATTACAGGACACAAAATATAACCTGCGGTACACGCAATAGTTACGGTAGGTAGGGTATTCTTGTCCTTGTGGGCTTCATTTTATCGACTACAAACAAACTGAAAAACTGCATTCCCAATCTACCTTCTCTACAGGAGAAATGGGAAGAACATTTTACATTTTAAAAGCCTTTTTGTTTAGTTCTGCTCTGGCTCTAAAGCTTGATGAAAGCACAATTCACATGTTCATAGAGGATTGTACCAGAAAGGCTGTGGCTTATCTAGGAAGGTTTTACAATCATTAGTCTTGTCTCTTGGTGCATTTTTGAAATGGTAGTGTTCTTCTTGATGTTCTCCCATCGTACGCTACTTTGTTTACCATGTACCATTTGGTACAGACTGGAACCACCACTACAGATGGGTCCAGGTCAGTTTAGCTGTCTTGTGTAGTGTTTGTTCCACAACTGTACCAACCTTCACAGATTGTTCCCATAGAGTTTCTTCTCAGTGCCATGTCCTGTTCTGATAAATGTCTTAACAGTTTTGTTTGAAGCCTTTCAAATGTTTGCTTTTTGATAAGAGAATTTCTGATGAAGTATTCTATTTATACATAAATGGACAGGCATTCTCAATGATGTCCTTGAAAATCAGGGGTGCCAGTAACTTTGACTAGAACTCTTCCTCAAAGTTTTACTCTAAAGTCCACTCAGTGATGTACATTTCGAAATGAAGCAGTTCTTCATCCTGAGTCAAGCATCCCTGTTCTTGTTAGTTTTCAGTTTCATTAAGTGCAGTAAGTTACATGTGTCAGGAGTGGACTTACCTAAAGGAGAATTGGTTGTATGGTCCCTTTTTGGGATTAAGTGGACGACACTGGTGCCTGACAGCCAGTCCCAGTCCACTGCAGAATCTGCTGGAGGATTGTTCAACCAACCACAGAAATCCATCTCAAAGTCACAAAAACCTGCAAAAATCAGGGAATATGCATCCAATATGGGGTTTGCACTAACTAAAAGACCAGAGGTGGGACAAAGTCACCATCAAGTCACTCTCAATTCATGGACCAGCAAGTCCCAAGTCAAGTCTCAAGTCATAATGACCACCAATTGCTTGCAAGCTGACTTGAGACTTGACTTGGGACTTGCAGATTGATGACTTGAGAATACCTTGACAGTGACTTTGTCCCACCTCTGTAAAAGACCTTTCACACCTTTTTTTAAATTATTGTTTATGGTCCAAGTTCACTAACCTGATTGAGGACAGGCGCCATTCAGCACTGTGAGATCATCAATGGCAATATCTCTCTTTGGCCCTTCACCTACCACTGCCTCAAAAACCACCTGTCCACAAAAGTTACACATAATAATCAAGACTATAATCAGATACAGATAATCACAATTGTCTGATTATCTGCTTTGATTTAGGTGGACTGACCTGATATGGAGTATTGAGGTTGAGAAGTGTTGCTCTTCCATGCCTCCAATGTTTCCCCTGATCTCCACTTCTGGTCCACAACTGGACAGCACTTTCATGGGTGGAAGGAGTTTGAAGGTAAAGATTGAATTCCCCAACTCTTACTCCCTCCATGTAGTACCAGAACATTAGGCATTCACCGTCAGGAGGGGTGGGCTCCATTACTGCAGTTGTCATCTTGCCTCTGGACCCCACAGGGTGACTCCACAACTTGGCACTCAGGTAATAACCTAGGCATGAAGTAGAGGGATGCTTATGGAAACCACCCAACTCGACTTGTGGAGGGGTGAGCAACAGCGGGCCATAAAGGGCCAAGACACTGCAGATTTTCCTTCCTACTGATCTTCTCAGCAAGAAATTTCATTAGTGATCAGGTGTTTAAGTTCAGGGGAGAAGCTCATCAGTAAATTCACCTGATAAGGTGATTGGTTTCAAGGAAAACCTACACCGTCTTAGCCTTCGTTGCCCACCCCCGCATTAGGACAAGGTTCTCCATGCAGTGTTCTGTATATCAAGCATGCTATCAGCTATTAAACCGTTTTCCTTGTTGGACCCTGTATCCCTCAGGGTGTAGATACTGTCACTCCCTGAGCTCCGTCTGTGCAAATTCAAGGGTATGCTGCAGGGAATGATGATCTTGTATCCCTGATGCTAAGCATTACCCACTGCACTTCCATTAATAAGATCATATCATTATTGAGTTGGTTATGTAACATGATCTGAGACGGTCAGGTCATTGTTGTTGGAAACCTGATAAAGGTGGCATCTCAACAACCAGAGTTAAACATTAACTGAAAGGCTCTGTATAGACCTGAAGATGCATTTGTTGCAGGTGCTTACACCTAGATACCATAGTGTGAAGTGGATGAGAGTTTATATCTCCCCTGGACAGGATACCAGTCCATTGCAGGTTACTTCACCTGCCAAGGCTGGTACCATTTACATCTGGGTAGACTCGCATAATGCAGATGAATTGTCTCGTCCACAGACACGAACAAGTATCATGACTGGCAGTGGAATCCTTATCTACAAGCAGTACTGAATGTGTTGCAGGCCTGAAATGCAAGAATGAATGAATATTAACAAATAAATTAAGCTGTCTGTCAAAACCTGAAAGATCAGGTTTATACTATCTGCAGTGAAACTGAATTCAAACTGTAAGAATAAACTGTGAGAATAACCAAAATCCCCCCTCCTCCCTCTTTTTGTGGACGTTTGCATTTTCCATACCATCCCAACTTTTCCTGGTTTGGAGTTGGTTGTATATTCACTGAATGGAGAATAGCTGAACCAACTTTAAAAAAGTGTTACAACTGCTAACACCTGAATGAATTAAGTTGTTTGAACTTAAGTTAGCAACTTAGATCAACTCTAACTTAAAAACACAAGTTCAAACAACTTAATTCATTCAGGTGTTAACAATTGTAACACATTTTTAAATTGGTTCTTTTTTCAGTGTTGGAGGGAAGTCCTTCAATTTTGGCACACAGCTTAGACTAAATAAATACATCATATAGGTTTCTCTCAGTTCATTACATCTGATCTAAGATCCATTAATAGGCCATCAGTTATATTCTTAAAGCCCACTCAATGCAGAATATTTCAAATAACTTATGCCAAACTGTGACCAGGAGTGTCTCAGATGTCAGTTTGGAAAAACATAATTTGTGTTGCTGGCACAGGCTGTAGCAGAAGGCTAAATTTACTTTAGAAGTAAATTAATTGAATAACAAAAGCAAAATTATAAATTTTTTCTCAACTTCTGGAATGATCAATATGAGGATATGTTCAAGGAGTCCCAGACCTTGGTCTGTCCCCAGTGTGTGATCTGCAGCTGGGCCTGAAGAGTTGGCTGGTTGGGTTGTCCCTGTGATCCGACTCCAGCTGAAGTCTGCAGTAGGCTGAGGCTGCAGACCACACAGGGAACCTTGGAAGGTGCACTCCCTTTCAGCAGGGCAAGAACCATTCTCACTGTTGGACATGATAATGTCATCGATGGATATACTTCCTTGCCCACTGCCTGGTAGAGCTTCTATAATAAACTGAAGAACAGATAAGTAAATTAATCATAATTTCAAGTTACAAGGCTATGGACCAAATATTTTATGCTACTCTCCTGACATGTATTCAAAGTAAGGATGGCACAATACTACATTTTCATGTCTGATATGCTACTGATACTGGAAACTAAAGTATCTGCTGGCACTGATACCAATTTGCAACAGTTTTCCCTGTCTTAACAAGAACTATTCTGGTAATAAATACATTTATCTAACAAAACACCAACTCAAATTGTAAAACAAATATTCTGCTCCCCTAAAGGTAAACCTACATTGACCACAACTTGACTAAGATGAACAATAAAAGGCTTTTTTCCACCCTATTTTTTCCCGACAAGTAAATTTGGCCCATATTGGACGATACATTCCAAAATATTGGATTGGACTGGCACACCCCTAATTCAAACTAACACTAACATTACTTGATATTAGTAACATTAGGCCCTAACTTACACCTGGCACAATTGTTTGCTAGTTTCCACCTGATGCATTTGTCACTTTTGTGCCCAGTATAGGTCTTCACTCTTCATGGAACAAAGGATCCCTGTGTTCCATGTGTTTCTTGTCTTGATAAATACACATCTCAAAATTAATGTTACTTTCATTTGCACAATTAGGATTCAAAGCCATGAGTTGTTTTTAACCGCATCAATGTTGCCTCCCCAATTCCAAGCTGTTTTATTCCTCAGTGTATCTTCAGGTGGTGTCCATGCCATTCACTGCATTTTACCACTCATAATTCACTGGTCAATACTTCTCCCTGGAAACTAATTTCTGAATCCTGAATCCTGATCCTGATGTTTATTAAACATCAAATGTTCTGCTTTTTTTCCTTTAATCTGCAATTCTGTCCTCGAACACCTTCAGTCATTCTTCTCGCTCCCTCTTCAATCGTTTTGAGTGCTGTACAACACCATGTCATCTGCAAAAGTGTGCACCAGGGGAATGCCGTTTTATCCCACAAGATTGCACATACATAAATTGTTCTTTTTATCATGTGGTCATCAGGACACAGCAAAGGGATTACAACACAAACAAATAAACAAGCAAACAAACAAAAACAGTAACAGGGCTACCTGTGTTGGTGTGTCACTGTTGAAGGTTAGATCTGCAAAGCGCCACGTGTTTCCTTGGGTGCCATTCCTCATCCACACAACTGTCTGCTGTTCACTGGCATGCTTTGTTATAAACGTTAAAGCACCTGAAAATATTTCAGAACTTTTGCACATGATGTACCTACAGTCGGCGACAGTGTGTGTAAGTTAAATGGTGTATGTATATGGTTGAATTAATCAAAATTATATGTCACAATGCTGGAAAAGACATTTTTTAGTCTGTGCATATAATAGAATATTGGACAATGAAGCACGTACCAATGCTGTTACCAAACATATGATACCAGAAGCTGACACAGATGACTTGACCTCCAGGTTGAGGGTAACTTATAAGTCTGGCTGCTGATGAGGTGTTAAGGTTGTTTTCGGCAGCTGTGAACATGTAATAACCTACGAGGAAAACAGCAGACCATTACAATAGTACAAATCTATGGAACTGTGCAAACCAAGAATTACTATCAAGTACTATAAGATATCAGACTTAACCAAGACAGGTCAAGACATGATAGATGAAGCTTTTTCTAACTCATTTTTCAACAACAGAACAATTTTCTTGTGGTTGTCATCTAGACTCCTGGTCAGAATTATTGGAACCCCTAAATCTTTTAGGGGTATGTATAGTATATAAAATAGGTTCAGAAACAAATAGAAAATGATCAGTTTTGCATAGACAGGTGAAAAATTCCAAGTCACTGAATATATTTTGGACTTAATTTACATCACTTTTTAAGAACAAGAAATAGTATGGCACTGCAGGATAAATCTGTCTGCAGTAGGAAGTTCTCAAAAACTGAATAACTGTGCAAGAAGAAGACTAGTGAGTGAAGCCAACAATGCACCCAGACAACACTGGTGGAGTTATGAGCTTCTTTGGATGTTACCAGTTCAGCAATGTAAGAGCTAAAACATTTATGTGCACCTTATCACAGTGCAAATAAATGTTTTAGCTTTAACTTTGCTGGACAGGTAACAGTCCAAAGTGGAGTCAGTCATGTACATACGTATATGAGCCCACTCTTACACGCTTACTTATGAAAGCCTTTATTCATTTAGTTTTTGATGTTCAATGGGAATAACTTCATTATTTATCATCTTTAAAGCCCTGTGGATATTTACCTTTTCCATTTGTGTGGTCATATCCTGGACCATCACCAAATGTCGTAGTACCACGAACAGGTGTCCTGTTCAAAATCACACGAGAGCCAGTCCGATCCGACAGGAATGTCTGCTTCCCCACAGTAGTCAAAACTGATATCATCCAGCATGATGTCTTGGTGTCCGTAAAATGGAGGTATGTAAAAAAACAGCAACTGTAGAAAGAAGAATTTTCAATTTATGCACTTTAAAATTATAAACTGATAAGTAAGGATATTTCACTGACCCGGTATCCTCCTGGCTGATTGCCTATGAAGACAGTAGCATTCTCCCAACCATCTGTCTTACTTTCAGCAATCTTCAGCAGTTCTTTCTCAGCATCGCCTCTTATCATCTTTACCCTAAAATCTGTTGTCAGAGACTCACCAAAAATATGGTACCAGAACCTGAAAAAAGGAAATACAAAAGATTATTTTAAAAATAATCGTATTTATTGTCAATAAAGTGTCAAAATTTGTGTCCATTTGGTTTTGAGAGGGACATGGCAATGCTGTGGTCACTATACTACTGGGTCAAATCAAGCATGGACTTCATTTATTAGCAGTTAGTATGCATAAAAACTACATTTATACGTCATATTTAACTTGAATTTGTGAAGGGTTTGTAAGGGAAAAATGTCCTGTGAAAATGTGTGCATGTTACACGTATGTTGGACCATGTATTCACAGGTTCTTCAGAACAAATCAAGCCAAATATGGCGCAGCAGAAATTAAAATAAAGAGTAATTTAACATAAGGAGTGTATTTTTTAAAATCATTAAAATATTGTGTCCATACAAATCCTTCTATATTAATGCGTACAATTTATCAGTCTGTGATTCCAAAGGTCTGGGCAGTAGGATCCCTGTGGGCTGTGAAGGTACAGCAGGTGGGCTCTGCCACACATCTATCCTGCACTCAAAAAAACTAATTCACTGGATTGGATTTCCATCTAATAAATATATGTAGTCCTAACTAAATTAAATGATCTTGCATGGATGTACTTTATTTGAGTTGGGGCTACATACATTTATGAGATGGAAATCCTGCACAGAACTAAACTGAGTTCATCCAATGAGTATTTTTTTGGGTGTGTGTGTGTGGTGGTGGTGGTGGTGGTGGGGGGGGGGTGTGTGGAAGGAGGGATTAGAGTCTATCCCAGTGGTCATATTGGCAATTTCATATTATGAATACGCTGTTTAAAGACTAATCAATAAGATTACAGTGGTGACAAAAAAAATATTTTATGACTTAAATGTTAAAAAAACAAACAAAAGCTGTACACTTTTAACTTGCATGTCTTTGGAAGTGGGAGGAAGCAAGAGCACCCAGAGAACATGGGAAGAACATGCAAACTCCCAACAGAAGAAT
This sequence comes from Thalassophryne amazonica, assembly GCF_902500255.1. Taxonomy (NCBI): domain Eukaryota; kingdom Metazoa; phylum Chordata; class Actinopteri; order Batrachoidiformes; family Batrachoididae; genus Thalassophryne; species Thalassophryne amazonica. The sequence continues at coordinate 81,915,783 of NC_047114.1, read as the reverse complement.
ATGGGAACTTCTCACTGTGAGGTTACAGTGCCAACCATTAAGCAACAGTGCTGCCTGACATAAGGTCAAATAAATAAAAACATCTTTGATATTCATTTTTGTGAAGAAGTTTAAACTTACCTCAAAAATATTGATTATTTTGGAAATATAGTAAGTCCCTTCGGCTGCTCCCTTGTTTGCACTCGGGGTAATTTTACATTATCAACCAGAGCCATGGGATTTAAATGAAACTAGCGTGTTGCCCGTGGGGATCCGTGGCCTCTAGACTGGGTAGTGTTTATAAAATAGGAAGCTGAAGTGTGCAACGCGTCTGTGCATGCGTGGGTAAAACGGGGGCAAAAATCCCAACTACCAAACTCACACCGCCTCCATTGAATTTTGTATACCGTAGCATTAGCGGACTGTAAAAGTTAAGGCTTACAGGGATTGTTTCAAAGGCTTTAAGCCTTAAGCAATGCATACAATAATGACAGGGGCGCATTGTGCTGTTTTCAAATGCTCAAACGGAATTTATAGGCTTGAAAGTTGGCTGAAAACATACGATTGCAAAGCTCCGCCGAGTCCACACAAAGATGGAAAGAAAAAGAAATGTGGTCGTAAACCTCCGTTCATTCTACACAATTTCGCCACAGAAAAGAAAGATCCAGACAGACGTAAAAGACGGACTAAAATTGTAAGTTTCTTGCAGACATTTATTTTGTCAATATCCTGAAACCGTGCCACCGTTTTTGTGCATCGGTTTATTACTGTAATGCCGCGCCATAAATAATGTGGCACGTAATATTGCATAGCTTGTATAATGAGTTGGAATGGTGTGTGAGTCCAGAATGTTTTTAGAACCTCAGACCTCAACAATTTTTAGAAGAGGAACTTAAGCCCCAAATGCATGCACGCAGGGCTTTTTGTTTTTCCTGTATTCTGCTGGAAGCAGGTGATTTTAATTGTTACACATGCACAAACAGAGACAGTGGCAGAAGACATCAAGAGCAATACTGTTTTCAGTCATGGTCATGACAACATGACTTAACTAAACTGACTAAACCCACTGAACTACAAAAACACAATAAATCACTAAACACTAACAACACTGTTAAACTAACATGAACCACAATACCACCCCAAAACCATAAACTCCCATGGTGCATTGCAGCACAATGTCCATTGTTTACTGGTTAGCTTAAATGGCAAATCAGCTTTCCATTTTCAGAGCGTTCATCCTTGACCCAAAATACATAAGCATACAAACGGCAAATGTCAGCTCTCCCCAGTTGTTTAGTGATCAAAGCCATACACATGCACGCACACACACACGAACACACACAGAGGCCACTTGGCTATTATAATATAGATGTTATTCTTCCTTTATCTGACCTACTTTAACATAATATATATTTAAAAATACTTCATTCTAATCTTATGTGTCCATCAAAATCATGAATAAAGGCTTTGGGTGGGCCCCAGCACATTTTCAGGTTTATATAAGCCCGCTTAAAAATATGATATATTTATTGTGTTAATTTGTGAACACAATAAAGATAATTAAGATTAATTAATTAAGATTAAGATAATTCTTAATCCAAATCATCACTTGATCATCATAAATCACAGATCATCAAACTGATTGTGTCCTGGATTTCATTTACATCAATCATTAAGAAATACAAACAGTGTGGTACTGTAAGATAAAACCGTCCGGAATAGGCAATTCTGGAAAACTGAATGTGTGTGCAACAAGGAGACAAGGGAGGGACAGTACCAAGACACCCATTACAATACTGAAGAAGTTATAGGCTTCTGTGGCTGAGACTGGACAAACTGGAGATAGTCCAGCACTACAAGCACATCATGATAGTTTCATTTCAGCTGTGATTAGAGGCAAAATTAGAAATATCGTGTCCTTGTCCAACTACTTTGGACAATGTCAGGTAGTATTAGTACCTGATTTGACATCCAAGAGCTGCTGCATTGTCAACAGTATACTCCAAAATAGCCTTGGCTAACATACCCCCTTCTTGTGTGCTGTCTACGTGCATGACATGTCCTGGAAAAACAAACATACTTTGTGTCAAATGGTAAAAAATAAACATCCCATGAAAACCAACTGCTAATCTATCTAATTACACACAAATTCACACAAAAATGAAGCTATACATCTGTATATAATAATGATGGAGCAGGGCAGAGGGTTGATGCTGACCCCATGGACTTCCTTTGGTGTGGTCCTGTCCGGGTACCAAGGTGACGTTTGCCATCTGCAGCTTCCAGTGGAAGGAATCTTGACTGATACTTTTCCATCCACAGGAATGATGCTCAAAGTCACATGAGCCTGAGGAACAGTAACATAGATTTGATATCTAAGTCTTGAAAACTGTTCATGCAGATGGTTTTAAAAGTATCTGTTGGTGGACTTATTAACAGGATGACTCAAAAACTGACAAACTAATAACGTCTGTGATCAGTGTATGTTAGAAGTAGCACCATGACAATTTTAACCAAATATTTTAGGAAATTTAAAATAAGTAGTTAAAAAAGCAGAAGTCCCAGCGTACCACAAAACTCCTCATCAGAGCCATCATCACAATCCTGCTGAAAGTTACAAACCACTGCAGCGGGGAGACATCCTCCAGATGGACACTGGAACTCATTATCAGGACATAAAGACACCAACACAAAGAACACTGTAAAAAGATTACAGAGCTGTAAAAAATCTATGATTTCAGACTTCGTAATGTTTATGTTTTGAACTGGTAAATCACTTCAAAGGGGTAAAATAAGTATTGAACACGTCACCACTTTTGTCAGTAAATATATTTCTAAAGGTGCTATTGAAATTTTCACCAGATGTCAGTAACAACCCGAGTAATCCACACATACAAAGAAACCAAAACAAATTAGTACAGAAATTAAGTTATGTGTAAATATGTGAAATGACACAGGGAAAAAGTTTTGAACATCTGAAAAAAGGAAGGTGCATAAAGTCATGTAAAGCCAAGACAGCAGCTGAAACTTATCAACATTTAGAAGGCAATCCTGCTCCTTTCCAGTGCAAATTAATATAATTTTGTTCACTGCCATCTGATGGCCTACATTATCTGTGTGTCTCATTATCAAGGTATAGCACAAAAAACCCAAAAAAACAAAACAAAACAAAAAACAAAGATATTCACAACCTTATTGTCGTATAACATACCGATGGCACTGGTTATAGAAGGAACCAAAATTTCTGATTGTTCCATTGAGCACTACTGGGTTCATAATCTGAAAGTGGATAGAACATTTAGCCACAAACAGGTGCTCCTTGCAAGATTTCTGACAGAGGAGTGAAAAAATTATCAAAAGATTTGTCCAAGAGCCAAGAACCACTTGTGGAGAGCTTCATAAAGACCTGGAATTAGCAGGTACAATTATTTAAAAGAAAACAATAAGTAATTAACTCAACTGCCATGGCCTGTATGCACGTTTACCAGGCAAGACTCCACTGCAGAAGAAAAAGCATATTGAAGCTCATTTAAAGTTTGCTGTGCAACATTTAGACAAGCCTGTGAAATTACTGGGAGAATATAGTCAGGTCAGATGAGACCAAAACTGAACTCTTTGGATGCCATAAATCACACCATAAATGTCACTGCACATCACCCCAAAAACACTATACCAACAGTGAAGTTTGGAAGTGGGAACATCATGGTGTGGAGCTGTTTTTCAGCAAACAGCACTGACAAACTTCATATAATTGAAGATAGGATAAATGGAAAAATATACCAAGATATTCTGGATAAAACCCAGCAAGATGAAGATAAAATGATGGTGGATATTTCAGCAAGACAATGATCCCAAACACAGCCAAGTAAATCTTCTAGAATGGTCCAATATTTATATTCTCCTGTGTCATTCCATTTTACTATGCATAACTTAATTTCTGTACTTATTTGTTTTGGTTCCTTTGTGCATGTGGATTCCTTGGGTTGCTTCAGACATTTGGTGAAAATTTCATGTCAATAGTACTTTTAGAAATATATTGACTGAGAAAAATAGTGACGTGTTCAATAGATATTTTACCCACTGTAGCAGTGTGAATGCTTGCATACAATTTCTAATTGTTGCAGATGATGCTCAGTCTTCAGTAAAAAACAAACAAGCTCCTGTTTCATCATTAGGTTCAATAATTGCTGTACAATTCTTGAAATAATGAGAGGAAATGAAAAGTTCCCAATACTCAGTCCCCTTACCTGACTGCAGAAGAAAGAACTGCTTCATGACTGAGACACAATGCAGGTCAAGAATTCCAGTGATAGGCTTTAAAACATGTTCTATACTTGAGCCAACCATTTAATCAGCTGTTTTTGTGTCATGACTTGAACCTTTGCAACAATATAATAACACCTATGAATGATTATCTGCAAACTCTCGCTTAAAGTCCGGATTATATTTCCACTCCTTGCCCTTTATGACTTTGAACGGAAGTAATAGTTAAGAGTTAAGAGTTTTTTTTTATAGTCATGTGCACAGTAAAAACAGGCAGTTACAATGAAATTCTTATTCTGTTCAGTCACATAGCAATTCCAAATACTGGCATCTCTGTTTTTGTATCCAGGCACTATATGTGAGACAGGGAGAATTTTGACCATTTTATGGTTTTAAAAATAATATTAAATCTTTCAAAAATGGTTGCATTTGTTAGACAAGGCCATTTCATACAATATATAAGAGGGTCGGCTCAAAAGTTCTACCTCCTATGCTATTATTTGAATGACAAGTGAGATACTCAAATGAATCTCATATCTGGTTACAGCTTGGGATGTTCTCTATCCGGCACTGTCATTACGTTTCCTTGTAGCCAGCTTCTGTTTCCACACATTTACATCAATGGAGGACAGGTTTTTGTATCCTGTCAGTGAAGAAATCGGGTGTCTTCTCTCTGCACCAGTGACACACAGCTGCACAATGTATTTTTGTCCATTCAGGTGTTCTTTCAGCATTGGAAAAAGTAAAATACCGGAGAGTGAGAGGTCCGGACTGCACGGTAGGTGTGGTAAAATCTTGTAAAATTTGAGCCGCTGCAATGTTTGTCAATGCGTGTGTGGACAAGCATTGCCATGCTGAATGGCCCTTTCACACATAGTGCAAAGTTTGGATGGCGTTTGGACAAAAATGGTGAAACAGTGCAAAACAGTTCAAAATTAGTGCACGAAACATCGCTCTGATGGGCAGACGTGCACAAACCCGGTACGAAAGTTCATGCACGCGTCAGTATCCGTTGAGCAGGAACAGTGCCAGGTGCACCACATGGCACCGCTTATGTGGAAGAAATAAAAACCAGCTGATACGTGTGGAACCACGCCACAAAACCACACCACCCGAGATGTGAACTTGCAGCTTTCAAAACCTCTGATCCCCAGTCAGAGACTTCACCACTGAGCTATGGAGCTGTTCTTTGAAAGATGCGGGAAGCTGCCTCATATCAGGAAGGACATGGAAGTATTAAAAAAAAAATTAAAATCCCACACTGTATACAAAAACCACATTTATCAAGCGAGCAATACAAATATGATCTGTCTGTTCCTCTGGTGATGACCCATGGTCACAGACATACAGTCATTAAATGACATGAACGAGAAGCAGTGTGCTTTAATCATGTCCACATCTACTGATCCGGTGCATCCAGTCGGCCGCGTGCGTGTTCTGCCCGACACGCGTGTCTTGTGGATGGCATGCCACAGCATAGACACTGCATCATGTGGAACAGAGCTCATGTGGGTGACGTGACGGTCAGATCGCCTGCTGCGTGTTCTGATCTGATGGTTCAATTCAACATGGGGGGCTGTCAGTGTCTGCTCTGTGTGCGCACTTGCTTGCTGCAGCTTGTCGCCACCACGGCGATATATGTTTTTATTTATGTCCACGTAAATACAGCAATCAGACACATGTGCCTCACAGTGGCCAGCTTCTGTCATAAGCCACGCCTCCCATGAGTGGAGTACACACACCCACGTGTCAATGTGTGTGTTTGCAAAGTCACACTCATGGGGAACTTAGACAAATTTCACAGCAGTACGACAGTGATTGTCTGCAGCCAGTTGTTGTGCCAAGAGTGCGACTGGCCACACATTTTCTAAGTGCCATGTGAGCTGTGTTAGGTGTTCCTGCATGTCACCTGGAATTTGGCCGGCACCTGCCGCGAGAGGGTGTGATCAGTTTGCACATTGCACACTTTGTCTTTCAGGCACTTGTGTGCGCAAATAGTTGTAGCAACAGGTGTACGAGACGTTGGCGACAGGGACGACATTACACGGTTTGCACACATCATGCGCATTAAGTGTGCACTTTGTCCAAACTTTGCACTATGTGTGAAGGGGCCCGAAGAACTGCATCTTTTCCCGGAGCAACCCAGTTCTGTTAAACAGGGACACATTCCGTTCTGCATCCCTTGTGTGAGCAGAAAATCAGGGAGGATGCTACAGGATTCTCAATTTATGCACCACGCATGCCAAGGTCCTACAAGGCATGTTTGGTGGTTGCACAGTGGATGCCAGGATCACTGTGAAGTATGAAGCATGCATCTGACAAATACAGAATCTCCAAGATTGGAAGATGCTCAAATGATGCGCAGGCAATGCATAAACAATACACAGACAACACCGTGGCCGCCCATCAGACGCTGAATGAATATACAATGATCAGGGCTGTGTGCCGTGATTTTTATAAATAAGGTTCATTTGATAAAGTGCTGTAATAAAGCACAAAATGGATTCCTTTTCAGCTGATATCTACCCAATTCATCAGAAGGTTTTGTGTGTGTTCAAAACTTTGAGAGGAGATCAAGCAGAGAGCTTTGTCTTCTACTTTTCCTGCAGTTGATGGTTTATTCTGGGCATCTGAAAGCTCCAGTGTCAATTCAGCACAAGTGGACATGCAGCGCCGCTCCATGTCTTGATGAAAAAGACAGCTGTCTCTCTCTCTCTGTCTCTCTCCCTCCCTCCCTTTTTCTGCATCTCTCTCTCGCTGTCTCTGGAGAAGGCACAGTGGAGTTGTTTGATGTCCTGGCGCATGAACAGTGAGGAAACATGACATCATGCTTTTTGACTACGACAAATTCCGCTGAAGTCCAGCATATATTTCAGAAAATCCTTCTGTTCAGAGCAAATCTCTGTGGAAATCTGACATAATCTGTAGCTCCTCAACTTCACGGGGGACAACAACACACAAGGGACACTGAAGCAATTACACAGGAAGATGTTTTTCATCCCTTCTGTGTACACAAAGCTTCTACATTTTCACCTGACATCAACTGTGCTCCATAACACTATTCGTGATGTCTTGATAGGCAAATTTAAGCATGTCTCTGCATCTTTGGAGGGTGATGTTAAAGGGTAGAAAGCACTTACTCATTACATTTACCCACTCATTACTTACTTATACACTTACTCATTAAGAATATTCTTAAAGCAGTCACTGCCATAAAATATAGCACTTTCAGCACAGTATTCTTCCAGAAAGATATGAACAGAAAAAGAGGAAGTGAAAACATAGAATCCTATGATGCATATTAAGTAAGAGGTGCGGGGCCAACTTCAAGATTCTTCTGTCTCACAACCGGACATTATGTGACTCCACTCAGGATGTACAAAATGTTCTCTTCTTCAGCAGCTGTGCAATATTACTTCGGGTTAATAAGGTCATAAAAAGAATTGTGCTTCTTGACTGTTATCTGAAGGGTGACTTTTGGCCCTTCTGGTGACTGTGTTTTATTCAAAAGTACACTTGCAGGCGCCTGATGCCAAAGGTCCAACCATCTGATTACCTGTCATTTTCTGAGTTGAAATGCACGTAGGGACACTTTTATCAAAGCACAAGATGGAAATCAGTAGCATTCAAAACAATGAATTAAAAATAATCATAAATCTGGTTCTGTCCCAAAATGTAATGAACTCTTCCTCATATGAAGCCCTATCGCTGTCTTTAATTTCACTTTAATTTTATTACATTTTAATTTAATTTTTTTCACTTTACATTTTATTTCCCTTTAATTTTATCAGAAAAAGTTTGTATTTTTGAGATATCCTGTTGAAAAGGTTGGAGCCTATTCCAGCAGTCATAGAGCATGAGGTGAGGTCCAACCCTGAACAGGACACCAGTCTTTCACAGGGCCGCGTACAGACAAACACACACACACCCCTACGGACAATTTAAAGTTTCCAATCTACCTAACCTGCATGTCTTTGGATGTGAGCGGAAGCTGGAGCACCCGGTGGGAACCCACGCAAACATGGGGAGAACATGCAAACTCCACACAGAAAGGCCACAGGTGGCCTTCTTCCTGTGAGGCAGCAGTGCTAACCACTAAGCCACCGTGCTGCATGACACTGACAGTAAACAATCTAGCCTAAATGCACTTCACAGGCAGTGGCTATATAGCCGTGTGTTAGCTAAAGCAAACTTGTTACAACATGTGCCCACAGTAGACACTTAGGGAAATTGATGATGATCCTCCATCAGCTTCCAGCCCTGCCTCTGCTACAGAGGGTGCTCCAGTTTGATGCAGGAGTTCCTCAAAGTGTTTCTTCTAGTGCCCGATTTCCTCCTCCGTTGAAATCAACAGAGTCCCATCCTAACTGTAGACAGCTTGGATGGTTCCTCGTTTTCCCCTCCTGAGATGCCTCACAGTCTGCCTGAAGCACTTTGGTGCTGACCGAAAGTCCTTCTACATGGTTACTCTGAACTCATCCCACACCCACTGCTTTGCCTCCCTCACAGCAGAGGCTGCTGCCCTTAGGTCCTGTTGGAACCTTGCAACAGCCTCCAGAGTCCTCCAAGGTAACATATCCCAGAAGGACTCCTCTTCAGTCGGACGGCTTCCCTGATTAACAGTGTCCACCACGATGTTCAAGGGTTGCTGTCCCTTGAGGCACCTAAGACTTTCAGGCCCCAGCTCCCGACTGCAGCTTCAGCAATGGAAACTTTGAACATTGCCCATTCTGGTTCAATGCCCCCAACCTCCACAGGGATGCCAGAAAAGCTTTGTCGGAGATGTGAGATGAAGATCTGTCAGACAGTGGACTCCTCCAGATGTTCCCAGTTACCCACACTATTTGTTTTGGCTTACCAGGTCTGTCCAAAGTCCTCCTCCACCCTCTGATCCAACTTACCACCAGATGATGATCAGTTGACAGCTCTGCCCCTCTCTTCACCTGAGTGTCCAGAACATGCAGCCTCAGATCAGATGATACGATCACAGAATTGATCATCGATCTTCGGCCTAGGCTCCTCTGGTACCATGTACACTTATGAGCATCCTTATGTTTGAACATGGTGTTAGTTATGGACAGTCCATGACTAACACAGTAGTCCAATAACAAACGACTGCTTGGATTTAGATCAGGGAGGTCATTCATCCTAGTTACGCCCCTCCAGGTGTCATTGCCCACATGTGTGTTGAAGTCCCCCAGCAGAACAATGGAGTCCCCAAATGGAGCCCCAGGGACTCCAGGAAGGCTGAATACTATAACTGCTGTTCAGTGAATACAGACAAACTACAGTCAGTTTCCCCCCGGCAACCCGAAGACGCACAGAGGCAACCCTCTCATTTACTGGGGTAAACTCTAACGTAGTGGTGCTCAGCTGGGGACTCATGAATATCTCCACAGCTGCCTGGCGCCTCACACCCTGGGCAACACCAAAGAAGAATAAGGTCCAACCCCTATCAAGGAGAGTGGTTCCAGAGCTGAGGCTGTGTGTGGAAGCGAGGCCCACCAGTCAGGCAAGGGGCCAGACTCAGAATGGCTCACAATAACTCTGGAAAAACAAAGAAGAAAAAATGTGACCCGGCCTCGAGGAACCCCGGGGCCACCGTTCAGCACCAAGTGGTCAGGCTTGCCATGGAGCTGAACCGGGCACAGCCCAAAAAGGCTACATGGACTTTCAGTCTCCACCCTGTGGGCTCCCCACCCACATGGGGAACCACTGGGGTTGGGTGCGTTGTCCCATAGGTGGCAGTGAAAGTTGAGGACCTCGATGGACTAGACCCGGGCAGCAGAGGCTAGCTCAGGGGTGTGTGGAACGTCACCTCATTGTGGGGCAAAGCCGGAGCTTATGTTCCTTATGGTGCACCCGAGACTCCCCAATTTTGGGGACTTCCCCCATTTTGGAACATTTGAAAGCTCATATTTAACCAATGCTGACACCAACATACACTAATTATATATCAAAATGTCAAGTGAAGTCTCCTCTACAAAAGTATCCACTTCAATCACATATCAACTAACCACAGCTCAAATGTCAAGCAAATAAAGACATAAGTCAGAATTTATTTTTTGGCAAAAAAAAAAAAAAAAAACTTAATTTACTCCTAACAAGTATTATTTACTTTCAATTTTTTTTTTGCATCCACAACATTCCCTAGGACCTGTCTTTTACTTGATCCAAAGTTTTGCATTTTTGACCTTGTACAAGCTGGGAAATAAATCATAATATATGGGTATGTGATTTTGGTGAAATGGGCCTTCTGCAAAAAAGAAAAAGCAAAGGTATCCTGATGAGTCATGTTGAAGCTAAATATCTTACACATCACTTTTCATGAATAGGAAGTGCATGAGGCACCTGCAAGTGCATGCAGGAACGCTTGTGAGTCCAAGTCGTCCACACTTCCCTTTACACCCCCTTTATTTTTGAGTAACAACATGTTGAAATGTGTCCCTCTGAAACATGATACTGTCCACCCCCCCACCCCCCAAAAAAGCATGACATTTTGAGCGCTATTAAGATTACTCTCTTTACATTGCCCAACTCATAATCCTCTGCTTGCAATGCATGGACAACATCAGTGGCTCAACAGGTAGAATGATGACTATGAGGATCGCGGTTGCAGCCTTGATGCTTCTCTTCCCAACATTCCAGTGTGTGCTTCAAGACGGTACTGTAGAACATGCCAAATTTACAATTTTGTTTTTAACTTGCATTCTGGACCTGACTTTATTGTTCTTGTCCTTGCAGGCATAAAAAAATAGTTTTGTGCAAATTCTTATAAAATGCAGAACTGATGGATGCTCTGAATGCATCTGTCACACTAAAACAGGAAATAATGTTTTGAACAGAAAACTGACCCACATGAAAACCACACAGATTTTTAGCTTTCACTTCAGCAACAAGTGGAAAATATTTTCACAGATTTATGTCTGATTTGAAATGTATTTAAGGTCAAAACATCAATGCGTGGTGAAGATTTGATATAAATTCAAAGTTTGCATTTTAAAAACAGAGAGTTAATTATAGTACAACATCAAGTTACATTGATGGATTATTTCAACATCTTTCTCCACAGATGGGCCGTTCATACTCACTAACAAGGCCACTGGATTTTGTTTGGCGAAAAGGTCATCCCGCTGTCTAGACATGCGTTGGACGACTGGTGGACGGCTTTTCGTTCCCTCATCCAAAAAGTGCCTGGGAGCCCAGGGGAAAACTGTGGGCAGCGAAGTCAACTTCTATGACTGTGATGACAAGAGCGATCTCCAAAAGTGGGAATGCCGGAATGAGACGCTGCTCGCCCTCAAAGGGCAACAGCTCTACATTGAAATCAAATCCGATGAGACGGTCGCTCTCACCAAAACGGTTGGGCCCAGCAACTACCTCACAATCACGGGGACGGGAAGCGGCGCTTGTACAAGAACGTACAGAGGTGCAGTATGGAATGCTTCTGAAGAACGTGCAAACTTTCCTGTGTGAACGTTAGGGCACAAATTCAAGTTGTAAGTTTCACTTTCTTTTCCTTTAGAGTTTTACACTATTGAAGGGAATGCGTTTGGAAAGCTCTGCATGTTTCCTTTCCTCTACAAAGACCGGTGGTTTTCAGACTGCACGACGTTTGATCATTCAGGAAGGCGTCAGTGGTGTGCAGTTGAAACAAAATATGAGCGGGAACTCTGGGGTTACTGCCCATCTACTTGTAAGTACTTGATTTTATCCTCAGTATGAACAAAGTTGAGATAGCTATGCAAAATTAGCAAACACTCCAATTTTCCCTCTGTTTAAAGGTGTCAATATTCCATGAAATTGCTAAAATTGATTTTGTGTGAAATTATTATACAGTGCATATATTTGTGCAAGATATCACAAAGTGATAGCTAATTTCATTCCTGATAAAATTCTCATTCTGGGGGGGATGTTCCATGACAAAAGTAAGAAGTTTGCTTTGTGAGATTTTACAGACAAGAAGAAGGATGAGATGCATGTGCAAGCAGTGACGGTGCCAGGAATTTTTTGTTGGGGGAGCTGGGGGGGGGCTGGGGTAAAAGTTGGAGGGGCTCCACAAAATGTCGTTGAAATGAACAATATATAGTAAATTGCTTTATAAATACCAAGGTATATGTTTTAGTCACCAGTGCTCCTCTAAAATGTGGTATCAGTGCATACACAAATCACTTAGAATCACATGCTTTGTGATCCACAAACACAAATTTCTGATTTGTAAATTGTGTGTGGGTTTTTACAAATAAATGTTTATTTGCAAAACTGAAAATTCTGTTTGTGAAGGGTGATTCAGCATTGGTGGATCACCAAACACACACATTCATCACTTTGTTCAGTTATGCAATATTGAGACATTCTCAGCGCAAAACTGCAGTTGAGATCTACAAATATGTCAGTCGCTATTCACATTATTGGCAGAATTATTGGGGGGGAGCTTGGCTCATTATTGGGGGGCTTAAGCCCCCAAGCTCCTCCCTTGGTGCCACCACTGTGTGCAAAGTACAAAGTTCATGCAGTATTCAGTGGAAACTGCGAGCTCAAAAATGTCTGACAAATACAACAACAAAAAAAAAAGCAAAAAAATACATCTAATAAAATTACAGTATGATAGTCTTCCTACTGACTTATTTTGCTCAAACATTGTAACTGTAACTGTTTGTATTGAGTGCTTACACAGTAGAGCTGTGTGAATGTCTTACTTGTCTAGAAGATATCCAGCAAAACATTTTTGGAAAATTTGTTCAGGTTTTATCCTGATGCCTTCCCAAAGGGATCTGTGGAACATCAAAATTTGCGAACTGTTTCTTAAAAACCAAAAAAACAAACAAAACAAAAAAACAAAAAAAACAAAAAAAAAATTCTTTCAAAAATAAAAAAAATTGGTTGTTCAGTCTCAATTACGTGCCTCCTTGCCGACCGTAACATGTAGTGTAGCGGTTATGCATGAACCTTGACCAGCAAATTCTGCTATCTCCACCCAAAAGTGATCTGTGATGCCACAAAAGTGTATCATTGTGTCTTATGGCTGTGTTTCAAACCAAGTTAGTCAAAAATCACAAATAAATAAATATATGGTTTCAAGACAAGGAAAATTTTGGTCATGTTCTCAGTATAACGCTGAGAATCCTTTATGTGAATGCTAAGGAGCAAAATTATAGTAGTGTTGAACAAAATCGTTTATATGACCAAAACATTAAAAGAAAAAGAAAAAAGGAGTAACACCTTTAAGAAGGTAGAGTGGTTGTCAACACTTGTTAGTTAGTTGCTTTACCGGTGTGATTTTCAGCTGATTTACTCAAAACTACTGAAGTATAGTTATTATAATGCTTACTGAAATGATTCGGTCTGTATGAAGTAGAAATGAATATTCAGATGTAAGGTTCAGATTCTTTGATTTTTAAACTATTTTGGAGCATCCAAAATGGTAACTCACCACTTCCTGATGTACTTCACAGTAAAAGTACTATATGGTGAGAGCACCTCTACGACTTTACTCTGGAAATGCAACAGTTGATGTTAATGATGCAAAATTGGCCAAACCCTAAAACTCTGGAAAATTGGAATAAACAAACTTCAGCACATTGTTTCAGGATGTTGTGCAGGCATTATATATAATACACTCAACAAAAATATAAACGCAACACTTTTGGTTTTGCTCCCATTTTGTATAAGATGAACTCAAAGATCTAAAACTTTTTCCACATACACAATATCACCATTTCCCTCAAATATTGTTCACAAACCAGTCTAAATCTGTGATAGTGAGCACTTCTCCTTTGCTGAGATAATCCATCCCACCTCACAGGTGTGCCATATCAAGATGCTGATTAGACACCATGATTAGTGCACAGGTGTGCCTTAGACTGCCCACAATAAAAGGCCACTCTGAAAGGTGCAGTTTTGTTTTATTGGGGGGGGATACCAGTCAGTATCTGGTGTGACCACCATTTGCCTCATGCAGTGCAACACATCTCCTTCGCATAGAGTTGATCAGGTTGTCAATTGTGGCCTGTGGAATGTTGGTCCACTCCTCTTCAATGGCTGTGCGAAGTTGCTGGATATTGGCAGGAACTGGTACACGCTGTCGTATACGCTGGTCCAGAGCATCCCAAACATGCTCAATGGGTGACATGTCCGGTGAGTATGCCGGCCATGCAAGAACTGGGACATTTTCAGCTTCCAAGAATTGTGTACAGATCCTTGCAACATGGGGCCGTGCATTATCCTGCTGCAACATGAGGTGATGTTCTTGGATGTATGGCACAACAATGGGCCTCAGGATCTCGTCACGGTATCTCTGTGCATTCAAAATACCATCAATAAAATGCACCTGTGTTCTTCGTCCATAACAGACGCCTGCCCATACCATAACCCCACCGCCACCATGGGCCACTCGATTAAACAACACTGACATCAGAAAACCGCTCACCCACACGACGCCACACACGCTGTCTGCCATCTGCCCTGAACAGTGTGAACCGGTATTCATCCGTGAAGAGAACACCTCTCCAACGTGCCAAACACCAGCGAATGTGAGCATTTGCCCACTCAAGTCGGTTACGACGATGAACTGGAGTCAGGTTGAGACCCCAATGAGGACGACGAGCATGCAGATGAGCTTCCCTGAGACGGTTTCTGACAGTTTGTGCAGAAATTCTTTGGTTATGCAAACCGATTGTTTCAGCAGCTGTCCGAGTGGCTGGTCTCAGACGATCTTAGAGGTGAACATGCTGGATGTGGAGGTCTTGGGCTGGTGTGGTTACACGTGGTCTGCGGTTGTGAGGCTGGTTGGATGTACTGCCAAATTCTCTGAAACGCCTTTGCAGACGGCTTATGGTAGAGAAATGAACATTCAATACACGAGCAACAGCTCTGGTTGACATTCCTGTTGTCAGCATGCCAATTTCACGCTCCCTCAAATCTTGCGACATCTGTGGCATTGTGCTGTGTGATAAAACTGCACCTTTCCGAGTGGCCTTTTATTGTGGGCAGTCTAAGGCACAACTGTGCACTAATCATGGTGTCTAATCAGCATCTTGATATGGCACACCTGTGAGGTGGGATGGATTATCTCAGCAAAGGAGAAGTGCTCACTATCACAGATTTAGACTGGTTTGTGAACAATATTTGAGGGAAATGGTGATATTGTGTATGTGGAAAAAGTTTTAGATCTTTGAGTTCATCTCATACAAAATGGGAGCAAAACCAAAAGTGTTGCGTTTATATTTTTGTTGAGTGTATATATATATATATATATATATATATATATATATATATATATATATATATATATATATATATATATATATGTGTATGTATATATATATATATATATATATATATATGTATGTATATATATGGACCCAAGACGCCGTGAGATAACAGAGAACTTTCAGAAGAATTCGGGATCAGGAATTTATCCAGACATTCCACTGTTAAAGGAGATTTTGTAATGAATGAAGGTGCGGGCAGATTCGCATGTCGGGCCGGACCTGACCGCTGGGGGTCGCGACAGAAAAAACACCTCCGTTGGAAACCTTAACGGGCAAGTTGGAACATGCCCAAGCTGTTAAACAATTTCTCAGTTACTCACTTGTTGAAAGCCATCAAAAGCCGCCTGAATTTTACAAATGGTTTTCAACACGGAGGTGTTTTTCCTGTCGCGGCGCACACAGATTCGCTGAGTCGTCACAGAAACAACTCGGCGAATTTGCGCGCATGTCTTTCACTACAAAATGTCCTCAAACAATGGAATGTCCGCATAAAGTCCTCATGCCGGCCTCTTCTGAATCTTCTCTGTTCTCTCACGACGTCCTGGGTGAATTAAGCCTTAAATTAGGATGTTTTCAGGTCGAAACAGGCAGCCGACGGCGCCTGGAAGCGCTGCGCGACGTCCCGCTCCGTGGGAAGTCCTTACACCGACAGAAACACCCCATAATCACTCATCAGCCGTTAAACTTTTCACCGAAAACCAGCTTAATTTCTCGAATAGTGTCCACTCGGATATCCCTCACAGGTCCAGAAAAAATGTTGATAAAGCAACGCGCGCCGTCTCGAGCAGCGTGTGAAACAAAGGAATTCAGCCGAGAGGGCGGGACCACATCTCACTCAAGGCCTGCCCACAGGGAAATGACGTCACCGACACGCGTGGAAAAAACTCACACATGCGCACGAGGGTTCAAGCATGATTGGTGTAATCGCACGTCATTCAAATCCATATAGTTAAAAAAAAAATAAAAGTGTCGGTTTCTTATCTAATCGACCTCGTATATATATATATATAAATAAATAAATCACACCAATAAAACTATATATATATATATAGTTTTATTGGTGTGATTTATTTTTTTTTTTTTTGCGGTACTGGTTATCTTACGAGTTTGGTCTAAGAATTCCAACAAGTAATGATGAAACTGAAACATACTTTTCCTTTGTGTGCCGACATTGAATTTAATGAGATGGCATGTCTGCACGCATCTTAATATGGTTAAAAAACTAAAATAAATTATAAGTACTATAGAAATAGGTTTTCTAATAGGCCTCACTTTGTACAGTTGTCTTAAAAATAATAGCGTGCCTTGCACTTCACTTACTTAGAAATGATGCATACTATTTTGTTAAAAAGAGGATCATTTTTGGGATTCTGGACAGAATCCACACACACTGCTTCTGTGGGTCTCCAAGCTTCTTCTTACTGTTCTCACTTCACTGATGTTATTCTTTCATTGCACAATATTTGGTTCAGTTTCCAACTTCTCTGGAAGATGTTACTGCATTTTTGGTTCAGTTATTTTTTTAAAAAGTGTTTTGTACGACTTGCTCTCTCATTAGAATTTCCAAAGCAGATGGCCACCCACTGAGTCTGGTCTGCTTGATATTTCCTCCTGTTAAAATGGAGTTTTTCCTGTGTTATTGTTCTAAATGTACTTATTCGTAGGGTGGGTAAGGTGTAGTCCATACTCAGCAATTTGTACAGCAAATTGAACTGGCTGATTGCTTTCTAGCTGCAACCTTCCCCATATTAGATCTGAGCAGCCTGGAGTCTGCAAACCCTCCCTTCTCTGAAGTTACTTCACACACTTCATATTTAATTGAGCTATTTCTTTTTGGATTGGTAACTGCAGTTTGTGTGTGTGTGTGTATATATATATATATATATATATATATATATATATATATATATATATATATATATATATATATATATATATATATATATATACACATATGGGGCAGTTTGCATTTACTTTGTCTTTAATGTAAAAAAGTATTACGGTGCAGTTTGTCTTCATTTTCTGACTAAACTTATCCTACACCGATGATGTTTGAAGCTTTAGACAATACATCCTTCTAAATTGTAATCATTTTGTTGCAAACAACATTTCTAATGAGATTACTGTAATTCAAGACATTAGGTGTTAATTAAAAATTTAAGAAATAAATGGTTCCATGTTCCATATTTCATTGCACAGCTACAGAACACTGGAGGAGAAACCCTGTAACAGGAGCGGTTTTCCAGGTGAACACACAGTCAGCCCTGACGTGGTCGCAAGCAGATACCAGCTGCAAGCAGCAGGGGTCCACCCTGGTCAGCGTCAGTGATCCCCACGAGCAGGCCTTTGTGACAGGTGAGGTTGTGACACAGATGCGTACCGATGAGTACTGATCCAATGTCAGTTAGTACTAATCCATAACGTTTACTAATTTATAACTGAACAACTACAATTTGATGAAAGTGTTTCAAATGAAATTTATTACTTTATCATATAAATCTCTTCTCTCGTTTCACTTGGGATCATCATGGCAGATTTGTTACGAATCTGCATGTTGATTTGGCACAGGTTTTACACCAGGTGCCCTTCTTGATGCAATTCTATGTTACACGCAGAGTACACAGGGGTGACCTTGAACCCGGAACCAAGTGT
Source organism: Thalassophryne amazonica (assembly GCF_902500255.1). Lineage (NCBI taxonomy): Eukaryota > Metazoa > Chordata > Actinopteri > Batrachoidiformes > Batrachoididae > Thalassophryne > Thalassophryne amazonica. The sequence continues at coordinate 81,897,616 of NC_047114.1, read as the reverse complement.
ACTTAACCTCTTCGTCAACACACCTGCATGAAAAGCTATAAAAAATTAATTTACATTTAATTTAAAAATGTTAATACATGATTTGGCAACACAGTGGCTTAGTGGTTAGCACTGTTGCCTCACAGCTATAAAGCCATGGGTTCAATTCCCACCTCTGGCCTTTCTGTGTGGAGTTTGCATGTTCTCCCCATGTTTGCGTGGGTTCTCTCCAGGTGCTCCGGCTTCCTCCCACATCCAGTGATATGCAGGTTAGGTGGATTGGAAACTTTAAATTGTCCGTAGGTGTGCATGCGGGTGTGAATGTGTTCATTTGTCTATATGTGGCCCTGTGACAGACTGGCATCCTGTCCAGGGTGTACCCCACCTCACGCCCTATGACTGCTGTGATAAGCTCCAGCCCCTGCAACCCTTAATTGGAGTAAGTGGTTGAACATGAGTAAGTGAATACATGATTAAGCTGTTAAAAAAAGAATTCGAAAAAACAAATCCCTACTTTTACCAACTAAGGTTACATTATTCATCTTGTTTCAATGAGTCAGACTTTTGCATTATCATAATAATGACTTTTCTTTTTTGCAGTCAATTTCTAGAATTTTAATGAAATGATAAGTCAGTTATTTTGTAAAATCTGAAAAAATGCAACCTTCATAGAAAAAACTGAGTTGATTATGAAATGCTCTGAATACACACACACACACACACACACACACACACACACACACACACACACACACACACATATATATATATATATATATATATATATATATATATATATATATATATGTGTGTGTGTGTGTGTGTATGTGTGTGTGTATGTACTTGGATGTTGGAAGTGGTTTCCTTAAATTCATCATGAACATCTTTGATACAATAAACAGTCCAAAGATCAGTGTGAGTGTGTGCACAGAGAAAACACTGTAACATCAGATTAGCTCAGCACTAATATGAAATCTGTACTATGGCTGTAAAATGATGGATGAACTCAATAACCTCATGCACCTTAAACATAATCAGTATATCAATATAATATAGTTAATTTCAGGCTACATTAATATGGAACACTTGCTTAAAAACATAAAGAAAAACAATATATTTTAAAGCACACAGTAAATAAGTGTTTCAAGTTAATTTGGGAGGAATTTTGTACTTAAATGTGTATAAAGATTATATTTGATTAAAACACTTGTTGGTCTTTTTGTGCTCATGTTTTAAAACTTATGGTTGTAAAAGCACGTACACTGGATCACTTTCTTTTTGGATCAATTACACGTTTATCATGGAACTACTACATATTATTTTTTAATGTTATTTATGTATTTATTTGTCTCTCTCTACCACAAACACAACAATAGCACTTTTGGGATCAGAGAAATACAAACTTTGGATTGGCCTTGTACTGAACCAAGAAAGCGGTTGGCATTGGACTGATGGGAAGCCGTACCGTTACTTGAGGTGGAATTCTGGTGAGTGTTTTAAAAATAAATTCATTAAGATACCACACACAAATCAACAATTTTGGTAGGTGGGTGGGTGGTGGCTGTGATGGCAACCAGGTAAATGTATCCTTGATAAAAATGCATTAATTCATTCATTCATTTTCTGCTGCTTATCTGAGTCCAGGTCACAGTGGCAGCAGACCAGGCAACTCATCCCACACTTCCCTATCCTTGGGCAAATAATAATAATAACAACAAAATTTCTTTATATAGCATTTTGAGACAAAATTTTCAAAGAAAGGGGGAAAAAACAGGAAAGACAAGTCACAATTCAAACATAATAATAATAATAATAATAATAATAATAATAATAATAATAATTCAAAACAAACCAACCCAACCAACAAATATAAAAAGCACAAAATAAAATCATCTTCTCATTGCATACAAAATAAAATAAATATGTTTTAGAGTTGAGCAGTTAGCATAGGTCGCAGCTTTGCAGCACTGTAAAAGAAAAAAAAGAAGTTGTAATAACTCAGTAAGTTTTCTCAAAAAACATGTCAGATGTGATGACTTTAAGTTGAGGAAACTTAAAAATGTGCAGCTTTGTGTCTTTCATTTTCTCAACTTAAAAAACCAACACAAAACATACAAACAAACAAACAAAAACAGTGTATTTGTATAAACAAATGCTAAATGTGAAAATGTGGGTAAATCTGCAGGTTTTTATTTTATTGGGCTCGACTTAAGTATTACAACATGTGCCTCCATGAAATATACTGCAGGCCAATTAAATACTTATATTAAAACATAAAAATACATAAAGGGATAAATACCTCTATTATCTTGTAATGGTTCTTATTCCTGAGCTTTGGAATAGCTTAGGAAGGCACATAATAAATTTGAGTTGATAGATAGATAGATAGATAGATAGATAGATAGATAGATAGATAGATAGATAGATAGATAGATAGATAGATAGATAGATAGATAGATAGATAGATAGATAGATAGATTTAATGTATCATTAATGCATACACTGTAAAAAAAAAATCACTTGTTTTTAGGAAAACGTCCGGCAGCTGTGGTTGCCAGGGGAACTGTGTAAGAATGACAATGAATATGTAAATGATTTTACATAAAATATGTAAATTTTACAGTGTAAATTTGTTGTAATTTGATTGTCTATTTAGAAGATAATTCTCTGCAAAATGGTCACCTTACGTATCCTCAAAATGTAGTTTAAACAGACACATCACCTCTTTTTTCAAATCCTTAATTATCAGTATTTTACTTTATTTGTGAGAATTCTCATGTGTAAAATCTTACTGTATTGTACAGTTTTTTTGGTATTACAATTTGTCTGTGTTTAAACTCCAGTCATTTGTAAATTCTACAATGGTGTATGATTATTTTAACATATTTGTACTGTTAAATTCACAGTTCATCTTCATTCCACATTTAATACATTATTTCTGTAAATTTAACACTGCTCTGTGTTGTGATTTCACAGGTTTCCCCGTTAATTTCACAGACCTTTTTTACAGTGTAGGTAATAATTGATGTATAGGTATTAATGTAATTATTAAAACTTTTTATGTTGTGGCTGCTCGTGGCACAGCACTATCCCTACCGATCTCATCCTGCTCTCAGATGTTTTCTCAAATACAAAACAGTTACTTTTGATATGGCCAAATATTACAGAACAGCATAGGAAAGTGAATACAGCACGATATTTGAGATTTTAGAATTGATCATATTTTAAGATTTTTCTCAGGAGATCTTAATTTATTACTTGATGCGTTTTAGGAAACCCACTTCCAAACCCAGGACATAACTGTGCCCTGCTTGATTCATCGGTGCAATATACGTGGCAAAGCTCAAGCTGTGCCAAGAAGCTTGGCTACATCTGCTACAAAGATGGAGCACCACCACCTCAGATTCCAGGTATGCTGAGATACCTTCTCCCATTGTGTTTAAGCATCACACGTAGTTTTGCTATATCTTATCCTTTCTCTTTAGTTGAAACTGGATTTTGTCCAAGTCCCTGGATTCCTTACAACGGCCACTGCTTCCATCTTCACCGTACAAAGAAAAGTTGGTCTGAAGCTCAGAGAGAATGCCGTAAAGAAGGAGGAGACCTCGTGAGCATCCGAAATGTGGAGGACCAGAGCTTTGTCATCTCCCAGCTGGGATATGGTGAAGACAATTACATCTTACCTTAGCATAAAGATTAGAGCACAGACTCAATGCACTTTTATTGGCAAAATTATGATTTATCTTCTTATGACCAATGTGAGACCCAAAGAATTAAACAAATTGACTAATTAGCCCAAGCACATATCCGAAAAAAGTCGAAATTATCGAAATTTTGCAGAACAAGCTGAAATATTTAAGAAAGGTCCACTTTCATCAATGTAGACTTGAAACTTCCTGAACATCCCTCTTGTGGGCTTTTTCAAAATTTAAGAAATCATCCAACGTGGCAGCTGTTAAGATTTTGTGTGTGCGTGTGTGTGTGTGTGTGTGTGTGTGTGTGTGGTGTGAAAAATGTGAAACCTCACTGAAAGAAGAAAAAAATATGGAAGAAGAAATAATCTCAAGGGAAAAAGCAAGTGAGAATTCAATCAATATTACTTGAAGATTTACTTGAAACCTCTAGATGATCATTGTTGAGTTTCTCATGGCTTAATATATACATTTAGACACTTAAATTAGGTTTTTTACCTTTCCAGAACCAAAGATACGTCAAAGTAAGTGAAATGGTGGCCATTTTGGATGCCATCTTGAATTTTGAAAAAGTCACAAAGGGAATTTTCGAGGACTTTGGGTGTGTGATTCAACACATTTTTCTGAACCTATCCTGAAAGTTTCAGGTTTTCTTGCAAAATTTCCTTTTTCTAAACTAATATTCTTGAACTAAATAGACAAAGAACATAGAGCAACTGTTGTTTTATGCCGGATGTCCTTCCTGATGCAACTCTAGGTCCACCTAGAGAAACTTATAGCAAATGTCAAACTGAAAATATTAGTTGACAAAAAAAAAGAAATGGCAATTTTGATCAGTGATTAGCAGCCATTTGTCATCTAAATAACCCCTAATTAACTTGATGTAGCTTTTTTTAACCGTTAATTTTTTTTGTGATGTCATGATTAAAATTCCATTTGCTTCAATTCAATTTATTCACAAGTATACAACATTAAATCACAACATGCGTCACCCCAACATTATATAGATGAGTCAGGACTAGACTTTACCCACCCCATTAGCAAGCAGTTTGCCTACAGTGGTAACAAATAACAGTCTGCATTTTTTTTATTACAGGAAGAAACCTCAAGTAGATCAAACTCAGTGGGGTGACAATTTGCTCTGGCCATACTACAAAAACAAGCACCCCCCACCCCCCCCCCCAAAATACAAAAAAAAAAAAGAAAAACAACAGCAACACAAGACGATCTGAAATGTTGATTAATATGAATATATTTGAATCATCCAACAACCCAGCATTTACAGTATATGAAAAAAAAACCCACTTGAATTTTAATTACTTATTTACTTTTTGTGGTGATTTTGTAAAATCACAGTTATTATATTTCTTATAGGGTAATGGTTATATTAACAACATATTTCTTGGCAACACCCAAAGCACAACTTGTGCAAGTGTGCGAATACTTCATCTCCTGGTTTACCATGATTTCATTGTTATGTCCGCAGGGCCTACTGATGAGTTGTGGATTGGTCTGAATGACATAAAGACAGAAGGGCTGTTTGAGTGGAGCGATCACTCTACCGTCAGCTTCACAAGCTGGATGTACGGAGAACCCACCGTCTCCATGGACACAGAGGACTGTGTTGTCATCAAGGGACAGGTGAGTCGATGCACGTGCACATGATGATGTATATTCTAGTGCACCTATATGTACCCAAACAAAAACATAACCAAAACTGATTCAATAAGAGTTCATCAACATTCATTACAACAGACAAATAATCATTCATTTTTTTGAATCTAAATATCTGATTAAAGTATTACGTTATGAAGTATTCATGCATAGTTTTATTTCTTTAACTTAGAGCCTATTATTAGACTTAGATAATAATTCAAATTCCCTTTATTGAGGATCAGATGATTTATCAGGATCATTTATGATTTTTAAATAAATAATCATGTTACAAACTAACAAAATCTAGGTTTTATTTATTTATTGTTGTTTATTTGGTATTTAACAGACTTCCAGGTAAAAACCACAAATAATTTACGTTTTTATTATGATTATTATTATTATTATTATTATTATTGTATTAAAGCACCCAAGTTACTCTTTACAAAATCTTCCTCTTTTGCTTTAAAGCTTGTATTGACAAACAATGGTGGCCTTTGTGTACCTTATTCTTTACAAATTGCTTAAGAAAAAAGTCTTTCTTGGGTTCATTCTTTGCTCTAGAATGGGAACTGGGCCGACCGTGCATGTGATGAGAAATTAGGCTTCATCTGTATGAAAATGAGTGAGACACAACGTCCTGCAGAGGAAGTACAGCTGGACATCGGATGTCAAAGTGTGAGTAAACCTGCCATGCAATCAGTACAAGATAATGCCAAAAACAAGAAAAAAAGGAACTGCAGTATTTAAATGAAAACTCTAATCATAGCTGCTTTTGATCTAATCCAGGGCTGGAAAAGGCACGGATCCTACTGCTACTTTGTAGGATCGGAGACAAAGACCTTTGATGAAGCTAACGAAGCCTGCAAGAGTTCAGATTCATATATGGCTGATGTTCAAAGCGGGTAAGAACAGTTATTATCTCCATCATGTCATGCCGACCTCTCTGCAGACCTGTCACATCCTCACACACTGTGTTAGAGACCCTGCTAAATAGTTACTGTTTTACAATTTACTATTTTAAATGACTTTGTGAGAAAATCTGTGACTTTTCAGGGTGGATAATGCGTTCCTTGTAAGCTTGGTGGGAATAAGACCAGAAAAGTATTTCTGGCTCGGGCTCTCGAACCAGAAAAACATTGATAGTTTTGAGTGGACCAACACGGCTACTGTGAAGTTTACGCACTGGAATGCTCAAATGCCAGGTAAAGAAAATCTTTGACGCTCCACATGAAAAATGTGACAGAATCAACAGCATCAAAGTTAATATTTTGCAAAAAAAAAAAACCCTCAACAACACAAGGTTACCAGCAGGGATGTGTGGCCATGACAACTGGTATTTTTGCCGGCCTCTGGGATCTTCTGCCCTGCACCAATAAGGAGAAATACATCTGCAAGCAACTGGCACAGGGAGCGGTTTTAACTGAAGCACCACCGACTGTTACTCCACCTCAATGCGCTGATGGATGGTTTCGTGTGGGAACACGAAACTACTGCAGTAAGGTACAGTTACAACTAATTAAGTCCTGATCAGTACACTTACAGTGTGGACAGAAGTACAGAAGTCTATAGTCTACATACACTCATCAGACCAAATGCTGGACCAAATGATTGTAGAACTATCCTTAATAGTATACACACACACACACACACACACACACACACACACACACACACACACACACACACACACACACACACACACACACACACACACACACACACACACACACATATATATATATATATATCTTTTTGAGTGGACCTTCATTGCTTTTGTGAAGTTCACTCATTGGAATGCTCAAAAGAAAGGTAAGGAAATCGTTGAAGTTCCAGGTGCAAAATGTCACAGAAGCAACAGCATCAAAGCTGACCTTTTGCAACTTCCCCTTCAACAACACAAGGTCACTAGGAGGGATGCGTGGCCATGGCAACTGGTATATTTACAGGCCCTGGGTTCTTCTTTCCTGCACCAATAAGGAGAAATCATTCACACATTTTATGGATCCAAGCCATTTATCTGTAACTGATGTACAACTTGTGCAGTTATGCACATGGCACAAATATTCATCAATTTTTTTTTTAGCTGGCTGCGCCTCTTGTCTTGTTTTAGTTCTTCACAGGGCCACGTTCATCTGAGAAGACCTGGTTTGAAGCCAGAGATTACTGCAGGGCAATTGGAGGTGATCTGCTTAGCATCCACAGCAAATCAGAGCTACAGACTGGACGGTATGACCACCTTAAATACAGTTCAAGACTTCCAATTTCAGCACTGAAGTTAATTGTTATTAAAAAAGTAATGTCCCATATAAAAGATATGTCAGTTTCTATTGTTAGCACGCAGGGAAAAATTTGAAACATATTTATTTAAATCAAATGCGATTAATGCTAGTGGTCGTACAGACCCTGAGCTGACTGGAAACCTTCATTTACTTGTGTTTAATGTTCAGGTTTCAGTAGCCAACGGGGCAAATCAAGTAGAAACTTTGTTAGAAGTCAAAAACTCTGGCTACAGTGAGTAAAAGGCACACGGTGCATCTGGAAAGTATTCACAGCGCTTCACTTTTTCTGCATTTTTTATGTTAGAACTTTATTGCAAAAATGGATTAAATTCATTTTTTTCCTCAAAGTTCTACAGACAGTACCCCATAATGACGATGTAAAAAAGATTTTTTGAGATTTTTGCAAATTTATTAAAAAGAAAAAGTAAGAAACTACGTGTACATAAGTATTCACACCCTTTGCCATGAAGCTTAAAATTGAAATCAGATGCATCCTGTTTCCACTGATCATTATTGAGATGTTTCTACAGCTTAATTGGAGTCCACTTGGGGTAAATTCAGTTGATTTGACATGATTTGGAAAGTCACACACCTGTCTATATGTAAGGTCCCACAGTTGACAGTGCATGTCAGAGCACAAACCAAGCATGAAGTCAAAGGAATTGTCTGTAGAACTCAGAGACAGGATTGTGTGGAGGCACAAATCTGGGGAAGGGTACAGAAACATTTCTGCTGCTTTGAAGGTCCCAATCAGCACAGTGACCTCCATCATCCATAAATGGAAGAAGTTTGGAACCACCCGGATTCTTCCTCGCATTGGCCTTCCAACTAAACTGAGAGATTGGGGAGAAGGCATTAGTCAGGGACGTGACCAAAAATCTGATGGAATCTCAGTTTGCCAAAAGGCACCTGAAGGACTCTCAGACCACAAGAAACAAAATGCTCTGGTCTGATGAGACAAAGTTTGAACTCTTTGGTGTGAATGCCAGGTGTCAAAACCTGCTCCAGAGTGCTCTTGACCTCAAACTGGGGCAAAGGTTCATCTTTCAGCAGGACAATGACCCTAAACACACAGCCAAGATATCAAAGGAGTGGCTTCAGGACAAGTCTGTGAATGTCCTTGAGTGACCCAGGCAGAGCCCATACCTGTGAATACTTCTGTACATGCGATTTCTTAGTTTTTTTTAATTTAGAATAAATTTGCAAAATTAATAAAAAAATGTTGTCATTATGGGATGTTGTGTGTAGAATTTTAAGGGAAAAAAAATTAATTTACTCCATTTAGGAATAAGGCTGTAACATAACAAAATGTGGAAAAAGTGAAACACTGTGAATACTTTTCGGATGCACTGAATTTGTTCCATCCGCCCACTGAATCCATTTTCTATACCTGCTTACTCCAATTAAGGGTCAGCTGGGGGAGCTGGAGCCTATCCCAGCAGTCATATGGCTTAAGGAGGGGTACACCCTTGAATGGAGCAGCGGCTCGACTCCGAGCTCCTCAAGAGTGACCGAGCTCCTCACCCTATCTCTAAGGGAGCGCCCAGCCACCCTGCGGAGGAAACTCATCTCGGCCGCTTGTACTCGCGAACTCATTCTTTCGGTCATGAGCCAAATCTCATGACAATAGGTGAGTATTGGAACGTAGATTGATCGGTAAATCGAGAGCTTTGCCCCCCTACTCAGCTCTCTCTTCACCACGACGGTCCGATACAGCGACCGCATCACTGCAGATGCTGCACCGATCCGTCTATCGATCTCACGCTCCATCCGTCCCTCACTCGTGAACAAGACCCCGAGATACTTAAACTCCTCCACTTGAGGCAAGGACACTCCACCGACCTGAAGAGGGCAAAGCACCTTTTTCCGGTCGAGAACCATGGCCTCGGATTTGGAGGTGCTGATTCTCATCCCGGACGCTTCACACTCGGCTGCAAACCGCCCCAGTGCACGCTGAAAGTCCTGATTTGATGAAGCCAACAGAACCACATCGTCCGCAAACAGCAGAGACGAGATTCTGTGGTTCCCAAACCAGACCCCCTCTACACCCTGGCTGCGCCTAGAAATTCTGTCCATAAAAATAATGAACAGAACCGGTGACAAAGGGCAGCCCTGGCAGAGGCCAACGTGCACTGGAAACAGGTTTGTCTTACTACCGGCAATGTGAACCAAGCTCCTGCTGCGGTCGTACAGGGACCGGATAGCCCTTAGCAAAGGACCCCGGACCCCGTACTCCCGGAGCACCCCCCACAGGGTGCCCCGAGGGACACGGTCAAACCCCTTCTCCAGATCCACAAAACACATGTGGACTGGTAGGGCGAACTCCCATGAACCCTCGAGCACCCGATGGAGCGTGTAGAGCTGGTCCAGTGTGCTGCGACCAGGACGAAAACCACACTGCTCCTCCTGAATCCGAGGTTCAACCATCGGTCGAATTCTCCTCTCCAGTACTCTGGAATAGACCTTACCGGGGAGGCTGAGGAGTGTGATCCCCCTGTAGTTGGAACACACCCTCCGGTCCCCCTTCTTAAACAGAGGGACCACCACCCCGGACTGCCAATCCAGAGGCACTGTCCTCGATGGCCACGCGATGTTGCAGAGGCGTGTCAGCCAAGCCAGAGACTTGAGGTACTCAGGACGGATTTCATCCACCCCAGGAGCCTTGCCACCGAGGAGCTTTCTAACCACCTCAGTGACTTCAGCCTGGGTAATGGATGAGTCTGCCTCTGAGTTCCCAGTCTCTGCTTCCTCTTCAGAAGACGTGACGATGGGATTGAGGAGATCCTTGAAGTATTCCTTCCACTGCCCGACAACATCCCCAGTCAGAGTCAACAGCTCCCCACCCGCACCGTAGACAGTGCTGGTGGAGAGCTGCTTCTGCATCCTGAGGTGTCGGACAGTTTGCCAGAATTTCTTTGAGGCCGACCGATAGTCCTCCTCCATGGCCTCCCCGAACTCCTCCCAGACCTGAGTTTTTGCCTCTGCGACTGCACGGGCTGCGGCACGCTTGGCCTGCCGGGACCTGTCAGCTGCCTCCGGGGTCCCACCTATCAAATAAGACAAGTAGGACTCCTTCTTCAGCTTCACAGCATCCCTTACTTCCGGCGTCCACCACCGGGTTTGTGACCACAGCTACGAGTGGCCGCATCGACAATGGAGGTGGAGAACATGGTCCACTCGGACTCCATGTCTCCAACCTCCCCCGGGATCTGGGAGAAGCTCTCCCGGAGGTGGGAGTTGAAGACCTCGCTGACAGAGGGTTCCGCCAGTCGTTCCCAGCAGACCCTCACAATACGTTTGGGCCCGCCAGGTCTGACCGGCTTCATCCCCTCCCAGCGGATCCGACTCACCACCAGGTGGTGATCGGTCAACAGCTCAGCCCCTCTCTTCACTCGAGTGTCCGAGACACGTGGCCGAAGGTCAGATGATACGACTACAAAGTCGATCATCGACCTCCGGCTCAGGGTGTCCTGGTGCCACATGCACTTATGGACACCCTTGTGCTCGAACATGGTGTTCGTGGCACCATGCACACACACTTACAGACTATTTAAAATTTCACTTCACTGCATGTCTTTAGTTGTGGGAGGAAGCCGGAGCGCCTGGAGAGAACCCACACAAACATGGGGAGAACATGCAAACTCTACATAGAAAGGCCACAGGTGGGAACTGATCCCATGACCTTCTTGCTGTGAGGCAACAGTGCTAACCACTCATCCACCGTGCTGCCTTCCGTCTAAACCAGTTAAGTCCAAGTAGTTCAGCTCTTCAGGCAGATACTTGAGCAAATCAGTGAAATCAGTGGTTTTAGGCAGAAGCATGCAGGTCACTTTTACTCAGTGAAGCCGGGGTATTCCACCTCTCATGTTCATTTAGATACAGTTGACGTAACGACTTTCCTTTCACACTGCAGATAACTTCTTCCTTTTGATACAGACTCTGGAACAATGCTTCAAACAATGGGTGTGGCAACATTTTCGAAACATTCCGGCACATTATTTGAGTTTGCTCTCACTGATTTGCACTGCCATTGACAGGTTTTGTCAACCCCATCCACATGCACTGTCCATTCTTTAATAACAGTTTGACCTGCCGTTGTATATTTCGTCTCTGCTACTCTGGCTTGAGATTTCACATATCAGTAAAATCAGTGTCTATGATAACAATTAAGAAAATGCATAAATTTTGCAACTCAGTCTCATGCTTTTTCCCCCCTTAACCCTCACCCCAAATATTGTGGTACCATCACAAACTAATAGATTAAATCAATTTTCATGATGCCATCATGAAATGTCATGAGATTGGGTTGAAATTTTGGCTTAGATAATATCACTTACTCACTCATCTTCAACCGCTTATGCAGGATCGGGTCACGGGGGGCTTAAACAATATGCCTTAACTAATAATAATAGTGCCATTTATGTGATGGGACCCACAGGCATGGGAAAGCTTGGATAGGACTTCGTGTTTCTGACTCAAACTCTGGTTATACTTGGAGCGATGGAACCCCAGTGAGTATATTCTACCTTCATGACTAATTTGATAATCTAACTTTTTTCCATCATTATTATTTACTTTCTATTACCAGTGAACCCATAAGCATGTCCTTTTTTATTTTTATTTTTCATTTACAGCTAAATTTCCAGCACTGGCAGGAAGGGGAGCCTAACAATTTTAATAACGCAGAATCTTGTGTTGAGTTCAGGATGTATCACTGGGATGAAAGCGGCTCTTGGAATGACGTACACTGTGAGAGTTACAATGACTGGCTCTGTCAGATCCGTGCAGGTATAGTGGAGAAAATGTGGCTTGTATTAAATGTGTGCCTTCTAAAGCTGTGGCACCCAATCTTTGATCCTGGTTCCCCAAGGCTGTGGACAAAAGAATGAGGTCTTCTGTCGGAAAAAGGGTGGCTTGTCCCCTCTGTGTCAGAGGAGAGTTAATTTCCACACTCTTGTTTACGAGTGTGAGTAAGATGGAGCACGAGACTGGCAGACAGATTTACGCTCCTAGCCTCACCTAGTGTGCCTTGATAGAGTGCCAACATGATGAGTAAAAAAGAAAAAACTGGTCACGTGACTCATCGTGCCATCTTGGGTTCAAAATAGCATTCACGGTTAATCTGTCTGCATGTAAATCCAGCTATTTTATTTATTTATTTGCTGAAAATGCCGGGTTGCTGTGCATTTGGGGCACAAATAGACACAGCAAGGCTTCAACATGTACAGATTTCCTTCAGATCTGAACAGAAGAAGAATTTGGGAAAATAAAGTCAACTGTGTGGGTTGGAAGCGTCTTCATCATCAAAGCTTTGAGAGGCAAATTTATTGTTCAGTCCCATGTACAGTAAAACTCACCTAAACCGTCATCATATAAACCAGATATTCGCAGTCACCAGACAAAAAAAGTCCCAAGTTGGGACGTTGTGTAAAATGTAAATAAAAACAGAATACAATGATTTGCAAATCCTCCTCAATCTATATTCAATTGAATACACCACAAAGACAAGATATTTAATGTTCAAACTGCTAAACTTTATTGTTTTTGTGCAAATATTTGCTCATTTTGAAATGGATGCCTGCAACACATTTCAAAAAAGCTGGGACAGTGGTATGTTTACCACTGTGTTACATCACCTTTCCTTCTAACAACACTCAGTAAGCGTTTGGGAACTGAGGACACTAATTGTTGAAGTTTTGTAGGTGGAGTTTTTTCCCATTCTTGCTTGATGTACGACTTCAGTTGTTCAACAGTCCGGGGTCTCCATGTCGTATTTAGCACTTCATAATGTGCCACACATTTTCAATGGGCAACAGGTCTGGACTGCAGGCAGGCCAGTCTAGTACCCGCACTCTTTTATGAAGCCACACTGTTGTAACACATGCAGAATGTGGCTTGGTGTTGTCTTGCAGAAATAAGCAGGGACGTCCCTGAAAAAAGACGTTGCTTGAATGGCAGCATGTGTGGCTCCAAAACCTGGTTGTATCTTTCAGCATTGATGGTGCCATCACATGAGCACTAACACACCCCCATACCATCACAGATGCTGGCTTTTGAACTTTGCGCTAGTAACAGTCTGGGTGGTCTTTTTCTTCTTTTGTCTGGAGGACACAATGTCCATGATTTCCAAAACCAATTTGAAATGTGGACTCATCAGACCACAGCACACTTTTCCACTTTGTGTCTGTCCATTTCTAATGAGCTCGGGCCCAGAGAAGGTGGCAGCATTTCTGGATGTTGTTGATGTTTGGCTTTTGCTTTGAATGGTAGAGTTTTAACTTGTACTTGTAGATGTAGTGACGAACTGTGTTAACTGACAATGGTTTTCTGAAGTTCTCCTGAACCCACGCAGTAAGATCCTTTACACAATGATGTCAGTTTTTAACGCAGTGTCACCTGAGGGATTGAAGGTCACGGGCATTAAATGTTGGTTTTCGCCCTTGCTGCTTACGTGTAGAAAGTTCTTCAGATTCTCTGAAGGTTCTGATTATATTATGGACTGTAGATAATGGAATCCCTAAATTCCTTGCAATTGAATGTTGAGAAACATTTCTTAAACTGTTTTTTTCATGCAGTTGTTCACAAAGTGGTGATCCTTGCCCCATCTTTTCTTGTGAACGGCTGAGCCTTTTGGGGATACTCCTTTTATACCCAATCATGACACTCACCTGTTTCCAATTAACCTGTTCACAGGTGGAATGTTCCAAACAGGTGTTCTTTGAGCATTCATCAACTTTCCCAGTCTTTTGTTGCCCCTGTCCCAGCTTTTTGAAATGTGTTGCAGGCATCCATTTCAAAATGAGCAAATACTTTCACCAAAACAAAAGTCTACAAGTTTGAACATTAAATATCTTGTCTTTGTGGTGTATTCAATTGAATATAGTTTGAAGAGGATTTGCAAATCAATGTATTCTGTTTTTATTTACTTCATCTGCCATCATATTATAGTAGTTTTTGCTGTGCGCACACTGATTACAAATGGATCAGAAAAGTCCAAAACACAGCACGAAGTCAGTAAAAGTGGAAAATGTACAACTTACCTTTGATTTGGAGGTGATGATTGAAGAAAGAAAAGCTTGTTGAGGGTCAAATTAGTCCAGAATAAATCATAATCCAGAGACGGAGAACTTTAAAACTGTCATGTCATTGCATGACACGGAGTTACAGAGCAGCAGCTGTATAAATCAGGTTTTAAATTAATTAAATAAATCATCATAAATTGTAAATTTATGTAAATTTCATCACTTAACTGATTTTATATTTATTTTGATAGTACCTGTACCTGGATGTGTTGCTGTTTGGGGTTAAATGATATTAAAAAATGTTGAAAACATTAAAGGTTCATTCAGTAGTTCAGTGCAGTTGGAACCAAAATGGTGCCATGTTCTGAGTTGACACCACTCTATCTGGGCACATTAGCCTCACCTATCATCATGAACTTTGGGTAATGACTTAAATAACAAAGTCACAGATACAAGCAATTAAAATGGCAAATAGACTGCAACTACACAGGACTGAATCAGAAGCTCAAAGTGCTTTACAATGATGCCTCACATTAACAGATGTCAGGATGCTGCCATGGAACGCACTCAACTGCTCAATGGAAGTAAACTGGGGATTAAGGGCCCTGCCCAAGGGCCCTTAGTAATTTTCCAGTCTGACGGGGATTTGAACTTACAATCATCTCATCTCAAACCCACTGCTTAACTGCGAAACAACACCTCCCGAAAATGAGATTAATACTGCTAATCTAATTCACATTAGATTACAAAGCAATTATTACTGATTTGATTAAGGGAAAAAATAGCCAAATTTGTATGTTTTGCTAACCTTTATTGTGTACATAATTTTCTTGATGATGTATTTGCAGGAGTGACTCCAAAGCCACCTCCAAATAACACTGCAACGGGTAAGCTTTCATTGAACAAACAGCAAAATAATAATGTTCTCTGCATCCTTTAATAATAAATTATAATCTTAAAAACTTAAACATAATAGGCTATGTTGATTTTTTTTTGTTTGTTTTGTTAATAAAGCATAATCTTAAAGTATTGTAATTTATATATTTTTTTCTTAAAGTTGTTATATTACAATACCCAGGTTAAAGAAAGAAAGAAAGAAAGAAACAAAGAAAAGCTAAACCTGGGTATTGTATGTTAGCGAATTTAAAAAAGAAGAGCACAGTTAATAAAATTTGTTTCGACAGTCGTTACAGGCTTTAGTCCACACCAGTGCAGTCTGTGATAGTCATCTATTTTACTGTACAGCTCATTTATATTTTTGATCTCTACAACTCAAATCAAATAATTTAATCAGGACACACGTGTTACTGGAAAACACATATCATGGTATGTATGGGTTATTCATTTTTTGAAATTACATACAGATAAAGACAAAAATACCAGCTCCCCGCCCCACCCCACACACGAAACTGAATGTTTTCTTCAAATTTTCACAAGTGCTTTTTTAACAGAGCAAGGAATTTTCAACACATTTCCAAATATCTGAGTTTAATTTTTGGATGCTTACCTTGTTTTACTTTGGACACAGAAACAAAATTGTTTCATAGAAACCTTTGAAAAAAAAAAAAAATCATAGGGGGCTAATAATAACAATAACAATGCTTTGGACACAGAATAAAATTGTTAAAACTCAGTGTGTGAAAAAATCTAAAATGATTCAATGTACATATTTCTGATACCTTTCCAGAACACAATATGACATCCGATGGCTGGTATGTGTGGAGGGGAAATCAGTATTATATCAACACCATGTCAATGGCAGCGGAGGATGCGCGCCACTACTGCCAACAGAAACATGGCGACTTGGTTGTCATTAACAGTGAAGCTGAAAGTGTCTTTCTGTGGAAACTGGTATGTACTTCCTGGACTGCTAAGTCCATTCTTTCAGGTTCAACATATTTGACTGACCCAGAATAAAAGCTATAGTTCTTAAAGTGTCTATGTGTGTGCATACAGATATCCAGAAACTACGGGATGTATTACATAGGTTTGAAGGTGGATTATGATCGATCACTCTGGTGAGTATGTTACAGTAGAAATATGGATGTGTCTTAAATTAAATGTAAGACAGCAGACTGAAATGCCTCTCACCCTAAAAACCCTGTCAATAATTCTTATCATTACTGGTTTATATGTAGGCTGGTTATACTGTTGCATTATTTGCTTCAGTCTAAATGTTTGGAGTTCTGAGGGGACATACTCGTTCCATGCGCTGCATCGTTGAACCACCGTGGGTCCTGAATAGCAATCATACAGGCATCCATTCAATCCACCCAATCCCCTCAAAAGCACCCATCTATCTGCCACAGCCAGGTGCAATGTGGACATCACCTTGGACCTTTTCAGTTGCTGTGGTCCTCAACACCAGGGTGCTGGATCATATATGGAGAGAAACACGCCACATGGCTAAAATGTTGTTGCTGATGTTACCTCACAATGCAAGTGTGCAACTGATCTGAGTTTGCTTAGGTAATCGTTCATTTGGCACAGAGTTTTTTTTCTTTTTCGTGGTACCCAAGGATCCTCAGAAGAGACATGGTATCAAGGATATCCATGACTTGTCAATGTCCAAGTCTCATAACCATCCAGTACCACAGGAAGCACCGGGACCATAAAGACTTCATTCATTCATTAATTGTTGCTTATCCGGTCTTGGTAGCAGCTCAACCCACACTTCTTTGTCCTCAGCCAAGTCGTCTAACACTTCCTGGGGGATCCCAAGCCATCTGGGAAATATAATCCCTCCAGTGTTTCCTGGGCCTTGCCTGAGGCCAGTTAGATGTGCCTGGAAGACCTCCCTAGGGAGACAACCAGGGGCAGGCATCCTTATCAGTTGCCCGAACCTCCTCAGGTGGGTCTGTTCGATGTGAAGAGGCAGTGGCTGCAGTTTGAGTCACTTCCTGCATATTTGAGCTTCTCACTCTGTCCCTGATTGTAAGCCAGTTGCCTGAGCAGCTTCCTCAGCATCCTCCTCTCTGACACTTCCACCACAGACTCCAGGTCAACCCCCAGGACAGAGTCAGCTCTCCTGATGAAGCATACAAAGCTGTGTGAAGCCAAAAACAACGTTTGACAATTCTTGATGTGAACGGCTCTCTTTGTGATCTCAACAAGAACAGAAGAAAGACTCAAGAAACTCAAATGTGATACAGGCAATTGGATGTTTAATGACCTGTCATTTCAAACTTGTGGAACTTGAGAATATTGAAGCATACAAACTCACGTGAAGCCAGAAGCAACCTCAGGCAGCAGGACAATATTCTACTGTATCTGGAATATTGTCCTTACTCTTTTTATTGTTTATGACTTAGTTTGTCCAGTCTTGTTTCCACTTATATGATATATAACAATCATAGTTCACCTCTATGGTGATTCATAGGTGACTATACTGTATGTGATAGAGAGAACTAAAGGGGAAGAAGTCAGCGAGTCTGCCCCTTCTCCACACAACACCGCAGCACCTCTTTACAAACCAATTATGACGTCCAGCAACTTATTTTTAATCCCACAAATTCTCAGACTGTCCCACAAAACAGCCCATCAGCAAAATCAAACACTTTGAGAAAATCAGCAACATGCAAAGAGGAGTTTTTCCACTTTTCTATGACAAGTTAATGGCATCTGAGAGCGTGTTTGTTATTCATCACGTACAGAAATTATTTTCATAAATTAATGTTCCCTCATTTGTGCAACATTCAAGGTGGATGGATGGATCTTCAGTGGTATTTCGGAGATGGGATGAAAATCAGCCAGATTTTACCAGCTATGATGAAAACTGTGTTGCTATGACTTACTATATGGGTGAGTAACCTACAAGGTAGAAACTCAAACTACATCATAAATGGCCAGATCTCTCACTTTATTCTGTGTTTGGCCTGAATTAGATGCTCAATCTTGCAGTTAAAAAAATAATTAAAAAACGAACAAAAAAATGTAAACAACTTCACTAATTATGTCTTTACTCCACTTGCAGGTTTCTGGTCAAACTATAATTGTGGTAAAGAATGTCAATCCATCTGTAAACGCAGTATGTCAGCGCCTGTCAACACAACTGCAGCCCCCACAGTGCCCCCTAAAGGCGGTTGCCCTCTGGCATGGAAAAAGTTTGATTCAAAGGTCAGAAATCACAATAATTAGCTGTGGAAATAATAATTATAAAATGCAAGGGACAATCATTAGGGCCCCTTCAGACATAGTGGGAATTTGGTTGGATTATGGCGAAACAGTGCAAAACAGTTCGAATTAGTGAACCACAAGAACATTGCGCAGATGGGCAGGCGTGTACGATCCTGCAGTGAAGATTTTGTGCAATGTCCAATGTGGAATGTGGAAATCACGATAATTAGCTGTGAAAATAATAATAATAATTATAAAATACAAGGAACAATCATTCGGGCCCCTTCACACATAGTGCAAAAATTTGGTTGGATTACGGCGAAACAGTACAAAACAGTTGAAATTAGTGAACCATGAGAACATCGCGCAGACGGGCAGACGTGTATGATCCCGCTGCGAAGGTTTTGTGCACGCTTGTGCACAAACACAGTGTGAGCAACTGGAGCAAGTGTAACCACATGCGTGAGTAGGATGAGTCAGATTTGGAAAAACAGGTTTGAACGTTATCTGGCTAGAAAGCAATCCAGAACAATTAAAGACTAATCCTGGGAAGAAATGAAATGAAATGAAAGAAAAAAAATTACATGACACAGAAGTTAGTAAAAGCTATTGTTTGGTTGCTTTGTTCTTACTTTTGTTTCTTACTTGCAGTGTTACAACTTTGTGACGAACCGGAAGACCACCTGGGAGGATGCAAGAGCGCAATGCATTTCCATAGGAGGGACTTTAGTCTCCATTACTTCGAGGCGCATTCAAAGTTTGTTTGTTTTTTTGGTATAATGCACGACATGTAAAAAAGCCTCAAGATGTGATTTTTTTTTTTGAAAATCGTAAAATTACTTGTTGAAGCCAAATTCATGTTTCATTTTTTATATTTAGCCAGAATCTAAAACAAGTTGATGATAATATTTTGATTCAATCTATGCTTTTCAGCATTTTTGATTGCTCAGTTGGCGGAGGCAGCCAGTACAAACTTGTGGATTGGTTTGAACAGTATCAAAGGCGAAGGCTTTTACTGGAGTGATGGAAAACAACGGAAGTACACCAACTGGGGCAATTCTGTAAGTATTCTTTGAAACCTTGTCACCTAATTTGGATCAAACAACTGTCAAAATGACAGAAGATGCACAAGACTAAATTGTATGTTGATTAAAAATATTTGTTAATTTTTATTGTTATTTTTTAGGGAAATCGACGCTACCAAGGAAGCTTTTATCAAAGATGGAATGAGGTTAGGCAACTCACAACTGATTGCACCATGCACAAAAATTTGATATCAAAGAATAACTGATATGAGGAATAGTTTATTGTATCTTTACAGTCACCTGGTTGCAAACAACCAAATCTTCAAAGATCTTCTAATCTTAAATGTGATGGGCAGATGCAGAGGTTTAAGGCCCCATGCTGAACCTAATGTGGCAGATGGCTCCGCTACAGTTTAGTTTATCTTAAATTTTGTTCCTGTTAATAAAGAGGTTTTTTGTTTTTTTTGCCTTACGACTGTTGCCAAGTACTCCCTCTTGGGGAAATACAGAGGATATACAAATTATATAGTACTGCTCTCTAAAGTGCATTGAAAATACTACATTATAATGAAAATATAATGACCCCGATTATAAAATGTCTCCCCCTTTTCAAGATAAATGTTTGGAAACTTTTGGAAGATCAGATCTTATTTTTTAATAAAGAAAATAGTTTTATTTGAAAATATAGCTTTTTGACCATGGATTACATATTAAAGATATTTTTTTTTGTGGCTACATATTTCTTAACTGCTTGAGAGTTGTTTGATAACTCTGCTACATTTATGACCACAAGTTTAAAGTTTGCATTATAATGTCTCATTTTCTGGCTAAGTACTTAGTTTTGAGTTGTTTTCTTTCCAAGACTGTTACTGTGTACCTCCATCATGTAGCACTGCAAGACAGATAGAATCCTAGGTAGCACCCTCATTCCACAGGCATTTGGCGTCACCTGCTATTGCAAATGTATTTGATGCAAAATGCTCATCCAAGAATATGAGATGATCCCATTTTTGTCAGATGTATTCCAAGGAAAGCCATCAAACAAACAAATAAAAAGCAGTCTTATAGTCACAACAACACTGCAATATCTGCTGTGATTTTACTTGACATACTGTCCAATATGCCAACATCTGCAGCTAAACATAAATCAACACAAAGTTAAAACAAATCCACCCCAATTAAATTGGAATCAACTAGGCATCATGATTATATATACCATATTGGTCACAGGTTTGGACATGGATCGGCCAATCCTTGCAAAATTCTCTGAACAAATACAGGACAAATACATTGACAAATTCATGGTAGGAAATTTTTTTCTGATTAAAATGAGAAAAATGGCACACAAAAATATATGCCCGGGGTCATTAATGACCCCTCTTGGTCGCTTGAGGGTTAAAATTACAATAGTGAAATTTTAGCAGGTCAAGTTTAAATAGAGTAAATTATTAAAAGAACAAATCAGCACATTTTAAGTCTTGTAGTTTTAGTTTTCCTGTGCCTTGCTTTTAATAACCCTTCTCTTTGTCCATTACTAGGAACAATGTGTTTTGGTGACCAACAATCCTTTGCTTGGCATTGGCAAATGGATAATAAAGTCCTGCAATGACACCAATGGATTTATTTGTCATCGAAATGTTGGTGAGCTCATAAATCCCACCTTTATTAATTGCCTGGTGCTGAAAGATAAAATTAATGGTCCAGAAAGAAGGCATTTGTTTAGGAATTTAGGTACAGTACATCGGATGTAGAATCCAGGATTCTACATCAGAAAGAAACATATTTAGCCGATTGCTGCCTTCAGGTTGGGAGTGAGCTGTCGCTTTATGTAAATAAGATTAATTTCATGAGGTTTTGTTCACAAAAAGGCCACTATATTAGCAGATGGATAGTTGCACCTAAAATACTAATGTTACAGCAAAACATTGTAACGAAGGGGGAGTTGACTGTGCAACTAAAACAATCAGCGCTTGATGTATGGCCACCAACACTGATTAAAGAGTGAAAGAGTGAAGCTGCAGATACAGTGACCTTTTTAAGGGGTTGGTAAGGTTAAAACTTACTTGTGTGAAGCGCCGTGAGGTAGCTTTGTTGTGATTTGGTGCTATATAAATGAATGAATGGTGCTATATAAATGAAATAAATTGAACTGAAAATAAGGTGGCTGGGCATACTTTATACTTTATTGATCTCACAGTGGAGAAATTATGTTTACACTCCAGTTACCTCAGACAGCAATTAGTCCACAATTATTACTTGTTTACCGTAATAATGGCACACATCAGAATTAAAGACAGCACATACACATTTGACATTGTTTATGTGCACTAAGTTTGAAGAAGTCTGTTATCCGAATTGAGGCAAGTGGCTGAAGGCCACACAGCAACCCTGAGATGCACCGCCGTCAGCTTGGGGGTAATAACGGGGGCTGCAGCTAAAACTGCACCGCCCCCGCCGAAGGGGAAAGGAGTGACGTGAGCCGGATAGGAGGGGGTGGGGGAGGGAATGGAGCATGCTTCAGTCCTGTGAAAAGCAGTTTATTGTCTTTGTGAGATAAGAAACTATGGAGTTAAAATTGTCTCATTAATATTTGTAAATGCACACAGGGTGATCTACAAATAATCATTGATTTGCAAATGTGTTCATATCCACAAATGCAAATTTCATATTTGTAACTTGTAAACTGGTCTTTGCAAATAATGTTGTATTTGCAAATATAAAACTTAATTTATAAAAAAAAAAAAATTACATTTGTAAAACTGGAAATTGTATTTGTGAATTGAGTTTCAGCATTTGTGGATCACCAATTACACGCATTCATCGCTTTCCTCTGCGACGTCATTTTGAGACATTCTTTTCGCAAACACAGATCCACAAACAAATGCCAACTGATTCACAAATACACACGCACACTGGATATCCACTAGATGGCAGTGTGGTTCCATTCATTTATGTGGCAAGCTGAAACTATATGCTCCCGGATGACTCTTTAATCGTGATCGTTACTGAGTATTTAAAATGCTTATCGCAAAGCGTTCTTTTTTTTACGACATAATGCAAGTTTTATAAGTCCGCGGACACTGATCTGTGTGTTACAGATACAAATCAGTTTCCTCGGATCCGCGGAGCCTGACTGTTGCGATAGTTGTCGTAAAGCGGGACTGGTTGGTTGCTGCGGTGACGCTGTGTGGCTCCTGTGCGAAGCTTAGCTAAATGTAGCAACTTTTAGAACTTTCAAGTTTTTAAAAGAAGAATTTTGTAGCATGTCTATGTCATGGAGCACGCACAGGCGCAATGCTGTTTAATACGCTTATTTGAACCACTGCGTTAAACAGTACAACACTAACACCCCCATCCCCCTTTCCCATGATGAAATCCGCGGACACATAATTTTAAAAAATAATTCAGCTTGCCACATCAATGAATGGAACCACACTGCCAACTAGTGGATATCCAGTGTGCATGTGTATTTGTGAATCAGTCAGCATTTGTTTGTGGATCTGTGTTCGCGAAA
Source organism: Thalassophryne amazonica (assembly GCF_902500255.1). Taxonomy (NCBI): domain Eukaryota; kingdom Metazoa; phylum Chordata; class Actinopteri; order Batrachoidiformes; family Batrachoididae; genus Thalassophryne; species Thalassophryne amazonica. The sequence continues at coordinate 81,874,333 of NC_047114.1, read as the reverse complement.
AAAATGTCTCAAAATGACGTCGCAGAGGAAAGCGATGAATGTGTTGTGTGGGCCGCCAGAAGAGGAGGTACTGCTGGCCCACCACCAGAGGGCGCCCTGTCTGGAGTGCGGGCTCCAGGCACCAGAGGGCGCAGCCGCCTCACAGGAGCAGCCAGGGTGACAGCTGTCACGCATCACCTGCAACAGCTGTTACCAATCATCTGATCGGCAGGAGTATATCAGCAGGACGACGTCTCCACCTCTTTGCCGAGATATCGTTCTACCTGGAAGGTAATATTCTCAGCTGACTGCTTGACAGTAACCTTTTGTGATTTTTGTGAGTGATAGCAGACTTTTTCTCCAACGAGAGGTGGAGGTAGCTTCCCTGCCGTGCAGGTTGCTGGGTGCAAACGCGCCCACGTTTAATTGTGTTCTTGTTCCTCGCCAGCAGTACCAGGTCCGACACGCGGAGGCAGTGGCCACCTGGGGGTTCGGGACTTGGCGGCTCCAGTATTCCCGGGGTCTGGTGGCGGAGGAAATCGTGTGGTTCCGGTTCTGCTTTGGACAGGCGTCTCCTATCTTCGAGCCTGCCCACACGACACCTTTGTGAATTGACTCTGGTCTATTGTTGGAATCTTTTGTATTTGTTGTGCACATTCACAACAGTAAAGTGTTGTTATTTGACCTGCTCCATTGTCCGTTCATTTGCGCCCCCTGTTGTGGGTCCGTGTACCTACACTTTCCCAACAGGATATCTCGGCCAACGTCATGGATCCCGAGGGGCGTCAACCGGCTGTTGAACGGCCAATGGAAGAACAGGGCGCACAGGCGTCCGCAGGAGGAATGATCGGTGAGTTGCAGCGGATCCTCACCACTTTCACGGCTCAGTTGGATTTAATGACCGAGCAGAACGTCCTCCTTAACCGCAGGGTGGAGGCTCTCGCCGCGCAGGTGGAGGCGCGCCCTCAGGGCGCTGCTGCGGCTCTCCCTCCTGTCGACCCTGTGCGTAACAGTGACGTTCCACAGGTCGTTCAACAACCCCTCCCACCTTCCCCTGAAGCATACATAAGCCCTCCAGAGCCGTACGGGGGTTGTGTGGAGACATGCGCGGACTTTCTTATGCAGTGTTCGCTCGTCTTCGCACAACGTCCCGTCATGTACGCGACTGATGCTAGTAAGATATCTTATGTAATTAATCTGCTTCGCGGCAAGGCACGCGCTTGGGCTACAGCGCTTTGGGAGCAAAATTCACGGCTCCTTCTGACATATGATGGGTTTGTGAGGGAGTTCAGAACAGTGTTCGATCACCCAAATAGAGGAGAGACCGCTTCAGCCGTGCTGCTGTCAATGAGACAGGGGCGCCGGAGCGCAGCTGCTTATGCAGTCGACTTCCGCATCGCGGCTGCGAGGTCCGGCTGGAATAGCACTGCCCTCCGCGCCGCCTTCGTAAACGGACTGTCATTGGTCCTGAAGGAGCTCCTGGTGGCCAAGGACGAACCGCGGGATTTAGATGGGCTTATTGATCTCGTTATACGATTAGACAATCGGTTAGAGGAACACCGTCGGGAGCGAGGCGAAGGACGTGACCGGATACGCGCCGCCCCTCTCCCTTCCGGGTTCGAAAAGGGGCCGCCCTCCCCACGCTCCACAGCCGCAGCGCTTTGTGGGGCAACAGCTCCCCCTGTTGACGTTGTTAGGGAAATGCACAGGGCCAAAATGGGGAGGCTGATCCGTGGAGAGTGTTTTCTCTGCAGCTCAACAGAGCACACACAGAGAGACTGCCCCAAACGGCCAAAACGTCAACACTCGCCCTTAGAGACTGGGCTAAGGGGGGGCCAAGACATTCACGTGAGACACACACAAATTACCACACGACTCCCAGTCACAATCCTGAGCGGGGATTTAACCCTTCAAGCCCGATCACTGGTGGACACGGGGTCAGAAGGGAATCTGCTAGACAGCAGATGGGCAAAGGAGGTAGGGCTCCCTCTGGTGGCGCTTCCTACGCCATTGCAGGTGCGGGCACTAGATGGCACCCTCCTCCCTTTACTCACACACAAGACACAACCAGTAACTCTGGTGGTGTCTGGAAACCACCGGGAGGAGATTGAGTTTTTTGTAACTCCTTCTACCTCCCGCGTGATTTTGGGCATCCCATGGATGTTAAAGCACAATCCCCGGATCGATTGGCCGTCTGGGGTGGTGGTTCAGTGGAGCGAAACCTGCCATCGGGTGTGTTTAGGATCCTCGGTTCCTCCCAGTTCCCAGGCTAAGGAGGAGGTCAAAGTCCCTCCCAATCTGACGGCAGTGCCGGTTGAGTACCACGATCTTGCTCACGTCTTCAGCAAGGATCTGGCACTCACCCTTCCCCCGCACCGTCCGTACGATTGTGCCATTGATTTGGTTCCAGGTGCTGAGTTCCCGTCCAGCAGGCTGTACAACCTCTCACGACCTGAGCGCGAATCAATGGAGACCTACATCCGGGACTCATTAGCTGCCGGGCTGATCCGGAACTCCACCTCCCCGATGGGGGCAGGTTTCTTTTTTGTGGGCAAGAAAGATGGCGGACTTCGTCCATGTATTGATTACAGGGGGCTGAATGAGATTACGGTTCGCAACCGATACCCGTTGCCATTATTAGATTCCGTGTTCACCCCCCTGCATGGAGCCAAAATCTTTACTAAGCTGGATCTTAGAAATGCGTATCACCTGGTTCGGATCCGGAAGGGAGACGAATGGAAGACGGCATTCAACACCCCATTAGGTCACTTTGAGTACCTGGTCATGCTGTTTGGCCTCACAAACGCCCCCGCAACGTTCCAAGCATTAGTTAATGATGTCTTGTGGGATTTCCTGCACCGATTCGTCTTCGTATATCTAGACGATATACTCATCTTTTCCCCGGATCCTGAGACTCATGTCCGGCATGTACGTCAGGTCCTGCAGCGGTTGTTGGAGAACTGGCTGTTTGTGAAGGGCGAGAAGTGTGAGTTTCACCGCACATCTTTGTCCTTCCTGGGGTTTATCATCTCCCCCAACTCCGTCGCTCCTGATCCGGCCAAGGTTGCGGCGGTGAGAGACTGGCCCCAACCCACTAGCCGTAGGAAGCTGCAACAGTTCCTCGGCTTTGCAAATTTCTACAGGAGGTTCATTAAGGGCTACAGTCAGGTAGTTAGCCCCCTGACAGCCCTGACCTCACCAAAAGTCCCCTTCACCTGGTCGGATCGTTGCGATGCCGCGTTCAAGGAGTTGAAACGGCGCTTCTCGTCTGCACCCGTTCTGGTGCAGCCCGATCCTAGTCGCCAGTTAGTGGTTGAAGTGGACGCCTCGGACTCAGGGATAGGAGCTGTGCTTTCCCAGAGCGGGAAGACCGATAAGGTCCTTCACCCGTGTGCCTATTTTTCCCGCAGGTTGACCCCGGCCGAACGGAATTATGACGTCGGCAATCGAGAACTCCTTGCGGTGAAAGAGGCTCTTGAAGAGTGGAGGCATCTGTTGGAGGGAACGTCCGTGCCATTCACAGTTTTCACTGACCACCGGAACCTGGAGTATATCAGGACCGCCAAGCGGCTGAACCCCAGGCAAGCCCGCTGGTCACTGTTCTTCGGCCGTTTTGACTTCCGGATCACCTACCGTCCCGGGACCAAAAACCAGAGATCGGATGCCCTGTCCCGGGTACATGAAGACGAAGTCAAAACGGAGTTGTCGGATCCACCGGAACCCATCATCCCGGAGTCCACTATCGTGGCCACCCTCACCTGGGACGTAGAGAGAACCGTCCGGGAGGCCCTGGCACGAAGCCCGGACCCCGGAACTGGGCCGAAGAACAGACTCTACGTCCCACCAGAAGCTAGGGCTGCAGTCCTGGACTTCTGTCACGGCTCTAAGCTCTCCTGTCATCCAGGGGTGCGAAGAACCGTGGCAGTTGTCCGGCAGCGCTTCTGGTGGGCGTCCCTAGAGGCCGACGTCCGGGATTATATCCAGGCCTGCACCACCTGCGCCAGGGGCAAGGCTGACAATCGCAGGGCTTCTGGACTGCTCCAGCCACTGCCCGTGCCCCATCGCCCCTGGTCCCACATCGGCCTGGATTTTGTCATGGGCCTCCCGCCGTCCCAGGGCAACACTACCATTCTCACGATAGTGGACCGATTCTCCAAGGCGGCCCACTTCGTGGCCCTCCCGAAGCTCCCGACGGTCCAGGAGACAGCGGACCTCCTGGTTCACCACGTCGTCCGGCTGCATGGGATCCCAACAGACATCGTCTCCGATCGCGGTCCCCAGTTCTCCTCGCACGTCTGGAGGAGCTTCTGCCGGGAACTGGGGGCCACGGTGAGTCTCTCATCCGGGTATCATCCCCAGACCAACGGGCAAGCAGAACGGGCCAATCAGGAGATGGAGCAGGCCCTGCGTTGCGTGACAGCCGCGCACCCGGCGGCCTGGAGTACCCATCTGGCCTGGATCGAGTATGCCCATAACAGCCAGGTGTCATCAGCCACCGGCCTCTTCCCTTTCGAGGTATGTCTGGGGTACCAACCTCCTTTGTTTCCGGTGGTTGAGGGAGAGGTCGGTGTGCCCTCGGTCCAGGCCCACCTACGGAAGTGCCGTCGGGTGTGGCGTGCCGCCCGTTCTGCCTTGCTGAGGGCCCGGATGAGGACGAAGGCCCATGCAGACCGTCGGCGGACCCCGGCCCCTACGTACCGGCCAGGGCAGGCAGTGTGGTTGTCTACCAAGGACATACCCCTTCAAGTGGACTCCCCTAAACTGCAGGACCGGTATATCGGTCCGTTCAAAATCATCAAGGTCATCAGTCCAGGCCGGAAGCTGAAGCCTCACTGCGGATCCATCCCGTTTTCCACGTGTCCCGGATCAAGCCCCATCACACCTCACCCCTCTGTACTCCCGGTCCGGCACCACCTCCTGCCCGGATCATCGATGGCGAGCCGGCTTGGACTGTGCGCCGGCTCTTAGATGTCCGTAGGATGGGCCGGGGCTTCCAGTATTTGGTGGACTGGGAGGGGTACGGACCTGAAGAACGCTCCTGGGTGAAGAGGAGCTTCATCCTGGACCCGGCCCTCCTGGCCGATTTCTACCGCCGCCACCCGGACAAGCCAGGAGGCGCCCGTTGAGGGGGGGTCCTGTTGTGTGGGCCACCAGAAGAGGAGGTACTGCTGGCCCACCACCAGAGGGCGCCCTGTCTGGAGTGCGGACTCCAGGCACCAGAGGGCGCAGCCGCCTCACAGGAGCAGCCAGGGTGACAGCTGTCATGCATCACCTGCAACAGCTGTTACCAATCATCTGATCGGCAGGAGTATATCAGCAGGACGACGTCTCCACCTCTTTGCCAAGATATCGTTCTACCTGGAAGGTAATATTCTCAGCTGACTGCTTGACAGTAACCTTTTGTGATTTTTGTGAGTGATAGCAGACTTTTTCTCCAACGAGAGGTGGAGGTAGCTTCCCTGCCATGCAGGTTGCTGGGTGCAAACGCGCCCACGTTTAATTGTGTTCTTGTTCCTCGCCAGCAGTACCAGGTCCGACACGCGGAGGCAGTGGCCACCTGGGAGTTCGGGACTTGGCGGCTCCAGTATTCCCGGGGTCTGGTGGCAGAGGAAATCGTGTGGTTCCGGTTCTGCTTTGGACAGGCGTCTCCTATCTTCGAGCCTGCCCACACGACACCTTTGTGAATTGACTCTGGTCTATTGTTGGAATCTGTTGTATTTGTTGTGCACATTCACAACAGTAAAGTGTTGTTATTTGACCTGCTCCATTGTCCGTTCATTTGCGCCCCCTGTTGTGGGTCCGTGTACCTACACTTTCCCAACAGAATGCGTGTAATTGGTGATCCACAAATGCTGAAACTCAATTCACAAATACAATTTCCTGTTTTACAAATGTAATTTTTTTTTTACAAATTAAGTTTTATATTTGCAAATACAACAATATTTGCAAAGACCAATTTACAAGTTACAAATATGAAATTTGCATTTGTGGATATCTGAACACATTTGCAAATCATTGATTATTTGTAGATCACCCTGTGTGCATTTACAAATATTAATGAGACAATTTTAACTCCATAAGAAACAGCCAAATGATCCCCAGGCTGAAGAAATTCCTCTGGAGGAAAACAGTCGAGCAATTTGACCTTCAGGCTTGATAAGCCTGTAATGTCATGGTTTGAGCAGTGAAAAACACTTTTTAACAGTTCAACTTCAACAACCAAATCCCAATTATGAATTAAGAATATTCCCAATTATGAATTAAGAATATTCACCGGCCTCTGAAATCTTCAACTTCAACTGCAAGGCATGCATCTGCTCCAAGATGTCATCCAATTTGCACTGCCTTGCCAACCTCCTTAATCATAACGGACAAGCGAGGGGCCGTGGTTCTCGATGCCGCCGTCTTGCCAATTTTCCGGTAGATCAGGGCAGCACATAAGCCAAAAAGGACCAGCCCTGCTACCATAAGACCAAAAATGAATAAATCCTCGACGTCCTCAAAGGAGAAAGGCACCAAGCATGCCACACGCCAGGAACTCCAGGAGTCGAGTACATAGCCCGCTGGATACGTTCCATCTGGGCAGGTAGGATCCCCCGGTCCTGACCTTCTTGTAGAAAACATGGTGTCAATAGCGTTCAGAGACCAGCTGATCAATTCCATGGTTAATCCAGTAGTAGTCCATTAGATCCAGAATCCAATATAATTTGAGGAATTCATAGTCTGGTGAAGTAGGGACTTAAAGGTCAAAGCAGAGAACAGAGATAAGGGAGAGTGGAGGAGATGCGACCGCCCTCGTTGGAGTCCCAAGCTGAAAAAAAGATAAAAGAAGATATTGCAGTGAGGACCCCTGACTTCTCCTCTTGTTGAAAACAGCAATCAGCCCCAATGCAAATCTTGCTTGTAACCAATGACATAGGTGTTCCAGCAGGTTCCAGTTAATGGCTGGCCTGTGCTTATGTTGTTCTTGATCAACAAAGCTAATTTCCTTTCAGCTGAGGGTGACAGTTTGTCTTCTTTCAGAGCACAGCAAAATGACTGCACCTTCTAACAACTTGCTTGCATATAATTTCTTTGACCGAATCTCGAGATAGATTCAGAGAGGCTGAACAGACAGGATATAGGGTCTGATTTACCACATTTAAACATTTGCATGTGTAAAAACATGCACAAACAAAATAACTTCTGCAAAAAATGTGCATGCTGATTTACTAACATCTACACTGAGGACTGCAACTTTCAAATGCTCAAAATGGCATATCCTGTCCATTTAACGTGTTTGCCTTCATTCAATTTGGGGTGTCAGGAATGGAATGGAAATGTGGTGCAACGGCAGGTTGTTACATTCTTGGCGCTATCATGTCGAGTTTCAAGTTCAAGGTTTTCACTCTGTTTTCTCTGATAATTTTGCTTAAATTTATTGAAATTTGTCAGTTTGCAGCCATGCGGAGTGATTTTGAGGTGGTTGGCGGCAGGGAAAACCTGCAGTGTTTTGGCCCTTCATGGCACATGATTGTAATTAAGCATTCATTTATAGTGGCCACTCATGTGGGAAGACAGGAGTCAGCATGCATCAGCACATTACACAGCACACGTGGAAAGCAACAGCTACAAATACAGCATACAAAAATGATTCTTATTCTATTTCACATTGTCTCCGGCGGTTATGTGAACGTATATATATATATATATATATATATATATATATATATATATATATATATATATATATATATATATATATATATATATATATATATATATATATATTTATTGTGTGTGTGTGTGTGTGTGAGAGAGACTCTAGTGTCAATATATATACTATATTGACAGCAGATTCATGGAAAAAGAACTCCATCATAGGAATGGGCATTTCAAACCAACAGTGTAATAATATTACTAATGAGAATAACAGATTTTTTCAGGATATCCTACAGTATGCAGACACAAGAAATGGATGCTGAGTCCACTTTCAGCAGGGTGACTGGAATGAATAAAATCAAAATCATATTTATGTGGGTGGGTGCTTTTCACAGTAGCGGCACTGAACCCATCTCGCAATATGTCAATCTTTTCCACACTTTGTTGTAACATTTTCCTGTTGGCCCAACACTTTTTCTTCATTTTATCAGAATAGAAAATGTAATCATAGCATACATTAAAACAACAGTTTTACTTGTTATTACATTTCATTTCCTCTAAACAGACCCAAGCTTTCCACTGCGGCAAGACCCCCTTGTTCCCAACACGTACGTTGCTCTGGCAAATGACTCTATAAAGGCTGTGACTCAAAACCTGACCTGGGCTGATGCCAAGAAGTATTGTGAAGGTGACAAGGCCAAAATGGCCAGCTTACGGAATGAGTGGACGCAGGCCTATGTCGAGCTCCTGGCTATGAATCTCAAAACACCGTTGTGGATTGGGCTGAACAAAGCTGAGGTAAACAGCAACAAACTTTTACTGTCATAATTCTTTTATTCCAAGGAAAACAGTGCTAAAGTCAAGTTTAAAATAAATTAAATCTACGTTATTGCAATTATGTGTCCTACGCTAATCCAATCAACTACTAAGAAACATTTCTTTAAAACATTACACAAATGAGTTTTCAAATTAATTATCATTTGTTGTTTTGTATTTAACAGTTTCTGGCAGAAATGTGGGGTATGCAAAAAAATAATGTTGTGATTCCTTGTTGCTTTCAGACTCAAGGTTATTTTAAGTATGTTGATGGCTGGCACATGACCATCGCCAACTGGGCTGAAAGAGAACCCACCCAGAATCAACCATGTGTATATGTGGATGTGGATGGGATGTGGAAAACAGCCTTCTGCAACCAGACAATGAACAGTGTTTGTATGATGTCAACAGGTTTGTTGGCTCTCAGCCCAGTGCACAAATAATTCAATTTATTTATGTATCGCCAAACACAGCATAAATTGTCAAAAATGCACGTCACAAGGGTCTAAGGTCATAAGGTCTAACCATACCACCCCCACCCTCGAACAAGCACGTAATCAACAGTGGTAAGGAAAACTTCCTCTGGAGCTTTAGTAGAAGAAACTTCAAGCAGACCAGACTCAGAAGGGTGACCAATTGCTTTATCCATACTAACAGTAACAAAAATTAGGTGAACAAAATACAACAAAGAATTGTCTAACATCCAAACAAAAAAGAATGTCCACATGGAGATAGAGTCCAGTGGGCAGCATGAATGCTGAGCTTAAAGGTGTAGCCACACTGTGGCAGATTGAGTAAACTGATTATAACAGACTGAAAAATTTTTCCGATGACTAAAATAGCCAAATCTGTCAGTCTCCGGTGGATTTGGGGGTATGATAGAATTAGTGGACACCCACTTAAACCAGGAGCAAAGCTCTTCCAGATGCGAGCAGAAGATGAACAGATAATGCATAGATAAAGCTAATATCTACCTCTGACAAGATTAAAAGAAATCAGAACAAAACACTGAACAAATGTGCAACCACTAAGGAAGCTCTCAGTGTGATGTCCACTCAATGTTTTAAGCATGCACAAAACTTTCTGATGCACTTGCCGGACATCAGTTGACAAGGAATGTAATTAACAAATAAGAAAAGGATTTATACAGAACAAAAATGTACATGAATGGATGTCAAAATATCCTATCTGTTACTCATACATTTCCTCAATCCATCACAGTGTGAGAGCTGCTTAAACTATTTGTGTGGCCGCATGCTGATTCATCATTTTCAGAAAGTGATACTAGAATATCATGCAGTCTGGCGTCAAGTTCAGTTATAAAAGAGGAGCTAATGGGATGATGCTATACAGGTTTCAAGTCACTGTGGACAGGATAATGAAACAGTAAACTGAATAAGTGAGCAATCTGAAACTGCTGATGTAAGAGAAGCACTGTCAACATCTGAAACAGTATACCACAAACCAGGACCAAAATTCAGTGTTACCACAACAGTGGGCCACTCCCTGAATGCAATGATGAAATCCCAACATTTTCGCAATGTTTCTAAACCCTTTGCTAAGTTGATCAGAAGGCTTGTTTACATGGATATTGAAATCACCAGCAATTAGGATCAGTAAATTTTGCCAGATCAGAAATAAACTGGCCAAATTCATCTTAGAAATTGGAGTAGAGGCTGAAGAGCCCTGTAGACAGTAAGAAAGTAATATGCCTGAATTTCATCCTTCTGTCATGACTGCTGGTGGCAGCCTGAGCGGGCCAAAGAACCAGATGTTCAAATTAACTAAATTTATGACCCTCATGAGCCATTAAAGTAAACCCAGATTTGTAAATTAAAGCAACATCTTCTTGCTTCATCTCACGGGCAGTGTAACTAAATGTGTGTGCCAGTGGGTAAACTTCACTCAAAAGCAGGAGGACATTTGTTTTCAGCCAGGTTTCACATAAGCTGATCATCTAAACAATGTTAAAAAAATTAGTTGACAAATCAACAATGAATTAGAGGACACTGACCTTATATTTATGAATCTTAAAGTAAGAACCTTACTCAATTTGGCCAATGATCTAGTTGAAATGGAGTGATTTTGTCAGATGTTTCAGATTAGATATAGGTTTACAGAGGTCCATGTGGGGGAATGGGGAATGGTGATAAAATCAGAATTTTGTGATACCTTGAACAATCAGCTACTCTTATTGTATCCAAGATGCTTGATGGGCACTAAATTTGCATAATATGAACTTCTAGATGAGACCTGTTCAAAATGTCAAATGTTACATAATCTTTTGGACCACATGTTGTTCTTGTTCCACTAATAAAATAAAAGCTCTGTGACCAATTTAATTGTAATCAGACATTGTTTAGGGGTCCCCCACAAAGCAAAAATTTTCCCCAAACAAGCAATGTAGTAATCCAGTAATTCCAGTAATGTTCTCCTCTGGGTGACCAATCCACCACCACTTTTTGCGATTAGAAGCCATCACATGTACCTGTAAAAGAAAAATAATGGCATCAGAGTCTTCTGCCGTTAGGGTGATGTTGCCTTGCCAGCAGAGGGAGAGGAACCTGTGTCACTCTGGGGACCTTTAAATCTTATCTGATTGAGTTCAAATTTGTTCTGCACCTATAAAACCCCAAGTGGAACAAAAACACCATGTGGCCCGAAGTCTCTCACCACTTTTATTTTTTCACTATTTAACATAAACAGCCCTACTCTAGATATTTTGCAGGCACATTGATGGATGCAGGCAACAGCCTCAATATGAAATATTTCCCTCCCTGTCACATAAACTAAACTATTAACATAGTGGTCATAGTTTTCACAACCGCATTAGTAGTAGGCCCTGCAGGCTCTCTAATCACCCATTCTGTGGTATGCTGTGGTGTCCTAATGTTACTGTCACTTTAAGTGTCTATCTTTGTTTGAGATATGATGATGGCACCTTCCCCAATAGGGTGAAGGCCATCCAGTATCAGTAAGCAACAGTTAACCCAGAAAGACAGCCCATTTTTGATAAAACTAAGTCCCTGCTGTCTACAGGACTTTACCAGTGAACTATTTACGGATGGAAGCCTGCTGTAAACCTCACCTTTTCCCTGGGAGGGTGAAGGGGCCACAGAGTATTAATTGATGCCGGCACATCTTTCTGGCGAGGTCATACGTCCTCTTTGTGTCCACCTTTGTGACACATTGTTGGCACCAACATGAATAACAACATTGCTATATTTAGTGCCATATTCTTGGGTCTGTCTATTCTTATGTGATGCCAGCACCCTAAGATGAGAAGCTGTGTCGCATGCTCTGGCCCCATGTAAACATTTAACATCTGCTGGCATCTCTATTGTGTTGTGGAAAAGTGCCATGGTATCTCTATCCTAACTTTGGGGGTGATATAATCTTTTATCACTAACTCAGGGATTTTCAGGTTTGGAATGGGGGTGGATGTTGCCTGTAAATCAACAGGCCTTGCAAAATAATTGTGTTAGATCAGCAGCTTGTTACTGTATAATTTTTCTCTTATTAAAAAATGGAATTGCTAACATTTTTTGTTCTGGTAAGATCACAATTTGTTAAGACTGCAACGGATAACCAGATATCTGTCACTTGCAGATGTACCACCAACAGAATCAACCATTTTCCCAGGAATTTGCCCTGAAGAGGTGGAAATGAGATACCTAAACAAATTTTCTTGGATTCCATTTAGAGGCTACTGTTATTTATTCGTCACAGATGAAATCGAATGGGCAGACTCAGCAAGTAACTGTGTCATACACGGTGAGACTTTCCATACACAGAAAATTGGGCATTTGAATGTTCCAGATTTTGCCACAAGTGGGCACCAGAACATATGAAATCATATTAAGAAATCTGAATGTGGGCAGCAAGGAGGCATAGTTGGTTGTTTGCACTGTTGCCTCACAGCAAGAAGGTCCTGGGATCACTGGATATGGAAAATGATGAATGAATGAATGAATAATATGATTGTCCTGTGTTCTATAGGTGGAGTCCTGACCAGCATAGAAGATCCTTCTGAACAAGATTTTATTCAAGGCAACGTGAAGGTATTTCAAGATAGCCAAACAGCTTTTTGGATTGGACTGTATAAGACCCATAAAGGTATGAATACATATGTATCAAATAATAATAATTTACAGTAAAACATTGAAACACATAATGGAAAAGCTTTTATTCTTCTAAAAAAAAAACACATTAATGAAAGCAAGAAGACGAAAACTTAATTGTGAATTATTAAAACCTAAATGTTGCTCTAGGAGGACATTCAATGGGTATATACCTCTGCCAGGGTCCACCAGTCCTCTGCTTACCCAGTCTCCACCGCTGGACTGATAGTATTGCACACCGGGCATTTGCCCGCTGGCCTGATGGACTACTGGCCTGCGGATTGATTGATTGATTGATTTACGAAGTAAAGCAAACTGTGAGCTTTTCATCCGCGTTTTTTTTTTTTTTTTTTTTGTAGCAGCTTCGACTCGTCCTCACCTCTTAAAGCGCGGTGATAACAGCACACCTGTACTGAGCTTTACAAAGACATTTTTATGCTTTTTTTCCTCCTTTATTTAGAGCTGAGCTGAGCCTCTCCGTATCTGCACATTAAAACAGCTGATCCTCCGCGACGCGTCAACTAACATTATTTTCCACTTAAATGCACCTAAACTCTCTGTCTGAGGACCACATGATGTGAAAACTCAATAAAACTTTCTTACCTGTAAATCTGGTCATGTTTTCTGCATAAATAAATGTTATCCATTCTTTGTGCTCAAACGCCAAAGCAGGGGCGAATCCAGATGGAATGGGGGTGTGGGGCAACGATGTCCCCCCCCCCCTCACAACACCCCTAGATTAAAGGTCCAGTTTTGAAGCCTTTTTTTTACTACAACTACTTATACTACTTAAAATAATAATAATTTCGACAAGTAAAATGTTTAGAGAAAATTTAAATGTTAGAAAGAATTTAATAGTTTTATTTATTTATTAACAATGTAGGTTAGAAATTGCAAGTTTTACTATTACAGTGCTGTCAACAGTTAAATATGAGGTCAAGAAAGAGGTCTTTATTTTACTTTTTATAAAACAAGTATATATTTTCATTGAAGTCAAGAAAGGGTGACTATAAAGTGAGGCGGGGACCACTATGGCCATGACGGTAAATGAAGGTTAACTTCAGCTATTAATTGATGAACAGCAACCTAACTTGTTCATAAATCAGACATCTGTTTGTGAGAGAGACATTCTGATCTTCTGGTCCGAAGTAAAGTGCCGTCTAACTGGGTCACTCAGATATGAATTAAGGTTGGATATTATTTTCATTCGTACTAACTCTGCCAGTCACGTAACCTAGCCTAGCAATGTAACCTGTGCAAATGGTGTGCATGGCTAGCTACCATGCTGCCGCCGCCAGGTTGTTTCTTTATTCTTTATTCTATTTGTGTGACGGTCGTGCATCGGTCATACGAAGTATGCTGTTTTGCACAGTCTGCGGTGCAGTGGCATGGTATAACGGCGTCCCTGTCTAAAATGTATTTTCCCAAGTCCTGGCATAATTTCATATACCTAACATTTTACTTTAGTTGTAGCAACACAAACTGGTAATAAAAGAAATCCTTGCTGTTACTTGTAGCTTGTAGTGAGATAGACAACTGTCTCCATCTTGTGGCCTTTTTTTGTATTGCAGTTTCAAAAGTTCAACCTTTGTATCCAGTCATTGGTCCAGTCATCCAGTCATTTCTTGCTTTATATGATGAATTGTATCACACAAGTAATGATATATTACACTGGTCAACAACAAATTTGTTGTCTGCGTTTTTTCAGCTGATTTAGGACGAATCTGATGCGCTCAATCCAAAAATCACATTGGTTTTGCTCAATCAGGTCAAGTTTTTGAGTTATGGCCACATGTCGTTTTTTACGTTTTTGTTCACATGTACGCATGTGTTTCTGTGCATGTGGGATAGTAGGGACCATGCTCAGCATTACACGAAGAAGGACTGGCCTGTGCGGGAGGAATTGGTGCCTTGCAAAGAAAGGAACGGCATCAACGACCCTCTGGTGGACAGAGACAGACTACTCTTCCCACTGCTGCACATCAAACTCGGCTTAATCAAGCAGTTCACTAAGGCTCTGGACAAGGATGGTGACTGTTTCACTTACTTGTGCCAGGCTTTTCCAGGATTGACCATGGAGAAGTTGAAAGCTGGCATCTTTAATGGTCCTCAGATCCGTAAGCTCATCAGAGATCCAGAGTTCGAAAACTCAATGAACGAAATGGAACTGGAAGCGTGGAAGGCATTTGTTGGTAGTAAAGAACTTTCTTGGCAACAATAAGGCCAGAAACTACGCAGAACTTGTCAACAACATGCTGACTGCTTTCAGAAACCTGGACTGCAACATGAGCGTCAAGATGCACTACCTATTTTCACATATGGACCGGTTTCCTGAGAACCTGGGTTCAATGAGTGACGAGCAGGGGGAGAGATTCCATCAGGACATGAAAGAGATGGAGACCAGGTATCAGGGTCGCTGGGACGCAGTCATGATGGCTGACTACTGTTGGACTCTGAAGAGAGACCTCCCTGCCGCTGAGTATTCCAGGAGATCGAATAAACGGAAGTTCAACCCCTGAAGTTTGAACAATGGTGAAGCAACATGCAATTTACGTGTACTTACCTTTATCATTGCCCACCATTCAGTTTACAGTAATCGATGTTTCTATCAGGTAATAAATATATGTTGTTGGAAAAACATTTTTTTTCTCTTAAAAACATATTTAGGATGGTATGTGTTGACAAAATCAGCTGATAATGCCACAAAAATGTAATCAATTTTGTCACAAGATCTGATTTTTTTTTTCAAATCAACTTTGCACAAAAACCTGACCTGATGGAGAAAAACGGATGCCATTTCCTGATTCAGCAGTGCAAAAATACTCTAAATCAGTTGTAGAAATCTAGACAACATTCAAAAAGTAAAAAATTGTTGCCCAGTGTTATTTATAGTATAGCCTACAGTATTTCTATAACAAATGTTTTTATATAATTTCTATTTCTAAATTTAAGTAACAAGGCTGAATGAAATGACGGCTTATTATGTCTAAAAAGTAATGTGACCTACTGTCAATAGATTGTACTTTTGATAAGCCTATGATAACTGTACTTCGCGAGAACTTTTCATAATGCATCTTATAGTGTTAAAATGTATGTGTCTCCTGGTGCACATTGATCGGTTAAGGGACCAAAAAAAAAAAAAAACACACTGTCACAGCAGCTTAATTTTTTTCCCCTTCGATACCTGGTGGTGGCCTGGTCTTTGCTTTGATCCTGATCTGTGATCCTGGGCAGTTATCTTTGATATGTGATACTTATCACTCTCCAGCAATCCTTCTTATTAATACTATTATTATTATTATTGCTGTTGTTACTAGTGTATCAACTGTAGCTTATTATTTTTGTTTGATGACTGCTGTAGCTCATAAAAATGCAAATTACAGCTACAAATATTATATAAAATGTGTATTTATCAAATTATTCAAGTGGGAAAAGTCAGTATTTTGTTTGTTTACAGGACAGTGGTTATGGTTAGATAAAACAGTCATGGGCTATTCCAACTGGGATCCAGATGAGGTTGATGACGACGACATGTACGGACAGATTTCATCTTCAAATGGCGTCTGGAGGACCGGCCGCCGCTGGCATGATAGAGGATACATTTGCAAGGCCCCCAAAGGTGAGAACATCATGCATGAGTGGATTATTATTTTTTTAAATAATGACTTTGCATGAAACAAATGCCAAAAAAGAGAGAAAAAGTAATCCCTGTCGACAGCCGTGCAAAATGACATATGCATGTTTAGACCTTGAAAGAAAGTCCTGCTGATGGAATGTGAATGCTGGGTTCTATTTTCTTGGGATAACTCATTCTACTAAGGCTCTGAATAGTACTGTAAATCCAGTAGTCATGGCGACGGAACAATAAGCCCGGCTAAATATTGCCATTTTGTTGTTTCCCCACACACAAACCTGGCTGGAAAGTAGCTTTAGAATGTCATGTGATGCTTTTTGTACAACGTGTGACCTATAATACAAAATATGTGTTTCTGTTGCAGTTCTACAAAATAAGTCTTTTTTTGAATTATCTGGAAAAACCATATTGTGCAATATTTAAGAGTTCTTTGGAAATGCACGTGTTTCCATTAAGTATATTTTCAATTCGCTACTTCAAATTGTGCAATCTGAAGGCTAATGGAAACACATTTAGTGTGACTGCCAAACTGCTGCAACAGACATTAAGTGCAGAGAGTTGCATGGGAGTGGACAGGCTTCCGTCCCATTCCATCTCCTGGTGAGGAGAAAGGTTCCAAATGGGCATCTGTGGGTGAGCCCAGCCAGACAGCAAATTAACAAACATCTCACACTGCAAAACCACCTTTGGCACGTAAAAAAATGTTGCTCATCTCTGGGTTGATGAATTTCCAACGACTTTTCATCCACATTCACTTCAAACCATTCAGCAACAGAGTCCAGCCCTTGCTTCACTGCTAACAGGACTATTCCATCTGTGCCATTAAACTACGATCACCTACCACCCAAGAAAGTGCAAAAACAGGATGAAACGCCTTAATCCAGTTTGCCTCATAACAGGCTGGCATATAAAGTGCAACCCGCCTAAAAGTGAAAGAAAGGAGCTCGAGCTGTTCGACTTTGAACAAAAGCTGCAAAACCGCTGCTTCAGATTCAAATTTTTACCTCTATAGAGCACGATCAAACAAGTTTCAAGCCATAGCCACTAAGAATACCCTGTTTAAAGAAGTTTAAACATGATTAAAGCCGATGACTATGAATATCCCGAAGTTACCACGTGCTAACAGTGATGTTGAGAAGTGCGATGAAATTTTTGAACAGTTCAAAAATTGGATCCCGATTTCAAATCTGATGCTGATCACGGCCATAACTACTATGTATATTGAGTTTGTTCAAGATTGACAAAGATGAGTCAAGATGTTGTTATGATGCTTCAAAACCTGTCCTGATGTGCTATTTGGGAATAAACAGGAAAGAACCGTGTTATGTGAAAAAGCCACATAACACAGCGACACACTGTATTTTTTTCCCCTATGCAATGATTTTAGCGAGTTTCTTAATTCCACTGTTCATGTTGTTAACGAGGCAGCACAGTGGCTGAGTGGTTAGCACTGTTGCCTCACAGCGAGAAGGTCGTGGGTTCGATTCCTGTGGCCTTTCTGTGTGGAGTTTGCATGTTCTCCCCGTGTGTGCGTGGGTTTCCTCCGGGTGCTCCGGTTTCCTCCCACATCCAAAGACATGCGGGTTAGGTGGACTGGAGTCTTTAAAATTGTCCGTAGGTGTGCGTGTGGGTGTGTCTGTGTTTGTTTGTCTGTTTGTGGCCCTGCGAAGGACTGGCGTCCTGTCCTGGGTGTACCCCGCCTCGCGCTCTATGACTGCTGGGATAGGTTCCAGCCCCCTGCGACCCTTAATTGGACTAAGTGGTAGAAGATGAATGAATGAATGAATGTTGTAAACAATTACAGGCTTTCTTTTGTCTTGCTCTGATAGCACGATGTCAGTCTCCGAAGTTTCTCTTCGGGCTGTTGATTCCAGAATCCTGATTGGATGCCTCAGACATTCGCGAAGCCTTAGGCTCCATGTCCATATAGTGTGGTTTTGTTTCCCTCAGCACCAGCATCTTTTTTTTTTCTCAATTTCTCTAAATGAGAACAGGAAAAAAAAAAAAATTGTAGACCTGCTCTTAGCATTTTTAAGTTGAAAATCTCCAGACTTTCCAGAAAGATGTGATATACTGCTGCCTTCAGATTTGGAAGTTGTGACATTTTTAAGGAAATGTCTTATTTTGAACAAATGTCAATATTTGTGTACCCCCGTTACATCTCTGTGTGACACGTGGGGAAATGCTAGCCCTATTCTCAGCCATAACTTTAAACATGACCATAACCAAAGCATAGATGAATGTTGCCTGAAGATATTGAAATGAAGCAGAGAGCTGAGTGCGCTATCAGAGAGAAATGATGTCGTATTCTAATGAAAAAATATATGAATGTCTACACTCTAAAAAATGAACCGCTGTCTCAACGAGAAAAAGTGATGCAACAAAATGGGACATTTTCAACTTGCGTTAGAGCAGCGCCTACGTGCATGCGTAATGACATCACAACTCTGTCCATTTACTGAGATGCGGTTTTGTTCAATAAGAACTCAAAAAACCTTCTTATGTGTGGTTGGACTTGTGTGGAGGTAGGAATAACCTTTTGAATGCTTGAATAACGATGTCAGTCACACAAAGAAATCAAATGATAGTGAAAACATGTTCATTGTGCCCAGAATGTTGGTATTTTGGTTGTTGAACTTTCCTAGCAACGAATGTAAATCCCCGGTCACATGGCGCTAAGGAAAGACACCGAAGCCAAAAAGAAACAAGAAATCTGAACTTAATTTGATTTCTGGAGACATCTTTTAATCTGCGTCCTGCTTCGATCACTCAGCCGCTTCGTGAGGCGTCATAACATCCGAATGGTCAGTCGCTTGAAGAGGCGTCATAACAACCAATCGGTTAGCCCCTCCATGAGGTGTCGTAATATCCAATCGGTTAGCCGCTCCGTGAGGAGTCATAGCATCCAATCGGTTAGCCGCTCCGTGAGGCATCATAACAACGGATTGGTCAGCCGCTCCGTGAGGTGTCGTTAGATCCAATCGGTCAGCCGCTCCTTGAGGCGTCGTAACATCCAATGGGTCAGCCGCTCCGTGAGGCGTCGTAACATACAATCGGTCAGCCGCTCCGTGAGGCGTCGTAACATCCAATGGGTCAGCCGCTCCGTGAGGCGTCGTAACATCCCATCGGTCAGCCACTCCGTGAGGCGTCGTAACATCCAATGGGTTAGCCGCTCCATGAGGCGACCTAACAACAGATCGGTCAGCCACTCCGTGAGGCGTCATGACAACCAATCGGTCAGCCACTCCGTGAGGCGTCATGACATCCCATCGGTCAGCCACTCCGTGAGGCGTCGTAACATCCAATGGGTTAGCCGCTCCGTGAGGCGTCGTAACATCCCATCGGTCAGCCACTCCGTGAGGCGTCGTAACATCCAATGGGTTAGCCGCTCCATGAGGCGACCTAACAACAGATCGGTCAGCCACTCCGTGAGGCGTCATGACAACCAATCGGTCAGCCGCTCCGTGAGGTGTCGTAACATCCAATGGGTCAGCCGCTCCGTGAGGCGTCGTAACATCCCATCGGTCAGCCACTCCGTGAGGCGTCGTAACATCCAATGGGTTAGCCGCTCCATGAGGCGACCTAACAACAGATCGGTCAGCCACTCCGTGAGGCGTCATGACAACCAATCGGTCAGCCACTCCGTGAGGCGTCATGACAACCAATCGGTCAGCCGCTCCGTGAGGCGTCGTAACATCCAATGGGTCAGCCGCTCCGTGAGGCGTCGTAACATCCCATCGGTCAGCCACTCCGTGAGGCGTCGTAACATCCAATGGGTTAGCTGCTCCATGAGGCGACCTAACAACAGATCGGTCAGCCACTCCGTGAGGCGTCATGACAACCAATCGGTTAGATGCTCCATGAGGCGTCAAGCTGTTGTTTTTAATGATGCCAAACACGTGAGCGAGAGGCTCACTAACCGGAAGTCTCAGTTTCAAGATGGCAGTGCAACTTGAAAATCCCCCACTTGTACAGATTTTTTAAAAAGTTATTTCAACTTAACTAAAGATATTCCAACTTAACTAGAGAAGTCTTGTGGTATTAATTCAGTTTTTTTTTTTTTTTGAAAATAGCATTTCTCACATACAAAGCAAATGTCTAAGGTTGGTGGAGCAGTCAGAGGCATAATTTAAAACTATGTTTTAATATAAATAATGTTCCAAAAGAGGTGAACTTATCCTCAGACCACCAGCTTTAATCCAGAATATGTTCATAGCATGTAGGGTCAAGGTGAATCATGGAATCACACATTTATATTCAATATACATCCTAAAAATGTTCTGAGTACTTTTTGTTTCTTTCCTATTAGTGATTCCTGACGTTTCGTTGACAAGAACAGGTAAGTTCCACCCCTGCATACCCAGAAAGTGATATATCAGTATTTCAACAAGGCATGAAATAATCATACAAATGATGGTTCAGTTGGACTGACCCTCATCCTCTTGCTGATTCTGCAGACAAACAGATAGAGGAATCCCTCCGCCGCCGCCTCCACACGAGCTTGACAGTTGTCCTGGTCATCACTGCCATTTCCACACTGGCAGTTGTCGCATTCTTCATCTACAAGAGGCCTCATCCTCTTTTATCCACCTTTGACAACCCCCTCTACTTTGACAGTGAGCGATCGCAACCAGATGTAGTTGATACCAACAAGTTAATAGAGAAGGCAGACGAAGTGAACCCCGAGCCAATTATAACTCTGTAATGTAAAAACAACAACAACAACAACAACAAAAACAGACTGTTGTGGAACATGCCCAATACACCAGACTGACAAAGAAACTCTCGTGGGCCGGAGTCAGTCAGTTGAAGTTATGATGACGTCCTTATCTTGTGTCAGTGCTTGATATATACTTCTTTGTTTTGATCTATGTCAAATATGCCGGAAGATTAAAAAAAAAAGTTTTTCATCTTCATATGACCTGATATATAGGGCCTGATTTACAAAAGGTTTGCATGTGTTTAAATGTCCACAGACACCATAGTACCTGCAAAAAACCCGGCCTGCTGATTTGCCAACAGTGCACTGAGGATTGCCTCTTTCAAATGCACAACATAGCACGTATTGTCCATTTAACATGCAGTTTGAGGTTTGTCCACCCAAGTCTACAAAATTGTGGGAGGGAACATGCAAATTGGTAGAATTTGCACACACATAACAATTTATCAAGGTCCTCATCCACACAATTAAAAAAAACATTCATTGTAAGCATCAGGCATATATAACTGTTTAATTCCTGCTTGTTTCTTTCAGAATAAATGCTTAAAAGGTGGACCATAGTGAATTTTGGGGCATTGATGTGTTTCTCTCTCTCTCTCTCTCTCTTCTCTCTCTCTCTCTCTCTCTCTCTCTCTCTCTCTCTCTCTCTCTCTCTCTCTCTCTCTCTCACACACACACAAAACATTTCTGAAGTCTGTGTGGAATAGTACACAGATGCCGGTCACAATTATAAATGTCTGGCACAATTATAAACCATTGAGTGGACGGAAGAATAATCACCAATGCATGAACATGCTCAATTATATGGCAAAGGTTGTGCATAAGGACACACAAAATCCTCATTTAGAGACTGATGTCTATGTCACATTACCACCCGCTATTAATTTTGCAGTTAATCTTAATGAATCTCACCCCAATTTCACCCCATTGTGCAACAGTTTGGTCTTCTCATGCAATTTAGCAGCACTTGTTATCTGGGATTTTAGTAAATTAGGCCCATACTGAGACATGCACATAACCGGTGCTCAGGTGCTACTGCTTGCTAAAAATAAATGATACAGTGAGGGAAGCAATTCTCAGGCCTATAAGAGGAAAAGTGGCCATGCATACATAATTAGGCACCATCCAATTACTCGGAGCTGTAGGCAGCCACAATCAGGCCAAATCTAGACCAAATCCAGATGTGTTTGATGGTGGGAGGAAACCAGATTTTCTGGAGAAAACCCACATGGAAAACATGCAAGCACCAAACAGAAATTAAATGAAGTGGGTATGGGTGGAATTGAACCCAGTGCTAACTACAAAGTCACCTGCTCTGCATAGAAAAACAGCATTTCAGTCTAGTTCTCTCACCGATGTACATCCCATTTTTTTTCTTTTTTGTTTTTTTGAAAACTTGTTGTGAACTTTGACATACTTTGATTAGTCTTTGGTTACGGTGTGTCTTTGTACTTCATGCCATGATATGAAGAAGTTATTATATAGTTATTATTCGCCCATGGTTCCCAACCTGGGGTTCCAGCCTCCCTCAAGGGAGCACCAAAGATCACAGAGCTGTTTTTATATATATATATATATATATATATATTATATATATATATATATATATATATATATATATATATATATATATATATATATATATATCCTTGTATAATACACCAATTTTTCCCATGTTGCAATGGGGGTGGGTGAGGGGGGGTGTTGGTGCAAAAGATTAAGAACCACCAGGTTAGGCTACAGCTGTTTTTTCATAACATCATCAAGCCATGTGCGAGCTGATATTTGTGGGTAAATGTGATCTTCCCATGTTGGTTTGTTGCTTCTTGGATGCATATCAATGGAAGTAACAAAGGGTTTGAAATCAATCCAGTGAATCTGAAAGATATACAGTACTGCAGCACCTCTCATCACACAAAACCCTATGAGACCCTCTAGCACTTGTAAATTATATATCAAATAAAATTTACTTATATACCAGCCCATTTCAAGTATAGTCAGGAAATAGAAGTGTGAACAATGTATTTTTAATTTCTGTGTAACTTTATAGTTATTACTGGCTATGTTTGCTCTTGCAGAACTGAATGATTTAAGATGTAATGTATTTACATGTGATCAGTGTTTGAAATTAATTTCGACAAAAAGAAAATAAAAATACAAGCAGTGGTGGCCTTGGTGATCTCAAGGCCTAGACTTTGGAAATGGAATAAAATAAACTGACAAACAAGCACACTGGAAGCTATTCATATCTTCAAAAGCATACATGTTTTCCAGAGAAACAGAGAATGAAGAAGTGTCTGCTTTGACTAAATTTATGTAAGTTTCTTTCTGCAGGGTTATGTGGACTTGTGATTGGGTAGTTTGAGCATCAGAACACAACTGCTGGATAAGCAGTGTAACAGCGTAATAACAGCGTACTTATCTGATCTAATACATTTTTGAATTAAAATCGTTTCTATCATAGACCTCTTTCGCTGTGCACCTAGCTCAGCCATCTCCTTCAATAGCTTTTCCTTTTATGGAGTTCTTTCTGCAGAGTTCTGTGATGAGATGACTGTGCTAATTGTTTTTTTTTTTTTAGAATATATCCACAGTGATTCAATCAGAAAATAATGGTTTAGTTCTCTGTTTCAGTACATTTCCATCAGTCTCTCGCTGACAACCACTTGTCTTCTATATCTTTTTTTTTTTGGGCTACTCCCATTAGGGGTCTCCACAGCAGATCATTCATCATTTTTAGCCCTGTCTTTTGCATCTTCTTTTGTCACACCAACCACATACATGCCCTCCCTGAGTCATTCAGAAACCTCCTATTTGCTGGCTCCATCCTCAGCACCCTTCTCCCTATATACCCTAACGTGTACCCTCCAGTGTACATGTCCAAATTATCACAAATTGTCACCTCTCGGATTTTGTTTCAAAGCCAACCTGTGCTGTCCCTGTGATATGTGCATTCCTAATCCTGTCCATCTTCCACACGCCCAAGGAAAATCACAGCATCTTCAGCTCTCTGACCATTAGCTCCATCTCCTGTCTTTTTTGTTAACATCACCTCTAAGCCATAAAACATAACTGGTCTCTCTACCAACTTGTAAACTTTCCCTTTCACATATCACTCTTTCCACCTTTTCCACTCACTCCACCAGAGGCTAGTCTCAACTTGCTCTCCATTCTCACTACAGATCACAGTGTCATCTGCAAACATCATCTGATCTTGTCCGTCAACCTCTCCATCACTACTGCAAACAAGAAAGTGCTCTGAGCCGACCCTTAATGTAATCCCACCTCCATCTTGAATACATCTGTCATTCCTACTGTACATCTCACTGCTGTCACACTGTCCTTGTACATGTCCTGCACCACCCTCACATACTTCTTTGCCACTCCAGACTTCCTCATACAATGCCACAACTCTTTTCTTGGCACCCTGTTACAGCCTTTCTCTAAATCCACAAGCACGCAACATGACAACTTTTTGATCTTTCTCCATCAGCACACTGAGAACAAAAATTGCAGTGGTAATACTTGATCTCTGCATGACACCATATTGCTACGCGCAAGTCTTCACCTTTTTCACATTCACTACTGTTGCACAACTTTATGCTGTGTCTGACACCTGCTCAAAGCTTAGACAAATCATGATTGAAATTGTTGCTTGTGTGTCGCACCTTTCAGTGACTTATGTTGTGATTTGATGCTGTTTAATAAAATTGAATTAGATTGAACGTAATTGGTACGTGTTCTATTCATATTCATGCTATTATTATTGCTTTTATTCATGAAAGTGTCACAAATGTGAAATGTAGACATATTATACACTGAACAAAAATAAAAATGCAAAACATTTGTTTTTGCTCCCATTTTTTCATGAGCTGAACTCAAAGATCTAAAACATTTTCTATATACACAAAGACCTATTTCTCTCAAATATTCACAAATCTGTCTAAATCTCTGTTACTGAACACTTCTCCTTTGCTGAGATAGTCCATCCCACCTCACAGGTGTGGCATATCAAGATGTTGATTAGACAGCATGATTATTGCACAGGTGTGCCTTAGGCTGGCCACAATAAAAGGCCACACTGAAATGTGAAGTTTTGCTTTACTTTGGTGTGGTGGGGGGGGGGGGGGGGGGGGGGTTGTTGGTGGTGTCAGAAAATCAGTCAGTATCTGGTGTGATGACCATTAGCCTCAATATTCCCATTAAATTCTACACAAATTAAGGAATGGCTGCAGAAAAGGGGTTAAATGTGTAAATGTGTACTGGACTGGCCTGCTGACAGTCATGACCTGTGGCTAATTGAGAGTGTGGAGAATTTTGAAATGAAAAATGCAACAATGACACCATACTGTTGCACACCCAAAGACATCTTTGCAGGGAAAATGGGGCAACATAACACCTTATCACCAAATCATCTTTGTTGTGAGAAGGAATTTCAGCATTACAAAGTAGTAAATGCTTCACATCCTCTGCTGTCCCAAATTTTTTTGGAATGTGTTGCAGGTCTAAAATGGGTTCAAACTGTCTGCAATGAAATAGAAGTCAAAGTAAATGATAGAATCACTGTAGTTTTTTTTATTTTTAATTTGCATTGTCCATATTTTTCCAGCTTTTTATAATTTGAGATTGTATTGATGGAAGCCATTTAAAAGCTGGTCCAAAATTCTGCATACCAAATTTTGTGCAATTTCATTCAGCCAATTTTGGAGTGTAAATTTTTCAGGTTTGTGGCCCCCCCCAATGTTCAATCAGTGTTAAAATTAACATGCGTCAACTCTGGGAATTTTGACATGAAATTCCAAAGGTTTCCGAGTTATCGTTATGATAAGTTAGTCAGTTAAGATATGGCAACAGTTTCTGTGTTAGGTACATTCAACAGGAAATTCTTCCTTTATATCTTAGGCAGTATTTGACTATCAAACTCATTTTAATATTTTCTTGCCAGGAGGGTTCATCGACCAGACATACAAAGTCTCATGTTGACTGGAGACATGGTCTAGGAGGAAACTGAAAAAGTAAGTTTTGCAAGGTTTACAATTTTGTGTGAAATCTATCAATGTGGGAAAGGGTGTCACCTACATCAGGAGACTCAGTTTAATCCAGAGAATACATAGATATAAGATATTTGAATGTGACATGTATGGCTTGGGGCAGCAGCATGGTTTAGTGGTTAGCATTGTTGCCTCAAAGCAACAATGTCATGGGATCGATTCCCACTTGTTGCCTTTCTGTGTGGAGTTTGCATGTTCTCCCCATGTTTGCATGGGTTCCATCCGGGTGCTCCGGCTTCCTCCCACATCCAAAGACATGCAGGTTAGGTGATTGGAAACTTTAAATTGTCCGTAGGTGTGCGTGCGGGTGTGAATGTGTTTCTTTGTTTATATGTGGCCCTGTGACAGACTGCCATCCTGTCCAGTGTGTACCCCGCCTCACGCCCTATGATTGTTGGGATAGGCTCCAGCACCCCAGTGACCCTTAACTGGAGGAAGTAGGTATAGAAAATTGGTGGATGGCTGAATGTATGGCTTTGGAGTTATAGGCCAAAAGGCATTTATGTTGCTATGGTGCCATCTACAAGTGGGTTGGTTGTAATTCTTTGTATCTGAGGTGCATTCAGGGGTTTGTACTGGTCACCACCATCAAATTGCAACATCAGGACTCTTAATTATGAAGACAGCTCATCATTTTTACAGCCGGTTTTCTTGAGATAAGTGTCAGGATGGATACACTAACAATTCCAAGTGACCAAATATGTTTTGTACTTCATGAACATCAATCATTAAGAAACACAAACAGTATGCTACTGTTGGTAAAATCTGTGTTTCATAATAGACGTTAGTCCAATATAGACCCTGAGGCCCAGTGGTGCTTATCTGCAGATTGGTCAGCTGACGAGAGCCGACAACTCCCCCTGGACTCTACAACTTCCACCAGTCCAGCGTAATGTTGGTACATATTTACAGCTGAGTGGACTGGGACAAGGCTGATGAAGTGTCTTATCCAAGGACACAGACACGTAGGATGAGTGGGAGTCAAACCAAGCTACACATGTTGATCACCCAATATTCCATTAAGGTTTCTGTTCTACACTGAGCTGTCTGTACAATAACAAGACAAGTGAAGGAAGCCACCAAGACAGTCAGATAACGCTGAAGGAGTTATAGGCTTCTGTAGATGTGATTGGAGAATGAATGAATGAATAAATTTTCCATACTGTAATGAGAAAAAAAAATCCATCCATCCATCCATTTTCTTCCGCTTTATCTGGAGTCGGGTCGCGGGGGCAGCAGCTCAAGAAAAAAAAAAAAAAAAAAGAAAAAATAGCGCACAGTGCCCAATCCAAAAGTAATAGTACAAAATTAGTAAACTTAATTTTCCATACTATAATGAGAAACAAATAGCGCATAGTGCCCAATCCAAAAGTAATAGTACAAAATTAGTAAACTTAAGTGTCATGTGACTGGGCCTTTAGAACATGTTTTGATTTACCTGTTCTCTGGATGTAAGACTGTAAATTATTTCAATAAACTAGAAGCACTCAGAGAGTGCAAACCTCTGCCAAGGCCATGGGGTCACTGACGCCATAACATCTACACACCATGGAATCATTGAACCTAAAAAAGTCTAACAATGATGTTTGCTCAATATTAAAAAAAGTTTAATCTGCTGTGGCTGGATAGCATGTATCCTTAGTGCATGGTATCACAGTTTATTGCAACTTGCACCTTTCCCAGAAGCTACTGTCATCTGAGCACTGATATTGATATTGCATGTGCTTATAGACAAAAACAAATAAGAGACAAAATTCAATTTATTATTCAACTAAACTGCAAATTTATGATTTTTTTAACATTCATGAAACACTTCTCCAAACACGGCCATAGGGTCACTATATATATATATATATATATATATATATATATATATATATATATATATATATATATATATATATATATATATATATATATTTGTGCATTGAATTTGACAGAATGAACTCCATCAGTTCAGAGTATATCAACAGAAGTGATCACCAAATGATTCTTTCTTGTTCCTCGAACAAACTTTACTTCATTCTAATGAGTTATATTGAATATAGGTTGCGCAACTAGTCATGAAAACACTGAGCAAGGTTACTTTTTCATAAAATTTTGAACTGTAAATGCAAAATATTTCTAC
Organism: Thalassophryne amazonica; assembly: GCF_902500255.1. Lineage (NCBI taxonomy): Eukaryota > Metazoa > Chordata > Actinopteri > Batrachoidiformes > Batrachoididae > Thalassophryne > Thalassophryne amazonica. Next base: position 81,846,243 of record NC_047114.1, on the reverse strand, counting down.
CAATATTACAAAGTAGATAAATTAAACTTTATTGTTTTTTTTTTCTGAATAAATTATAATATTCTAAAGAAAAGGTTAAGTAGTATATGGATCAGTACTGCTGCATAATTGTTTAAAAAATACTTATTCCCTCCACCATGAAGGATGTTACAGTGTGTCATTGCTGGTTCATAACAGAATTACTCAAATACCCATTAAAACTGAGTGTTGATCAGGATCCAGATCTGAATTCAGCATCACTTCAGTTATTTCTGTAACACTGCAAAATGGAATATATTTGACAAAAAAACTAATAGTTTTTATTGAATCTGTCAGATATCTGTGACAAACAAGTAACTTGCAGGTGATGGTGTCACAGTCACCAGAAGAATTTTCTGTACATTGAATAAATCCAACAGATTAATATGTAATTGAACATGAAAAACAAGTGCAACAAAAAAGTCCACCTTGTAAAATGACTTGAAACTAATAACTCAAGTCGAATATTACACAAGTGAAGTGAAGAGGGTGTGGCTATAATAATTTGGCGGGAAAGGCCAGGTGCTGGTTGCATGTCTGCAGAGTCTGAAGTCTGGCTTGACTTTGACTTTCAGTGTTTCCAGGGCTGCTGCTGTCCAACAGATTAAAGGAAAAGCAGACGAGATCAAAAGACTCACAACCTTCAGACTCACTGTATGGAATTTGCGGAGTCTGTGGACAGATTGACTCAGACCGTCGTGGTTGCTGTCATAGTTGCTGTGTACGCGTCACATGAAGTCTACAAATGCTGTACGTGATTGCTGGAGTAAAGGAACACAACTTGCCTAATAATTGTGTGTGCAGTGTAGTTTGTCCACATTCTTAAGAGCTCTGAAAAAAGAGGGACTAATTCTGAAAATGGTCAAAAAAAAAAAAAAAAAAAAAGCTGATAAACCAAACAATCACATATCGATTATGCAAAAAAAATTATTTTATTGATTATTGCAAAATTGATTTTATTTTTTACAGCTTTCACTTTTCCCTGTCCAGTTATCCAGTTCTCTCTCAGATCTTTAGTTATTTTATCATAATCTTTCCTGCCAAGAACCCAATGAGAGCACAAGTCCCACCAGCAATATAAACCCAGGAACGGCTCGTTTTCCATTCCATTTTCTTTTCAAAGCTGGCTTCCTGGGCTTCCAGCTTTTGCCTGAAATGGACCTCTTGCTCTTTCAAGTCACTTTTGGCTCTTGACTTCTGAGCCTCGAGTTCCTTCTGGAAGCTTGCTTCCTTTTCTCTGTGCTCTTTTTGGAAGTCCTCCTTCAGTGCTTCCAGCTGTTTTTGAGCATTACTGCTCTGTGCTTCTTGCTTTTTCTGGAAGTGGGCTTCTTGTTCCTCTCGCTCTTTTCTGGCATTTATCTCCTGAGCTTTGAGTTCTTTTTGGAACCTTGCTTCCATTGCTATGAGCTCTTTGTTTTGCTCTTCCCTCACTGAGTCCAGCTCTTTCTTGGCATGTGTGGTCTGAGCTTCCAGCTTTTGTCTAAATGTCTCTTGTTGTTTATTCAGTTCCTCCTCTGCGTTGGCCTTCTGGTCTTCCAAATTCCTGAAATAAATTTCCTTCATGGTTTGCAGCTCACTTTCATGTCCTTTCATGATGTCTTCCAGCTTTGTCTTGAAACTGAGTTTTAAAGCTTCCAGCTCCTCCATCAGATGTGCTCGCTCTTTTTTTATTTTGACTAACTCCTGGTGAGCGTCTGGCAGGTTGTCGGTGGTCGTCACAGCTGTGCTGACCTCAACCCGAGCAGGTTTTGCAGGGTGTTTAGGGACCATCTTCACTGTTCCAAACTGGAGTGCAACTTTCTCATGGTGTTTACTGGCCGGCATCACTCTGCTGAGCCCAACTACAGGTTTCGTAGGAATTTTAGCAGCCAGTGTCACTGTGCTGACCTTGAGTTTAGATTTTCCAGACCGTCGAGCAGCCGGCTTTGCTGTGCAGAACACAACTATTGGTCTTTCCGGCTGTTCAGTGGCTGGGATTTCCTTGCTGACCTCTACAGTCTGCTTCACTGGCTGGCTAGTGGCTGGCGTCGCTGTGAGGACCTCTACTTTTGCAGGTTTCACAGGCTCCATTGGTGGAAACTCATCGTCAAAATGCTCCTTTTTCAATATTTCTTCCATCTGCCCCTCCTTATTTTTCTGATCCTCATAGCTCTGTGTACAACAAAGACAATAATAACATGAAGTATGACTACAATGTTCAATTCCATGATTAAATGAGGGAACAGGTCCAAAAATGTAAACCCACCTCCCAGTGTTTGACAGTTTTGCTAAAATTTACAATAAAATCTTGTTTTTAATGTTTAGCATCACAACATGCAAAGTCATTTGCTCCCAAATGGACAATCGGACTCACCGTCCTCAGATGCTGGTCCACCGTGTCATCAGGATGGAGTTTTTCTTCAGTCGCTGCCACAATGTAGTCATGGAGTGTTAAGGATGACCTCTGGGTTGATGGTGACCCATCACTGTACACATGCGAAGCTCCATTCTTGTTCTTTTTCTTCTTCTTCTTTTGCAAAGGTTTCACTTTCAGGATGAAGGGCTGTTCTTCATCATCTGACCATGTCTCCTGCATTGTCGTGAAAAAGGAGGAGGAGGAGGAAGAAGAAAAGCCTTTATTGTCATTGTACATACAACAAAACGTGTCCTCTGCATTGAACCCATATAAAGTACAGTTAAACACAATCTAACCACTAGGGGCAGTGGAGAGCTACAGTCCAGTGCCCGGGGACCAACTCCAGATGGAGGCAACTTGATGTATAATTTAACTTCTAGTTCATTTGTAAAATTTCTCTAAAAATGAACACTTGAAAAAAAATAAAAGTTACAATCAAACATTGAATCAAATAGTGAAATTAGAAAGAAATTACCTTTGGTTGTGCTGTGGAAAACATTTTGTTTATCTGATGAAGAAAATAAGTTGCTGAGAAGAGGTAACGATCAGCTGACTGAAGATTGTCTTGTTAAGACCTGGTAAGGAGCACCTTTGATTCAAATTGTTCAGATCTGGTAACAATCAGCAGTGATGATAGTTTGCCTCTTCACTCACTAATGGACCACAGCACAAAGGGAATAAAGTACAAATGCACAAACACTAAAGTAAAGATTTTCCTCTTTGTGATTTTGCTTCATCACGTGACCCCCATGCTCTTTATTGTGACGTCACAAAGACATGATTATGAATAATTCATGAAGCACCTACGTCACTTCCGGCAAAGTGGCGAATGTGAAGGAATCTGACAGCCAGCTGAAAACCCACTCGGGCTTCTGGTTTGGTTTTTTCTCCAGATTACCCGGAATGAGATTTATACACCAAACTGACCTGAAATGAACCATTGTGCATTAAACTGACTTCATTGACCAGTCTGATCGCTTTGAAAAGTGACCAAATTACATACATTTGTATCGAGTTTGGCGATGTTTTCAGTGTCCAAAATGGCCATCAGAGGGCGCTCTCAAGTAAAAATCTGTGCTCTCCTGTAATAATGACAATTATTATTAATTTTGCTCCTGTTCTTGGTGTCTTGCTTATAAATAGGGTAGGGTTTTAATTTCTATTTCTATTTCTTGGTTTGTACTCATATTTTAAAAGTAAAAAAGTTGGCACAAATACTCCTTCGACATTACTCTTGAAAAAACTGAGTATCCACTTGAATTTTCAGTAGGCGGCCAGGTAGGGGTCAATTGAAGAACTACACAGGGGTCAAAATTTAAAACTGTTTCAATCATATTGAAAGCTATACCACATTATTTGTCTGATCACAACGATACCAAAAAGGTATAGTTTGGACTATCTATGACTGAATGTTACGGAGTGATGGGGTTAAAAACAGCAAGAATGGTAACAAAGGTCAGCATTAGTTTGTACAGGGGTCAGATGTTAAAGTTGCTCTAAATATTGTCAAATGTGATGCAAATTATTGGTTGAGTTAATAGGGTTTTAAAAAGGAATAGTTTGCACAATGTGGCATCTTGGACACCAATTCCACGGTTTCAAAAAAATCTTTCAAGGAATCAACACTCCAACGGCAAAAATAATCAAAGTCTCTATCATTCTCGACCAGAGGATCCTTGGTTCAAATCCCAGCCTGACCGGAAAATCACTAAGGGCCCTTGTGCAGATGTAAAAGCACTATATAAATGTAGTCCATAGTGTATAGCTGCACATGAAAGCATTTTTTTTTTTTTTTTACAAAATCACAAAGAATAAAGTTGTGTGCGCCTGGTTAAAGGTCAATAGAAAAGACCTTTCAAATCCCATTTCCCTTAGGTGGTTTCTAACAGTTCGGTCACAGACGTTGACTCCAGTTTCCTCCCATTCGTTCCTCATTTGTTTTGTTGTACATTTTTTTTTATTTTTGAGACATATTGCTTTAAGTTTTCTGTCTTGACGCTTTGATGTCTTCCTTGGTCTACCAGTATGTTTGCCTTTAACAACCTTCCCATGTTGTTTGTATTTGGTCCAGAGTTTAGACACAGCTGACTGTGAACAACCAACATCTTTTGCAACATTGCGTGATGATTTACCCTCTTTTAAGAGTTTGATAATCCTCTCCTTTGTTTCAATTGACATCTCTCGTGTTGGAGCCATGATTCATGTCAGTCCACTTGGTGCAACAGCTCTCCAAGGTGTGATCACTCATTTTTAGATGCAGACTAAGGAGCAGATCTGATATGATGCAGGTGTTAGTTTTGGGGATGAAAATTTACAGGGTGATTCCATAATTTTTTCCTCAGAATTGAGTGATTCCATATTTTTTTCCTCTGCTTGGTCTAAAAAAGTAACCGTTACTGACTGCCACAATCTTTTTTTCTTGATTTCTTATAGTGTTTCTTAAAGCCAGAAAGTTGCCATTTGAAATGACTTTAGTTTCGTGTCATGTCTGTGATCTGCTTTTTTTCTACAAAATTAAACAACTGAATGAACATCCTCCGAGGCCGGTGATTCCATAATTTTTGCCAGGGGTTGTAGAAACAGTTAAGTTTACCATTTTAACTAACAGAGCATGATGGCAAAATACTAAATTTTAAGGTGGCATAATGTCATCATGTTATGCGTTTCTCTGCATTGATTTTTATTTTTTTCTCTCTTGTAAATATGAGAGTGCTGGAAAACACAATCATGCAGGTTTATTTTTAATTAATTTTTTGACAAATATGCTGGTAAAATACCCCCCCGGCACTGAAAAAAGCTCCTTTGTAATGCAGTGAAACATGATTTGTGATTTGAATCTCGACTGTGTTTCCATGTGGATGATAACTGAATAAAAAACAAAATGATTGAATGAATGAAAACTAATATAACAAGCAAATTTGTATTGTAGTCCCATTTGAGAAAAAGCATCTAAGTGGAATTAACAGTTAAAAAAAAAAAAGCTAGATCAATTTTTGATTGTTTATTCAGGTCCACTTCAGTTTTAACCACCTGAGGTGAGGAGATGCACGGTGTGCTGTGCGTACTTTCACTGCCCTCTTTGTCCCACTGGCATTCTCATATTTAATCAGGGACACCTTTAAATATCCACCTGTAATTTTTGGTTGGTGGATTTGGTGCCCAGAACCACCAAAGAGACAGAGGAAGTGAGTGGTATGTGTGTTGCAATCTTCAGAATTATTATTTTTTTTTTTTTTGGTCGCAAAAATCTTTGTATTATCAGAATCTTTAATACGGTCACCCAATACTTTGCAGGGTGTTTTAATATTTGGCTGTGGATCTCACGTTCAATTTAAATACTGGTGGAACATTGGTCAGAAAGTTTTTCAGGATTTGTACAGACTGATAGGTTTTCTGTTTATATTACACTTTGCTCTTTCCATTGTGCTCGGTGTACATTTTGATTTCACAGATATAAGTGTCCATATCATGCCCAAATGCATTGTTGTGCGTGCATTGTTTTGTACAACATGACTTCGGTATTTGTATTATTGTATTTCCAGGATGACATGGCCACGATCAGGGCCCGGTGGTGCCTGTTGCTCCTCTCCAGTCATTCAGTTGTCTGCTATGATTTCATTATCACATTTGCAGCTGTTACATGAAAACGTGTACCATATTTGAAAAAAGCATGCAGATAAAAGTTTTGTATTTCTCATCTCTAGTATATGATTTAAAATAATATTTCGCTTCTAAAGAAAAGGAAAGCTGCAGATCCCAGCATGAGACTCACATCTTTATAGTTTGGTTCTTGACAAATCAAAGCCTGAAGCTAATATGGGTTTTATGGTCTTGTGGTTCCAAAATGCTCTGTTTTTGTGGACAGCTAAAGGTGGATATGGAGTCGGCAAAGAGGCCCAGAACAATCCCTCTGGAAGAGTCGGTGATTGTGGTTGAAGTTAACCAGACTGAATGTTTGGGTCAAAATACTACTAGTCTACCTAATGAACTATCAAAAGAATAAATGATGCGCTCATTCAGGAAACTGTACATCAGCGGGGGATCCTGGAGGTTAGTATGGAACTGAACATGATATATGAAATAAATTATTCTAAAATCCCTTTAATGAAAACGTACAATAAATTATATTTCCTCTATATCCTTTCCAGATGCCAAGAACTTGTCTGGAGAACAAACTTCTTGAGGTGGTCCTCCATGATGGTGATGCACCACTGTTGACCTTATGACCCTAGTGTGCTCCTCTTTTGGACACATTGTCACAGATCAGTCTTTCAGGAAGAGAGCACACTTCAGCGGCTTGACAGTGAGTAAAAATTATGCTTTTTATAGTTGCTGACTTCCAAAATCTCAGCACATTTCTTATATGAACATCAAATTTGATAATCCCATATTATGTTATACGGGTGTTGGTACTTGGAGCAAGTTCTCCAGCAGGTACAAAATCTAATTCTAAATCTTGTATTCTCTAGAAAACTCCGCTTACTGCAACTCCACTTTCAAAAGCTGCATACGAGATACAACCCCAATTCCAATGAAGTTGGGACATTGTGTGAAATGTAAATAAAAACAGAATACAATGATTTGCAAATCCGCTTCAACCCATTTTCAGTTGAATACACCACAAAGACAAGATATTTAATATTCAAACTGATAGTTTTTTGTTGTGCAAATATTTGCTCATTTTGAAATGGATGCCTGCAACACGTTTCAAAAAAGCCAAGACGGGGCAACAAAAGATTGGGAAAGTTGATGAATGCTCAAAGAACACCTGTTTGGAACATTCCACAGGTGAACACGTTAATTGAAAACAGGTGAGTGTCATGATTGGGTATAAAAGGAGCATCTCCAAAAGGCTCAGCTGTTCACACGCAAAGATTGAGGCAAGGATCACCACTTTGTGAACAACTGTGTGAAAAAAATAGTCCAACAGTTTGTTTTGTTTTGGTTTTGTTGTGATAAGTAAAAGTTCCTGAGGTAAAAGGGGTAGGTGTAGACAGAGGTGTCAAATCCAGTTTCAGAAAGTAAAAACCCTCTCATGTGTTGCTTCTACCTGTGCATCTAAAACAGGTGATCTCAATAATTAGTTCATCGAACTGCTTGAAGAGCTGAACTAATTACATTCAGCTGGTTTATTTGGAAGATGGTACAAATATGTGGCTGGACTTTTACTGTCTGAAGCTGGATTTGACACCTCTGGGTGTATATAGGCTTTGCTTCTCCCTACACCCTTTCGGTTGCAAGGGTTGACTGGCTGAGAAATCAGTTTTGTTTTATTTTTTTTATTTTTTTTTTAAATATAATTTATTGTCTTTTAACAAAACAATGCAACACAGGGCAATCCAGCAAAGCATAGTCAGTGTGAAACTAACTAATAAAATGATTACAGGGTCTGCATGTGAGTCAAGATGTCAAGAAAATACACAGCCAGGAGCTCGGCGATTTGTCATGGAATTAAGAACTGGTTAAAAAGTCAGTCAGAGTGAGTGAGTAAAATTTTGGTTATTGTTATTTTTATTCTCCAGTCGCCCAGCTCTAACATTGCAATTATTGATTGTGTTTAAAGACAAAATTTGAGCCACCTTTGCAGAGTGTATCAGTTAGGTCCTGAGGAAGATGATCCAAGAGCGGTTGCCATATTTTATAGAAGGTGTCTGAGCTGCCTTTCAAAAGTGCACTTAAGCGTTCCATTGCAAAGACTCTAAATGTTTCTCTGTACCATTGTGTAACGGATGGGGGTTGTGCCTGTATCCATTGAAGCAGGACGCATCTTCTTGCTATATGTAGAAGTTTGTGCAACAACTTTGTGTCCAGGTAGCACAGGCAATCTCTCAAATAGTCCAAAGAGAAATAAAACAGGATTCATCATGATCACACAGTGAAAAATGGAGTGAAGCTCCGTAGCAATATTTCTCCAAAACCTCATTATTAACGGACATTCCCAGATACAGTGGTAGTAAGTACCCACAGTGTTCTTACATTTTAAACAAAATGGTGAAAGTTGAGGGTTAATTTTATGCAGAAACTGAGGGGTACGTTGGAGTCTGTGCAAAATTCTATATTGGTTTTCCCTGAGCCGATTGCAAGTAAACAAATTTCCAGCAAGCTTGAGGGCGCTTGACCAACTTTCAGTACCAATCTCAATCCCAATGTCTGATTCCCAGTGTGTTCTAGAGTTCCCAATGCTGGGAGGATTAATTTCCAGTAATTGTGCATAGCACAAAGAAAGACATTTCTTTTTAGGTATGGCCTCCTTATTAAATTTAAGAAGGAATGTTTCTAGTGAATTAAGAATTGGTTGATCCTTTGGAAAAGAGAGGGAAGATTGTACAAAATGTCTCACCTGGAGAAAACCAAAAAAGTCATTGCGAGCGATACCATAAATGTTTTGAAGTTGTCTGAAAGACATAAGATCCCCCCCTTCAAACAGGTCGCAAATGAACCTCAGGCCCTTGGAATACCAGATGTCAAATATACCAACACTTCTGCCAGGGGTAAATAATATATTTTTAATAATTGGCTGCAGTGCACTTGAGAAATCTTTCTGTCCAAAATAAACCCTTATATTATGCCATACTTTAAGTGTTACAAAAAGGATATTGTTATTCCTCACCCCCACTGGTAGTTTGTTTAAACCCAAGGATGAAAAACTCAACAGTGATAGGGGTTCACAGCACCAACTATCAACATGAGGTTCAGTTTGATGAAAAAATGAATGTACCCATCCTGATATTATCCTGACGTGACAAGCCCAATAATAATATTTAAAGTTGGGTAGAGCAAGACCGCCCTCATCAATTGGATTCTGCAAGATCTTCATTTTAAGCCTAGGTTTCTTTCCGTGCCATATAAATCTTGATAAAAGTCTCTCAATCTCAGAGAATGTTGCTTTGTTAATCTTAAGAGGTAACATCTGCATAGGGTAGAGTATCCTGGGAAGGATATTAATTTTGATGAGACTTATCCTGCCTAACAGCGACAGAGGGAGGTCAAACCACCTATTTAGGTCACTTTTTACTGTATTCACAACCGTTTTACAATTTAGTTTGTATAATTCAGAGGTATTTGCTGACACCCTTATGCCTAGATATTTAAATCCTTCAGTTGACCATCTGAAGGGAAAATTTGGGGGTGGGTCCCCTCCCTCCCCCAGAGGTAAGGCTTCAGATTTATCAAAATTAATTTTGTATCCTAAAATTTGTCCAGATGTGTTAATAATTGAAAGAAGAATTGGAATGGATGACTCTAGTTTGGTAACAAATAGCAGCACATCATCTGCGTAAAGTGAAATTTTGTATTCAGTATTTCCCAGTGTGATTCCAGTAACTTCAGGATGAGTTCTTATAGCCTCTGCAAGCGGCTCTAAAGCCAGAGCTAATAATAGAGGAGAGAGGGGACAACCCTGACGAGTACCCCTGCCCAGAGGGAAAGCATCAGAGGTACACCCATTCACCAAAACCCTGGCAGTGGGAGCCTTGTACAGCAACCTCACCCAGCTGACAAAGTTAGAGCCCAATCCAAACCTCTCCAGCACATTAAATAGGTACTCCCACTCCACCCAATCAAAAGCCTTCTCAGCATCCAATGAAATGGCGAGGGCCTTGTAGTTTCTATTTTGTGAGTATTGTAAGATGTTTAAAAGTCGCCGCATGTTGGAGTGGGAGTACCTATTCCTAATAAATCTGGTCTGGTCAGGCCTCACGAGAGTTGGCAAAATCTCTTCCAGTCTACCAGCCAGAATCTTGGATAATATTTTACAATCTACTCCTAGCAGGCTGATCGGGCTGTAAGATGTACACAAGTCAGGGGGTTTATGCTTTTTAAGGATTAAAGATATGTGAGCCAAATTCAAAGTCGGAGGGAGTGTTCCACGCTCAAATGATTCTTTATACATTTTTAATAAGGGATTTACAATTTTAGGGGCCATTTTTTTATAGAAGTCCGGTCCAAACCCGTCTGGGCCCGCCGCTTTCCGGCTCTGTAATGATTTTATAGCTTTTAAACTTCCTGAGTGCTTATAGGTCTTTCCAAATCAACAACCCGTTTTTGTTGAGATAATACAGAAAGATCAAGTCCATTAAAAAAACTGTCACTTATTTTTGTTGTGCCCTCACATTCAGAAGAGTAGAGTTCTTGATAAAAATCTCTCATTATTTTACAAATATTCTTTGATTCAAAATGCAGATTATTCTTTTTATCTCTAAGAGAAGATATTGCAAAAGATCCACCTTTTCCCTGAGCGAGGCAGGCAAGAAGGCCTCCCGGTTTATTTCCTGACTCAAACAATTTGTGTTTTGCATAAAATATTGCTGTTTCTGATTTTTGGGTAAGTAATTGGTCTAGAGCAGATCTAGCTGCATCTAATTTCTTGAGTACAGATTCAGACGAGGACTGTTTAAATTCCCTCTCCAAAGTTGTAACCTGCTGTTCCAATTCCAATTGTCTAGAGAGTGTATTCTTCATTTTTGCAGCTGTAAATGAAATAATAAAACCCCACAGAAATGGTTTGCCCACCTCCCACAAGGTGGAGGCGCTCATTCCAGGAGTATCATTTGTAGATATGAATAATTCCCATTGGTTCTCGATATATTTTATAAATACAGAATCACTCAGGAGAATAGGATTCAGGCGTCAATGTCTCGCCAGAGGATCACAGTAGGGTGGCAATAAATCCAGAAAAACTGACGAGTAGTCAGAAAGGACACATGGGTTAATTGAACATAACTGGGTCCTATCAAGAATAGATCTAGAGACAAACAAGAAATCAATTCTAGAGAAAGACTGATGAGGACGAGAAAAAAAGGTAAACTCCCTAACATTTGGATTGCAAATCCTCCAAACATCGAAGAGGCCGAGATCAGCACACAGGTTAGATGTAGCTTTTACCATTTTCGAAAGTGGTTGACTTTTAGGTGGGTTGTAGTCGGAGCAGTAAGAAAGACCACAATTAAAATCACCACCAATTAAAACATGAAGAGGACATATAGATGAAATTTTTGACAGAATTGTAGAATAGAACGTGCCGTCATATGTATTTGGGGCATAAACACTACCAAGTAAAATTTGTTCCCCATATAAAACCCCTGTAATTACCACAAAACATCCTTCCTTATCTTTTATAATTTTATCCACTGTAAAAGGTAAGTTTTTATGAATAAGTATTGCCACTCCTCGACTCTTTGAGTTAAAAGAAGAATAGAAAATCTGTCCCATCCAGTCCCGCTTTAGTTTTAAATGTTCAAAGTCAGTTAGGTGGGTTTCCTGTAATAATGCAATCATTACCTTGTCTTTTTTAAGCATGGAAAGTATTTTGCGCCTTTTTATGACATGATTAATTCCCTTGACATTTAGCATCAGAATTTTAGTGTTACTCATTAGACACACTCAAAGATTTTGTAAAAAAAAAAATAGTGTACCATAATGAGACTAAGTAACACAATACAATAGTATTGACCCTTTAACTAGACTAGCTGTGCTGGCATGAACAAAACCATCAAACATAGATGGCAAAAGAACTATTACACACAAACCAACAAAATGTGCAAAAGATGAAAGGTACATTCTTGAGAATGATTCAAAGAAAAAGAAACACTCAAAAAATGGGAAAAAATCCTGAGTGCTGCCAAAAGAAGTCTCCACTAAAAATCCTACTCTGTTCCCACCAATATAATGATTCTGACTACCAAATTATTTGTGAACAATAAGTACTTAAATTGTCATTTTTCTTCATTACTCAGGCTTTGTCCTCGATATGTGACCATGAATATAGTACATTTACGTGAAACAGTTTTCTTGACGGTGAACTTTTCATTCTAAAGCATCGATGAAATCCTGTGCATCCGTTGGCGAGGAGAACTCGTGCGTAGTACCGTTGTGTTTGAAGGCGAGTGTGGCGGGATAACGCATGATGAAGCGTATGCCCTTTCCAATAAGAGCACGGCATGCATCGTTGAAGGCTCGTCTCTTCTCACGTACTGCTGCGGACAAATCCTGATGAATGAAGATGCGTTGCCCGTCATGTTTAAGCTCTGGTGCTGCTCTCACTGGTGCCATGATGCGCTGCTTGTCTCTGGAGTTGTGAAGCTTGATGATAACCAGGCGTGGATGCGTGCCTTGTCTGCCAGAGCCTCGGTGTGTGCGGTCCACCTTAATGCGGGGCGCAGCTCTATTTCCCGTGCCCTTATCCAGACCGAGAAACGAGGGGAGCCAGGCTTCAAAAAAGTCCAGTGGGTCAGCTCCTTCTGTGCCCTCTTTCAGACTGATAAGGCGAATGTTGTCCCATCTACTTCTGTTAACCAGGTCGTCCAACCCGCTGGCAATTAGTTCAGTTCTCCTTTCCGCTTCAGCCAGTCTTAGCGCCAGGTCCCCAGTGCTGTCTTCAACATCTGAGACTCGCTGCTCCACATCTATAAAACGCATTTCATACTTATCGAGTCTGGATGAGATTTTATCCAGTGTCTCAGAAAACTTAGTCAGTCTGCCTTCCGTCGCTGCACTGAAACTTTCAGACACTTTGAGAATCAATGCCTCGGTCTCATCTGGTCCCTGGGCTGGTGCTGGAGTCTGTGCGTGAGATGGCTCCTATGTTAGCGGTGCGTCTTTTTGGCTAGCGCTAGCGTTAGCAACGAGCTTTTTGGTCTGGATTTTCAGTTGTTTCGACATAGTCCTCCATTCAAGAGTGAGAAAGTGCATATATATAGTGCCAGAAACACGTAGCTTGCTTAACTATTAATGATATTGGTAGTCATGCATATTACACTTTAATACCTGTTGGTGGAAGCGAGAGCACAGCGAAGACACGTCTTCTAGCCAGACTTAATCACCCGGAAGTCAGTTTTGTTTTATTTTATTGCAAAGTTCTGAATAAACTTGAATTTGAACAATGTTTCTCAACGTTCAATTGCAAGTAATTCCCAGAAGCTCATGGTGGATAACCCTCACAAACCGGTGTGTGAAGATCTACCATGTGGTTTGATGAGTTAATGCTGTGGACTTGTACCGTGTGAAGTGTGCAAAAACAATTGTAACAGTCATCTTGAAAATTTAGCCACGGTTAAAACAAGACTATGGCACCATGACTGGTTCCCCCTTCAGGACCCTCTCAGGTTTTCCATGGGTAGGTTAAAGTTTCAGACTGTGATCTTTCTGAATCTGTGTGAGAGAGAAGATAGAACTTTGAAAATAACAGAGGCTTGGTGGTTATTTGGATCTAACTGCCTTCTATCATTTCACAGTGGCAACTGATCCTCAAGATAACGGTACAAAACACTCGCTGGAATCTCTGCAGCTTCAGAACACCCTGAACTTATAGAGTTTTAAGATGAGCTTTTTCCCCAATTTTGATTCATATGCTAAAATAAACATCTTTTTGTATATTAATTTTGTATCCTGATAGATGGCCGTATTTTGTGAGGGTTGTCATAAGTGCGGAAAGGGAAGAGTTTGGGTTCGATAAATATACTAATGCATCGTCTGCAAAGAGAGCTATTTTATGTTCCCCTCCCCCCATATCTATACCTGTTATATTTTTATTCTGTTTTATCCAATTGTTCAGGAGTTCCAAGAAAATGGCAAAGAGAAGGGGACTCGCTGAGCAACCCTGGCAACAGCCTCGTTCTAGTATGATAGATCCTAGCTGTCGGTTTGTTATACAATGCCTGTATGACCTTAATAAACATGTTGTTGAAATTAAACTGTTCCAACACTCTGTACAGGAAATCCCACCCAACAGAATCAAATGCTTTATCAGCATCTATTCCCAGCATTACCATCTCTAGCTGATTTTTAGTTACGTATTGCATTAAGTGTAAGGTGTGTGGCGCGCCTAATATTATCTTGCGTCTGTCTGTGTTTTATAAATCCCGTCTGACCCAAATGAATTATTTCTGGCAGAATTATTTCTAAACATCTGGCTAGAATAGCTGTGAACAGTCTATAATCTTGGTTAAGAACGCTAATTGGTCTGTAGCTGGAACATTCCAGCTCATCCTTCCCCTCCTTCGGAATTACCGATATAATGGCTTCGCTTCATGAATGGGGAATTTCTCCCACCTTCAACACCCAGTTAAAGGCCTTCCGAAGAAGGGGGATTAATATTACCTTAAGTCATCTGTACCATTCTGCGGTGAACCCGTCAGCACCCGGGGATTTGTTGGTCTTGAGATTTGAGATTGCTCTGTTTATTTCTGCATCTGACATTTCAGCTGTCAAGGCCTCATTCTGTTCTTCTGTTACTATCTGTACATTTAAGTTCTCTAAAAACATATCTATCTGTGTCTTATTACAAGTATCCCTTTTGGCATATAAGTTCTAATAGTAAATTTCAAAACACTTTTGAATTTCATCAGTTTTATCCACTATCCTTCTCATGTGTGAGTCTATCATTTTGTAAATATTTCTTTTTGCCTGTTGTTGTTTCAGTTTATATGCCAATAATTTTGTTGACCTGTCGTCCACTTCGTATTATCTTTGTTTTGTAAACAGTAGGTTTTTTGGATCTCCTTTGCATAAATCTCATTTATCTCTGCTCTCTTTTTCTTAATTTCCTGGTTTATGTGCCCTTCCAATTTGTCTTTATGCTCGGTTTTGTACCTTTTTTAATAGGCTGTTTTAGCTATTATTTTCCCTCTCATTACAGCCTTACATGCACCTCACATTATCATTTTCATCTATACGTATATCTCTTAAGGTCCTTCACTATTTCTTCCTTCATGTGTCCTTTTAATATGTCTGAGTTTAATCTCCAGACTCTTGTTTTTCTCTCCCTCTCCAGACGTAGTGTTAAATAAAGGGGGCTGTGGTCCGATAGGTCCCTTACTCCTATATCACATTTTTCTACCTTATGCATATCCTTATTGTACATCAGAAAATAGTGGATCCTTGAGTATGCATTATGTGGTGCCAAGTAATAAGTATAATCCTTCACTGTGGGGTTCAAATCTCTCCATACGTCCACAATTCCCAGTTCAGCCATCAGTCCCCCTATTTTTTTTACTTATAGACCTTATTTGTGTTTCACTTCCTGAAGAGTCTAGCTGTGGATTAAGCCTTTGGTTTAGATCACCTCCAGTAATCAGTGTACCCTCCACGTCCAAGTCACCAGGTCAAACATTTGTCTGTAAAATCTCCACTCCGGGCCCAGTGAAGCATAGATATTGAGAAAAGTTATGATTTTACCCTCCAGTTTCCCCTTAACCATGATAAACCTTCCCTCTTTATCCCCTATCTCAATTGTTTTTTTCGAATAGGGTCTTCCCTGAAATTAAAATAGCCACTCCTCTCCTGTGTCCTGATTTGTAAGAAGCAGAGAATATCTGATTATAGCCTCTTGAGCTTTACATGTTCCTTTTCTGTTATGTGGGTCTCCTGCAACATTATCACATTGAATCCTTCTTTTTTCATCTTTCATATTATCTTACTCCTTTTGGATGGGTTGAGTACACCATTTACATTATATGAGGCTACTTTAATGCAGTTTTTGGGTGTTGTCATTTTTCTCTGTCCCTCTTATCTCCCTGCTTTTTTCCCCCTGTCATATTTTCCCTTTTTGTATAACAGAAACATAACATAAATCCCTTATAACCAAATAATAAAAGAAAAGACTTCCTTTGGTGAGGTCTGAGGTTTGACCTTCTCTGAGCTCTGATGTTCAGTCTGCTCTGAGGGATGTCCTCTGTCCCCGGGGGGCAGGGGGCCCTCGCTAATAGAGTCAGTGTTGTTCCTAAATCCACAACAGCTTTGAGTGCTGCCCTGATGTTCTTTGCTTGTGAGGGTATCAGTATTCCAACCTAAAATCCGTATAAAATACTAAATTCTTTATAAAAATAAAAAAAATAAAAGGCATGTATTTCACACTTTAGCTATATAGGTAAGTATTGAACATGCTTATACTGAAAGTTATTTGATACTTTGTACAAATGCCTTTGTTGGTAATGAAGCTTCAAGATGCTGCCTGTGTGGAGAAACTAGTCACATGTGTTGCTCAGGTGTGATTTTGGTCCATTCTAAAACACAAACAGTATTGAAGGTTCCGTGGACCTCTTCTATGAACTCTGGTCTTTAGTTCTTTCCATAGATTTTCTGTTTGATTCAAGTCAGGTGATTGGCTGGGTCATTCTAGCAGCTTTATTTTTATTCTCTGAACCCAGCTGAGCGTTTCCTTGGCTGTGTGTTTGGGATTATCGTCTTGCTTCAATGTTCATCCTCATTTCATTTTCATCATGCTGGTAGATTTTTATAAAAAACAAACTACCAGTGCCAGATACTGAAAAAAGGCCCACACCATGATGTTCCACCTCCAAACTTCACTGTTGGTGTGGTGTTTTTGGGGTGATGTGCAGTGACATTTGACCCTCAAACATGGTGTGTACCATGTTTGACCCTCAAACATTTTTGTGGCATCCAAAGAATTCAATTGTGGTCTCATCTGGCCACAATTGAACAATGAATCTTCAGTGAATTACTGTTTTCTTTGAAACAACTGTACCTGCTAATTCCTTTCTGAAGTGGTCCTTGGCTCTTGGACAGTTCTTCTGATAATTATTTTCAATCCTCTGTCAGAAATCTTGTGAGGAGCACCTGGTCCTGATTCAGAAGTTTAGAAATCCTTCTGTAGCTAAATGCCATCATTAAGTTGTGCAACAATGAGGTGAAGCTCTTGACAGAGCTCTTTGCTTTTACCCTTCATGAGATGTTTCTGTTGTGAAAGTGTCGTGACACGGACCCACAACAGGGGGCGCAAATGAACGGACAATAGGAGAAGTCAAATTTGAACACTTTACTTGTGAATGCCACAACTGCACACCGCAGATTATAGAATGAATACAAAGTCAATCAATCAAGGTGTCGTGTGGGCAGGCTCGACGATAGGAGACGTTCGTCTGAAGAAGAACCGGAACTACACGATTTCCTCCGCCACCGAACCAGGAGAATACTGGAGCCGCCAAGTTCCGAGTCCCCCAGGTGGCCACCGTCTCCGCGTGTCGGATCTGGTACTGCTGGCGAAGAGCAAAAACAGTCAGGTGTGGGTGTGTGTACACCCCGTAACAAGTATGGTGATTATTCCACCTCCACCTCTCATCCACACTCGTGCAGCTACTGTCAATCACTTATCTGGCAGGATGCAGAGCGAAGCAGTCGCGGCATACGCCGGTTCTTCAGGAAGACAGCTGCAACAATGTATTTACTGAAAACAACGTTAGTAACACTCAGGCTGAGATAGTTACCTCCTTGGTAGAACGATATCTCGGCGACGTGGTGGAGGTGTCGTCCTGCTTTTATTTGGGGTGAGGCGCAGATGATTGGTGACAGCTGTCATAGCCGATGAGTGACAGCTGTCACCCAGCCGCTCTTGTGGGGCGGCAGCGCCCTCTCGTGCCTGAAGCCCGCACTTCAGACAGGGCGCCCTCTTCTGGCGGCCCACACAACAGTTTCTTCACCTTGGTAATGACACACTTTTTTTATTGGTCTTCAGTTGGGACTGAACAAGCTGATATTAATTTTAACTGGCAAGAATTACTTCCACAGTTGGCAGAAAGCCGTAGCGCACAATAAGTTTTTACAGGCATCACAGGGTTACATCATAACACCAGTCAGTTGCTGTGTTATTAACTGCACTGATCATTTCCTGAAGGGTTCAGGGATACGTTTCCTGCAAAGTCCAGATCAGGAACTGAAAAGATCTGCTTGGATTACTGCAATGTGACACAAGAACTGGGTGCTGCCGGCTCACTCCTGTGTTTGTTGGATCCACTTCCTGTCGGGTGAGTCGTCAGTAAATTTAAATCATCAGAAATGTCAAAGGAATAATTTTCTATTTTACTTTGGCACACCAATTCAATAAAGTTCCTCACTTTCCACTGAGCAGTAATTTATTTCCAGCATATATAAAGTGGTATAAATGTACAATTTCTAAATAATTGCCCTTTTGAGATTAATAAAATAATCTGAATCATATTTTATTTACATACATTGTTGTAAAATTTTTGTGATCTATTCAAGGGATGATGAGCTCGTCTGTCTGTTTAGACATTATTATTTAAATTTCTGTTCAGCTTCAAAATTACAAATGAATCCTTCAAAAGCCCAGATCTCTGTTTTACACCAGCATTTAAGTGCAGCACACATTTATTGAGGAACGTGGAACTGAACAGTGTGAAAACAGTGTTTTAAACTTCAAGCAACCTGATCCATGTAGAAATGTTCATCTGTAAATAAATGCAAAATGATGTCACAATTTATTTTTTTAAGAACCTATTTAAATGTGGAAAAAAAGAATCAAATATGTGAAGGTGAAGTTAAAAATCTGAAGGTAATATTATTATTTGTTCAGGTTATGATAAGAGTATTTCAGATTTATCGTCCATCAACACTGTAAACAAATCCAAAGTTTTTTTCATCCATGTAGGGGTATCGAACGATGAGCCAACTGACCCAGACTATGTTCCTCACCTGAGGATGGGCTACGACCAGGAACAGGCACCGGGAAGTAAGAGAACAAGAAGCGTTCGTAGAAAAGTCAGAAGTAGGTCAGGTGATGGTGTGTACTTAATTTAACCAACTTCACTTTTCCTGTTTCTTTTCAAGAGGTGTTTGAATTCAGATATCAGAATCAGAATAGCCTTTATTCACCAAGTTTCTGCAAGAATACAAGGAATTTGACTCCGGTTTGAACTGTACTCTCTCTGTACGAGCATGTATCAATACACTAAACACTGAATAATTCACAGTAAAAATGTGGAAATAAAATAAACCAAATGGAGATGGAGATGCACAGGACAGACTGGATGATGAATGTGTAGAAGATGATGAGCAGTTTCTGGGGCAGGTTGAACTTCTTGAGCTGTCTGAGGAAGTGCATCCCCAGCTGAGGCTTTTTCCTCATGGAGTCTATGTGGGAAGTCCACTTTAGATCCTGGGAGATGGTGGATCCCAGGAACTGAAAAGTGTCCACAGTAGGAACAATGCTGTTGAGGATGAAGGGGGGAGTGATGGAGGGTTCCTAGCATCGGGTTCAGCTTCAGGTTGTTCTGACCACACCAGAGGACCAACTGTTCCACCTCCTGTCTGACCTTGGATTGATCTACAGAGCAAAAAGAAGTGGAGTCAACAAATGGGTGTTGCATCACATTTTCAGATTCCTCTTTTTTTATTCATGATTTAGATCATTTTACTATGAAATACAAAGTAAAATGATAATATCTATGGAGGTTAGGGCCTGCTCAAAAACCTGTAGTACTCCTAAACTTAATCCTCGCCTATGAAATTAATGGTTCTAAATGTATTGTGAGAGCATTATTAACATATCTACAGGGTTAAATCTTTTTTTTCTCCTAAAATCTATGCCAGTTGTTTACAAAAAGATTTTGAAAGTTAGAAATACTCAATATTCTGCACATTAAAAATTCCTGAATTTGCCCTTTTATTTCACTTCCGATTATATTTTGGTTTTTATGGAGGCATATTTGATGGCAAATAAATATGAAGATACCTAAAATGTACAAATAATGCTCTTTCAGATATATTGTCCTTCAAAATGGGCTTTAAACATCTTGTACTTAGAGGCAAAATAGACAATGAAGGATTCTTGGAACAACAGGCATACTTCAGCCACTGGTAAATTTGTTGACAACTGTTCTACATGCAAAATTTGGTACCTCTACAACCTTTCCCACATCCCCTTTTTGTGTTCAAATATGAGCTATTTTGTAATCAGCATCATAAAAAAAAACATTGATTTGAGTGTCAATGAGATAAGCAAGCTGTTTGGAAAAAAAAAAAAAAAAGAATTTTAAAGAACTTTTTAAGTCACTTGAAGAATTTTGTCAATTTAATTCTTGATCATTTATTGAAAACCATGAAAAAATACTTTAAACATTAACAATGGCCATTTTCACCATATCTTAGTACTTCATTTAATCACTGACAAATTATTAAATTAACTTTTAACATTTTACATTAAAAGGTTCCACATAACACTTTTCAGCCCTGACTGTCACTAATTGTGGAGCTGCAACTTTCCAAAATTGGCCTTTATACTTAAAATGTCAATTTTTGAGTAGGAAATTTAAGATTTTAACATTTTATAACCTTGTTAACAGCTTTCAGGTTTCAGCTTTATGAGATGGCCTTAGCCATCTCATAAAGCTGAAACTTTACAAAGTATCTATTCTTATATTAGTAAAGCTACAAAAAAAGTTTGAAAGAAATCAGAGGAGGTCATGCAACAAAATTTTCTCAGATTTATTGATTTGAGATGGAACAACTCGTGTACTGTGAGATCATTAATATGCATATGTCGCGGACATGAATGAGCGAAGCTCGTCAGCATCTCACCATGTCATTTAGATCCTTCAGACTTTATTTTGAGTAAATGCTTCAGGGGAGCATTAGCATGGCAAAAACCTTTCAGCTTCTGGGAGGCTGCGTGAAACTGAAAGCAAATCTCTAAAACTTGATAAAACCTGTAAATAATAATCAGTTTTATTGCCAGTTTTCTTCAGACAAGTTGGGGCATGGAAACATGAACAATATGTCTTGGACTTTATTTACATCAATTATGAAGAAATGCTAAAGTTTCTTTCACCAAAACATCAAATCTAGGCTTTCATCTCAAATGTACTTTCTGTCAAATTGTAGCTGAACTTTCAGGTCTTCTTTTTAAGAAAATTCTCCTCTTCACCACTTCATCAGGAAGCTGGATGTTATATTTTTAATTAATTTATATCAATTTGTAGAGATTGCTTCAGTTTGATTTAAGGAAGATAATTTTAGAAAAAAAAAAGTATTTAAAATGGAATAAACAAATTAAAATGTGTGAAATACCAAGTGTTCCAATACTTTTGAGGGCAATTGAGAAACACTGAGGAGCAGCATTTTACATCTCACATATAGTGTAGCAGATAAGAGAATATTTAGAGTGGAATCCTGCAAATGGTGATACAAACATCAAATTTGGCACAAATAATCCATAGACATTAACTCTTTTGAAAAAAAAATGATTGGCCACTTGAATTTTCAATAGACAGCCAGGTAGGGGTCAATTGAAGAATTTCACAGGGGTCTAAATTAAAAGATGCTCCAATCATATAGAAAACTACACCACATTATTTGCCTGATCACAAAGATTCCAAAAAGGTATAGTTCGGACAGTCTGTGACTGAATGTTATGGAGTTATGAGGTAAAAGCAAGAATGGTGACAAAGGTCAGTTTCAGTTTGTACAAGGGTCAAAAGTTAAAGTTGCTCCATTAATTTAGCTCCAGCTGTACTTGTGCAGAATTTGATGCTTGTATCACCATTTGAAGGATTGTTTCAGTTTTCTGCTGCACATTAAGCCAACAGAGCATGAACCAGCTGCTGTCTGTTAGCTTAAACGTGTATATAAGCCAACCCAATTTAAAGGAGAAATGCTGCTTTTAACAACCTGGACCTCATTTCTGGCATAAAATATGGTCGTTTACTCATCAATATAAGTTTGGTGTGATTAGAAGTTTATAGTTCAAACGACGTGTTCAGTTCAAATCTGGAGCAAACATTTTTCTTCTTCTGATAAGGTGGATTATAACTTTTTGTGGTACACAGCACCAGCTACTGGACAGGAGGAACCTAGCAGTCAATGTGACTCATAGATTTAAAAATGCAACTCTTTCAACCAGACGTGTGCTGCTGTGACATGTCAATCATCTATGTCCAATCAGATTTCAGGAGAGTCCAGTGAAACCCCGGCCTCCACTCTAGGAAGTGCCAGGAAGTGCTTGATATTTGAACATTTCGTGTTTCACTGTGACTGATAAATTGGCGCTTCCTGTTTGAGTGTGAGCTTGCCACTGAGTTCCCGCGGGATTTCATGAGATCTCGTCTGTCAATCCAGGAAGTGTCAATCCAGGAAGTGATTGACATTTGAACATTTCCTGTTTTGCTAGGACGCCCTGCACCATGAGCGAGCTTCATGCCACTGCGCGACACTTCACTCATATTATTATTATTATTAGGCCTTTGACTCTGTCAGCCGTGAGGCCTTGTGGAGAATCCTAGCCAAATATTGCTGCCCTGAGAAATTCATCATCATTCTCAAACTTCTGCATGACGGCATGGTTGCAAGAGTCCTTGACAACTGCTCCAATGGTGAACCCTTTGAAGTGCGAACCGGTGTTAAACAAGGCTGTGTGACTGCACCCACACTTTTCTCAATTTTTACATCAGTAATCTTTCAGATAATGAAGGATGACCTTCCTGAAGGAATAAGAATCACCTACATTCTGGATGGGAGCCTATTCAATCTAAGAAGGCTGAAAGCTAAAACCAAGACCTGCACAACTTCCGTTATCGAGCTTCAATACAACCTGACAACTATGTCTGCGCCACATCGCAAGAGAACCTCCAGGCTATTGTGAATGCCTTTGGGCAAGCATACCACTGGCTGGGCCTGTCTGTAAATGTGGAAAAGACTGAGGTTCTTTTCCACCTTTCCCAAGTCAAGCAAATGGCCACTTTTCCTTTAAGATCAATTAGTCTATCCTGGGAGAGGTCAAATCTTTCCCATATCTGGGCAGTTTTCTTTCTGCTAAAGCAAACATCGATGATCCAGCATCGCCTTCGTGCCACCAATTATGCCTTTGGACAAATGCGTGAGAGGGTATTTGAGGAGAGAGGTATACAATCCGACACCAAGGTGAAGATCTACATAGCTGTCGTGTTAACATCCCTTCTCTATGGCTCGGAAACCTGGACCACCTACAAGTACCACTAAAAAACCGTTGAGAAGTACTATGAGCGCTGTCTGTGCCACATTCTAGGTATTAGCTGGGTGAAACGCCAGACCAACAATCGTGTACTAGAGGAAGCCGACTGCAGAAGCATAGAGGCCATGATGATCCAAAACTAACTCCGCTGGACAGGGCATGTTGTCAGAATGGATGAAATGCGCAGACAACTGGGAATCGCTTGCCTTGGATCGGTCCCGATGTAGAAGAACAACCCATGAGGGGGTCACCTCCTTCGAGCTTGCAAGACGACACAGGCAAGAGGAGAAGTGACAAAATTGCAAGGAGCGTGAAAAGACAACTCCTCTAATCGCCTGCTCATTTGTCTGTTCGGTGTGCCAGTGACGTTGCGCCTCCCGTATTGGCCTCATGAGCCACCGTAGGGTGCACAAGTAATCTCAGCCCTACTGCTCTTATACAGTCTTACTCGCAATGGACAATCTTACTCGCTCTGGAGGGATTCCTGATAATGGTGAGATCATTATTACATATACAGATGAAAACACCTTTCATAAGAGTCATTGAGATCACTGCACCAAATGGATGTTGTTGTTATGGTATTCCCAATGATGAATGACTGATGTTCTTATGATGCATCATGTGCTGATGTCCTTTACATTCCAAAAGTACACTAATACACACACACACACACATATACACACTGCCAAACTGAATCTATTAATTTTATACAGTGAGTCAAAAGTAAAAA
Source organism: Thalassophryne amazonica (assembly GCF_902500255.1). Classification (NCBI taxonomy): domain Eukaryota; kingdom Metazoa; phylum Chordata; class Actinopteri; order Batrachoidiformes; family Batrachoididae; genus Thalassophryne; species Thalassophryne amazonica. The sequence continues at coordinate 81,822,363 of NC_047114.1, read as the reverse complement.
ATGTTTTGACATGAAAAACCTTTTTGCTGGTTATATTGTCATTTGTGCATCTAAATTCTGACCAAAAAGTCTTGGGGGCCAATCAAAATGCATGTTTTACACTGTTTATTGTATGATTTCAAATGTAAGATGAATGTTCATTTGAAGGGTGTCAAACATAAATATGCTGGTTTAAATCTGAAGAACACGTTTTGATTTGCCTGTTCCCGGGATGTAAGACTAAATTATATTTATTTATTTCAGATGTGCACATGTAAAAAATACCAACAGTCCATAGACTTCAAAAGAAAGAAAAAATACAGTGTAAAGGATGGAAAGACACATCAATTTAAAATCCTTAAACTGATCAATTCCCCAGTTCTTATAATAATTTTCTAATTGATCAGTGAGCTTGACAATTGCTGAAAGTAAAACTTGCACTCTGATCTCTTTAAAACATATAAAGGATTCTCTGCTGCCTCCTCGTGGTCAAGCACCGCAAATGTTTTATTGTGACGCATTGAAAGCGGATGTCACATGTCCGCTCAACACGGGTTGTATTCCTTTCAAAATAATATCACAATAAAGTTGAAAAAGTAAAAAAAAAAAAATCAACATTAAGTAATAAGCAGATGACACATTCACTGCGAAATACGAGTATCATCATCTTTTGGCATTTTCTCACATAATTGGATTTTACTGTTTTCTTATTTACTGTACTGTACTTTGATCACTTTCGAACCACCAATATATCCAAAGCATTTATTATTATTTATGGCACCACAAAGGAAATAATTGTTTTCCATTTTTCTGTGTGTCATCCATCCATGTTCTTTTTGTATATTGACTCTCTGGTCAATAAATTAAATTAGATTAGACAGAACTTTATTGATCTCTTGGGAAGACTCCCTCAAGAAAATTGAGGTTCCAGCAGCATTGCATAGCAGCACAAAGGGTGTCAAAAGTGAAAGTAAAAAAGAAAAACAGTTTGCAAATATAAATATGAATACACAATATAAATACAAGACATACTGATCAATACTGGTTACCACTGTTCCTCTCATTCCCAACCTCTGTCTTACACACACACACACACACACACACACACACACATATATATATAATATATATATATATATATATATATATATATATATATATATATATATATATATATATATATATATTTGTGCATTGAATTTGACAGAATGAACTCCATCAGTTCAGAGTATATCAACAGAAGTGATCACCAAATGATTCTTTCTTGTTTCTCGAACAAACTTTACTTCATTCTAAGAAGTTATATTGAATATAGGTTGCACAATTAGTCATGATAACACTGAGCAAGGATACTTTTTTCGTAAAACTTTGAACTGTAAATGCAAAATATTTCTACCAATATTACAAAGTAGATAAACTTTATTGGGATTATTTTCTGAATAAACTGTAATATTCTAAAGAAAAGGTTAAGTAGTATAAGGAATACTTATTTCCTCCACCATGAAGGATGTTACAGTGTGTCATTGCTGGTTTATAAAAGGATTACTCAAATACCCATGAAAACTGAGTGTTGATCAGGATCCAGATCTGAATTCAGGATCCACGTTTCAAGCACACATGAGATCAAAAGACTCACAACCTTCAGACTCGCTGTATGGAATGGGCGGAGTCTGTGGACAGATTAACTCAGACTGTCGTGGTTGTCATGTGACCTGTGTACGCGTCACATGAAGTCTACAAACGCTGTACGTGATTGCTGGAGTAAAGGAACACAACTTGCTTAATAATTGTGTGTGCAGTGTAGTTTGTGAACAGTCTTAAGAGCTCTGAAAAAAGAGGGACTATGTCTGAAAACAGTCAATAAAAATTGAAAGCTAAAAAAACAAACAAGCACATATGAGGGCAGCTATAGCTGGAGCCTGGGCCTGGTGGTGAGCAGTTGGAGCCTGGGCCTGATGTTGGGCGGCTGGAGCTGGAGCCTGGGCCTGGAGGTGGGCGGCTGTAGCTGGAGCCTGGTGGTGGGCGGCTGTAGCTGGAGTCTGTGTTGTGAAAGTGTAGGAACACGGACCCACAACAGGGGGCGCAATGAACGGAAAATGGAGAAGGTAAATAACAAGGTTTACTATTGTGAAACGAGCACAATAAATACAACAATCACAATTTGGGGTTGAATCCGCTGGTGTCGTGTGGGCAGGCTCGAAGGTAGGAGACGTCCGTCTCAGTCGAACCGGAACCACCCAGATCTCCTCTGCCACCGAACCCTGGAAATACTGGAACCGCCAAGTCCCGAATTCCCAGGTGGCCACTGCCTCCGCTCGTCGGATCCGGTACTGCTGGCGGGAGAGAGCAACAACACACAGGTGTGATGCGACCGCACCCAGTAACGGAGAGGGGAGAAGCCGCCTCCACCTCTTGTCAAAGTACAGCAGGAAGGTGAGTACTTATCCAAGCAATGAAGCTATCAGTAGTCAACAGTCCTGAAAAGGTTTAACAAGTTTAGCTGGTTGTTCAGAATATAAATGCAGAGAATATTACCTCAGTCTTAGGCAATATCTCGGCACTGAGGTGGAGACGCCGTCCTCCTGATATACCTCTGTGCTGAGTGGAACAGCTGTGTCTGGTGATGGGTGACAGCTGTCACCCAGGCTACTCCCATAAGGCGGCAGCGCCCTCTGGTGCCTGGAGCCCGCACTCCAGGCAGGGCGCCCTCTGGTGGTGGTGGGCCAGCAGTACCTCCTCTTCAGCGGCCCACACAACAGGACCCCCCCCTCAACGGGCGCCTCCTGGCGCACGACCGGGCTTGTCCGGATGGCGACGGTAGAAGTCGGCCAGGAGGGCCGGGTCCAGGATGAAACCCTTCTTCACCCAGGAGCGCTCCTCGGGTCCGTACCCCTCCCAGTCCACCAGATACTGAAAACCCCGGCCCATCCGACGGACATCAAGGAGCCGGCGGACAGTCCAAGCCGGTGCTCCGTCGATGATCCGGGCAGGAGGCGGCGCCGGACCCGGGGTGCAGAGGGGTGAGGTGTGAAGGGGCTTGATCCGGGAAACATGAAAAACTGGATGGATCCGCAGTGAGGCCGGAAGCTGGAGCCTCACTGCGGCGGGGTTGATGACCTTGAGGATCTTATACGGTCCGATGTACCGTTCTTGGAGTTTTGGTGAGTCAACCTGTAGAGGAATGTCCTTGGTGGACAACCAGACCTCCTGCCCAGGACGATACTTGGGGGCCGGGGCTCGCCGCCGGTCTGCATGTTTCTTCGCCCTCGTCCGGGCCTGCAACAAGGCAGAGCGGGCGGCACGCCACACCCGAGGCACTTCCGTAGGTGGGCCTGGACCGAGGGCACACCGACCTCTCCCTCAACCACCGGAAACAAGGGGGGCTGATACCCCAAGCACACCTTAAACGGGGAGAGGCCGGTGGCTGATGACACTTGGCTGTTGTGGGCGTACTCGATCCAGGCCAGGTGGGTACTCCAGGCCGTCGGGTGCGCGGCTGTCACACAGCGAAGTGTCTGCTCCAGTTCCTGATTCGCCCGCTCTGCCTGCCCGTTGGTCTGGGGGTGGTACCCAGACGAGAGGCTGACCGTGGCCCCCAGTTCCCGGCAGAAGCTCCTCCAGACGTGTGAGGTGAACTGGGGGCCGCGATCGGAGACGATGTCTGATGGTATGCCATGCAGACGGACGACGTGGTGGACCAGGAGGTCCGCTGTCTCCTGGGCCGTTGGGAGCTTCGGGAGGGCCACGAAGTGGGCCGCCTTGGAGAAACGGTCCACTATCGTGAAGACGACGGTGTTTCCCTGGGACGGCGGGAGACCCGTGACGAAGTCCAGACCGATGTGGGACCAGGGGCGATGAGGCACGGGCAGTGGCTGTAGCTGCCCTGAGGTCTTTCTGTGGTCGGCCTTGCCCCTGGCGCAGGTGGTACAGGCCTGGACGTAGTCCCGGACGTCGGCCTCCAGGGATGCCCACCAGAAGCGTTGCCGGACGACTGTCACGGTCCTTCGCACCCCTGGGTGACAGGAGAGCTTAGAACCGTGACAGAAGTCCAGGACTGCAGCCCTAGCCTCTGGTGGGACGTATAGTCTGTTCTTTGGTCCGTTAACGGGGTCCGGGACACGGGTCAGGGCCTCCCGGACGGTCTTCTCCACGTCCCAGGTGAGGGCGGCCACGATAGCGGACTCCGGGATGATGGGATCCGGGGGATCCGACGGTTCCATTTTGACTTCGTCTTCGTGCACCCGGGACAATGCATCCGACCTCTGATTCTTGGTCCCGGGACGGTAGGTAATCCGGAAGTCAAAACGGCCAAAGAACAGTGACCAGCAGGCTTGCCTGGGGTTCAGCCGCTTGGCGGTCCTGATATACTCCAGGTTCTGATGGTCAGTGAAAACCGTGATTGGCACGGCTGTTCCCTCCAACAGATGTCTCCACTCTTCGAGGGCCTCTTTCACAGCAAGGAGTTCCCGATTGCCGACGTCATAGTTCCGTTCAGCGGGGGTCAACCTGCGAGAAAAATAGGCACACGGGTGAAGGACCTTATCGGTCTTCCCGCTCTGGGAGAGCACCGCTCCTATCCCTGAGTCCGAGGCATCCACTTCAACCACTAACTGGCGGCTAGGATCGGGCTGCACCAGAACTGGTGCAGACGAGAAGCGCCGTTTCAACTCCTTGAACGCGGCTTCGCACCGATCCGACCAGGTGAAGGGGACTTTTGGTGAGGTCAGGGCTGTCAGGGGGCTAACTACCTGACTATAGCCCTTAATGAACCTCCTGTAGAAATTAGCAAAACCGAGGAACTGTTGCAGCTTCCTACGGCTTGTAGGTTGGGGCCAATCTCTCACCGCCGTAACCTTGGCCGGATCAGGGGCGACGGAGTTAGAGGAGATTATAAACCCCAGGAAGGACAAAGAAGTGCGGTGGAATTCACACTTCTCGCCCTTCACAAACAGGCGGTTCTCCAACAACCGCTGCAGAACCTGACGGACATGCCGGACATGAGTCTCAGGATCCGGGGAAAAGATGAGTATATCGTCCAGATACACGAAGACGAACCGGTGCAGGAAGTCCCGCAGGACATCGTTTACCAACGCTTGGAAGGTCGCGGGAGCATTAGTGAGACCGAACGGCATGACCAGGTACTCAAAATGGCCCAACGGGGTGTTAAATGCCGTCTTCCATTCGTCTCCCTTCCGGATCCGAACCAAATGATACGCATTCCTAAGATCAAGTTTGGTGAAGATATTGGCTCCATGCAAGGGGGTGAACACCGAATCCAACAGGGGCAACGGGTATCGATTGCGAACCGTGATTTCGTTCAACCCCCTATAATCAATGCATGGACGAAGCCCGCCATCCTTTTTACCCACAAAAAAGAAACCAGCACCCATCGGAGAGGTGGAATTCCGGATCAACCCGGCAGCTAATGAGTCCCGGATGTAGGTCTCCATTGATTCACGCTCCGGCCGTGAGAGGTTGTACAGCCTACTGGACGGAAACTCACTGCCTGGAACCAAATCAATGGCACAATCATACGGGCGGTGGGGAGGAAGCGTGAGAGCCAGATCCTTGCTGAACACGTCAGCGAGGTCATGGTACTCCGCCGGCACCGCCTTCAGATTGGGCGGGACTCGGACCTCCTCCTTAGCTTGGGAGCCGGGAGGAACCGAGGAACCTAGACACTCCCGATGGCAGGTTTCGCTCCACTGAACCACTACCCCGGACGGCCAATCGATCCGGGGATTGTGCTTTAGCATCCATGGAAACCCCAAAACCACACGGGAGGTGGCCTGAGTCACAAAGAACTCGATCACCTCCCGGTGGTTACCTGACACCACCAGAGTTACTGGAGGTGTCTTATGTGTGATTGGTGGGAGTAGGGAACCATCTAGCGCCCGAACCTGCACAGGCGAGGTAAGAGCCACCAGAGGGAGCCCTATCTCCCTGGCCCATCTACTGTCAAGCAGATTCCCCTCAGAGCCCGTGTCCACCAGTGTTGGGGCCTTCAGGGTTGAATCCTCAAACAGGATCGTGACTGGGAGTCGTGTAGCAATGTGGGTGTGTCCCACGTGAATATTTTGGCCCACCCCTGGCCCAGTCTCTAGGGGCGGGCGTTGGAGTTTAACCGCTCGGGGCAGTCGTTTGCGAGATGCTCACTCGAGCCACAAACATAACAAGCTCCGTGGGCCCGCCTCCTTTGTGCTCCAGGTGCCCTAAATGTTGCCTTGCTCGTGTCCATAGCTTCGTCAGCAGGGGGAGCCATAGGCGCACGGAGCGCAGGAACAGAGGAGCGTGGGGAGGGCGGAGCTCGATCGGACCCGGAAGGGAGAGGGACGACGCGTGCCTGGCCACGCCCTTCGCCTCGTTCCCGACGGCGTTCTTCTAACCGGTTGTCGAGTCGTATGACTAGATCGATGAGCCCATCTAAATCCCGCGGTTCGTCCTTAGCCACCAGGTGCTCTTTTAGGACCAGTGACAGTCCGTTTACAAAGGCAGCGCGGAGGGCAGTGCTATTCCAGCCGGATCTCGCCGCCGCGATGCGGAAGGCGACTGCATAGGCAGCTGCGCTCCGATGCCCCTGTCTTATTGACAGTAGTGCGGTTGAAGCGGACTCTCCTCTGTTGGGATGATCGAACACCGTTCTGAGCTCCCGTACAAACCCATCGTATGTATGAAGGAGCCGTGAGTTCTGCTCCCAGAGCGCTGTAGCCCAAGCGCGTGCCTCCCCGCGAAGCAGATTTATCACATAAGCTACTTTGCTAGCATCAGTCGCGTACATCACGGGACGCTGTGCGAAGACGAGCGAACACTGCATCAGAAAGTCCGCGCACGTCTCCACACAGCCTCCGTACAGCTCTGGAGGGCTTATGTATGCTTCTGGGGACGGAGGAAGGGACCGTTGAACGACCAGTGGAATGTCACTTTCGCGCGCAGGGTCCTCGGGAGGGAGAGCCGCAGCGGCGCCCGAAGGGCGCGCCTCCACTTGTGCGGCGAGAGCCTCCACCCTGCGGTTTAGGAGAACGTGCTGCTCGGTCATTAAATCGATCCGAGAGGTGAAAGCGGTGAGGATCCGCTGCAACTCACCGATTACCCCTCCCGAAGCCTCCGCCGCGCCTTGGTCTTCCATTGGCCGTTCAACAGCCGGTTGACGCCCCTCGGGGTCCATGACGCTGGCCGAGATATCCTGTTGTGAAAGTGTAGGAACACGGACCCACAACAGGGGGCGCAATGAACGGACAATGGAGAAGGTAAATAACAAGGTTTACTATTGTGAAACGAGCACAATAAATACAACAATCACAATTTGGGGTCGAATCCGCTGGTGTCGTGTGGGCAGGCTCGAAGGTAGGAGACGTCCGTCTCAGTCGAACCGGAACCACCCAGATCTCCTCTGCCACCGAACCCTGGAAATACTGGAACCGCCAAGTCCCGAATTCCCAGGTGGCCACTGCCTCCGCTCGTCGGATCCGGTACTGCTGGCGGGAGAGAGCAACAACACACAGGTGTGATGCGACCGCACCCAGTAACGGAGAGGGGAGAAGCCGCCTCCACCTCTTGTCAAAGTACAGCAGGAAGGTGAGTACTTATCCAAGCAATGAAGCTATCAGTAGTCAACAGTCCTGAAAAGGTTTAACAAGTTTAGCTGGTTGTTCAGAATATAAATGCAGAGAATATTACCTCAGTCTTACGCGATATCTCGGCACTGAGGTGGAGACGCCGTCCTCCTGATATACCTCTGTGCTGAGTGGAACAGCTGTGTCTGGTGATGGGTGACAGCTGTCACCCAGGCTACTCCCATAAGGCGGCAGCGCCCTCTGGTGCCTGGAGCCCGCACTCCAGGCAGGGCGCCCTCTGGTGGTGGTGGGCCAGCAGTACCTCCTCTTCAGCGGCCCACACAACAATCTGGGCCTGATGGTGGGCGGCTGTAGCTGGAGTCTGGGCCTGATGGTGGGCGGCTGTAGCTGGAGCCTGGTGGTGGGCGGCTGTAGCTGGAGTCTGGGCCTGATGGTGGGGCGGCTGTAGCTGGAGCCTGGTGGTGGGCGGCTGTAGCTGGAGTCTGGGCCTGATGGTGGGCGGCTGTAGATGGAGCCTGGTGGTGGGCGGCTGTAGCTGGAGTCTGGGCCTGATGGTGGGCGGCTGTAGATGGAGCCTGGTGGTGGGCGGCTGTAGCTGTAGCCTGGGCCTGATGGTGGGCGGCTGTAGATGGAGTCTGGTGGTGGGCGGCTGTAGCTGGAGCCTGGGCCTGATGGTGGGCGGCTGTAGATGGAGCCTGGGCCTGGTGGTGGGCGGCTGTAGATGGAGCCTGGTGGTGGGCGGCTGTAGATGGAGCCTGGTGGTGGGCGGCTGTAGCTGGAGCCTGGGCCTGGTGGTGGGCGGCTGTAGTTGGAGCCTGGGCCTGGTGGTGGGCGGCTGTAGTTGGAGCCTGGGCCTGGTGGTGGGCGGCTGTAGCTGGAGCCTGGTGGTGGGCGGCTGTAGCTGGAGCCTGGGCCTGATGGTGGGCGGCTGTAGATGGAGCCTGGGCCTGGAGGTGGGCGGCTGTAGATGGAGCCTGGGCCTGGAGGTGGGCGGCTGTTCCTGGAGCCTGGGCCTGGTGGTGGACGGCTGTAGCTGGAGCCTGGGTCTGGTGCTGGGCGGCTGTAGCTGGAGCCTGGGCCTGGTGGTGGATGGCTGTAGCTGGAGCCTGGGTCTGGTTGTGGGCTTCTGCTCCTGCTCAGTGTTGATGCTGAAGAAAAAGTTGACAGTGCAGCATTGGTTTGTTACATCAATAGTCACAGTTTTGTGGAGGAGTGGAGCAGGGAAGGGTTTTAATAAAACAAATCTATGCTCGCATCTGGCAAACTGTAGCTGAAATTATGAACCTATAATATTCCCAGCAGTAACTGAAGAGCAAACAGACCAATGTTTGGTTAGAAACCTTAGATGAGACTTTTGTAAGATGCTTATGTTACCCTTTAGTGGATGTGACTCTTCAGGAGGATGTTAAGAGGAAATGTTTTGGTCAAATTGTGCTGATGTTAGAATACCGTTCAACTGTCTCCAGCTGCCATCTTTGCCTCACTTGTGGGAATAACATTTGATTGTTGCCAAACTACTTTGTCTGCTAAGCACTTTGTGTTGGTAAATTTCACCTGTTGACCGTTCAAACTCTTATTCACTTCCTGCACACTCACAAGTTATTTTGTATTACCACAACAAGCTTCCTCTTTTTTTCACTTCCCTGCCCCATCCCGTGGTCATTGCATTCATTCTGTTCTGCCATTATGAATGAATGATTAGTGTTATAATTCAATTCAATTTATTTTCATTTATATAGTGCCAAATCACAACAGAGTTGCCTCAAGGCGCTTCACACAAGTAAGGTCTAACCATTCTAACCCCCAGAGCAGCAGTGGTAAGGAAAAACTCCCTCTGAGGAATAAACCTCAAGCCTCGAAGGGGTGACCCTCTGCTTGGGCCATGTTACAGACACAAATTACAGAACAATTCACAAAACGAATATACAGGAAATGTTGCTGGTGCACAGGACAGGAGGGTTACAGAAACAGGCACCACCCCCATCTCTGGATGGAGCTGCACCTTAAACAGAGAGAAAAAACGGAATCAGGCATCAGAAAGACAAGAAATACTGTATAATTTGACAGCATGAAACAACAAGAAAAACAGGATACTAAGGTGATCGCCGGCCACTAGACCTAAACTTCACTAAAAGACCCAGAATTTAGTTAAAGTTGAGGCCGCGGCGCACTCCGTTTCCTAAAAATGAATTAAGAGTAAAAAGCACAGAACTATACTATACCAGTATGCTAGCCATACGAAAGGGAAAATAAGTGTGTCTTAAGTCTGGACTTGAAAGTCTCCACAGAATCTGACTGTTTTATTGACACAGGGAGATCATTCTACAGAGCCGGGACACGATAAGAGAAAGCTCTGTGACCCGCAGACTTCTTATTCACCCTAGGGACACAAAGTAGTCCTGCACCTTGAGAAAGCAAAACCCGGGCTGGTATGTAAGGTTTAATTAGGTCAGCTGGGTAAGGAGGTGCCAGTCCATGAACAATTTTAGAGACTAGCAGAAGAACCTTAAAATCTGATCCCACTGGGACAGGAAGCCAGTGAAGAGATGCCAAAATGGGTGTAATGTGGTCAAACTTTCTGCTTTGTATCAAAAGTCTGGCTGCAGCATTTTGAACCAATTGGAGAGCCCTAATGCTGGACTTTGGTGAACCAGAAAATAGAACATTGCAGTAGTCCAATCTAGAAGAGATAAACGCATGGATCAAGGTCTCAGCATCAGCCATAGACTGGATGGGACAAATCTTCGCTATATTTCGCAGGTGGAAGAAAGCAGTCCTCGTAATAAGGCAGGCAGGTTCCCGCAGCTTTCAAAGGACAGCTCAGTAGCTCAGTGGTAAAGTCTCTGACTGGCAGTCAGAGCTTTTGGAAGGTGCAGGTTTGAGTCTCGTGGGTGGGATGTTTTTTTTCTTTTTTTTTATATTTTCCACATAAGCAGCATGATGTGGTTCCATAGGAGGTACCAGCTGGTTTTTATTTTTTATTTATTCCACATAAGCAATGTGATGTGGTTCCTCAGGTACCAGCTGTTTTTTTATTTATTTATTTATTCCACATACGTGGTCTGATGTGGTTCCACAGGTACCAGCTGGTTATTTTTTTGTGTGTTTTGTTTTTTGATTTTTTTGTTTTTTATTACACATAAGCAGCGTGATGTGGTTCCACAGGTACCAGCTGCTTTTTTTTTATTTTTTTGTTTTTTATTCCACATAAGCAGCATGATGTGGTTCCACAGGGACCAGCTGGTTTTTATTTTTTAATTATTCCACATAAGCGGCACAGTGTGGTGCATCTCACACTGTGTTCCTGCTTGAAAGACACTGTTGCGTGCATGAACTCTCGCACTAGGATCGTGCACGCCTGCCTGTCGGTGCGATGTTTTGTAGTGTGCTAATTCGAACTGTTTTGTGTGGTTTCACCGTATTCGACCAAACTTTGAAGGGGCCCTAACCTTCGTTTTTCATCAAGTGTACAGCAACACACTGATAAGTGTAGGGACAACTGTACTGCATTTGTGAACTGTTTTTTTTTTAACCAAAAGCATGTAGCTCACCAAGCGCTCAAATGGAGAGAAACGTTCAACTGAGATATTTGGTTCAGTGACAGTGCACAGAGCAAAGTTTTGAGCCTCACCCAGAAAAGGTAGGGTGTGGGTCTCCATCTTTTGCATTGTAACATTTCTATATTGCATTTAGTGAGTTATAACTTCACATTTGTGAAAAAATGTTGGTTTCTCAGAACGCAAAAGATGAAGAACCATGCCCTACTTTTACTGGGTGAGGCTCATAACATCTCAGTCGCACCTCATATGATGTGGAAATGTGGTTTGCATTTTGACTTACTGTATTCAGTGGTGGGCACAGCTAACCAAAAAGTAAGTAAGTAAATTTTATTTATATAGCACTTTTCACAGACAGAGGAAGCCACGTCTGGAAGTTAGCTTCGATAACAGCTAATCAGCTGACTGAAAAGTTATCTTTTATGAAGCTAAACCGATAAGTCACCCAAAAAATTATCAGAAGCTACAGCTAACCGATAACTTTCAGTATTGCCTCCGGTACACTTGCAAATACTAACAAGCTGATTATGAGTTTTAACACCACGATCACTTCTGGTAGCAACAGCCCTACACAATGAGTCAGCACTTCTGTCTTTGTGCGCCCTGCCCACTGCTGGAAGCTCCTGTTTACTACATAGCTTGAGCAGTGAAGCAGCTGAGAGGAGCAGCGAAGCTCACGAACACACACACACACACACACACACACACACACACACACACACACACACACACACACACACACACACACACACACACACACACACACACACACACACAACATCATTATTCCTTAACAGAATATAGCAGTGTCGTCGTGAGACAGAGGTCTTGGAAAATAAAGCTGTTTTGACGTATGGTTTTGATTTATAAATCAAATTAATACAGATAGAATAACTCCATTAATGTGAATTCTGTCATTTGTACAAAGGTAAAATATAACATATATCTTTTAATTTTAAATAATGCACTAATTCTGAAGTTTTGTAACAAACACAGACAGATGCCAAAGGGATTATGGGTAAAATGTGCCTCCGCTAACACTGATTTGGTTGAGCACTGATTGGTGAGTGGGTGCATTAACTTCCTGATTTGTGCATGTGACATGAAGAATTTGAGAAAGTCTAACTTGTGTTTATTGTGTCACTTGAAATTTATTGATATACAGTACCTGTGTGATGTTCTTCTACAACCACAAATTTGAATGTCACAGGTGTTCAGGTGTTTTGAACCACATATAGCTATGGTCAGATTTACTGGCATTCCTACAGTGGCTTGTAAAAGTAGTCAGCCCCTTGGTATTCCACGCATTTTAATTTGTTTATGGCATTTCAAATACAAAAAGTAAATCAGGCTTCTCAGTATAAAAATTTCTAAAATTATCTTCCTTAGACTCAAACTGAAAGTAAATCTCTACAACTTGATAGAAATTAATTAAAAATATATACTCAACAAAAATATAAACGCAACACTTTTGGTTTTGCTCCCATTTTGTACGAGATGAACTCAAAGATCTAAAACTTTTTCCACTTACACAGTATCACCATTTCCCTCAAATATTGTTCACAAACCAGTCTAAATCTGTGATAGTGAGCACTTCTCCTTTGCTGAGATAATCCATCCCACCTCACAGGTGTGCCATACCAAGATGCTGATTAGACACCATGATTAGTGCACGGGTGTGCCTTAGACTGCCCACAATAAAAGGCCACTCTGAAAGGTGCAGTTTTGTTTTATTGGGGGGGGATACCAGTCAGTATCTGGTGTGACCACCATTTGCCTCATGCAGTGCAACACATCTCCTTCGCATAGAGTTGATCAGGTTGTCAATTGTGGCCTGTGGAATGTTGGTCCACTCCTCTTCAATGGCTGTGCGAAGTTGCTGGATATTGGCAGGAACTGGTACACGCTGTCGTATACGCCGGTCCAGAGCATCCCAAACATGCTCAATGGGTGACATGTCCGGTGAGTATGCCGGCCATGCAAGAACTGGGACATTTTCAACTTCCAAGAATTGTGTACAGATCCTTGCAACATGGGGCCGTGCATTATCCTGCTGCAACATGAGGTGATGTTCTTGGATGTATGGCACAACAATGGGCCTCAGGATCTCGTCACGGTATCTCTGTGCATTCAAAATACCATCAATAAAATGCACCTGTGTTCTTCGTCCATAACAGATGCCTGCCTATACCATAACCCCACCACCACCATGGGCCACTCTGACATCAGAAAACCGCTCACCCACACGACACCACACACGCTGTCTGCCATCTGCCCTGAACAGTGTGAACCGGGATTCATCCGTGAAGAGAACACCTCTCCAACGTGCCAAACGCCAGCGAATGTGAGCATTTGCCCACTCAAGTCGGTTATGACGACGAACTGGAGTCAGGTCGAGACCCCGATGAGGACGACGAGCATGCAGATGAGCTTCCCTGAGACGGTTTCTGACAGTTTGTGCAGAAATCCTTTGGTTATGCAAACCGATTGTTTCAGCAGCTGTCCGAGTGGCTGGTCTCAGACGATCTTGGAGGTGAACATGCTGGATGTGGAGGTCCTGGGCTGGTGTGGTTACACGTGGTCTGCGGTTGTGAGGCTGGTTGGATGTACTGCCAAATTCTCTGAAACGCCTTTGCAGACGGCTTATGGTAGAGAAATGAACATTCAATACACGAGCAACAGCTCTGGTTGACATTCCTGCTGTCAGCATGCCAATTGCACGCTCCCTCAAATCTTTCGACATCTGTGGCATTGTGCTGTGTGATAAAACTGCACCTTTCAGAGTGGCCTTTTATTGTGGGCAGTCTAAGGCACACCTGTGCACTATTCATGGTGTCTAATCAGCATCTTGATATGGCACACCTGTGAGGTGGGATGGATTATCTCAGCAAAGGAGAAGTGCTCACTATCACAGATTTAGACTGGTTTGTGAACAATATTTGAGGGAAATGGTGATATTGTACATGTGGAAAAAGTTTTAGATCTTTGAGTTCATCTCATACAAAATGGGAGCAAAACCAAAAGTGTTGCGTTTATATTTTTGTTGAGTGTAAAAGCCAAGATGATGGGTTGCATAAATAATCAGCCCCTTTGGCATAATACCTGTAAATAATCACTTTAATTGCCAGTTTTCTTCAGACAAGTCAGGGGATGGATACATAAACATTTCCAAGTCACTGAATATGTCTTGGACTTCATTTCCATCAATCTTTCAGAAATACAAGAAGTATGGTACTGTATGGTAAATCTGTCTGGAGGTGGCAGTTCTGAAAAACTGAGTGACCATGAAAGAAGGAGACTAGTAAGGGAAACCACCAAGACATCCAGACAACACTCAAGAAGTTATAGGCTTCTGTAGCTGTGACTGGAGAAATTTTGCATCGTGTGAAGTTTGAATTTTGCATCACCCCTCATACAGCTTCATGGTGGAGCAAAACAGAGAAGGATTTCTTAAAGATGTGAAATTTTAGCTATAGTTTGCCAGAAGGTATATGAGTGACGCAAGCCTAGATTTGATTTGCTTTGTTGTATGAAAATCCTTCTCTGCTCCACTTCACTATGAGGCTGTGAGTGGTGGTGCAACAGACAAAAGTTGCACTATGCACAATTTTTCCAATCACAGCCACAGAAGCCTATCACTTCTTGAGTGGTGTCTTGGTGGCTTCCCTCACTAGCCTTCTTCTTGCACAGTCAGTCAGTCAGTTTTTGAGAACTGCCTCCTCCTCCAGACAGATTTACCATACTGTTTGTACTTCTTAAAGATTGATTTCACTTTTTATATAGCGCCAATCACAATCACAAATTTATTGATATAAATGATGTCCAATATGACTATATAGCTTCATAAAGAAGAGCACAAAAACCTGGTTTCAACAACCCAACAGATAGGAGGTGCCGTCAACAAGTCTTACAGTGGCATCAGTAGACCAGAGGAGTGATCAAACTAGCGTGGCATCAATCCTGAACTTGGAGTTTAGTCAACCTAACACAAATTATCGAGAGCTATCGATTCCTCAACACCAGTCATAAAGTTGTTCAGTCAGCTCTGTGAGTTGTGTGCATTCATGGCCAACCTATGAAGACATCATCAGTTGGTGTTTAGACACATTTTTGATTTGTCTGACTTCTCCAGCTGCCGTAACTAAAGGGAACCACGAAACATTGCACCTGCTGTCAGGAGGGACGCATGGTCGGGCAGGCATGCACGACACACCTGCGACGGTTTTGTGCACGCCCATGTTTGAGCCCACAGTGACACGTGCCTCGTGGTGATTCTCAGCATGGCACGATATTCACCAGCACTGCGGTTGAAACAGTGTGCTCTTCATCATGTCCACATCTGCTGGCCCGACGTGTCCAGCCGGCCCCGCACACGTGTCCAGTCAGTGGCACGCCGAAGGACAGACACCGCGCCATGTGGACTAGAGCTGGCACGCGGGTGACGTGACATCAAGATCACCAGCTGAGTGTACACATGATCAGACGGTCTGTTTCACCTGGCACAGCCTGTGAGGTGCACGCTGTGTGGCCACTGCAGCCCGTCGCAAAGGCAGTATATTTTTATGTATTTCCACGTGAGGACAGCAGGCACACACACGCGCCTTACAGTGGACAGTTGTAAGGTCATGTACTTCAAAAGACGGTACATGTTCTGCAGCTGTGACGTCCAGGTCCAGAGATCTTAACAGCAGCGGCTCACATGGGCACACCCACCTGTTTGATCAACCCACAGAACAAAGTGTCACTCTCCTTTTTTTTGCTCTGTGATTATTTATTTTAGTTATTTGTTACGTAATTGTGTATGTAGTTAATGTGGTAATTATTTATATACCTGTCCTGGCTGTGGTCTCTGTGTTTTTAATGTAACATTTTGTGTCCACTGAGTCATCATTTCCAGCTGTCAGTGTGTGGCTGGGCAGCAATCATCTGAGAAGCGCCTTGCCGTGCTGTGTGCACTCAGGCGTGGCTGGCTGGTCCCCAAGTGATCATGTCTGTACATACAAATCAGCATTTCATGCAAGTGTGTTCCCCCCCCACCGCATGCGGGGGTACAGGGAGGGTGCATCACAAACGCACACACGTGATACACATGCACGCCACATGTGCTGAGGAGGGAGCAGACACTCTGGCGTGACGTGTGTTGCTAGGTTATGCCACTTACGCACTTAGACACTTTTTACAGACAGCTTGAATGTGGTTGCCTGCTGTCTACTGTCGTGCCAGGAGTGCAAATAGCCCCACCTTTTCTAAGTTACTGGCGAGTGGTGTTAGATGTTCATGTGTGGCACCTGAAATTTGGCCAACACCTGCCGAGAGAGGGGTCGAATGCACACACACAGGGCATTCGCAATCTTTCGGCCGCTTATCTGCGTGAATGGTTGTGGCGACAGCTGTACGAGGCGTTTGAGGCAGTTCCGATTTTTCATGAGTGGCATGCAATTCCTCCTTCGTGTGCCAGTCGGCTTCAATCGTGTTATGTGTGATGTGCCCTGAAGCACATCTGTCTGCTGCGGAATTAACAGTGATTTAATTCTATATTTTCATTGAATTGTTGTCTTACATGTGAGGCACAATATATTGGGAAATACATATTTCCCATCAGCAAGACATTCTAAAAAGCTTTCAGGCATTCTTGAGATGTTCCAGGAGAGACAGAAAAGAACAAATAGTCAGCAGGATGGCTTCCTTGTGGTGAGTGTTGCACAACACTTCACCCCCACTTAAGCGGAAACTAACAAGAAAACTGAACCAGTAAAAATTCGATGTTCTCTGATTCATGCACCGCTTTGTCAACCGCAATCTGCGTCACGTCTGCTTTCCTGTGTAACATATAATCATAAAACAGAAATTTCTTTGTGATTAAGATTGGGGGAAAATAACTTCCAATCTTTGATATTTTGGAAGAGTTCGTTAGTTTAGTGACAGCTACATAGCTCTGAACAATCAAAAGTTAAGCCCTCTCATTGACAGATGTCTGTGTTTGCCTTCACCCATTGGTGTTTCGAAGGTCAGCGAAACATGCACATCCTGTCTGTTTGTTACGCAACAGGACTGGCCAAAACAAATGTGTAAATGTCAGCATTTGGGCAACAGTGAAATTAAGGACACATACAACCTGATCCCTCCTATTCATGAGAATTTTTTTTCCCAAAAAGCATGACACAGTCTTCAAAAGAAAAAAAAAAGTTGATTACATCCGAGCTATTAAGGATCCATTCTTACAACATAGATTCACACAACTTTTAAACATCGCAAGACGATGCACGGACGTTGGCTTCTGTAAGTCACCCCAGAAAAAAAATACCCACAATGAGGATACCGCTTGCAGTTATTCTCCTCCTCATCCAAACATCGATATGTTTGGCTAAAGATGGTACAGTATTCCACATTTTTGTGTGTGTGTGATTGTGTACTGACTGTGTAGACCATGTTTACAGCGTAGATTTTACACTTGCTGCAGTTTAGTTTTCAAAGCAATGGAATAGTTGTTGTCTTAGTTGGAAGTCAAGGAGAAAATTAAATTTCTTTATTGCACCGATAACTCGAACAGATTTGGCATCTATGTTTTGAACAGGAACTACAGCATGAAGCCATGATTGGGTTGATACATTTACATTGTTTGCAAGTTTCTGTAACTGATAACCAACTTTTAGGTTTGAATTTTTCTCTTTATATTTGCAGATTTTTTTTATTTTATTTTTGGCCTGCTTCATGTTGTGTAATGGCTTTTCAATTCAATTTATTTTTAAAAACCAAATCATAACATAGGTCGCCCCAAGACACTTCACAAGGGTAAGGACTAACCTTACCAACCCCATCTGAGCAAGTGTATAGGCAATAGTGGTGAGGCAAAACTCCCTTTTGGCAATTTTGAAGAAGAAACCTCAAGTCAAGTCAACGTTGTCAATTCTGCAATGCATACACAGACATTTTGAGAATTGAAATTCCGTTACTTTTGGTCTTCCAGACAATACAGAGTAAAAAAAAACAAAACCATAAGAACAGTCTCTTATGTTTAGAGCTATCACAACAGTAGAATATAAAATAAATATATAAATACAGTAGACAGTAGAATGTGGTCAGTGAGGTACCTGGTGGTAACAGTATGTCTTGTGCAACTTGAGCAGTGATTCAGTATTGATGAGCTTATTCAAACTAATTTAAAGTGCACGTAGTGCATAACAGTCTTTGGAGATATCTTGTGAGGTGTGTGTCCTCGTTCTCTTGGCTTGGATTACAGGGTGTGTTTCTGCCAGTGTTGAGCGGAAACCCATGTCTGTCTCCGACTAACAGACTAGACTCAGATGGGTGACCAACTGCTTTGCCATGCAACTTAACAATAACAAAAATTAAGTGAACAAAATACAACAACGACTTGTCAAACATGCAAAATCTATCTATAAAACAAGAAGCGTCTATGTGTAGGTATGTGGCTCGCATATCTCTGACTGTTTATCAGATTGACCTCAGCTTTCGGATATGGCTTACGCATGTCGTGATGATGTGCATCCCAACATTGTAACATTCGTACTTCCAAGATGGCCTGGCTTGCTGATGTTACTGGTAGCAAAGTTAAACAGCATCAGATAGTTCATGTTGCTGGCACCATTTTACAATAAAATTAATGCCAGCATCCCAGTAAATACTTTTACTGTGAAAGGCATGCTGTCAGTGTTCCTTGCAACTGAGTTTAACTTGACAACACTGAGAAGACGTTAGCTAAAATCCATTTTTTTTCGTAACACCAACAAATTTCCCACTATTTGTATGTTTCATTAAGTACATAAGTGAGGGGGTGGTGGCCAAGTGGTTAATGCGCTTGGTTTCAGTGCAAAAGTTTCTGGGTTCAAATCCCACCCCTGCTACATTTCTCCATGTAATGTGGAGTTGCATCAGGAAGGGCATCCGGCGTAAAACCTGTGCCAATTCAACATGCAGATCCACCTTGGATTTGCTGTGGTGACCCCGAGTGCAAACAAGGGAGCAGCTGAAGGGACTTACTATTAAGTACATAAGCTTAAAATCTTGTATTTGCTGAGAGTTCAAGTTGAAACAAACTTTGTTCAGGAGGTGGGATATTGATTTGCCTTTTCAAATATTCTAAATGTTCTGTTTAATTTTGTCTGACTCTCTTCCAGTAACCTGTCTAAAAGGCATCCTGTTATTTTCATATAATTGCCTTTTTAAAAACAATATTAAATACTATTGTCAAATAATAACATAATATAACATAAGTACACCTCTTTCTACATCCCACCTTCAAACACAGCCTCATACGACCATCCATGGGAAATCTACTTAAGATCCTAATTTTTTATGAGAATGCATACTTCCTACAGCCACTGTACTAGTAGAAATAGATGTTCCCATGATGAACCCCAAAGGGTATTGGGCTTTTCCCCCATTTTCCACATGAAACTTTTAACAGCTTATTATTTCATGCCTTTAAAGTTGCTGCTGTTGTGCTTTATTTATTTATTTATTTATAGCATTTTTGGACAGATTGTGACTATCAGTCAGTCTGGGTTAGAAGCTTTGCATTTAAATCACACTAATGAGAAAGTGTGTCCAAACCTTTGATGGGTAATGTATCTGTTATTTTACGTGCAAATTGTTGACTAATAAACATGCACTTTTATCCTTATATTTTGCAATTCTTATTTACTTTTATCAATTATTCATTGTACCACTATGTTATATTGTACTTTCTTTTGGTTTTATGCCACTTAAAGCACTCTGAATTGGCTTTGTGCTACTACTACTACTACTACTACTAATAATAATAATAATAATAATGATAATAAAGTGCTCAATAGTGTATATCACTCTTGTCAACGTATATGTGCACCACATTTGGCTCAATTCTTCAGCACAAAAGTGTCTCTCCGCTTAAGCACTACTACTACTACTACTAATAATAATAATAATAATAAAGTCCTCAATAGCCTATGTCAATCCCTGTATGTCACTGTATGTGTGTGCCAAGTTTGGCTCAGTTCTGCAGCACATAAGTGTCTCTCCCCTTAAGTACTACTATCTAATAAAAATAAACAATAAAATAGCCAATGTCACTCTCTGCATGTCAAAGGATATATGTGCCAAGTTTGTCTCAATTCCGAGGTGTTGTTTGGACAGGAGAGGGACACATACATACAGGCATACAGTTGTCTCTTCGTATAGAGACACAGTTAGAGAAGGACTAATAGATGGTTCAGGATACAATGTTCTGAAACTCTCTCTCTCTCTGTCTGCAGTTTCAGAGTTTGAACTTACAAACCCAACTACAGGCTTCTGCTTGTATAAAATACATGACTATTGCTACAGAATGCTTTGGACAACAGGTGATCGGCTTCTCTTCAAATGGTTGGACAAGTGCCTCGGAGTCCAGGGGAAAAGTGTGGGAAGTGAGGTTGCCCTCTATGATTGTGATGAGAAAAGCGAGTTGCAACGGTGGGAGTGCAAAAATGAAACTCTGTTGGCCCTCAAAGGCACTGACTTCTACATCAACCTCAAAGCTGACTCGACAGCTGTTCTCTCCAAAACAGTTGGACCCAGTAACCACTTACACATTTCAGACGTGTCCCAAGGTCCTTGTTCAAGAACAGCCAGAGGTAACCTCCTGTTTTCCTGCTTCCATTTTGCATTAAATTGGCAAAATTTACATTGTGTTGGAATAGAGTAATTACAAGGTAAAATATCTTGATTTCAGCGGTATATCACAAAATTACAGCTCATTTTATTGTGGGAAAAATTTTTGTTTTTAGGGGGGCAAATATGACATTGAAAATAATACCTGTTTCATGTTGTTTTTTTAAAGTCGTAACTAAAGGTCTTCTGCATTTCTTTGACTTAATGATGTGTTGCCACAGTTACTTTGAAAAGTTACTTTATTAGTTATTTTATACAGTTACTTCATTAGTAGCTTTATGCAGTTACTTTATTAACAGGTGCCAACAACTTGTAACTAACAAGTAATGTAACTAATAAGGTAACTAGTAATCTAGCTTAGTTACTGTTGAGATTGAGTAATCAACAAAGTGATTAATCAGCAAAGTAACTAATAGTTACTTTGCTGATTAGTTACTTTGCTGATTTATTAGGAGCTGCCAACAACTTGCAACTAATAAGTAAATAATATTTATTATTACTTTATTAGTTATTTTATACAGTTACTTCATTAGCAGCTTTATGCAGTTACTTTATTAACAGGTGCCAACAACTTGTAACTAACAAGTAATGTAACTAATAAGGTAACTAATAATCTAGCTTGGTTACTGTTGAGATTGAGTAATCAACAAAGTAACTAATCAGCTGATTAATTACTTTGTTGATTACTTTATTGATTAATTTATTAGGAGCTGCCAACAACTTGCAACTAATAAGTAATGTAACTAATAAGGTAGCTAGTAATCGAACTTGAAGATTAGTTACTTTGTTGGTAACTAATCAACAAAGTAACTTTGCTGATTCATTACTTTGTTGATTTATTAGGAGCTGCCAACAACTTGCAACTAATAAGTAATGTAACTAATAAGGTAGCTAGTAATTGAACTTGGTTACTCTGGAGATTAGTTACTTTGCTGATTAGTTACCAACAAATAGTTACTCTGCTGATTAGTTACTCAATCTTAAAAATAACCAAGTTACTAGTTAATTTGTTAATTACATTTAGCAGCTGCCGACAAGTTGTCCACAGCTGCTAATGAAGTAACTGTTTAAAGTAGTTGTAAAATGTTACTGTATAAAGGAATTAAGTAACTTTTCAAAGTTACTATGTCAACACTGCAATGTTGATGCAAACCAAATTTCCCAGCATGCCATTTTGAGGAGCCAATAATCCAACCATTTGAGGATCCAATAATCCAGCCATGTCACCTGTGACATAACCACGAAAGTATGTCATGGCGTTTTGTGCTTTAACCCAGGTGGGTTAAAATTATAAAAATTGTTTCCAGAGAAATTTTATTTTTATTGGCAATATAAAAATGTGGGGTTGTATGTACGTATATGAGATTGTAAATCCTTTTTTAAAAATCCCCTCAAACTTTTTTTCCACTGTGCTGAATAAAATCCTTATTGTGACTTAAACGTTAATACCGTCATGGTGGTACTTCTGTATTTTGTGTACACAATTTAGAATTTGTTCAGAAATACAAGCAAAGCAATTTTGTTTAATTGAAGTATTTAAAAATGTTGAGTTATTTGGCAGCGACAACAAAACAGAATGCTTTCATAAAGTGAAAAAAATACTATCATAAAATGTATGCTGGACACAGTTACCCTTTGATGAATTTACAGTAAATCGAAACTTTTACAGCCAGTTTCCTTTAGACAACTCAGGGGATGGATACATGAACATTTCCAAGTCACTGGTTATGGCTTGGATGTCATTTCCATGAATCTTTAAGAAAAACAAACAGAATGGTACTGTATGGTAAATCTGTGTGGAGGAGGCAGTTCTAAAACACTGAGTGACCATGCACGAAGTAGACTAGTGAGGGAAGCCACCAAGACACCTCTGAAGAAGTGATAGGCTTCTGTGGCTGTGATTGTAGAAATTATGTGTTGTGCAAGCTTTGTCTGTTGCACCACAACTCACAGCCTCATAGTGAAGTGGAGCAGAGAAGGATTTTCATACAACAAAACAGATCAAACCTAGGCTTGTATCTCTCATGTACTGTCTGGCAAACTGTAGCTGAAATTTCACATCTTTTTAAGAAAACCCTTCTCTGCACCGCTCCACTATGAGCTGTATAACTGTTGATTTGTAAAAGTCAAACCTTGCACGATGCATAATTTCTCCAGTCACAGCCACAGAAGCCGATAACTTCTTCATGGTTGTTTGGGTGTCTAGGTGGCTTTCCTCACTCATCTCCTTCTCACACGGTCACTTAATTTTTGAGAACTGTCTACTCCACACAGATTTACCATAGAGTGCCATACTGTTTGAATTTCTTCAGAATTTATATAAATAAAAGCCAAGACCTATTCAGTAACTTGGAAATATTCATGTATCCATCTCCTGACTTGTCTAAAGAAAACTGGCTGTAAAAGTGATGATTTACTGTCAATTCATCAAAGGATGCCCATTCCTGTATTCAGCGTACGTTTACGCCAGGATTTTTTGCTTCACTTTGTGAAAGCATTTCATTTTGTTATTGTTGCCAAATAACTTTGAACATTTTTAAAAATATTTTAATTAAAACAAATTGCGTTGTTTGCATTTATTTCTGACCATATTTTAGAAGGTAAACATAAAATATAGGGCTACTCTGACCACAACTGTAAATGTGGCAGGGACTGCAATTTTAACTGTTCCTACAGAAGAGTATGAAAAATGGCAAATTACACGTTCACCTTATTTTAATCAAAATAATGTTCAACATAAGACCACTTAAAAAAGTTAATCTCTGAAAATCTAGATGTAATTGTCATTATTTATGTTTTGCTTGTATGACGTTTCAGTACTGTACACCATTGAAGGAAATGGTTTTGGTCGACCCTGCATGTTTCCCTTCATGTATAAAGAACGTTGGTACTCAGAATGTACAGAAACCGACTCAGCAACTTCACGTAAATGGTGTGGCATTGAGACTAAATACGAAAACGAACTGTGGGGCTACTGCCCAACTACACGTAAGTATGAACTGTGAGCACTTTAACTCTGCTTCTTAAGTCATAACTGCAGCTTTGTTTTCTCTTGGCAATTATTCTGGCTGTCAGTGTTTTTCAGAGCATCTACAGACAGGTACTTATTTGGTCTGGACCTACCAGATGTTGCACTTCAACCATTTCAAGCAATTACTACATATATTTACAATTTTTCATCTGATGAAATTCTTAGTTTACCTTTTTCACACTTTTATGTGCACATTTTGTAGTCAAAAAAGACTGGACTAAGCATCCTGTAACCGGAGCCTTTTACCAACTCAACCTTGAGTCACTTCTGCAGTGGGCCGAGGCCGATGCCAGCTGCAAGCAGCAGGGAGCATCTTTGCTCAGTATCACTGATCCCCACCAGCACGCTTATGTCCTAGGTAAGGTGCAAGTCAAAAATACCTCCAGAAACAGTCCAATCTGTTTAATATGTGGCACAGTCTACAACAGACCAAGGACGTGCTCAAATTTGAGCAGGTGTTGATTTTTTTTTTTCTGTTAAGGTGTTCAATCTTATATTTACTTACTACTCCAGCAGGGATTTTACTTGGCAGGTCTGTTCCTTACAGAAAGCTTAAAAACATATAAATGAACAATGAAGAAAATTTTAACTCAATGTGTGCAATGTCTTATAGCAGGTTTGTTTTGAACAAATGAAAAAAAAATTATATATGAACAGATATGGTTGTGTGCACTTTAACTGTTTATTGATTTACGTAACCAGGTTAGTCCCTTTGATATCTCTTTTGCAAGGGAGAACTGGACAATTCTAAAGTTTCCAATTCACTTAACCTGCATGTCTTTAAATGTGGGAGGAAACCGGAGCACCCGGAAGAAACCCACACAAACATGGGGAGAACATGGAAACTCCACACAGGTCTAGTGGTTAGGGCTTGAATCCAGAAGATCATGGGTTCAAATCCCCGCCTGACTGGAAAATCACTAAGGGTCCTTGGGCAAGGCCTTTAATCCCCTATTGCTCCCGGTGTGTAGTGAGCGCCTTGTATGGCAGCACCCTGACATCGGGGTGAATGTGAGGCATAATTGTAAAGGGCTTTGAGCGTCTGATGCAGATGGAAAAGTGCTATATAACTGCAGTCCATTTAACTGAAGCAACATCAGACTTAAACTCCTACCATGGTTGCTGTTGGAGACAAAAATGGAACTCTTTCATTCTTGTCCTTTTACTCTATGTTGCTCTCTCTCTCTCACTCTCTCTCACTCTCACTCTCTCACTCACTCACTCACTCACACACACATGCACTCACAAAATGTACTCATTCAAGTAACACATGAAAAATAAGACAATATCAATATGCAGTCATGTACTCGGCTGCATGCAGTGACCATCTGAGCTCTTAATATGTGAGTGGCAATATATGCAGTGAATTAAAACAACTGTTAGATGAAATAAAAGTAAACAGTCATAAAAACACACAAAATTTTACCTTACTGCTTCACCTCAGGAAGCTTTGGTGGCTGCTCTCTGCTGACACATTGCCGCTAATCCACTAACTCTCTAGAAAAATGTTTCACTTGTGTTCAGTTTTTCAGTACCACAATGCTGTAAATGGACTGTATTTATATAACGCTTTTTCATCTGAATCAGAACTCAAAGTACTTTACACTGATGCCTCACATTCACCCACCGATGTCAGGATGCTGCCATGCAAGACACTTAACTGAACACTTGTTTCACTCCCATCCTCTAACTAAGACCCAAAGAGTGTAACATGTTGAGGTTTTGCACTATATCACTTCTCTGTGGACACTTCTGCAAGCGCAGATCAGGTCTGGGAGCATGCACTGGTGCTGCACATCACCACATCCACCACACTACCCAACCACCTTGGGTCCTGGATGGCAACCAGACAGGCAGACAAACAGTCCATTCCCCCTGCTCAAAAGTAACCATCTGTCTGCCACAGCCAGGCGAAACCTAAGTGTGCTTTAAAAGGTCGAGTATGCAAAGACATGAACCTCACTGCCATGATAAGTGAATGCTGATGTTCAACACTCGTGTTTGCCGAGTTCAGGATGTCACTGAAGCCAGGATCTTCATCTTGATCCAAGACCATCCTAAACCCAGACAATGCTGAATCCTCACTCAGCTTCTCAAGTGTTGCAGTCAGGGTATCGACTGATTCTGCATCATCCTCAAAGTCACTAATCATTACAGGGTAGAAATGTAATTAGTGCAGCTTGTGTATGCGTGACTGGGTGGG
Source organism: Thalassophryne amazonica (assembly GCF_902500255.1). NCBI lineage: Eukaryota > Metazoa > Chordata > Actinopteri > Batrachoidiformes > Batrachoididae > Thalassophryne > Thalassophryne amazonica. Next base: position 81,796,371 of record NC_047114.1, on the reverse strand, counting down.
AAGAAACTAACTTACATTCCCGTCCATTATAATTATTTCTGTCATTTTCCAACAACTGGTGCAAAAATTTTGATTATGTTGTACCTTCACATGTAAATATTTTGAGGGAAAGACTAATTTTTTCATTCCGTTTCTCAAATCCCACCCTCTCTCTCTCACTCACTCACTCACTCACTCACTCACTCACTCACTCACTCACTCACTCACTCACTCACTCACTCACTCACTCACTCACTCACTCACTCACACACACACAGCTCTTCTTGGCAATGGGAATTATAGACTTTGGAATGGACTGATCCTGGATCTAGAACACGGCTGGCAGTGGGCCAGTGGGAGGCCTTATGCTTATCTCAAGTGGGACTCAGGTATGTTTTAGTTCCACTTCACTTTGATACGTTGTTTGTTTGTAGATTTGTCAGCCTTGATCATTTTTGTGTTCATATCTGTATGTATGGTTGCAGAACATTGACAAATGCCAGACGTTTTATTGAATGGTATCAGTAAATATCTGTGTTATTATATATTCTATACAAATTTATTAATGTACCCTTGGCACATATAACTTTCACCTGCTGTATTGTTACACCCATAACTAGCAGTATTTCTTGCAAGAATATTGGTTTTCGTCTGTATGTGCATCCATGTGTGAACATTTTTTGTTTTGGTCAAATTTGGGTCAAACTTGGTGGAGTGATTTTGAGACAACCAAGGTCAAAGTGACTTGATTTTGAGAAAAATCCCTTAAAAGTCCAGATCACAGGCCAAGGTCAAAAGAAAAGAAAACTGGCAGCCAGATAAAAAAAAAAAAAATCCTTTAACTGTTTGTCCAGTTACTTAAAATAGTTGCACCGTGTACGTACGCTGCATTAAAGTATTCACAGCACTTCACTTTTCCACATTTTGTTATGTTACAGCCTTATTCCAAAATGAATGAAATTCATGTTTTCCCTCAAAAGTCTATACACAATACCCCATAATGACAATGTGAAAAAAGTTTGTGTTTTTTGTTGTTGAGATTTTGCAATTTTAATAAAAATAAGAAATCACATGTACGTAAATATTCACAGCCTTTGCCATGAAGTTCAAAGTTTACCTCAGGTGCATCCTGTTTCCAATGATCATCCATGAGATGTTTCTGCAGCTTAACTGGAGTCCACCTGGGGTAAATTCAGTCGATTGGACATGATCCAATCGACTTCTCAGACTGCAGGCTTACTTGTAGTTCCTAGGGTTTGTAAGAGTAGAATGGGAGGCAGAGCCTTCAGCTTTCAGGCTCCTCTCCTGTGGAACCAGCTCCCAGTTCAGATCAGGGAGACAGACACCCTCTCTACTTTTAAGATTAGGCTTAAAACTTTCCTTTTTGCTAAAGCTTATAGTTAGGGCTGGATCAGGTGACCCTGAACCATCCCTTAGTTATGCTGCTATAGACGTAGACTGCTGGGGGGTTCCCATGATGCACTGTTTCTTTCTCTTTTTGCTCTGTATGCACCACTCTGCATTTAATCATTAGTGATCGATCTCTGCTCCCCTCCACAGCATGTCTTTTTCCTGGTTCTCTCCCTCAGCCCCAACCAGTCGCAGCAGAAGACTTCCCCTCCCTGAGCCTGGTTCTGCTGGAGGTTTCTTCCTGTTAAAAGGGAGTTTTTCCTTCCCACTGTAGCCAAGTGCTTGCTCACAGGGGGTCGTTTTGACCGTTGGGGTTTTACATAATTATTGTATGGCCTTGCCTTACAATATAAAGCGCCTTGGGGCAACTGTTTGTTGTGATTTGGCGCTATATAAAAAAATTGATTGATTGATTGATTGATCTGGAAAGGCACACACCTGTCTGCATATAAGGTCCCACAGTTGACAGTGCAGGTCAGAGCACAAACCAAGCATGAAGTCAAAGGAATTGTCTGTAGACCTCAAAGACAGGCTTGTCTCAAGACACAAATCTGGGGAAGGGTGTTGTAGTGACACGGACCCACAACAGGGGGCGCAAATGAACGGTCAATAGATGAGCCAAAAGGTAACAATTTAATGTTGTGAATGTGCACGACTATACAGACAATCTCAGAATATGATAGCAGTCAATACACAAAGGTGACGTGTGGGCAGGCTCGAGGATAGAAGACGTCTGTCCTGAGAAGAGCCGGAACCACACGATTTCCGCCGCCACCGAACCTGGTGAATACTGGAGCTGCCATGTCCCGAATTCCCAGGTGATCACCGTCCCCGACTGTCGGATCTGGTACTGCTGGTGAGGAGCACAAACAGTGAGATGTGGGTGTGTGCACACCCAGTAACAAAAACAGTCAGAAGGTGGAAAGTCACCTCCACCTCTAATCACACACTCGTGCAGCTCCTGTTAACCACTTATCTGGTTGGAGTGTGAAGTGAAGCCGTCGCTGATCACACCAAAACGCCAATCCCACAGATAAGGCAACACCCACAGGAAAACGGCTGCAAAGAAGTTCAGACTATAAAGTCAGTGTTAAGTTCAGACACAGCAGAGAATATTACCTTCACAGGTAGATGATATCTCGGCAAAGAGGTGGAGATGACGTCCGGGTTTTATGGAGTAGTATGATGAAGTGTAGATGGGTGACAGCTGTCATGAGATAATGAGTGACAGCTGTCACCCCCGGCTGTGTCCGTGGCGGCAGCGCCCTCTCGTGCCTGAAGCCCGCACTTCAGGCAGGGTGCCCTCTGGTGGTGGGCCAGCAGTACCTCCTCTTCTGGCGGCCCACACAACAAAGGGTACATAAACATTTCTGCTGCTTTGAAGGTCCCAGTGAGCACAGTGGCCTCCATCATCTGCAAATGGAAGAAGTTCAGCTCCACCAGGACTCTTCCTAGAGCTGGCCGCCCGTCTAAACTGAGCGATCGGGGGAGCTTCCTCGATCACCTCCCCGATCACCTCCCATGATCACCTCCCTGATCACCTTGGTGACCTCCCTGACTATACTCAGGGAGGTGACCAAGAATGTGATGGTCATTTTGTCAGAGCTCCAGTATTCCTCTGTGGAGAGAGGAGAACATTCCAGAAGGACAACCATCTCTGCAGCAATTCACCAATCAGGCCTCTATGGTAGTGTGGCCATATGGAAGCCACTCCTTAGTAAAAGACATAGCAGCCCACGTGGAGTTTGTCAAAAGGTACCTGAAGGAGTCTCAGACCATGAGAAACAAAATTCTCTGGTCTGATGAGACAAAGCTTGAACCCTTTGGTGTGAATGCCAGTAGTAATGTTTGGAGAAAACCAGGCACTAACCCTACAGTGAAGCATGGTGGTGGCAGCATCATGCTGTGGGGATATTTTTCAGCAGCAGGAACTGGGAGACTAGTCAGGATGGAGGGAAAGAGGAATGCAGCAATGTTCAGAGACATCCTGGCTGAAAAACTACTCCAGAGCACTCTTGACCTGAGACTGGGGCAACGGTTGATCTTTCATCAGGACAATGACTCTAAGCACACAGCCAAGATATCAAAGGAGTGGCTTCAGGACAACTCTGTGAATGTCCTTGAGTGGTCCAGCCAGAGCCCAGACCTGAATCAGATTGAACATCTCTGGAGAGATCTGAAAATGGCTGTGCACCGACGTTCCCCATCCAACCTGATGCAGCTTGAAAGGTGCTGCAAAGAGGAATGGGAAAAACTGCCCAAAGAGAGATGCGCCAAGCTTGTGGCATCATATTCAAGAAGACTTGAGGTTGTAATTGCTGCCAAAGGTGCATCAACAAAGTATTGAGCAAAGGGCATGAATACTTACCTACATGTGATTTCTTAGATTTTTATTTTTAATAAATTTCCAAAAATAAATAAATAAATAAATAAATTCATGTTGTCACTATGGGGTGTTGTAAGTAGAATTTTGAGGGAAAAAAATAATTTGTTCCATTTTGAAATAAGTCTGCAACATAACAAAATGTGGAAAAAGTGAGTCAGTGTGAATACTTTCTGGATGCATTGTAAACGGTCATAATTCCGAAATGGTTATCACTATCTTTTTGTTAAACCCCTTGAGCTAAAGCTGAAAGTGTACAAAACAAGAAGATCTTGATTGTTTCTTTTCAGGTCCATTGTGTTGGAGTACAGATGTAAAATTATGAAAGTTGCTCCACTGGCCAATTACTTATGGACTTGATTGTAAGACTTCTTATGGGTATCCATTGGTGTATTTGTACCTAACCCATTGAAATTGCCATTCTGAAAGTGTTTGGCCTGTTAAGGTTGACAAGAGGATAAAGGCAATTTAACCAACAGAAAGGTGATATATGATTTCATATTTGTATTTAATAGTATCCATATCTGTCTTTTTAACCAATTCTTCAAAATAGCCATTCAACATATTCCTTATATGTAAGAACCTGCACCAAAATGTTGACTCTGGCATACAACATTGGTTTTTAACCAATTTCTGTGAAAAATAAACCACTTTGGCCTTGCCTGACCCTGAATATTTCCACCAGTCATTGAGTCATTCACACAGACAGATAGATGGACATGTAGAACACATGTGCTACCGTTGCAAGCAGGGATAATAAAAAGAAAGTTTTTCCAATTTGACAATGCAGAATTGTTCAGTGCACAATAAAAAATAACCAGTTCTATCACTGTCACTTTTTAGGATACCCGCTTCTCAATCCAGGCTATCAATGTGGAGTTATGGACGGTTCTGTCGAGTATTCCTGGCAAAATTCACTGTGCAACAAGAAACTGGGCTATATCTGCTACGGCAAGCCATATGTGCAAAGGCCAACTGAAGGTGAGAAAAAGTCACTTTGCCTACACTGCACTTCTGCTCACTGCTGTGACATGTTAATTGTGTGATGGTTTCTTGATCTTCATCCAGCGTTTCTTCTCATTTTCATGACCAGCTCCTCAGGCAGGTTTTTGTTCACAACACTGGATTCCCTACAGCGGTCATTGCTTCTTCCTTCAACGTACGAGTAAAACATGGTCTGATGCTCAAAAGGAGTGTCGTAAAGAAGGAGGGGATTTAGCGAGCATCCACAACGTGGAGGACCAAAGTTTTGTCATCTCTCAACTTGGATATGGTACATGAAATTTTTTTTAACAGGTCATAATGTGCATTCTCAGCACACGGTCTACAGGACACAAGTTTGTCTTTTGTCCTTATCTGCAGCGTCCAATGATGAGCTTTGGATTGGTCTGAATGACATCAACACAGAGGGGCTGTTTCAATGGAGTGACCATTCCACTGTCACCTTCACCAGCTGGATGTTTGGGAATCCTGCCATCTCTACTCAGCAAGAGGACTGTGTTCTCATCAAAGGACAGGTGAAATCAGCATACGTTTTGTAAATCACTCCAGAGGTGTTACAGAAACAGTAATTTCAGTTTTAGAAGTGTTTGTGACTAGCTTTTACATAAGATATGACAAAGCTGTTATATTTACACAGAAATGAACCAGAGTTAGCAGCTAGCTAGACCAGTCAGTGATGTGCGTCCACGAGATGTCTTGTAAATGACTCCAGAGGCGTTAACACTTAACAAAAACATTGTTTTCAGTTTTAGAAGTGTTTATTTGTCACTAGCCTTTACAGAATATATGACGAAGAGGCTATATTTATACACAAACAGAGTTTGCATCTTGCTAGACTACTCACTGATATCACAGTGCCCAGGGGCATAGGTTTGCATATGGACCATAGTGCTTAATTTGTAAAGTGGGAGGTCCCGGAGCACAGAGGATGGGTGGCTCCGGTGCAGAAAAACAAGAAGGGCGGGGGGGCTTGCGAACAGTGCTGTGCGCCACACTTAAAATAAACTGCACACCCACACAAACACGCACACACACCTTCACAAATGACACTAACACCCTGCCTTTTCCTCAAAAATTGCTACATTTATGTTTGCTGTCTGTCTCTGTACTTTTCTGTCACTTTTGCGCTCTTTTTTGTTGTGTGAAAGTGTAGTGACAAGGGTGGGTGTGTGCACACACCCAGCAAACAGTCAGCAGAGTTCTGATAGTGAAGGGAGAAAAACACCACCTCCCACTTCTCACAATATCACAGTCGTGCAGATCCTGATTTCACTTAACAGCTGAGGAGTGGAAACGCCAACTTTGGGCTCCATGCAGGGGCGTGAACACCGAATCCAGAAGGGGTAACGGGTATCGGTTGCGAACCGTGATCTCGTTCAGCCCTCTGTAATCAATGCATGGACGGAGTCCGCCGTCCTTCTTGCCCACAAAAAAGAAACCAGCACCCTTCGGGGAGGTGGAGTTCCGGATCAACCCGGCAGCTAATGAGTCCCGGATGTAGGTCTCCATTGATTCGCGTTCCGGATGTGAGAGGTTGTACAGCCTGCTGGACGGGTACTCAGCGCCCGGTATCAAATCAATGGCACAATTGTACGGACGGTGCGGGGGCAACGTGAGCGCCAGATCTTTGCTGAAGACGTCAGCAAGATCATGGTACTCAGCTAGCACCGCCGCCAGATTGGGGGGGACTAAAACCTCCTCTTTAGCTGTCACACCGGGTGGAACCGAGGATCCTAAACACTCCCGGTGGCAGGTTTCGCTCCACTGCGTCACAACCCCAGATGGCCAGTCAATCCGGGGATTGTGCTTTAACACCCATGGAAAACCCAGAATCACTCGGGAGGTAGAAGGTGTTATATAAAACACAATTTCCTCCCTGTGATTTCCAGACACAACCATTGTCACTGGCTGTGTCTGATGTGTGATTAGTGGAAGTAGGGTGCCATCTAGTGCCCGCACCGACAATGGTGACGGTAAGGCCACTAGAGGGAGCCCAACCTCCTTTGCCAATCTGCTATCCAGCAGATTCCCCTCCGACCCCATGTCCACCAGTGCTGGGGCATGAAGGGTTAAATCCCCACTTAGGATCGTAATTGGGATTCGTGCGGATTTGTGGGATTTCCCCTCATGAGTGTTATGGCCCACCCTTAGCCCAGTCTCTAAGGGCGGGAATTGTAGTTTGACCGTTTGGGGCAATTTCTCTGTATGTGCTCACTCGAGCCGCAGAAAAAACACTCCCCACGGACCAGCCTCCGTTGTCTGTCTTCTGATTTTACTTTAGCCCTGCTCGTGTCCATAGTTTCGTCAGCAGGGGGAGCTGTCGCTTCACAAAGGGCTCTGTCAGTGGAGCGGGGGAACGACGACATCCATTCAGACCCGGAAGGAAGAGGGACGGCTCGTGCCCGGCCACGCCCTTCGCCTCGCTCCCGGCGATGTTCTTCTAGTTGGCTGTCTAGCTGTATAACGAGATCAATAAGCCCATCTAAATCCCGCGGCTCATCCTTCGCCAGCAAATGCTCCTTCAGGACCGGAGACAGTCCGCTTACGAAGGTGGCGCGGAGCGCAGCGTTATTCCAGCCGGACCTCGCTGCCGCGATGCGGAAGTCGACTGCATATTCGGCTGCGCTCCGACGCCCCTGTCTCATCGACAGCAGCACGTTCGAAGCGGTCTCGCCTCTGTTGGGATGATCAAACACTTGTTTGAACTCCCGCACAAACCCAGTATATGTAGTAAGGAGCCGTGAGTTCTGCTCCCAAAGTGCTGTAGCCCAGGCGCGTGCCTCTCCTCGAAGCAGATTCACCACATAAGCCACCTTGCTAGCGTCAGACGCGTACATGACCGGACGCTGTGAAAAGACGAGCGAACACTGCATTAAAAAATCAGCGCACGTCTCGACACAGCCTCCATACGGCTCAGGAGGACTTATGTATGCTTCAGGGGACGGGGGGGCGGGGTTCGTGGAACGGCCACTGGAATATCTGTATCTGGCACTCGGGCAGCAGGAGGAGGTGCCGCAGCGTGCGCTTCCACCTGGGCGGTGAGAGCCTCCATCCTCCGATTGAGGATAACGTTCTGCTCGGTTACCAAGTCCAACCGAGCAGTGAAGACGGTTAGGATTTGCTGCAGCTCACCTAGTACGCCTCCTGCTGGTCCCTGTGCCTCCTGCGTTTCCATTGGTGGTTCACTCGATGGTTGACGCCCCTCAGGATCCATGACAATTGGCCGAGAAATCCTGTTGTGTGAAAGTGTAGTGACACGGACCCACAACAGGGGGCGTAAATGAATGGTCAATGGAAATAAAGAGTAACACTTTTAATGTTGTGAAATGTGCACAACGGATACAGATACAGTTCAATACTACAGTCAATTAGTATAGTTGGTGTCGTGTGGGCAGGCTCGAGGATAGGAGACGCCTGTCCAGATAAGAGTCGGGACCCACACGATTTCCACCGCCAACGGATCTGGAACACACTGGAGCTGCCAAGTCCCGAGTCACCAGGTGACCACCATCTCCAGCTGTCAGATCGGGTACTGCTGGCAGGAAGCAGAAACAGTCAAGGGTGGGTGTGTGCACACACCCAGCAAACAGTCAGCAGAGTTCTGATAGTGAAGGGAGAAAAACATCACCTCCCACTTCTCACAATATCACAGTCGTGCAGATCCTGATTTCACTTAACAGCTGAGGAGTGGAAACGCCAACTCCTCCTGACCAGCTGCAAGTGTACTGAAACGTCTGCAAACTCAGAATATAAAGTACAGCTTTTCAAGCTTAGCAGCAAAGTACGTTGCAACAATAAGCTTAGCTGAAACAGACAAAAACGGCTGAGAGTTTACCTGAGTACCTCAGAAGCTTTCTCGGCAGGGGTGTGGTGTCTGCTCCAGGATTTTATGGATGGCTAGATGAGATGATGAAGGACAGCTGTCAGGGTCCCTGGCGGCGAACTGCGCCCTCTGGTGCCTGAAGCCCGTCTACAGGCAGAGCACCCTCTGGTGTTGGCCAGCAGTACCTCCTCTTCGGGCGGCCCACACAACACTTTTTCATACTTTTCCCTCGTTTCAAAAGTCACCGAATGCACTTTACCGTAATATATGCAACATATAGCATACTGTTGGAAAGCACGGGTTCTTGGCTTGCTGTCAGTGTTGAAATTTTTCAGAGTGAGGGCTTACATGAGAACTTACCGTAAAGAGAATCAGCGGCACACTAGTGTGAAACTTCCGTGTTTTTCCTTTGCGTTATGACATCACAGGCTTACGTTTACCGTAATACACCATATATCATTGGAAAGCCCTTTTTTGGCAAATTAGGTTGCCAGATACCTACAACTGCATTATTGATGAAGAGAATAGATTATACATCTTGGTTGCAAAAACTTTTTTTTTTTTTTTTTTGTTAGCTCCACAAGTATTTTTTTTGTTGTTGTCTTGTTCTCTCAGGTGTAGGCCTATAGAATAGATTCGTGATTTTGGGTGAAATTTTGTTAAAGCTATTTGTTTGTTTGCCTACACACTTAATAATGTAAATAAAGTGTTAAATTATTCAGCATTATGTCGTCATATGTATTATGCTGTACTTGTGCGTCTAATGGTATGAGTGGGTTAGGGGGTGGTGGTGGTGGGCAGGGGGGCCGGGGGGGTATTGTCCCTACCAAAGCTGAAACCAAACCTACGCCCTTGACAGTGCCGCTCTACTCTGATTGGCTGTTTCATTGGCTAAAAACAGAACAGAATGAAAAAGAATGTGATTTTTTTTACCTTCTTAAAATACCTCTTTAAATACTTGATGGTCAAGGTTAGCCATCTTTATACATTTACACAGAAATGAACCGGAGTTATCAGCTAGCTAGACCAGCCAGTAATGTCACCACGCTAATGTCCACGAGATGTCTTGTAAATCACTCCAGAGTTGGGTTATGAAAACAGTGTTTATTACTTGCTAGTGTTTACATAATACAAGTACATATTGCTGACTTCACACGTGGTTAAAGTATGTATGGTTGTGTAATATCTTTCGTGTTTGGTGTGTCTTGTTTTGCAGAATGGTAACTGGGATGACCGTCAGTGTAAGGAGAAACACGGCTTCATCTGCATGAAGCCAAGTGCTGCAGAAGCATCTAGTGATGAAGAAGACCTGAATGCAGGATGCAAATCTGTGAGTTTATATTGTTTTTCCTAATGTCTGTGTACACAAGTGGTAACTGTATTTGGTGAAAAAGAAGTCAGCTGTGGACTGGGTTTTCTCCTACCAGCATCTACTACTGTGTAGTAATCTGCATGCTGAGGTTAAGCAGACAACATTTTTACTCTGGGACCTATAATTTTTAACTTGGTCTTATTGTATTATGGTACTTTTAATGACTTGGGAGACCATCAGCTTCAGTGCCTTTGTTGGCCATGAAGGTTTACTGACCTTAACTTCACTCTGTGATCTTCGTGAAATTTCTGATCACAGCACTTGAGAAGCAGTTGGATGGCTTCGAGACTCTGTTTGTGATCGTCGTGGATCAAGGCTGAGATCCAGACTTTCAATGACATCCTGGACTCATCCATCAGAAGTGTATGCGCATGCAGTAAAAGTGTTGATCTTGCAGAGACATTCCTTTATCACAGCAGTGAAGAGCTTAACAAGTCATGACATCAGTGGACAGAAGTGTTTGCGATGCTGAGATCTTTACAGGTCCATGTCATTGTGGTACTGATGCTTCCTGTCTGACTGTAAGGTCATGAGACCTTGATGCTAACCAGCAACCGAAGACAAAGACTCTTCAAAGTATCCTTTGGTCCCACTGACCAGTGTATCAGTGTTATGAGACTCCAGCGGCTGGGGGAAGGCCAACGGGACCTCCATGTTTCACCTGGCTGCAGCAGACAGAGGGTTCCTTTCGAAAGGAAGAGATGAGTTGGTGGTCTAGTCATCCAGGATCTAAGCTACTTTTGCATGCTCCCAGACCTGAACTGACATGACATGACCTCTGATCTTTATGTATAATGATTTCATATTGCTTTTAATTGTCTTTCATGAGTATGCTTTTCAAAGTTTCTGTGTAGGCTCTCAGTTGTCCAGGTGGTTTCCATAGTAGAGAAGCTTGACGCTTCGACTGGACTGGGTTAAAAAAGCTTTGTTGTATTTTGATGCCAGAAAGCAATTAACATTTTATTTTAAATAATCCCTAAATAAATAATCATTAGATTGAAATTTATTGATCCCTTAAGAAGACTCCCTCGGGGAAAGTGAGGTTCCAGCAGCAATGTATAGCAGCACACAGGGTAAGAAGCACACAGAGTGTCAAAGGTGAAAGTAAAAAAGAAAAATAGTTTGCAACCAGACATACTGATCAGTACTGGTTTACTGGCTACTACTGTTCCTCTCATTCCTATCCTATGTCTCCCTGTTGTTATGTTATGAAGTTATTAATAGGTTATTAATTACAGCTGAATAATTTGTCTTCCTGCATTCCAGGGCTGGAAAAGACACGGTTCCTACTGCTACTTTATAGGGTCACAGACCAAGACGTTTGATGAAGCGCAAGAAGACTGCAAGACCTCAGATTCCTACTTGGCTGATATTTCAACTGGGTAAATAATTAGATTAAAACAAACAAACAAACAAACAAACAAAAAACTGAGTAGTCTTATGAGAGCAGCAAACCTGATAATGTTGTTTCTCTAAATATTTCCAGGATAGATAATGCATTTCTTGTCAGCTTGGTGGGGATGAGGCCAGAGAAATACTTTTGGCTTGGGCTCTCAAACCAGAAAAACATTGATAATTTTGTGTGGACCAACTCAGCCTTGGTGAAATTTACTCACTGGAACGCAGAAATGCCTGGTATGAAGAAATTAGAAGTTCTGTCTTGTTCAGCAGAGAAGTAGGTACACAATTAACATTTTGTCATTCCTCCCTCAACAACACAAGGTCGAGAACAGGGATGCGTTGCCATGGCAACTGGGATTTTTGCTGGACTTTGGAATGTGCTGCCTTGCACCAATAAGGAGAAATACATCTGCAAGCACCTGGCAGAAGATGCGACTTTAACCCCTGCACCACCGACTCTTACCCCGCCCAACTGCTTTGAGGGATGGACTCGAGTGGGAAAAAGATCTGATTGTTATAAGGTACAGCCATAAAATAAGCTACGCACAGTGTTTACCAAAATCAGACCTGAGCGCACACCTGTTTCAAACAAGGAATCAAACCTCGTGTTGCAGAATTATTGGATAGAGAAGCAAAGTTCACAACTGCTGATGCTGCACAATCCAGATAAGGATACAGCTTCAACTCACCTTTTTATTCCTACCTTAGAGATGTTGTTGTCATTTTGTTATGTCCACTAAGGACATAATAAAATGACCTGTGATTATTTGTCTGTCTGTCTGTTAGCAGGATTATGTCAAAACTACCGCACTAATTTTGACAAACTTTTCACCACAGATAAATATTAGGCCATGGAAGAACCCATTAAATTTTGGAGTTGATCTGGATCCGGATTCTGTATCAAGTTTCAGTTTAAATAGGCTTTGAAGGATTACTGTTAGTAGGATTACGTCAAAATTACTGCACGGATTGAAGAAATTTTCAACACAGATACATATTATATCATGGAATACTCCATAAAGGTTTGGGGGCGATCCAGATCTGGATCTGGATTATAGATCAAGATTCAATTTATATAGTCTTTGAGGGATTACGTCAAAAGTGCTTCACAAATTCTCACCACAATTTCACCACGGATAGCTATTACACCATGGAAGGCTCCATTAAATTTTAGAGGTAATCCGGATCCCAATCCAGTTTCTGGATCAAGATTTCACTTTATATACACTATACACTTGGAATTTTCTGAATATTGTTCGCACCAGTTAATATGAAAGTCTGCTTACAGTCTCCTTACAATGGATGCTTTAAAAATTGTTTGTGGCCAGAATAACTTCTACTGCACATGCCTGATTGCCACTAAACTTTGTGTCTATGTTACATGGCCCAACTCAAACAGCCTTATTGAATTTAAATACAGAAGATCAAGCAGGAATTTTATTTTAGCTTTTTGTAAACCACAAATTTGATTGTGTGCACAATATTCCAATCATTTCCAAACATGGTATACTGTATATATTAGATATCCTGATGCCAAGATGCTACAGATGTTGGTGTCAGACTCAGAATACCAAAGACCGAGGTCACTGAATGGCTTTATTTGATAGAAGGGGAGATATGTGAAATGATTGTTCATTTTATAATTAATGACACCACATTTTACACAGACATTGTCTGTTATAAAAATAAATTTAGATATCTTGGCGTCTCTGTTTTTCATTTTTTTTTAAATCAATGCAATTGGGGTTAGAATGGATTCAGTGCACAAGAAGATATAGAAAAGGACACTTTATTTGAGCCTGTATGACTTATATTAATAAAGACAGAGTATTTTAAGATATTCTGGAATTGCATGTCCACCATCTTGGATTATGCTATTTATGATGGTCAAGAGAATGGCAGAAATTTCTTTTTACATCAAACAATGTATCTACAAATTTGGTGGTTTTACCATAAAACTTACAGTTGTGTCATTCAGACACAAATGGCGTTTTTGTGTTTGTTTGTTTTGTTTTTTTCTATTTCAAACACAAAAACTATGAAAAAAAATTGTGAATCTCTCTCTCTCTCTCTCTCTGTGTGTGTGTATATATATATATATATATATATATATATATATATATATATATACATATATATATATATATATATAAACAAAATTACATATTTAATATAAAATATATAATTCCTTCACATATGTACCCTGCTGTATGCCATACAGATGCAAATTAAGTGTCTTTTTCTGTTTTCTTACATGCCAAATCTATTCCAAACACAGTTACATTGATAAAAAAAATATTTAAAAAGACCTTGGCAGATATGTATTTTTTTTTATTATATATAAAACAATGTCTGTGCAAAATTTGGTGCTTTTACCATAAAATGTACAAGCATTGTAATATTTACATCTGGCCAGCGATGATATTATCTACTGCATGTGGTTGATTGTTACCAAACTTGATATGTATGATAGGTAGCCTGAAACCAAGAATCATACTGACTTATTCTATATGCACATGGTTGTAACTTTTTTCCACATCTGCTGGGAGACTAATATTACACTGTTAAAATCCCATTAATTATTCTGGTCAGAGGGGTAATTTGTCTGATCTACCTGTTTTCTTCTTTTATCTGCTTAACTTGCTAAAACCCAAAATATAAAATTCATTGTTTCTGAATTGTCTCCTTCACTCTTATTAGTACTGTAATACAGTTAATTTGGGCATTTAATATTTCAAAGTGATGTGACAAAATCCTCTTATTATATTTCAATCCTTCTTTTCAGAAAACCACCCCGCTGATTACAATAGAAACCACTTTATGACATCATCTTTTCACAGTTCAAGCCGATATTGATTGTGCTTATAGTATTAAACAATATCTCAAAATAATAACTTGGAATCACCAGCAGATTTACACATTTAACACACCAATAAGTAAAAAAGACCAAAACAGAACTGATTTTTTTTTTTTTAACCACAGCTACTGGCATTATAACTACACACCCCTTGGGTACATCTGTGAAAATCTGGAGGAGTCATCTCACACTGACTAAAGTACCTTTTTAATTTTCCTATTAACATATTATTTAATAAACCTTTCTCTGTTGTTGTGCTTGTTTTTACATTTCTTATATCTCCACACATCAAGACAGTTTTAGGTCCTTTATAGACTTTTAAAAAAGCACGAGACCACAACCGCATTTGTCGTTCCTACTACTGCAATTATTCTTATTGTTGAAAAGTGACTGAGATGACTCAGTCGTCTGCCTACCCACCATCAGTTAAAATTTAATGTCTAGACAGGCTCAAAATGAATTTGTTGTTTCACATGAAAGAGTTACAGCACAACCTGAAATCAGTTTTAATCTGTTGGGCACTTTGTATGAAAGTATATTTTTTTTATTATTATTTTAATTTGAAGAGATCTGTGAGGTTAAATGTGACAGATTAGTTGTTTGTTTTTAATGTGGTAAAGCTACATTGTGTTAGGATTTAGGGGTATTTATGAGCAGAAAAGGGATGTGGGACATTTCTTTATAACAACGTACCAAGTTGTGACATGATAGTCAGATTTTCAAACTGATTAAATTACGATGAAATAGTGCTCGTTACAAAGATTCATGTAATATATTTCACGAAATTGAAACAAATGATACATTTATGGAATACATTTTTTTGTCACATATGCCAAATGCAGCAGTATCTTTATCCCAAGCTCACTGCCTAAAACAACAATGGCTCCTTGAGGAAAGTACGTGATGAGGTAGTTTGCATCTGCGTAGTTTATATCATGTGGTTGATTCATTCATAAAATTCCCAGACAGGGCTTGATGCCATAAGCTTTGTAAGCTGTAAGCGATGTAAGAAATCATGCACAAAGTGGTGGTTCGACCAACAATTTGACTAAAAATGCACAGTAGCTGTTCCGCAAATGAAATGTATTATTTTCAGCCAAATAAATAATAAGCAAGTATATAAAAACACTTTGTGAATGTAAATTTCCCATCACGTTTTGTTCTCACACAAATCCAAATTAAGCAACTACAACATAATCAAGGGGACATGAAAGATTACATCATGAACATCGAAATTTGTGGTTAAAAAAGAGAATTGCAATTTGCGTGCAGATTATATCTAGTATGTAATAATACATGACAAATTCAGTGGAATCTTGGGCTTTCTAATATATCTTAACATTGACTAAAAAAGTTGCTTTATTTGTGTTGCAAAAATATGCAAAAACGTTGTGGACACAACAATTTTTTTCCTGTAAAATGAAACAGTTTTCGCTGTCAACACCCTTGAGATGTACTATGTCTACATAATAGATAATAGTAATAATCATTTACATATATACGTAGGGTTTTCCCAATAATCAGAAAAATCCATCCAGCTGATTTTTCTTTTTGTTCTAACTACATTAAATCGCATCCAACATGTTTTCCGTCACATTTATTTGTTCATGTTGATTATTTTTGCACTATACAAGTTCATATGTTGCACACTGCTTCCGGTGTCGCAGACTGAATGGTCCCCCCTAAAACTCAGTCTTCTCTGCCTTCACTACGCATGCGTCATCAGCTGCAATTTACCAATTATCACCTTGTTTCTGCTTAAAACTGTACTCCAGTCATCTTCTATCAGCAACAGATATCTGAAGGTTTTGTACAACGATTTCCACATAAAATCAGCGTTATTTCATCATAAAAGACAGAGAAAGCGATCAGAGCGGTGCAGCAGCACGAGCTGCTACCTGATGTGTTCACTGCGCCTCCGTCATTTCAAAGTGTCACGGATTATTGCCTCGTTTCTGCTTAAAATGGCCTCGTTTCTGCTTAAAACTGACTTTTGAATGATTTAAGAGGTTTTACCTTGTCATCTGATGGTTAATAATCCCATTAATCCATTTAATCGCTTTGGGTGATGAGACTCTGTCTGAGACGTGCTGCTGACGCTTCGAAATGATGCCTGCACAGTGGAGGCAGGGGAGACCAATTTTTAGGGGGGACTGTTCAGTCTGCGACAACGGCAAAGGTCATCTGTTCACTTCTGCATCCACGTCCATCTGACTTTTTTTTTTTATTGTTGCTAAGATCCAAAGTGTTGTTATTCACATGTTGTATATGTTCCTTTATTTGTTTACTTGACTATTTTTTAAATTTAAAAGTCTCACACAAGTTGATCCCAGTGTGTAGTGAGCGCTTTGCATGGCAGCACCCTCACATCGGTGTGTGAGTGTGTTTGTGTGAATGGGTGAATGTAAGGAAGAATTGTAAAGCGCTTTGAGCATCTGATGGAGATGATAAAGCACTATAAAAATGCAGTCCATTTACAGGGAAACACTGTTAGAAAATTGTGTTCCACATACAGAAAACAACTCCACACTGACTTATATATATTTTTTTTCTGATGAAGGCAGAGTGCAATCTGCAACCTCACCACTAGATGACACTCAATGCTACACACTGCGGCTTTAATGAAAAGAAATGTGTATGCCAAAAATGTATTGTCCATGTTTTCATAAATGGTGCAAAAAATTTTAAATGATGTGACATAATCAAACCTTTAATGAGACTTGCTCCAATTGTGCTCCAGCTATTTTCACTGACTGATCCCGGGAATGGTAAAACCTGGTATGAAGCCAGAGACTTCTGCAGAGCCATTGGAGGAGACCTGCTCAGCATCCACAGCGCTGCTGATCAAGATATAAGAGGGTACAGTATGACCTACAACTTCCTACTCTCTGCAAAATTCCACCCAAAATATATCCATCATCCTAAATTGCACTGTTGATGCATCAAAACTGAAAGGAGGGGTGATATCCTTCACATGCACGTGATACTCCTTAAAAATGCAGGCGTATAGTAATTAGATTAGATCAAATAGAACTTTATTGATCCCTTGGAAAGACTCCCTCAGGGAAACTGAGGTTCCAGCAGCATTGTATAGCAGCACACAGGGTAAGAAGCACACAAAGAATCAAAAGTGAAAGTAAAAAAGAAAATCAGTTTGCAGAATAAATACACAATATAAATACCAGACATAGTGATCAATACTGGTTTACTGGCTACTACTGATCCTCTCATTCTCAACCTCTGTCTTCCTGTTACTTCTCCTCCCCTGAGTGAGGAGTTGTACAGTCTGATGGCCTGAGGGACAAAGAAGTTTTTCAGTCTGTTGGTCCTGCCCTTGATAAGGAACAGTCTGTGGCTGAAGAGGCTCCTCTGGTTGCTGACGGCAGCATATAGAGGGTGACTGACATTGTCCAAACTGTCCAGCAGTTTGATCAATGTCCAGATTTATTTTGCCAATAAATCTAATATTTATGTATCAAACATAATGCGTGATACATAAATAATGTTTGATACTGCTGCTCCATTCAGTTTCCATTCAATTCAGTGGGAATGTGTGTCCAAACCTTTGACTGGTTTAACACACACACACACACACACACACACACACACACACACACACACACACACACACACACACACACACACACACACACACACACACACACACACACACACACACACACACACACACAGTCTAATTTTAAGCAAGAAATTATTGATGTTAGGGACAGTCACTGGAATTTTAATTTTGTTTTGTAAACAAAAACAACAACAAAAATGCTTCAAGACAATCTGTCATATCTGTGACATTTGACAAAAGGTTCATAATTAAACTTGTAACAGGCTGCAGATGCATACAAAAATGATTTATATTAGCTTGTGCTTTATAGGTACAGCAGTGCGTGGATTGGACTCAGTGCCCCCGACCCAGTCACTGCTTATGTGTGGAGCGATGGATCCCCAGTAAGTTGACAGTTTTGATGTTGTTTAACATTATTATTATGATTATGATTATAATTATTATTGGCAGCAGTGGTTTTGTGGTTAGCATTGTTGCCTCATTGCAAGAAGGTTGTGGGATCGCTTCCCACCTGCGTCCTTTCTGTATGAAGTTTGCATGTTCCTGTGTTTGCGTGGGTTCTCTCTGAGTGCTCCGGTTTCCTCCAACTTCCAAAGACAAGCAGGTTAGGTGAACTGGAAACTTTAAAATTGGCCATAAGTGTGTGTGTGGGTGTGAATGTGTTTGTCTGTCTCTATGTGGCCCTATGATGGACCGGCATCCTGTACAGGGTGTACCCAGCCCAGCCTCATTTTTTTTCATGCCCGCGTGGTTTTTAAATTTTGCTATTTCTAATCCCCCTTCCCGCCCCTGCTAACTATAACTATAACCATAATATAAGTATCTCACGTCCCCTTACCCTAACCATAATCTCCCCCAGATCGCTATGTCACCCCTCATTTTGTACCCCCGTCATGAATTGAATATGTGCTCCCATCACAACAAGCACTCCATTTTCGTGACAGTATGAGGAAATAATAGATTAATTTACTTTTTGTGATGCCTTCACAAACTACTGTGAGATTGACCCCGCCTCACACCTTATGACTGCTAGAATATGACTGCTGGGATAGGCTTCAATCCCCTGTGACCATTAATTAGAGTAAGTGGGTATAGAAACTAGATGGGTGGTGTTGTGAAAAGTGTAGGAACACGGACCCACAACAGGGGGCGCAAATGAACATGAACGGACAATGGAATAAGCCAAATATAACAATTTAATGTTGTGAATGTGCACAACAGAGCAACAGACAACACAATTGAGATCAACAGTCAAATAAGTTACAGTGATGTGTGAGCAGGCTCGAGGATAGGAGACACCCGTCCAGAAAAGAGCTGGATCCCACACGCCTTCCACTCCACCGGACCTGAAGCAATCCTGGAGCCACCAAGCACTGGGTCCCCAGGTGGCCACTGCCTCCGGCTGTCAGATCGGGTACTGCTGGCAGGAAGAACAGACAGGTGATGGTGGGTGCGTGAACACCCAGCAAACAGTTCAACATAAAGGTGGAAAGCACCTCCACATCTCAATCACAATGCACACGGAGCTTGTACAGATCCTGAAGTCACACTTAAACAGAGTCTGCAAACTCAGAATAATGTCAGTCAGTACAGAAGTAAAAACGTTACCACTGTATGATACCAAAAGGCTGAGACGTTTACTTGTTGGTAGACGATTTCTCGGCAGTGAGGTGAAGATGCTGCCCGGCTCTTATGGAGGTGTGGATGATGGTGATGAGTGACAGCTGGCATTGTTGATGAGTGACAGCTGCCACTCCCGGTGCTCCGGCGCCTTCACATGCCTGAAGCCCGCACTTCAGGCAGGACGCCCTCTGGTGGTGGGCCAGCAGTACCTCCTCTTCAGCGGCCCACACAACAGGACCCCCCCCTCAACGGGCAACTCCTGGCGCCCGACCAGGCTTGTCCGGGTGACGGGTGTAGAAGTCGGCCAGGAGGGCCGGGTCCAGGATGAAGCTCCTCTTCACCCAGGAGCGCTCTTTGGGTCCATAACCCTCCCAGTCCACTAGGTACTGGAACCCCCAGCCCTTACAACGGACATCCAGGAGCCGGCGAACTGTCCACGCAGGCTCCCCGTCGACGATCCGGGCAGGAGGCGGCGCCGGTCTGGGGGCACAGAGGGATGAGGTGTGGTGAGGCTTGATCCGGGAGACATGAAAGACTGGATGGATCCGCAGTGAAGCTGGCAGCCTCAGCTTCACCGCGGCAGGACTGAGGACCTTAATGATGGGGAAGGGGCCGATGTACCGATCCTTCAGTTTTTGTGAGTCCACCTGCAACGGAATGTCTTTAGTCGACAGCCAAACCTCCTGCCCGGCCGGGCTGGTATGCAGGGGCCGGGGACCGCCAGCGGTCTGCATGGGCCTTGGCCCTCGTCCGGGCTTTGAGCAGGGCAGAGCGGGCAGAGCGCCACACCCGACGGCACCACCTCAGATGGGCCTGGACCAAGGGCACCCCGACCTCTCCCTCCACAAGTGGAAACAATGGGGGCTGGTACCCCAAACACACCTCAAACGGGGAGAGGCCGGTGGCAGACGAGACTTGACTGTTGTGTGCGTACTCGATCCAGGCCAGATGGTTGCTCCAGGCCATCGGGTGCGCCGAGGTCACACAGGGAAAGGCCTGTTCCAATTCCTGGTTGGCCCGCTCTACCTGTCTGTTGGTCTGGGGATGGTACCCAGACGAGAGGCTCACGGTGGCCTCCAGTTCTCTACAGAAACTCCTCCAGACTTGCGAGGAGAACTGGGGACCACGGTCAGAGAAGACATCGGATGGAATCTCATGCAGACGCACGACGTGGTGGAACAGGAGGTCTGCAGTCTCCTGGGCCGTCGGGAGCTTCGGGAGGGCCACGAAGTGGGCCGCCTTGGAGAACCGGTCCACTATCGTGAGGATGGTGGTCATGCCCTGGGACGGCGGGAGGCCCGTGACGAAGTCCAGGCTGATGTGGGACCAGGGGCGGTGGGGCACAGGTAACGGCTGGAGGAGACCCTGTGCCCGTTGGTGGTCTGCCTTTCCCCTGGCACAGGTGGTGCAGGCCTGGACATACTCCCGGACGTCGGCTTCCATAGACGCCCACCAGAAGCGCTGCCTGACCACTGCCACGGTTCTTCGCACCCCTGGGTGACAGGAGAGCTTGGACCCGTGACAGAAGTGCAGGACAGCAGCTCTGGCTACCGGTGGGATGTAGAGTCTGTTCCTTGGGCAGGTCCCCGGGTCCGGGTTCCGTGCCAGGGCCTCCCGGACGGTCTTCTCCACATCCCAGGTGAGGGCTGCCACGATAGTGGACTAGGGGATGATAGGTTCCGGTGGATCTGACAGCTCGACCTTGACCTCCTCTTCATGGACCCGGGACAGGGCGTCAGATCGCTGGTTCTTAGTCCCGGGATGGTAGATAATCCGGAAGTCAAATCGCCCGAAGAACAGTGACCAGCGGGCTTGCCTGGGGTTCAGACGTTTGGCGTCTGTTCCGATGGTCCGTGGAAACCATAAATGGTACCGCAGCTCCCTCCAACAGGTGTCTCCACTCCTCAAGAGCCTCTTTCACCGCAAGAAGTTCCCGAATGCCGACGTCATAGTTCCGCTCCGCCGGGGTCAACCTGCGGGAAAAATAGGCACATGGATGGAGAACCTTGTCGGACTCTCCGCTCTGGGACAGTACGGCTCCTATCCCTGAGTCCGAGGCATCCACTTCAACAACAAACTGGCGATTGGGATTGGGCTGCACCAGAACGGGTGCAGATGAAAACCGACGTTTCAACTCCCTAAACGCGGCTTCGCACCGATCTGACCAGGTGAAGGGGACTTTAGTGGAGGTCAGGGCCGTCAGGAGGCTAACTACCTGTCTATAACCCTTAATAAACCTCCGGTAGAAATTTGCAAAGCCGAGGAACTGTTGCAGCTTCCTACGGCTTGTCGGTTGGGGCCAATCCCTCACTGCCGCAACCTTGGCCGGCTCGGGTGCGACGGAGTTGGAGGAGATGATGAACCCCAGGAAAGACAAAGAAGTGCAGTGGAACTCGCACTTCTCGCCCTTCACAAACAGCCGGTTCTCCAACAACCGCTGCAGGACCTGACGTACATGCTGGACATGGGTCTCAGGATCCGGGGAGAAGATGAGGATGTCGTCCAGGTATACGAAGATGAACCGGTGCAGGAAGTCCCGCAAGACGTCATTAACCAATGCCTGGAACGTCGCGGGCGCATTGGTGAGGCCGAACGGCATGACCAGGTACTCAAAGTGACCTAACGGGGTGTTAAATGCCGTCTTCCATTCGTCTCCCTTCCAGATCCGAACCAGGTGGTACGCATTTCTAAGATCCAATTTGGTGAAAATTTGGGCTCCATGCAGGGGCGTGAACACAGAATCTAACAGAGGCAGCGGGTATCGATTACGAACCGTGACTTCGTTCAGCCCTCTGTAGTCTATGCATGGACGGAGTCCACCGTCTTTCTTGCCCACAAAAAAGACACCTGCACCCATCGGAGAGGTGGAGTTCCGGATCAACCCGGCAGCTAAGGAGTCCCGGATGTAGGTCTCCATTGATTCGCGCTCAGGACGAGAGAGGTTGTACAGCCTGCTGGACGGGTACTCAGCGCCTGGGATCAAATCAATGGCACAATCGTACGGACGGTGCGGGGGAAGAGTGAGTGCCAGATCTTTGCTGAAGACGTCAGCAAGATCATGGTACTCCTCAGGCACCGCTGACAGATTGGGGGGGACTTTAACCTCCTCATTAGCTGTCACACCGGGTGGAACCGAGGATCCTAAACATTCCCGTGGCAGGTGTCGCTCCACTGCGTCACTACCCCAGACGGCCAATCAGTCCGGGGATTGTGCTTTAATATCCATGGAAACCCCAAAATCACTCGGGAGGTAGAAGGTGTTATATAAAACACAATCTCCTCCCTGTGATTTCCAGACACCACCAATGTCACTGGTTGTGTCTGATGTGTGATTAATGGGAGAAGGGTGCCATCTAGTGCCCGTACCTTCAATGGGGAAGGTAGTGCCACTAGAGGGAGCCCTACCTCCCTGGCCCATCTGCTGTCCAGCAGATTTTTTTCAGACCTCGTGTACACCAGTGCTGGGGCGTGAAGGGTAAGATCCCCACAAAGGATCGTCACTGGGATGCGTGTTGATCTACGGGCTTTTCCCGCGTGGATGTTATGGCCCACCCTTAACCCAGTCTTTAAGGGCGGGCATTGTAGTTTAACCGTTTGGGGCAGTTTCTTTGTATGTGCTCGTCAGAGCCACAGAAAAAACACTCCCCGTGAGCCAGCCTCCGTTGTCTGTCATGTGATTTTACTTTGGCCCTGCTCGTGTCCATAGCTTCGTCAGCAGGGGGAGCTGTGGCTCCACGGAGCTCTCTGACTGTGGAGCATGGAGCGGGCGGCACCCTTTCGGACCCGGAAGGAAGAGGGACGGCTCGTGCCTGGCCACGCCCTTCGTCCCGCTCCCGACGGTGTTCTTCTAACCGGTTGTCTAACCGTATAACCACGTCGACAAGCCCGTCAAAATCCCGTGGCTCATCCTTAGCCAGCAGGTGCTCCTTCAGGACCGGAGACAGTCCATTTACGAAGGCGGCGCAGAGTGCAACTTATTCCAGCCAGACCTCGCAGCCGTGATGCGGAAGTCGACTGCGTACTCGGCTGCACTCCGACGTCCCTGTCTCATAGACAGCAGCACAGTCGAAGCGGTCTCGCCTCTATTGGGATGATCAAACACTTGTTTAAACTCCCTCACAAACCCAGTATATGTCGTTAGGAGCCGTGAGTTTTGCTCCCAGAGCGCCGTAGCCCAGGCGCGTGCCTCTCCTCGAAGCAAATTGATGACATAAGCCACCCGGCTGGCATCTGACGCGTACATGATGGGACGTTGTGCAAAGACGAGCGAACACTGCATTAAGAAGTCCGCGCACGTCTCGACACAACCTCCGTACGGTTCCGGTGGGCTTATGTATGCTTCAGGGGATGGGGGGGGGGGTCTCGGTTACTAAATCCAACCGAGCAGTGAAGGCGGTTAAGATTTGCTGCAGCTCTCCTAACACGCCTCCTGCCGACGCCTGTGCACCCTGTGTTTCCATTGGTGGTTTAAGCGATGGTTGACGGCCCTCGGGATCCATGACGCTGGCCGAGAAATCCTGTTGTGGAAAGTGTAGGAACACGGACCCACAACAGGGGGCGCAAATGAACGGACAATGGAATAAGCCAAATATAACAATTTAATGTTGTGAATGTGCACAACAGAGCAACAGACAACACAATTGAGATCAACAGTCAAATAAGTTACGGTGATGTGTGAGCAGGCTCGAGGATAGGAGATGCCCGTCCAGAAAAGAGCCGGATCCCACACGCCTTCCACTCCACCGGACCTGAAGCAATCCTGGAGCCACCAAGCACTGGGTCCCCAGGTGGCCACTGCCTCCGGCTGTCAGATCGGGTACTGCTGGCAGGAAGAACAGACAGGTGATGGTGGGTGCGTGAACACCCAGCAAACAGTTCAACATAAAGGTGGAAAGCACCTCCACCTCTCAATCACAATGCACACGGAGCTTGTACAGATCCTGAAGTCACACTTAAACAGAGTCTGCAAACTCAGAATAATGTCAGTCAGCACAGAAGTAAAAACGTTACCACTGTATGATACCAAAAGGCTGAGACGTTTACTTGTTGGTAGACGATTTCTCGGCAGTGAGGTGAAGATGCTGCCCGGCTCTTATGGAGGTGTGGATGATGGTGATGAGTGACAGCTGGCGTTGTTGATGAGTGACAGCTGCCACTCCCGGTGCTCCGGCGCCCTCACGTGCCTGAAGCCCGCACTTCAGGCAGGACGCCCTCTGGTGGTGGGCCAGCAGTACCTCCTCTTCAGCGGCCCACACAACAGATGGATTATTATAATCATTATTATGATATGCTATGTGCTGGTGAACTTGCTGGAGGGGACTGGTAAGGTTAGACCTTACTTGCGTGAAGCGCCTTGGAGAAGCTTTCTTGCAGTTTGACGCTATATGAATGAATTGAATTATTATTAATATGCATATGTCGCGGACATGAACGAGCGAAGCTCGTCAGCATCTCACCATGTCATTTAGGTCCTTCAGACTTTTTTCATTAAAATGATTCTTGGGAGCATGAGCATTACTAAAACCTTTTAGCTTCTGGAGGGGCTCCACTTCCCCCAGACCCCCCGCCTTTTTAAGCATTTTCCTTGATTTGCCTCTCACATACTTGGAAAAACTCCTCGCCATCTCACCATGTCCTTTAGGTCCTTCAGACTTTTTTCAGTAAAATGGTTCTTGGGAGCATGAGCATGACTAAAACCTTTTAGCTTCTGGAGGAGCTCCCCCCCCCCCCCCCCCCCCCCTCGCCTTTTTAAGCATTTTCTGTAACCATGTCCTTTAGGTCTGTCTCCGCCCTTTAGGACCCTCTGCCTTTTTAAGCATTTTCCTTATTTCGCCTTTGAGAGAAATCATTGTCATTTTATGGTTTTGCTTCTGTTTGCAGTTAAACTTCCAACACTGGGAAGAAGGAGAACCAAACAATAAAAATAACGCAGAATCATGTGCAGAATTTGCTATCTATAGGCACAATTCTGAAGGCTCTTGGAACGATGTGCACTGTGAAAAGCTCAACAGATGGATTTGTCAGATACGTGCAGGTATCTTGTTTGGTTTTGCCTTGTTTGCTGTGAAATGCTTTTGACCGGTATGCTTTTCCTTTTACCCTACACATTCTCTGCATGTGTAATTATCTCCTCTTTCCATATAGGATTCAGTCCACATCCGACTCCACAACCTGTTGCACCTGGTAAGTTGTCTCTGTGATGGCTGTCATCTGCCACCTGAGTGTCAAAGGAGAGTAATGAGAATGCTGGTTTATGCTTCGGTTTAATGACATAACTCAAAACCTGTTGCTGCTAATTGGAATAAAAATGTTAAGGTAAAAAAAAAATCTTTCCCTATGTTTCAACTAAATATCTTTGCTACTAGCTTTCTTTGGAGGAGCGTAGAGTACCACTGGAATGACATTGCATCAAACGAGTGGTTATTTACACCCCATCACACTAGAAGCCGAATGAGCTCGAATGCCATCTGAATGAAAATTTGACCTCCATTTGGACAAAGTCAAGGTGTAGTCGAAACTGTCGGACAGCATTCTGCGTGCATTCCAAACAGTCAAGCAAATTTGTGTTGCCGGCCCGAATGTTTAGCTCATGCACTCAACAGTCGAGGTGCAGTCAAGGTGAGAAAATATCGTACGGCAGTCGAGGTGTACTCGAAGTACAATCTGACTGTGTTTTAATCATTATCACGGTCTCAAAACAGCATTTGAAACAGTCTAATCTTGTTCAAGGGAAATTCAGCATGGGCAGGCACGTCGAATCCTGCCAGCATGTCGCACACTGCACCCCCCCCCCCCCCCCCCCCCGTGCATCCCGTTTGGGGCGTGCAAAGGAAATATTGCAATGTGCAGTGTCTGTGGTACGCATTAATTTTGTGAACTAGATGTGAACATTGTGCAGTCAAACCGAAAACACTGTGTGCCACTGCGGGTCAGCGCGTCTCTGCACAGCAGAGTAAAACGCACAGCTGAACGCAGTCTTACATCCATAATGAGCATTATATTACAGATCCACAGTCAGTACAGCTCATGTGTTAGAATGTGTATCTGTAATATTATGTTACCATGGCTGTAACACCCCGTTCAGACAGCCGCGCTGCGCCTCAGCACATCACACTGATGCACCTCTGTGCCTACCCCACCTCTGTCTCTGTGATGGAGGTAGGGGAGGTAATGGTCTTGTGGTTAGGCGTTGGGCTTCAGACCAGAGGATCCTCAGTTCAAACCCCAGCCTGACCGGAAAATCACTAAGGGCCCTTGGGCAAAGTCTTTAATCCCCGAGTTGCTCCCGGTGTGTAGTGAGCACCCTGACATCGGTGTGTGAGTGTGTCTGTGTGAATGTGAGGCATAATTGTAAACCACTTTGAGCATCTGATGCAGATGGAAAAGCGCTATATAAATGCAGTCCATTTATCATTTATAATGAACATGATGTAACAGATCCATTGTCAGTCCACCTCATGTGTTAGAAGCTGTATCTGCAATACTATGTTATCATGGCTGTAACACCCCATCCAGATGCATCAACACATCACTGAGACACCCTGACGCTCAGCGCTTGTGAACGTGGTGTTACAGCAGTAATAAACATATAATGACCAACGCATCTTCTAAACCATTAGAAGGACTGACGATGCAACCATTTACCAAAGCCCTACAATGTAAATAAAGTAAGTCATCGCCTTTGGAACACCTCCAGATGCGCTTCCCACCACAGGGTGGTCACCAGCTACACCGCAGCCATCAGCTGTCATGTCATCCATGTGACATCGGCATCGATTTCTATTTATACACTAGATGGCGGATGCAGCTCATGAGCTGTTGCCAGGCAGCCGCCATCTTGCTTAGTGTAATTACGCATTGCTGAATAAAGGTTAGAAAATTATTTTTTGTGTCAATCTTCAATCAATATTCTGTAAACTATTTTGCTTCCTGAATGCTTTGTCGTGATAAATATCGCCCCATTCGTTTTGCAATTCATTTCGAAGTCTCGCTTTCATAAGTCTCAATTTATCCCTTTTTAATTAGCCTTTTCTTCATTCTGTAAGAGCAAATTCACAGAATGGAAATGTTTTTTTCTCTCAGTTTGGTGTGTGACATGACAGTCATTAACATCTTTGACATATTCTGCTACTAATTTAGGAATATCCATGAATGAGATTAATTTCTCTATAATATACTACATATTCCAATGTAGTGCTTTTAGATCACGCTGGAGTGGCGCGCACACAATCTGAATTAACAGGGAAAAACTTCAGCACCAACAAAACTGGCCAGTTTTGTTTTATTTATTTTATTTGAAAGTGAAGTGCTGTGTAAAAGCGGTGCCGCAGGTGAGCAGTCTTTAATATTAATATCTTTAATATGATGTGAGCACGTGAAGCTCTTACTTTCACCCCTGATTATTTCCCATCTTTAACATGAATGAATGAATGAAAATTTTATTTTGGACATGAAAAACCAAACAAATAAAGGACAACAACGAACATAGAAACCAACAAATCATTAAAAAAACTTAACTTCATAATGGCATTAAAGCTAGAATACCGGCAATCCTCAATGTACACCGTCAGACACCAGTCACCAGGCAACTCACCTGTCCAAAAGCAGTGCTGCAAAATCCTTGTGAGTTCGATCGCCAGTCTTCTGTCGCAGTTGCTCCCAATGATCTCTCACCGTCGCTGATCTTCTCTTTTTCTCTCGCTCCAAATGATGTCTTTTCTTCGCACTTTCTGTGTATATCGCTGGTCTTCCTCGCTTTCTTCCACTTCTACTTTCTCTCTCCCCCATGTTGCCTTCTTCATGCATCGCAGCTAGTGGTGAAACCCCCCCATGTGACCTGTGACGTCACCCCGATGGTGTCCTGGCTTTCGAATTTTTGGCACGTGCCAATAATTCAGAATTTGCTTCGATATGGACGACTTTTAATCACGTTCAGACTAATATTTTGGGAATCCTTTATATTCACACTAACGAACAAAATTACTTTGGTCCCCATCAAAATTCTAACAATCGTCTCAATTTCAATATGCTTCCTGGCACTCTAGCTTTAATTAAGGGTCAGACTAGTATCTTGTGTCATGGCAGTTATAGTGTGTATATGTATGTTTCTGTTTGACAAACTGATGGTGTTATTTTCTATCTTGATAAAGATAATGATTTCAGTGATTGGGATAGTATCACCAAAATTCATAACTCCAGGTGAACTCGTCATAACATATGGACTGGAAATAACAAATTCATTCAAGGCTGTTATATAAACAGTCTGATCTTTTCTGTATTTGTTTTGACAAATATTGGCTTTACAAATGTGGGACAGAGTTTGAATAAATGTAACATCACAGTTATACCATGGAAAATGCAGATTTATTGTGAACTCTCTTGGAAACATTGATCATGCCCATCGATTTCTATTTATGCCTGGTTGTTATATGATAACCAAGATAGCGTTGCTCTGGCAACAGCCAATGAATGAGTGGATTGCTCCGGTCCTCCATCTAGTGATTCAATAGAAATCGATGGACATGGGTGCGAAGTGGGATGGTGACATCCACCATGATCCGAGAGCAGATGCATCGTCCACTACGAATTATTTATTCCATATGACACCGCGTCCAGACAGTGCTCACTGCTCGCTTGCTCACCTGGTGCCATCTCTCTCTCTCGCTCTCTCTTACTCCTTCTTATTCACCTGGCATTCACGCCAAAGAGTTCAATCTTTGTCTCATCAGACCAGAGAATTTTGTTTCTCATGGTCTGAGAGTCCTTCAGGTGCCTTTTGTCAAACTCCAGGCGGGCTGCCCTGTGCCTTTTACTAAGGAGTGGTTTCTGTCTGCGCACCATACAGGCAGTGGTGGACATAGCTAACCAAAACGTTAGCTTCGATAACAGTTAATCCGCTAACTGAAAAGTTAACTTTTATAAAGCTAAACTGATAAACCCCTAAAAAATTTAGCGAAAGTTACAGATAAAAGCTAAACCGAAAACGTTTAGTATTGACTTCAGTACACTAGCAGCTACTGACACAACAATGAGCCAGTGCTTCTGTGTGAGATCAACCTTCTCTCAGCAAAAGAGACCTGGTGACCAGAGAGAAAGGAAAGAGAAGTGCAAAAGTAAGCGGGAGGGGAAAAGTAAAGACAATTTCTCTTCACACACATGCAGCAGTGCATTATGGGTAAATTCGTTTCCGGTTGGTTGGCCGGTATGACACACAACTTACTGAAATGTGTAGTGGGTTTTACAAATAATTCTGTATTTGTAAATATGTCATTTTTTTCATTTGTAATAAAAGGCAATTTGCCACACACATTCGCTAAAAATGCTGAATCCGCTTAAACAGAATTTTCAGTTTTCAAATTGCCTTTTTTACAAATGAAAAAAATGACATATCTTCAAATAAAGATTAATTTGTAAAACCCACCAAACGTTTCAGTAAGTTGTGTGTTGTACCGACCAACAAACCACTCTTCTCAGGAAACTAATTTACCCATAATGCACTGAGGCATGGGAGTCTCAACGCTAAAATCTTCAAAATTATTGCATTACTTTAAAACTAAAACATACACCTGATATTTTCACTTTATAAAAAAACAGACGTGATGTTAATTTAAATAACGTGTCTGGAATTAGTTTGTTTAAAATTTTAACCATAAGTCAAAATTATTTGTGCATGACTTGCGTGCTATGCCAGAAAGTCTGTATTGGTGTGAAGAGAAATGATCTTTTTTTTCCTCCCTCTTCCTTTCTCTCTGGTAGTCAGCTCTTCTCTGCCTGCAGAGGATAGAGCTGTACCTCTGGTGAGCAGCCAACTCTAGGAAGAGTGCTGGTGGCACCACAGTTCTTCCATTTACAGATGATCGAAGCCACTGTGCCTACTGGGACTTTCAAAGCAACATTAATGTTTCTGCACCCTTTCCCAGATTTGTGCTTCGAGACAATCCAGCTTTTGAGGTCTGCAGACAATTCCGGTTTGTGCTCTGCCATGCACTGTCAACTGTAGGACCTTATATGTAGACATGTGTGTGCCTTTCCGAGTCATGTTTAATCAACCTAATTTACCCCAGGTGTTCTCCAATTAAGCAGTAGAAACATCCCAAGGATGATCAGTGAAAACAGGATGCACCTGAGCTCAGTTTTGATCTTCATGGCAAAGGCTGTGAATACTTATGTACTTGTGATTTCTACATTTTTTTAATAAATTTGAAAAAAATCTCAACTTGTTTCACATTGTCATTATGGGGTATTGTGTGTAGAATCTTGAGGGGGAAAAATGAATTTCATCCATTTTGGAATAAGGCTGTATAGATATATAAGAAAATGTGCAAAAAGTGAAACGCTGTGAATACTTTCCAGAGGTACTATAGACGACATTTCTTCCTTCTAGACTACAATAAGACGTCTGATGGGTGGTTGCAATGGAACGGGAGTCAGTATTATTTGAACAACCAGCGGTTGCATATGGAAGGAGCACGTGATTACTGTAAAAAGAAGCATAGCGACTTGGTTGTCATCAACAGTGAAGCTGAAAGTATCTTTTTATGGAAACAGGTGGGCACTGACATTTACACAACATTAGCTCTAAAAATCTATGTATTTGTCAACATTATTGATAATACCTTTTGTCTCTGTTAGATCATCCGATCGTATGGGTCTTACTACATTGGCCTGACAGTGGACCTCGATGGAACATTCGGGTAAGCCTGAAGTGAATGTTTGAAGATTATTTGGAATTTCTCTCTGACACTTTAATGAAGTCTACCTGAAA
This sequence comes from Thalassophryne amazonica, assembly GCF_902500255.1. NCBI lineage: Eukaryota > Metazoa > Chordata > Actinopteri > Batrachoidiformes > Batrachoididae > Thalassophryne > Thalassophryne amazonica. The sequence goes on along the minus strand of NC_047114.1, from coordinate 81,765,177 downwards.
ATGTGACAGGTTGTATCCCAAGAATGTGAAACATATACTCATCTAAGGCGATCACTTGATGTTTTTGGTGCTCTGTTTCATTTGTGTAATGTAATTCTGCTGGAATCTTGCTACTTTGAAGTCACTTGAAAATGCATGTATTCCTTTTCCACAACCAAGCTGGGCAGTTTTTTAAAATGTATTATTTATTTAATAGAACAGATATTATATGATAGTTTTCAGGTATTGCATGTCTTTGTATATAATTCCATGTTTACACTGTTCAGCAAAAAGTTGCAAAGATTTTTTTATATTTGTTTTGTGAATTGTTTTGTAATTTGTGTCGGTAGCATGGCCCAAGCAGAGGGTCACCCCTTTGAGTCTGGTCTGCTTGAGGTTTCTTCCTCATAGGGAGTTTTTCCTTACCACTGTCACCTGTTGCTTGCTCTGGGGGTTGGTAAGGTTAGACCTTACTTATGCGTTGTGCCTGAGGCAGCTTTGTTGTGATTTGGCACTATATAAATGAAAATAAATTGAAAAATTTAAATTTTTGAAAAGTGCATGGAAAATCTTGTCTTAGTCCACCCAGTGGTAAATGGGTAGTGACCTTGGTTGAGTAGTAACTGTCATTTGTATAATGCTACAGAATGCAGTGATAACCACTAGTATCAGTTGGCCTTGGTGACTGTATGGACTGCCTTCTGTTATTACGTCTGTCAAGGACATAATAAAATCATTGCCATTTATTTGTCTGTCTGTCTGTCAGCAAGATAATGTCAAAACTACTGCATGGATTTTGATTAAATTTTCACCACACATAGATATTAGACAAAGGAAGACTCCATTAAATTTTGGAGGTGATCCGGATTTGGATCAGGTTTCACTTTATATAGGATGTGAAGGATTACTGTTAGCAATATTACGTCAAAACTACTGCAGAGATTTTGATGAAATTTTCAACACAGATATATATTTGGCCATGGAAGACTCCTTTAAATTTTGGAGGTGATCCGGATCAAGTTACACTTTATGTAGACTTTGAAGGATTACGTAAAAACTACTACACGGATTCTCATCAAATTTTCATCATGGACACATATTAGGCCATGGAAGATTCCATTAAATTTTGGAGGTGATCGGATCCAGATTCTAAATCAAGATTTCACTTTAAATACGCTTTAAAGGATTACATCAAAACTCCTTCATGGATTGTCACCAAGTTTTAGGGCATGGAAGACTCCACTGAATTTTGGAGGTGATCCAGATCTCGATTGGTGGATGTCAAAAATCTTTGATTGCTCTTGTTCTCTTATATGTTTTACCCAAAGGTGGATGGATAGATCTCCAGTGGTATTTCAAAGATGGCAAGACGGTCAACCTGATTTTAAACTCAATGATGAAAATTGTGTCATTATGACCACCGTTAATGGTGAGTGATATATATATATATATATATATACATACATACATACATACATACACACAAAATCACAATGTGCCGACTATAACATATAACAAAGGTCTTATATATCTTGCCTTTGCCTGCAGGGTTCTGGCATGATACTAATTGTGGGACTGAGTACAGATCCATTTGTAAACGCAATGGATCACCTCCTGCCAATACCACTGTAGCACCTACAGTGCTCCCTAAAGGTGGCTGTTCACCAGAATGGGAAAAATTTAACTCAAAGGTTAGTAATCACCTTTAAAAAGTTTAACTAAGAAAATATTTTGAATTTGACAACAGTCTTTGAAACTTGAGCACATTCGTGTATCGACATTTATTCACTGCTCTACAGAGATGATATGAGAGGTCACTATAATAGTTAATTTGTTAACGGAAGTGCAGTGTTGTACTGAGCATATTTGCATTTTTTTCACCTTCAGTGTTATAGAATCTTTAATGACCGCAAAGTCACTTGGGAAGATGCGAGACAACAATGCCAAAGTGCAGGTGGAAACCTGGTCTCTATTGGCTCAAGACGGTTGGCAGGTCTGTTGAAATTTTCTTGTCAATTAAATATTCATCATGTTATCTACCGTACCACTTCTCTTAGGATCCTATCCCAGAAAGGTATAGTTAGATGCTGGACAAGCTGCCAGAGTATTTTGGCTTCAAGCTATCTTCCACTCATTTCATGGTTGGAAAGACGAAAGAGCTGAAAGTGAAGGCTTTTTCTTCTTCTTTTTCTTCTTCTTCTTCTTCTTATTATTATACACCATTTTATGAGCCAGACAGTGATTTGTCCAAAATTCCATTTCAGCTCAAAATCTACATAAAAAGTGGAATAAGTGAATATCTTTGACAACATGTGCTCCATATTTAATGAACAGCACATTTATTCAAACCAAGGAAAAACTCATGTCTAAAAGTAATTGATCAATTTCTCTTCCCATTGCAGTGTTTTTGATCACTAAAATGGCTGCAACGCCAACGACAGACATGTGGATTGGTATGCATAGTTTTCATGGCGGTCAATTTTTATGGACCGATGGGCAACCAAAGACATACACCAACTTTGAAGTTGCTGTAAGTAGACATAAACTGTTTCTTGCAGTATGTTGTTAAATGAATGTTGTAATATAAATGACTACCAATCTTTTGCTATGTTTATTCAAATGTCATTGTTTAATTTTGTCGCTCCAGAGACGCCGACACCTGGTATTATCAGACAGTGATGCCATTGACCGTTATATGGTATGATTAAACTAAATTACTGTAATTACTGCACATGAATCATAACTCTGTCAGATAGATAGATAGATAGATTTGGTGTAAAGGAACACACAGAGCAAGTGTTGTTGGTACTGTCCACTCAATGCTTTTGTGTTTTTGGCCCATTCCTCACCATCATTTTATTGATATAGCACTTTAACACCAACCAAGTGCTTCAATTAATAAAACATGAACAAACAAAACACAATTAAAACAATGTGATACCATGAGTTAATACGAGGGCTGTCAATAAAGTAACGGTCCTTTTTATTTTTTTCAAAAACTATATGGATTTCATTCATATGTTTTTACGTCAGACATGCTTGAACCCTCGTGCGCATGCGTGAGTTTTTCCACGCCTGTCGGTGACGTCATTCGCCTGTGAGCACTCCTTGTGGGAGGAGTCGTCCAGCCCCTCGTCGGAATTCCTTTGTCTGAGAAGTTGCTGAGAGACTGGCGCTTTGTTTGATCAAATTTTTTTCTAAACCTGTGAGACACATCGAAGTGGACACGGTTCGAAAAATTAAGCTGGTTTTCAGTGAAAATTTTAACGGCTGATGAGAGATTTTGAGGTGATACTGTCGCTTTAAGGACTTCCCACGGTGCGAGACGTCGCGCAGCGGTCCCAGGCGCCATCGTCAGCCTGTTTCAAGCTGAAAACCTCCACATTTGAGGCTCTATTGATCCAGGACGTCGTGAGAGAACAGAGAAGTTTCAGAAGAAGTCGGTTTCAGCATTTTATCCGGATATTCCACTGTTAAAGGAGATTTTTTTAATGAAAGACGTGCGGACGGGTCCGCGCGTCGGGACGCAGCCGACGCGGTGCGGCGGCACAGGAAAAACACCTCCGTGTTGATAACCATTTGTAAAATGCAGGCGGCTTTTGATGGCTTTCAGTGGAGTGAGTATATGAGAAATTGTTTAACAGCAGGACATGTTCCAACTTGTCCATAAGGCTTCCAACAGAGGTGTTTTTCCTGTGGCGGAGCGTCGCGGCGGCTGCGAGCCGACGCTGCAATCCGTCTGCACGTCTTTCATTAAAAAAATCTCCTTTAACAGTGGAATATCCGGATAAAATGCTGAAACCGACTTCTTCTGAAACTTCTCTGTTCTCTCACGACGTCCTGGATCAATAGAGCCTGAAATGTGGAGGTTTTCAGCTTGAAACAGGCTGACCATGGCGCCTGAGAGCGCTGCACGACGTCTCGCACCGTGGGAAGTCCTTAAAGCGACAGTATCACCTCAAAATCTTTCATCAGCCGTTAAAATTTTCATTGAAAACCAGCTTAATTTTTCGAACCGTGTCCACTTCGATGTGTCTCACAGGTTTAGAAAAAATTTTGATCAAACAAAGCGCCAGTCTCTCAGCAACTTCTCAGACAAAGGAATTCTGACAAGGGGCTGGATGACTCCTCCCACAAGGAGTGCTCACAGGCGAATGACGTCACCGACAGGCGTGGAAAAACTCACGCATGCGCACGAGGGTTCAAGCATGTCTGACGTAAAAACATATGAATGAAATCCATATAGTTTTTGAAAAAAATAAAAAGGACCTATACTTTATTGACAGACCTCGTAATCATTACATAAATAAAATAAAGTATTAGTACATAAAAACAGGCATACAACACTGAATAATTTCCTGTTACCAGCAGCTGTGGACAGCTGAGAACAAATGTGCTTACAGTGTAGGTTTGAAAATGTCGATAGAACCCGTTCGACAACAAAATTTGTTGTCTGCATTTAAACCATCCTAATTACAGTTAGACACAATCCAACCACTATGGAGCAGTGGGCAACCGCAGTCCAGCGCCCGGGGATCAACGCCAGATGTAGGGACCCTGCCTTGGTCAGGGGCAGAGAACAGAGCCAACACTAAATAAGCATGTTTTTTTAATTGTTGGAAGAAACCCACGCATACACAGGGATAATATGCAAACTCCACAGCCTTATTACAAAAATAGAGTAAAATCATTTTTCCCTCTAAATTCTTCTCACAACACCCCATAATGACAACATGATGTCAGGGCAAGCGGTTGCCCGACACCAGGAGCGGTTGGACCCATGAAACAGACTCCCAGACTTGTTTTTGGCATGTGAGTAATCATGGTCTTTATTCCATGCTCAGGTTCGGCACACAGGTGATCAGTCAGCGGAGCAGAAGCACAATATGGATTTGTCAAGAACGCAGTCATATTCAGGCAGGATTCACAGGCATGAGCAAACACAGTTATCAAGGGTGAGGCAAAAAGGCGTGGTCCAGGAAAACAGAGCAAAACACGGTACACGGCAAAGCAAGAAATCAGGACAAAATACAGAGGCTGGGATGTGTGGATAAAGCGACAACAACCTGGCAGTGAGCTGTGAGACTGTGATGGTTTAAATAAGGAGCAAACAATATAGGGTGATGTGAAGCAGGTGCGTGGAAGTCTCTGGAAGGGGGCGTGACCGGGGTAGCCAAAGGTTGTGCAGAGTACAAGATAGTGAAGGAAGGAAAGCACAGAGTGGAGTGAAGTAATAGACAAAGACACGAGAGCTGGAGCCAAGAGTGTAAGTAAGTGAGAACACAAAGCAGACTGGAACAAAGTGTGAGAGCAGGGCACAAAGCTAGTGGAATGACGTGACAACACAGACAGAGATGTGAGAGGGATGAGAACAGAGCAGAAGCAGGGCATGGAGTGAAACAGAGCTACAACTGAAGACAAAATACACCAAACTGGAACATGACAAACTGATCAGAAAACATGGAGCATAGATAGTAAAGCAAAACTAAACAAGTATTAATAGTAAATTAAACAAGTGATAACCTAATAAAAACGCATGAGAAAATAGAGATAAATACAAAATTAAACCAAAACTGACTTAACAAGGCGGTAAGACAAACCATAAGAAAAAGCAGTGACTAAATAATAACAGAAAACACATCCTGACATAACTGTACAACAAATATTACAAATGAGAGGAACTAGATAAAACAAGTGATAAATTAAACAATAAATAAAACACAACTGACTGAAGAACACTAGAACAAAATGATAAGCCAAAGAAACAAGTAAAGAAAACAAAGTGACAAATCAAAACAGAACAGAGAATAATCACATGATGAAAATAAAATAACTAGTAAATCAAGACCGGGGCATGAGAAGGGGAAAAAAGAAAGAGGGAAAACCCAAATCAAACCCGAGATCAGGCTGAAATCGTGACATGAAAACAGTTTGTTGAAATTTTTGCAAATTTATTAAAAATTAAAAAATAAACCTAAGAAATCACATGTATGTAAGTATTCACACCCTTTGCGCAATACTTTGTTGATGCACCTTTGGCAGCAATTACAACCTCAAGTCTTCTTGAATATTATGCCAGAAGCTTGGTGCACCTATCTTTAGGCAGTTTTTCCCATTCCTCTTTGCAGCACCTCTCAAACTCCATCAGGCTGAATGGGGAGCATCGGTGCACAGCCATTTTCAGATCTCTCCAGAGATGTTCAATCAGATTCAGGTCTGGATTCTGGCTGGCCCACTCAAAGGACATTCAGTACAATTAATCCTCACATTCACCCCTGACATTGGGGTGAATGTGGAGCATAATTGTAAAGTGCTTTGAGCGTCTGATGCAGATGGAAAAGTGCTATATAAACGCAGTCCATTTACCATTTACCATTCACAGAGTTGTCCTGAAGCCACTCCTTTGATATCTTGGCTGTGTGCTTAGGGTCATTGTACTGCTAAAAGATGAACCATCACCCTATTCTGAGGTCAAGAGCGCTCCGGAGCAGGTTTTCATCCAGGATGTGTCTGTACATTGCTGCATTCATCTTTCCCTCAATCCTGACTAGTCTCCCAGTTCCTGCCCCTGAAAAACATCCCCACAGCATGATGCTGCCACCACCATGCTTCACTGTAGGGATGGTGCCTAGTTTTCTATCAAAAACGACGCCTGGCATTCAGGCCAAAGAGTTCAATGTTTGTCTCATCACACCAGAGAATTTTGTTTCTCATGGTCTGAGAGTCTTTGAGGTGCCTTTTGGCAAACTCCAGGTGGGCTGCCACATGCCTTTTTCTAAAAAAGGGATTGTTTTTTCTAGGAGTGGCTTACGTCTGGCACTCTACCATACAGGCCTGATTGGTGGATTGCTGCAGAGATGGCTGTCCTTCTGGAAGGTTCACCTCTCTCCACAAAGGAATGCTGGAGCTCTGACAGAGTGACCATTGGGTTCTTGGTCACCTCCCTGACTAAGGCCCTTCTCCCCTGATCGTTCAGTTTAGATGGGCGGCCAGCTCTAGGAAGAGTCTTGGTGGATCTGAACTTCTTCTGTTTACAGATGATGGAGACCACTGTGCTCATTGGGACTTTCAAAGCAGCAGAAATATTTCTGTCTGCACAATAGGGCAGTGTGTTACATCAACATTTTGACAGTTGTATGCCAGTTGTCATTTGTATATTTGCAACTTTTTGTAAAAAAGCCTCTTGATGGTATTTCTAATACCCATTTGTTTTAATTACAGTTGGAGGACTACTTTTCCAGAAGGCACCAAATGGATCCTGAGGTAACATCTTATTTTGAAATTTCTTCTGCAGAGTACACATCCACTGCACAGATGAGATTTCCTTTGTTGTTAATTTTTTCCAAAGTCCACTGTGTACTACTTAAGAACAGAACCAAAATTAAATTGGGTGGCACATGTCAGCTGGTCCAGATAGGCCCCGTCCCTTTGCTTCCTCCCTTGATATCACTCGGGGGTGGCCACAGCAAAAGCGGGAACCAGGGACCTTCCGCACTGAAACCAAGCCGCACTAACCACTTGGTCACCACCCCTGCCTACAGTCCTGAGCGGGAATTATCTCCCAACAGATGCCTGGCTCAGGGGTGCAGTGATCTGCATCTTGGCACCTGGTTAGCCAGCTCACAGCCTCCAGAATAACTACAGGAGTTGGATGGAATAATCTATTCCCAAGTGAATTGAACTTAAGTTCCTGTTTGATCTCACCGCTGCAGATCGTCAAGTTCAGAGGAGGAAGACTTCTCTTGGGTTTCTTACAAAAAAAAAGGTTCCCGGAGTCTTTCAAAAGTGAGAAGAAAATTAATAATCAAAAAAAAAATTGGAAGATCATAAACAGGTCTGGTGGCCCCAAAGCAGGGGTGGTGGCCAAGTGGTTAGTGCACTTGGATTCGGAGCAGAAGGTTCCTGGTTCAAATGTAATGTGGAGTTGCGTCAGGAAGGGCATCCGGCGTAAAACCTGTGCCAATTCAACATGCAGATCCACCTTGGATTTGCTGTTGCGACCCCAAGTGAAAACAAGGGAGCAGCTGAAGGGACTGACTATAAAAAGTTTAATATTGAGAATAAAGAAAATTGCAAATTAATAAATCTTAAAATTAAATTAAACTTTGCCATTAACCCTCTGGAGTCCAGGGTATAATTGGCTGTTTTTGACTTTTGGTTTTACTTTCAAAATTTACCTTAAACAAAGGAAAACTCAGAAAACCTGGGAATTTTATTTGTAGGCTGCACTCAGAAGTCTCCAGCAGTGATCAGTAATCTTGACAAATGAGTTGGAATGCTTTGGAATAAAATTTAAGAAAGTTATCAAATAAAAGAAAAGTTAACACCCTGATCGCCGATATGCTTGGAGGAGGAAAAAATGAGCAGAGAGATGAAAAACAAAAAGGGAGCCAAGAGTAGATCCCATAAGTAAGAGGATGACAAGGAAGAGGACAAGAGAGAAAAAGCGACTCTTTGTCTTGGGATTTTTAAAGGGGCTGTAAGCTCCGCCCACCTAGTGGAGCAGATTGTTTTAAGAAAGAAATGTTTGAGAAGAAAAGGAACAAAATATAAAACGAACATAACATAACATAATATAATATCTCCCCCTTTTAACTTTGTGATCCTTTACGAAAGATTTTTTTCCGCTCAATTTAGAGTACAGGATGAGAGAAAAAGAAAACTATTGATCAAATAAAGTTAACTGAGAAATCAATTTCTAGCATGTACAGGTAAAATCATTCACTGACATTCCACATGCATGACAACAACTGTAATGGCTATGCTATAACTCCAGTTTTCACAAATAATTATTTAACAGAAGAAAGAAAAGAGAACAAAGAGACATTTAGGTGTAAATTTCCTTGTACAGTCCAAAATGGTCACACTTCCACCACGATCAGTAGATGGCACTGTGGCACAATTGGTATTAATGGTGAAAACTGTTTGAGCTGGAATTTGTCACTTGTCAAAGACATATGTGAAAGAAAAGAAAGAAAAGGTAGAGTTCAGGCTGTTGGCGTTTTCTTTGCAGAAAATGCCATAGAAGTTCCTGGATCTTCTCCATTCTTGACAGCTACCATAAAAGATGGTCCTGAAAAGTGGACTTGCTGCCCTCAGATCAAATTGACCTGCTATTGGCCTTGATAAAGAATTTGGTTGAACATTTGGTTGTTTGTGTGGTTTCTGAGATAGGTTTCAAGAGGTCTTAAAGGACATGTCACACATTATTTACCAATCCAATCCAATCGAGTTTATTTACAGAGCACATTTAAAAACAACAAAGTTGACCAAAGTGCTGTACAAAGACATTAAATAAATAAATAATCACATGTTAAATAACAGTGGCAGCGATAAAAGTTTTAAAACAGTAAAATTATCAACCCCCTAGTCAAAAGCCAAAGAAAACAAATATGTTTTAAGGTGAGATTTAAAGACTAGATGTGACTCCGCCTGCCTGATACAGGGAGGCAGGTCATTCCACAATCTGGGACCAACAATAGAAAAAGTTCTATCACCTCTTAGTTTGAGCTTGGTCTGAGGAACTACAAGCAGAGCTTGATCTCGTGACCTAAGAGAACGTGATGGGGAATAAGACACGAGCAGGTCAGACAGATACTGTGGAGCAAGATCATTGAGACATTTAAAAACAAACAATAAAATTTTAAAATTAATACGATAGCGAAGTGGCAGCCAGTGAAGGGAAGAAAGAACGGGTGAAATATGGTCATACTTCCGGGATCCAGTTAAAAGACGAGCTGCAGTATTCTGGCAGGACGGGCGGCTGCCCAGCTACCAAGGCAGCTGGACACCCAATACAGACTCCCAGACTAGGCTTAGGTGTGGAGGTAATCATGGTCTTTATTCCAGCATCAGGTTTGGTACACATGTAATCAGTCAGCATGGCAGAGGTACAAGCAGGCAGAGACACAGTCATAAACGAGCAGGATTCAGAGGCACGAGCAAACACCGATATCCAGGATGAGGCAAGAGGCATGGTCGAAGACGACAGAGCAGGATTCCTAACATGGCAAGACAAAATCAGGACTACGAAGGGCGCTGGAAAGTGTACAAGACAACAGTCTGGCGGGAAAGTGAAAGACTGTGGGTTTTAAATACATGTGGGCTAATTAGTGTGGAATGAGGGACATCCATCCATCCATTTTATTCTGCTTTATCCAGAGTCGGGTCGCGGGGGCAGCAGCTCAAGCAAAGCCGCCCAGACCTCCCGAGCTGCACACACCTCCCCCAGCTCCTCCGGGGGAACCCCAAGGTGTTCCCAAGCCAGCTGAGAGATGTAGTCCCTCCAGCATGTCCTGGGTCTTCCCCGGGGCCTCCTCCCAATGGGACGTGCCCGGAACACCTCTCCAGCGAGGCGTCCAGGAGGCATCCGGAAAAGATGCCCGAGCCACCTCAACTGACTCCTTTCGACGTGGAGGAGCAGCGGCTCGTCTCTGAGCTCCTCCCAAGTGACCGAGCTCCTCACCCTATCTCTAAGGGAGCGCCCAGCCACCCTGCGGAGGAAACTCATCTCGGCCGCTTGTACTCGCGATCTCGTTCTTTCGGTCATGAGCCAAATCTCATGACCATAGGTGAGGATCGGAACGTAGATCAATCGGTAAATCGAGAGCTTTGCCCCCCACACAGCTCTCTCTTCACCATGATGGTCTGATACAGCGACCGCATCACTGCAGATGCTGCACCGATCCATCTATCGATCTCACGCTCCATCCGTCCCTCACTCGTGAACAAAACCCCAAGATACTTAAATTCCTCCACTTGAGGCAAGGACACTCCACCGACCTGAAGAGGGCAAAGCACCTTTTTCTGGTTGAGAACCATGGCCTCGGATTTGGAGGTGCTGATTTTCATCCCGGACGCTTCACACTCGGCTGCAAACCGCCTCAGTGCATGCTGAAGGTCCTGATTTGACAAAGCCAACAGAATCACATCGTCCGCAAACAGCAGAGATGAGATTCTGTGGTTCCCAAACCAGATCCCCTCTACACCCTGGCTGCACCTAGAAATTCTGTCCATAAAAATAATGAACAGAACCGGTGACAAAGGGCAGCCCTACCGGAGGCCAACGTGCACTGGAAACAGGTTTGACTTAGTACCGGCAATGCGAACCAAGCTCTTGCTGCGGTCGTACAGGGACCGAATAGCCCTTAGCAAATGACCCCGGACCCCGTACTTCCAGAGCACCCCCCACAGAGTGCCCTGAGGGACACGGTTGAATGCCTTCTCCAGATCCACAAAAAACATGTGGACTAGTTGGGCAAACTCCCATGAACCCTCGAGCACCTGATGGAGTGTGTAGAGCTGGTCCAGTGTGCCACGACCAGGACGAAAACCACACTGCTCCTCCTGAATCCGAGGTTCGACCATTGGTCGAATTCTCCTTTCCAGTACTCTGGAATAGACCTTACCGGGGAGGCTGAGGAGTGTGATCCCCCTATAGTTGGAACACACCCTCCGGTCCCCCTTCTTAAATAGGGGGACCACCACCCCGGTCTGCCAATCCAGAGGCACTGTCCCTGATCGCCACGTGATGTTGCAGAGGCGTGTCAGCCAAGACAGTCCCACAACATCCAGAGACTTAAGGTACTCAGGACGGACTTCATCCACCCCAGGAGCCTTGCCACCGAGGAGCTTTCTAACCACCTCAGTGATTTCGGCCTGGGTAATGGATGAGTCCACTTCTGAGTGCCCAGTCTCTGCTTCCTCTTCGGAAGACGTGACGATGGGATTGAGGAGATCCTTGAAGTATTCCTTCCACCGCCCGACAACATCCCCAGTCAGGGTCAACAGCTCTCCACCTGCATCGTAAACAGTGCTGGTGAAGAGCTGCTTCCACCTCCCGAGGCGTCGGACGGTTTGCCAGAATCTCTTTGAGACCGACCGATAGTCCTCCTCCATGGCCTCCCCAAACTCCTCCCAGACCTGAGTTTTTGCCTCTGCGACCGCACAGGCTGCGGCACGCTTGGCCTGCCGTTACCTGTCAGCTGCCTCCGGGGTCCCACCTACCAACAAAGATAAGTAGGACTCCTTCTTCAGCTTGACGGCATCCCTTACTTCCGGCATCCACCACCGGATTCGGGGATTGCTGCCGCGACCGGCACCAGCGACCTTGTGACCACAGCTACGAGCGGCCGCACCGACAATGGAGGTGGAGAATATTTTCCATTCGGACTCCATGTCTCCAACCTCCCCCGGGATCTGGGAGAAGCTCTCCCGGAGGTGGGAGTTGAAGACCTCACTGACAGAGGGTTCTGCCAGTCGTTCCCAGCAGACCCTCACGATACGTTTGGGCCTGCCAGGTCTGACCGGCTTCCTCCCCTCCCAGCGGATCCAGCTCACCACCAGGTGGTGATCGGTCGACAGCTCTGCCCCTCTCTTCACTCGAGTGTCTGAGACACGTGGCCAAAGGTCAGATGATACGACTACAAAGTCGATCATCGACCTCCGGCTCAGGGTGTCCTGGTGCCATGTGCACTTATGGACACCCTTATGCTCGAACATGGTGTTTGTAATTGACAAACTGTGACTAGCACAGAAGTCCAACAACTGAACATCACTCAGGTTCAGATCGGGGAGGCCGTGCTTCCCGATCACCCCCCTCCAGGTCTCACTGTCGCCGCCCACGTGGGAGTTGAAATCCACCAGGAGAACAATGGAGTCCCCAGTTGCAGCGCTATCTAGTACCCCTCCCAGGGACTCCAAGAAGGTTGGGTACTCTGCACTGCCGCTCGGCCCGTAGGTCGAGACAACGGTGAGAGACCTGTCCCCGACCCGAAGGCGTAGGGACGTGACCCTCTCGTTCACTGGAGTGAACTCCAACACATGGCGACTGAGCTGGGGAGCAATAAGCAATGCGACCCCAGCTCTCCGCCTCTCCCCGTGGGCAATGCCAGAAAAATGAAGCATCCAGCCCCTCTCCAGGAGTTGGGTACCAGAGCCCAAGCTGTGCGTGGAGGTGAGCCCGACTATCTCTAGTCGGTATCTCTCAACCTCCCGCACAAGCTCAGGCTCCTTCCCCCCAGCGAGTTGACATCCCATGTCCCAACAGCCAGGGGCTGTGACCATGGACCAGGCTGCCGGGCCATCCGCCCTCGACCGCCACCCAATCCTCTCTGCACCCCACCCCCATGGCCCCCTCTGCAGGTGGTGGACCCACAGGAGGGCGGGCGCACGTCACTCTTTTGGGCTGAGCCTGGCCGGCCCCATGGGCTAAGGCCCGACCACCAGGCGCTCGTGCGCGAGCCCCAGCTCCAGGGTGGGGCCCCGGCTCCGCCATACCGGGCGACGTCTCGGTCCTTGATTTTTTACTGGTCATGGAGGTTCTGAACTGCCCTTAGTCTGAGGGACTAAGGGCAGGGAATGAGGGACAGTTGGTGACAATGAGGTGCACGTGAGGAACAATCTAGAAGGGGGCGTGGCCAGCGAACAAAGATAACACACAGTCACGATTGTGAGGGGCGTGTACACAATGAAGTGATGTAATAGACAAAGATAAGTGAACAGGTGCCAAGAGCGTGAGTGAATGAAAACACAAAGCAGACAGAAACAAAGAAGGACAAAGACATGGGGCAAGTGCAGTGAAGTGAACATATTTAGATATAAGTGAAGGACGAAGACATGATGGCAGGTGCGGAGTGGAAACAAATGGCAAAAACAGAACAGAGCTAAAATGGAAATCAGGGGCAAAATATAATGCAATAGCAAACCAGACCTGAACATGAGAACTGAAAGAAAACACCAAGACAAAACTGAACTGGACTGACTAAGAAAACAGAGTGGTAAAACAAACCAAAAATAAAACAGACTGTAATAAAACCTGACACCAAAGCACAACAGATAATATAACAAATGAGAAGAACAAAATAAACAAATGGTAAACAATGGAAACACAAACTGGCTGAATATCACAAGAACAGAACCGGACAATGGCTAAAGTATAAAAGTAGCAAAGAGACAAAGTAGCAAAGCAAAATAGAACACAATAAACCCAAGATAAATAGCTAATAAAACAGAGCTGGGCAGACGGTGGGTAAAAGAAGGAGGAAAAATTAGGATTGAAGCCCAGAGCCGGCCAAAATATGACACATTTTGAACCAGCTGCAGCTGTTCAAGTGAGGCCTGGCTAATACCAGTGTACAGCGCATTACAATAGTCCAGCCGAGTTATGACAAAAGCATGGTTTAAAATCTCTAAATGATGCTTTGAAAATGAGGGCTTTATCTTAGCTAGCTGCCTCAAGTGAAAGAAACTTGCCTTCACAACAGCACTGATTTGTTTATCAAGTTTAAAATCTTCATCCATTCTCACACCAAGGTTACAAACAGTAGATTTAATACATTGTGTCAATGGTCCAAGGTTTATTGAACCACAACTACCTGCTTTACTTGACCCGACCAGAAGAACTTCAGTTTTCTTTTCATTAAAGAGTAGAAAGTTTGCAGACATCCAGTCTTTAATGTTCTCAGTGCACTCTAGAAGTTAGCAACACATAGGGTTGCCACCTGTGTCTGTCAAAAATTCTTGACATTTTGACCATCGAATCAACCTTTTTGTTTGTAAGCAACGGCGCCCTTCGCACATCTAACCCAAGACAAAAATTGCCCTTCTACACTGAAATTGTATTGCTCTAATTAGTAAAAATGACACTTTTGATAATTATTTGTTTAGTTAATTGCTTTACATAATAGCAGGTCTTTATTATTTTGGTTTATTTCCAACAGTTTTTAGTTGTGGACACCTGGGGGCAGTAGTGGGCACAGGTAAAAGGGGAATAAATAATTAAGTTCTGTTTGTTTGCTTATGTGGAATAAAAACAAATAATGTAATTTTTCACCGTCTGTAAGAATATCTGAATGTAGCAATGTAAGGTGTAGTGTCAAACAGCTTACCTGATTGCTTAGTGTGTTGTGTGCTTTGCTTGTGCTTGCCTGCCCTTACCAAAAAGTAGTATATGCAAGTATGTTTCAAGTATACTTCTAGTTTACTTTTTATATACTTATGAGTACTGTTTTTGGTAAGGGTGTGCCTCTGCTGCTTGCTGCTCTTGGCTAAACAAATACATAGGAGGACATGTAACTGATATAACTGGGCACATACAGTACATACAGGAGTAGGCAGATAAGACTATTTGGATTTCATTTAATTCACCAAAACCTTACCTAATCTTCCATTTGTATTTGGTATTTTTCTTTGCTGCTGCTATGAGTCCTGGCTGATTTTCAGTGAATGTCTTGAACTCAGTACAGGACAACTGAAAGTTTAGCCTGACTTGAAGCTCAGCCTTCACCATTGCAACAGAGAGTCTGTTTCTTTTATCAGTCCAAGCATCGTCCATGTGACTGAACACACGTTCTGCATAGGCATTGCTCACTGGTATTGAAAAAATGAAAGCAATCAGTTTTAACAGCTCTGGGATGTCTTGCTTTAGTGAAAAAATGGGACCATTTAGGTCTGTTGGGAGGGTGTGAAACACTTCATTTAGGATGCTCACATCACTGTACAGACGGTCTTCGTCCAGATCCAGGGCTAGTTTCTCCATCAAAAGTTCAAATTCAGACCATTGAGGTGCTTCTTTTAGGCTCAGACAGCCAATGTTTGCAAGCATCTCATCATTGAAGTCAAATCTATCCTCAAGGTACAGCACTAATCGGTCTACCAGGCTTCTGAATTGTTCCTGCTGATTGGGTAAAAGATTCCTCAGCGTCTGCTTTGCTTTGCTCCCATAGAATTTGTCTGTGCACCTAGAGATAAGCTGACTCCACAAGCGGTTCATCACTGTGTAAACATCAACAAGAGTAGCACTGTCACTCTCAAGCACTCTAATAGAGGCATCAAACTCTTGCATCACATTGTACATGAATGCCAGGACACATTCACCCAAAGTACAATCCACATCTTCTGTGTCAGCTGCACCACACACAAATGTCCAGATAATATTTGGGCAGTCCTCCTTTCCTTGTGACACAAAGCTGGCCAACACTCAAGAATTCTCTGGATTGCTGGTAACAAAGACAGCCACCATGTGGGAACATGCCTGAGAATCTCCTTGTATGCTGTATTTGTAAATTCACAGAACTCCTTGAACACTTCCACTTTTTTAGCAGAGCAACTGAATTCACTGTAGACCTTCAGCACAAAAGCCTCCACGTCACACCCAGCTGCACTGAAGACACAATTTGCTGTTTTCACAGTGTTGTGTATCATGTGGCACTTGCAGTTGCCCTTCATAATCCGTGGGTTAGCCCCTTTCAGTTTTTGGTACACTGAATTGTGCCTGTCGTAGTTGACAGATGCATTATCCGCACCATAGGCACTGATTTGGTTTAATGACAGCCCGTTATTCTCGGTAATGGACGCTATTTGCTTGAATATTGCGTCACTAGACTAAACTAATCAGAGTCCTCATAGAAATCCAGCAATCCGTATTTCGCTCCCTCCGATGGACTAAAATACTGAACGGTGTAAGGAAACACCTTCGTGTGACCAGAATTTGATGCATCAGAACAGACGCTGAAATACTGGGCTTTGTCAAGCTCTGCTGACAAACGTTGTTGACTAAATGGTGCCAACACGTTTTCAACTAAAGCCTCGGTTTTCATTCGACCACAGGACAGCTTTGTTGCAATCTCGCTGTCACTGAATATTTTTGCATTCAGCTTGTTTCCACAGTCAGTGGAGAGATAACTGTGACCATGACGTACACTGTGATAAGTGCTTGTTAGTTCAGCCACTGTAACTTTGTCCTGTGAGGATTTTGTGACCATAAAGGACGAAATTGCCTTGGTTTGACGTGAGCTCTGGATTCGGTTTAGATGTTTTTTAGACTTGGCGTGGTCATCTAATGCGGTTTTACCTTCATGTTTCAGGAGAATTTTCGCTGGGCACAGGGAGCAGCTAGCATAAAATGGATCGCCTGGACATGGACTTGGCGTGGTCATCTAATGCGGTTTTACCTTCATGTTTCAGGAGAATTTTCACTGGGCACAGGGAGCAGCTAGCAGAAAATGGATCGCCTGGACATGGTCTTAGCCACATAGCATATTTCTCCTGTTTTAACCACTCATTGTTAAAGCATGTTGACCTTTTACATTTTTTCTTTACTGGCCTGTCACTGCCATCGCCTCCTGTAGCACCCTCGTCATCGGTCTCTCCACCCATTTTCATGTTAAAAAAATCACTGATTTTAGTCACTGGATCCTTTCCTTTCGTTGTCTCTCCTTGTCCCACACACTCTCCGTCTCCACCCCACCATTCCGAATGAGCCGCCAGCCCCACCACACAGTATGCTACATCATTTTTCTAGAGCCAATAAGGCTGTGCACAAGTTTATGGATGTAGGCATGCTACAGTTAAACTGAAATACAGTGGTCCCTCGTTTATCGCGGGAGTTACGTTCTAAATAACCCGCGATAAGCGAAATCCGTGAAGTAGTCAGCTGTTTTTTACAATTATTATAGATGTTTTAAGGCTGTAAAACCCCTCACAACACACTTTATACACTTTTCTCAAACAGGCATTAACATTTACTCACTTTTCTCTCCTGTGTAAACACTCTCTTTTTTTTTTCTGTGTGAGAAGATTCTAAACAGACACACGCAGAACTCTCCCTTCGCTCACTGCCTCTGGAGGTACAGATGCGGGACCTGCAAACAATCCAAGTCCTCTCTCGGTGGCCACGGAGCTCTGCAGCTGCAGTCAAGATCCGCATCAAAACAGCGAGCGTAATCTCTGGACCTGTTGCCAGATTTGGCGCAGTTCTGCACAGCAGAGAGGAGGGTGGTGTGAGTGGCCCGCTGCTGCATTTACCGAGCCCGCAGAAAGCGCATCGGAGGCAGTGAGAGCAATCGCGGTGATGCCGACTGGTGCCGCGACCGGCCCGCCTGATAAGGACGCAGAACATAATGCGCCGTTTAAAAAAAAAAAGCATGCAAAATTGCACTAAAAAAATCCGCGAAACTATGAGGCTGTGAAAGGTGAACCGCATTATAGCGAGGGAACACTGTAAACATTTTGCCCAACATGTACAAAAATCCGGGACATTCAGTGTCCCGGATTTTTATTATTTTTTCCGGGACAGACCATGAAAATGCAGGACAATCAGGAAAAACCGGGACAGGTGGCAACACTAGCAACACAGCATCAAAATATTCATGATTGTAAGTCTCTCTAATAATTAGGGGTCACTGATGTATTTTATTGCTAATTATTTCTCTAACTCTGAGCATTAGGAGGTGCATTTCCGGGAAAACGTCTGCAATTCTTGGCATTTCTCAGCATGTGACGTACATTTTAGTAAAAGCCGAAACATCTCTATTGCTGACAGACAGAGTTTGCTATGTGCAATAACAAAGCTTCTGAGCTTTCATTTGAAAGTAATGGCTCAGATTTACAGAGGATATACAGACAGGAGACAACACATGTCACCCCAAAACTCTTAACTTTTTCAGGGTCTGCCAGATTTTGGAACCTAACATAGTGACACATTGTTTGCCACAGCACGCTGTCTTACTTCAATTGTGAACATGGACTGGAATGTTTCCAAGATGCTGTTTTTCACAGGCTGCCTGAACATGCAGATATATTTCTTACAATTTAAAAAGTCAGAATACATTGTTTTCAGGAGATAATGGGCTTTCTATTTGAAGTGCCAGAATCATGAGAGAACTTGAAGAGCTGACAGGAGAGATGCAGTCGGTAGAGGTGTCAAATCCAGCTTCAGAAAGTAAAAGTCCAGCCACATATTGGTTCCATCTTCCCAATAAACCAGCTGATTGTAATTAGTTCAGCTCTTCATGCAGGTGGATGAGCTAATTATTGAGATCACCTGTTTTAGGTGCACAGGTAGAAGCAACACATGGGAGGGTTTTTACTTTCTGAAGCCGGATTTGACACCTCTTGCAGTCAGACATTTTTCTCCGGCTGATTCGTGTATGAGGACTTATAGTAGACCTGGACATGTTCTGTGGCTGACAATCCATGTGTGAGGACCTATAGTGGAACTGGATATGTTCTCTGGTTGGCGAACCGTGTGTGAGGACTTATGGTGGACCTCGACATATTCTGCGGCTGGCGATCATGCGCATGATGCGTGTGTGTGGGGGCTTCTTTGATGGTGTGGACTTTACATATTTAATCTGGGAAATCATTCTACAACTGGGTGAGTGGCCTGTTCACTTTTTCCTGCTTTTGTATTTTGTTCTTGTCAGTGGAGCTGATAGGTTATATTTTTGTTTTACTTTGAGAGAGTCCATCGGAATTTGGATCTGCATGTGTGTACAGCAGCACACTGTTTTAACACACACTTCTCAGCTGTTTTACTGCTGCTGTGAACATGGACGTGGAATGTCTGCAAGACGTTTTTCACAAGCTGCCTGATCACACAGATGTATTTTTTTATTTTTCACAGTTATATTCATGACAACACTTATAAGCATGCACAAGCTGAGACTGTTTTTAACAGGCTGGGTTTATGACTAATGGCTGTGCACGCACATTGAATCTTCTCACAGCTGCTGCTTTTACCATGACTGCATCAAAATTAACAGTTATCACTTAAAAATTAGTCATCATAACACAACATCCAGTGTTGCCACAGTAACTTTGAAAAGTTACTTTACTATTTACTTTATGCATTTTTATTATAGAGTTACTTTATATAGTTATTTCATTAGCTGCTGTGGACAACTTGTTGGCAGCTGCTGAATGTAACTAAGAAAGTAACTAGTAATCTAACTTGGTTATTTTAAGACAAAGTACTCAGAGAAGTAACTATTAGGGTTTTTTGCTGATTAGTTACTTTCCTGATTACTCAGTCTTAAGGGTAATCAAGTTAGATTACTAGTTACCTTATGTAGTTAACTAATTAACTAGGTAGTTATCTAGGTAACTAGCTACTAGTTACCACACTGCACACTAGGCCAGTGTGTTACATTTGGACAGTTGTATGTCAGTTGTATGTTTGCAACTTTTTGTAAAAAGCCTCTTGATGGTATTTCTAAAACCCATTTTTAATTTCAGTTATATGACCAATATTCCAGAATGCGCCAAATGGATCCTGTGGTAACATCTTTTTTTTTGTTATTTCTTCTGCAGAGTGCAACTTCACTGCATTGATGAGATTTATGTAACATTTCCAAAGTAATTTGAATGTTTTGTTAATTTTATCACTGCCATGACATAAAAGGAGAAGAAAATCAATGCATGAAAGGTCTACTGCATCACTGCATTAAATCATTAATAATGAAAGTATATCTAAGTAAGTTTTAATCATGAATCAGGACTGTCAAAAAAGTTACAATATTTGCAAAACATATATCTATATTGGCTCTGCAATATGCTGGTGGACTGTCTAGGTTGTACCTTGCCCAGTGACTGCTCAGATAGGTTCCATCCCCTGTGACCCTTAATTGGAATAAGTGGGTATACGAGGGCTGTCAATAAAGTATAGGTCCTTTTTATTTTTTCAAAAACTATATGGATTTCATTCATATGTTTTTACGTCAGACATGCTTGAACCCTCGTGCGCATGCGTGAGTTTTTCCACGCCTGTCGGTGACGTCATTCGCCTGTGAGCACTCCTTGTGGGAGGAGTCGTCCAGCCCCTCGTCGGAATTCCTTTGTCTGAGAAGTTGCTGAGAGACTGGCGCTTTGTTTGATCAAAATTTTTTCTAAACCTGTGAGACACATCGAAGTGGACACGGTTCGAAAAATTAAGCTGGTAAGCTGAAAACCTCCACATTTCAGGCTCTATTGATCCAGGACGTCGTGAGAGAACAGAGAAGTTTCAGAAGAAGTCGGTTTCAGCATTTTATCCGGATATTCCACTGTTAAAGGATATTTTTTTAATGAAAGACGTGCGGACGGGTCCGCACGTCGGGACGCAGCCGACGCGGTGCGGCAGCACAGGAAAAACACCTCCGTGTTGATAACCATTTGTAAAATCCAGGCGGCTTTTGATGGCTTTCAGTGGAGTGAGTATATGAGAAATTGTTTAACAGCTGGACATGTTCCAACTTGTCCTTAAGGCTTCCAACGGAGGTGTTTTTCCTGTGGCGGAGCGTCGCGGCGGCTGCGAGCCAACGCTGCAATCCGTCCGCACATCTTTCATTAAAAAAATCTCCTTTAACAGTGGAATATCCAGATAAAATGCTGAAACCGACTTCTTCTGAAACTTCTCTGTTCTCTCACGATGTCCTGGATCAATAGAGCCTGAAATGTGGAGGTTTTCAGCTTGAAACAGGCTGACGACGGCGCCTGAGAGTGCTGCACGACGTCTCGCACCGTGGGAAGTCCTTAAAGCGACAGTATCACCTCAAAATCTCTCATCAGCCGTTAAAATTTTCACTGAAAACCAGCTTAATTTTTCGAACCGTGTCCACTTCGATGTGTCTCACAGGTTTAGAAAAAATTTTGATCAAACAAAGCGCCAGTCTCTCAGCAACTTCTCAGACAAAGGAATTCCGACGAGGGGCTGGACGACTCCTCCCACAAGGAGTGCTCACAGGCGAATGACGTCACCGACAGGCGTGGAAAAACTCACGCATGCGCACGAGGGTTCAAGCATGTCTGACGTAAAAACATATGAATGAAATCCATATAGTTTTTGAAAAAAATAAAAAGGACCTATACTTTATTGACAGACCTCGTAGAACATAACTGAACTTAAAGCAGTTTCAGAAATAATAATATACTGAACAACAAAAGAAATGCAGATATATTTTAATGTTACTTTATGAGTAAAATCTTTGTCAGATTTTGTACAGGATGTCACATGTAATAGTAAATGAAAGTGTGTTTGCGTTTATCAAGTCGATAAATAGAAGGGCAAAGGATTGGATCACAGGCAATAGCACGTGTGACCACCATGTGCTGTAATTAATGCAGTTAAACCTCTGCACATGGAACCCACTAAATGATAAATTTCCTCTTGAGGAATGGCTTGCCACTCCTGGAGTTGAACAACAGTGTTCAATATCGGGATTCGGCTGCGAATACAACAATCCAGAATACCCCATAACCGTTTTATGGGTCTGGCACACGCCCTCCATGTACTATGGAACCTCCTCATTCACTGGCTGATAGTTGACTCATTATCATTTAAACATCAGGCTGTGGTCTCCACTGTCAAACCACAATCCAGCATGCCAATGGCACATTCACAAAGACTTTCAGTGAGACCTGGCATAGCAAAAATGCAACAAATTTTATCATTTGCTTTTATAGGCCCCTCATACCCCTACAAAATCGCCACTCTTAATTGTTCCAGACAGTTATTGCTGAAAACGTCCCACACCTCCATAATTGTTCAGGTGCTCCCCAGCGTCTGTGGTTATGTTTGTATGCAAACGCATGTTACATGACTTAAAACTCACTTTTTATAATTGTAGACTTGAAAAGACAATTACGCTCCTAGTGTTTGCAGAAAAACACTTGCGTTTCCTTTGTTGTTCAGTGTGTATTTTGTTATTTTCCAAAAGTCCACTGTATACCACTTAAAAACAGAATTGGATGACAACAAACTTTATTCCAACTACTCTATCAACGCCTTTTCATGAGAGTACATAAAAAAGAAAACAGCATCCATCCATCATCCCTTTTCTATACTATTACTGTTGATATTAAAGGTATTGTTCATTCAAACAGATCCTAAAAAAAACTCCCCTCCAATAAAATCATCTTGAACATTGTCACAGTCTGGCTTTAATCTTGTAACTATACAAGGGATGTTTCTGCAGAATAAGTGTGCTGTGATTACAACTAAACCCTCCATTGGTATTGGGAAATGGGTCCCAAGGTCCTGCAATGACACCAATGGATTCATCTGTCATAAAAATCTGGGTAAGACTTTATTCATTCTTTTTTGAAAATATCACTGATTGTCATACAGTACAAACTAACATCAAGATATCAGCATGATGTCCATTTTGCAAAATTACATCTATCAGCACTTTTTTGTGTGATGTTTTGTTATGTCTTTGCAACATCTTTTAACTTGGGAATCAAACAGATATATAGTAGTTCATAAATTAGTGATGAACAGTAAAAAATGTGTTGCAAGTATATTTCACATTCATAAATATTTTTTATTTCATTTTTACCCGAGGCCATCAAATATAGTCATCGGGTATTGCAAAGACTTTGTGACAGT
Source organism: Thalassophryne amazonica (assembly GCF_902500255.1). Lineage (NCBI taxonomy): Eukaryota > Metazoa > Chordata > Actinopteri > Batrachoidiformes > Batrachoididae > Thalassophryne > Thalassophryne amazonica. The sequence goes on along the minus strand of NC_047114.1, from coordinate 81,742,052 downwards.
CCGTCCATCTGTACTCAGCATAAGTCCAGTCCTATTACTACCAGAGTCTTCAAATCAAATTACAAAGAACATTCTTGGAACACAGACCTTGGACAAGTTCAAAGATGGCTAACTTTGACCTATTTTAAGAGGTTAAAAAGTGTCATTCTGTTATGTTTTATTTTTTATTTTTTTAACTTTGAGTGGCGGGGGTGACGGCCAATCAGAGTAGATCGGCACTGTGACGTCAGTGGCTGGTCTAGCTAGCTGCAAACTCTGTGTGTAAATATAACCTCTTTGTCACTGTGAAAACGCCAACAAGAAATAAACACTTCTAAAACTGAAAACACTGTTTTTGTAACCTGATAACACCTGTGGAGTGATTTACAAGACATTTCACAACGTGTATGCCAACTTCCGCTAACTCAAAGCTAACGTCCGCTCTTGTCAAAAGCGCATGTACACGCACTCGTATGCCCTCCTGCAGATGCTGTTAAAACCTAAATATTGTTTATGATTGACTGACTGATTGATTGATAGAGGGGACTGATTGAACATGTACAAATTGTACGTAAGACAGTAGGATCTTAATAATTAATTAAATAACTGCAAATTATAAAGGCCAAGGGAATTTTAGCACTGTGCTGCTTTTTTATTTTATTTATTTATTCATTGATAATGTGATGGCATGTCTCGTGGTGCAGCTGGACATTTAAAACAGAGAGAAAGAGAGAGGGCGGCTCAGATTTCTTGTCTGATTTTATTCTGCTCACAGTCAGTTTTCTCTCCCTTCAACAGACTCATCTCGTCCCGATTCCCCTGAATCAACTCCCAACATATATGTGACAGTAGCTAATGACTCCATCAGACTTGTACCTAAAAATCTGACTTGGGGTGAAGCCAGAAAGCTCTGTGAAGGTGAAAATGCCAAACTGTCAAATGTGCGAAATGAGTGGGCACAGGCTTACGTGGAGCTACTGGCTTCAACACTCAAAACCCCTCTGTGGATTGGACTGAACAAATTAGAGGTATGGAGTGTTACACTACACTGCAAAATGATTAAACCTACACTGACTCATGGTACTGAATAAATCCAGAGTTGATGATAAGGTAAAAACTGGTTGTTATGTCAGTGTTTCTAAAGTAAAATGTAGTGACAAGATTTATGAACAGTGCATTAGAATGAATATTTTTTATTAAATTAACTTTCTATGGATTAAAAATAGTGTCATGTACTTATTCACTCTTTATGACAAACTGCTAAGTCATTAATGCCCCTCACACACAATTAGATTAGACAGAACTTAATTAATCCCTTAGGAAGACTCCCTCAAGGAAATTGAGGTTCCAGAAGCATTGTATTGGAGCACACAGGGTAAGAAGCACACAGAGTATCAAAAGTGAAAGTAAAAAACAATTTTCTAATAAGTAAATAATAATAAATAAATACACAAATAGAAATACTGGTCGCTACTGGTTTACTGGCTACTACCTTTTACATTTGTACAGTCTGATGGTTTGAGGGAGAAATGAGTTTTTCAGTCCATTGGTCCTGCACTTGGGAAGGAGCAGTCTGCAGCTGAAGAGGCTCCTCTGGTTGTTGACGGCAGCATGCACAGGGTGACCGGCATCGTCCAAACTGTCCAGCAGTTTGTCCAATGTCCAGATTTATTTTGCCAATAAATCTAGTATTTATGTATCAAACATAATGTTCAGACATAAGGAATAGCATGTGCCCATCTCTATAATCACACCATGCGCTCACATGCAGAGTAAAAGACCATGAGAAACAATATTCTCTGGTCTGATGAGACAAAGATTGAACCCTTTGGTGTGTTTGCCAGGTGTCATCTTTGGAGGAAACCATGCACCATCCCTACAGCGAAGCATGGTGGTCGCAACATTATGCTGTGGGGATGTTTTTCAGTGGCAGGAACTGGGAGACTAGTCAGGATTGAGGGAAATATGAAGGCACCAATGTACAGAGACATCCTGGATGAAAACCTGTTCCAGAGCTCTCTTGACCTCAGACTGTGCTGGCGGTTCATCTTTCAGCAGGACAGTGACCCTAAGCACACAGCCAAGATATCAAAGGAGTGGCTGCAGGACAACTCTGTGAATGTCCTTGAGTGGCCCAGCCAGAGCCCAGACCTGAATCTGATTGAACATCTCTGGAGAGATGTGAAAATGGCTGTGCACCGACACTTCCCATCCAAACTGATGGAACTTGAGAGGTGCTGCAAAGAAGGATTGGGCAAAAGTGCCAAAAGATAGGTGCGCCAAGCTTGTGACAGCATATTCAAGAGGACTTGAGGCTCTAACTGCTGCCAAAGGTTCATCAACAAAGTATTGATGCAAAGGGTGTCAATACGTATTTACATGTGATTTATTATTTTTAATTAATTTCCAAAAAACAAAAAAAAAAAAAAAAAAAACTTTTTTCATGTTGTCATTATGGGGTGTTGTTAGTAGAAGTTTGAGAGAAAAAATGCATTTAATCCATTTTGGAATAAGGCTGTAACAAAAAGCGGAAAAAGTCCTGGGAATACTTTCTGGATTTACTGTAAATTATGATATAGTGTCCACAGAAATGTACCTGCACAGTCAGTCAGAATTTACGTATGGCACTATACAATTTTTTATTTTTTTATTGGTTGGTTGACATGTAGCTTGTGTAATCTTTAGGCATTTACATTTTCTTCAAATAATACAAGTTCATTAGTTGTTTTTTTATCCATCTCTGATTTCAGGGTGGGTACTTCAAATATGTTGATGGCTGGCATTTAAGATATTCCAATTGGGATTATGGTGAACCACGAAGAGACGGGGCTTGTGTGTATGTGGACAAAGATGGAAAGTGGAAAACAGCTTCCTGCAATCGCACCATGAACAGTGTTTGTATGCAGTCTACAGGTATGGAACAATTAGCTGGCTATTGTAACTTAAAATGAATTCAGACTTCCTAAATTCCAGCATCTCTCACCTCCAAGTTATTATTAATGCCGTAATATATCAGTGAAATTGTGTCCTCACTGTTTGTCTTTCACAGCTGTGCCACCAACAGAGTCCAGTGAGTTCCCAGGACAGTGCCCTGAAGATCCAGAATTATCATATGGCCAGAGAAACACCTGGTTACCATTTAAGGGCTATTGTTATATCTTTTTCCCCAATGGAGATAGGTGGTCGGATGCAGCTACCAATTGTGTAAGACACAGTAAGTCATTTCTGTCAAGGTAAGGTTATTTTTAAATAACACACCACATTTGCCAGTCATCACAGGTCTCTTGCATTGTTCTGTGAAGGTGGTGCACTAACCAGCATTGAAAACCCTGATGAGCAACAATTCATCCAAACACAACTAAAAAGATTTGAAGACAGTCATAATTCTTTTTGGATCGGCCTTTTTCAAAATCAGAGAGGTACAGTTTCATCATATGTGTCACCAGTGTCTGCTTGTTTGTTTGTGGAATTGTTGGTTTATTTGTTTTGAAAATTAAACAGAACTATTTTTGAAGAAACCTGGTGGAGGTGTATAAGCCAATAAAGGTCCCATTACATTTCGATGTGGGTCCAGATCAAGAGGCAGATCTCGACTACAACCCCTGGCAAAAATGATGGAATCACCGGCCTCAGAGGATGTTCATTCAGTTGTTTAATTTTGTAGAAAAAAAGCAGATCACAGACATGACACAAAACTAAAGTCATTTCAAATGGCAACTTTCTGGCTTTAAGAAACACTATAAGAAATCAAGAAAAAAAATTTTGGCAGTCAGTAACGGTTACTTTTTTAGACCAAGCAGAGGAAAAAAATATGGAATCACTCAATTCTGAGGAAAAAATTATGGAATCACCCTGTAAATTTTCATCCTCAAAACTAACACCTGCATCAAATCAGATCTGCTCGTTGAAATTGACCCTATGCCATGACATTGACCCTACGTGTCTTCTTGCAAGGAATGTTTTCGCAGTTTTTGCTCTATGGCAAGATGCATTATCTGTTATGTGTCGGACGCAGCTCGGAGAACCGACCAGCGTTTGAAGGACCCAGTATGAAATAAGCCGAGCACGGTTCAAAGGCTAACTGAATTTAATACATAACAGTGATAATATAATAACAAAAAGGTGCGGCCTGGCGTGGTGCGCTCCCAGCAGCGCTAACGGTCCGGAGCCAGAAGCTGTTTCGGACCCAAGGACCCCGCCGACACCCCCCAGGTGGCCGCAACAACCGAGTCTGTGAAAGAAGGAACCATTATGTGAGTCCACACTCTACACACAGAACACTTAAAGGTGTACAAACAGCAAACACTTCCTGGCTTGATTACTGATCAGCTTCCCAACCTGCAGGCATGGAACATCCAGTTCACAAAACTCCACTGCAGTGGAAGCTGATACATGACTAACAAACAGCTCAATACAATAAGGTGTGAGGGACACCACATTTACTGACTGTATAACTGTTAGTCACAAAATCTAACGTACCTCAGGAAGTGTGCTGACGAGCGTGAGACCTCACCCCCTCCTCTTTCACAGACTGTGCATCAAACCTGGACGTTCTCAGCATCCGCTGTTGATGAGATAGCTCCCGAGACGACGATCTCACCCGTCTGGTCACAAGGTCGAGTCTCTGGCAAATACACACTGTGCACTCCAGTCTTAAATGCCAACATGTTCCAATCCATCCAGATGCACCACAGCTGTGAGTCCTGACGAGTCGCAGGTGATCAGGGTGAGGTCCTGACAGCCTCAGCAACACAGCCACTTAGTCCCAAACGCAAGCCACCTGGGAGGAAAACCAAAAGACAGGAACAAACCGGCAGCCAGGCCCCCCCAGCCATATAACATTATCATCTTGAAAAATGATTTCATCATCCCCAAACATCCTTTCAATTGTCCAAAATATCAACGTAAACTTGTGCATTTATTGATGATGTAATGACAGCCATCTCCCCAGTGCCTTTACCTGACATGCAGCCCCATATCATCAATGACTGTGGAAATTTACATGTTCTCTTCAGGCAGTCATCTTTATAAATCTCATTGGAACGGCACCAAACAAAAGTTCCAGCATCATCACCTTGCCCAATGCAGATTCGAGATTCATCACTGAATATGACTTTCATCCAGTCATCCACAGTCCACGATTGCTTTTCCTTAGCCCATTGTAACCTTGTATTTTTCTGTTTAGGTGTTAATGATGGCTTTCGTTTAGCTTTTCTGTATGTAAATCCCATTTCCTTTAGGCGGTTTCTAACAGTTCGGTCACAGATGTTGACTCCAGTTTCCTCCCATTCGTTCCTCATTTGTTTTGTTGTGCATTTTTCGATTTTTGAGACATATTGCTTTAAGTTTTCTGTCTTGACGCTTTGATGTCTTCCTTGGTCTACCAGTATGTTTGCCTTTAACAACCTTTCTCATGTTGTTTGTATTTGGTCCAGAGTTTAGACACAGCTGACTGTGAACAACCAACATCTTTTGCAGCATTGCATGATGATTTACTCTCTTTTAAGAGTTTGATAATCCTCTCCTTTGTTTCAATTGACATCTCTCGTGTTGGAGCCATGATTCATGTCAGTCCACTTGGTGCAACAGCTCTCCAAGGTGTGTTCACTCCTTTTTAGATGCAGACTAATGAGCAGATCTGATATGATGCAGGTGTTAGTTTTGGGGATGAAAATTTACAGGGTGATTCCATAATTTTTTCCTCAGAATTGAGTGATTCCATATTTTTTTCCTCTGCTTGGTCTAAAAAAGTAACCATTACTGACTGCCACAATCTTTTTTCTTGATTTCTTATAGTGTTTCTTAAAGCCAGAAAGTTGCCATTTGAAATGACTTTAGTTTTGTGTCATGTCTGTGATCTGCTTTTTTCTACAAAATTAAACAACTGAATGAACATCCTCCGAGGCCGGTGATTCCATAATTTTTGCCAGGGGTTGTATGATCTGTAATGATGATTTGATTCTGATTATTTCATTCATATTTCAGGGTCAAAACAATCAATGATCAAGCTCTAAATTCATGAATCTGGATCAAGTATTGCGATCAAGGATGAGTGATCAGGACAAAAAATCACCAAATAGGATCATCAGGGACATGAGCCACAAGTACGAGTGATCGAGTATCAAAGGATGAATGTCAGGAACAATGATCAAAATTAAGATCAAGTCATCAATCCAAAACAAAGCTTCTCATTAAGAGTGAAGTTCGTGATCAGGATCACAGCTCAGTGAATAGGATCAAAGGTCAAGAATGTGTGCAGTGATGATTGATCAGTATTTAAGATCAGGATGAAATATGAGTCATCAGGAACAAAAGTTAGAGTAAGGATCAAACTTCCACAATCAAAATCAAGGCTGATCAATCAGGATCAAGGTCATGTTCCAGAACAAAGGTCAGCAAATAGGATCAAAGGTCAGCAACATGGTCACATATAAATGGTTCATATTAGAGATGAGTTATAAGGAACAGGGAACAGAGCCAGAATCACAGGTCATGAATCAGAAACAAAGCTGATCCTTCATGATCAAGATGAAAGGTGAGGGTTTAGGATACAGTGATTGTCTGTCCATAAGCGTAAGCATAACCAGAAAATGATTGGGATCTCTTGAACAAAAACATATTTTTGTACAGGGGTGGAGTAAGGACGAGTTTGGTTTGGGACTTTGGAGGAGGTGTGCACCCGCATAGTTCATAATTTTATTGTAATTTCCACTGAGAAACTAAAGATACCAAGACCATGTGGACATATTAATGATACAGTTAATGTTAAAAGTACCTGCTTTTAAAAATATAATGTAAAATCACATTGACTGCAGCTACAAACCAGCAGTGTTTTGTTTCCTTCCATTGTGAAATTGAAAGAAATGATATTCATTTAAAGCATTTATGTATAACTGGTGAAAAAGAGTAAACCATGAATGTCTTTCTTCACAGGTGAGTGGAAGTGGCTTGATAGAACAGTTATGGACTACTCAAACTGGGAGCTCGGAGAGCCTATGTCTGGGTACACATATGGTTCAATGAAAACTTCAGATGGAAGCTGGACAGCAAGTCGGAATTTTTATCGCAGACCGTATGTCTGCAAAGCACACAAAGGTGAGACCACAAACTTACTTATCCTGGAAAACCTATTCACAGCTTGAGGGAATTTTAGTTTTGTAATCCGTTCTGAGCAGATCAAGTTGGGCGGAGGTTATGTTTTCGCACCAGTTTGTTTGTGAACAGCCTGGAACCTACAATTTTTCATATATCATTGTGAAATTTTTACAGAGGATTCATATCCTGATAGGCTAGAACTGATAGAATTTTCAAGGACAAAAGGTTAAAGTCAGGAAAAATCTTGGAAAATCTCAATACTTTAACATTGAATGAACTTTCAAAAAATCATAACTCTGTCAGAAAAGATCAAATTAATTTCATATTTGAGAGGATTATGTAGGACGGCAGGTTTTATTGACAGGGAATGTTTGATCCGGATCTGATCCAGATTACAGATCTTGTGGCCATTTAAATTTAATGTTGAAAACCCCATTTAATGTATATTTTACATTATATCTTAATCAACCATGCCCCAATCACTCTCAAATTTAAATGTGCAGTGCAGACTGGCACTCACTGTCACCTGACAAAGTTTGATCCGGATCTGATCCAGATTGTGGATTTCGTGGATATTTGAATTTAATATTGAAAAGCCCTTTTGGTTTGTTGCATTATATCTCAATCAAAAGTGCCTCAATTGCTCTCATTTTTTCCTGTTATGGATTTACCTACACCATTGGATGGAGGTTCCAGTTTTATGCCTGTGTGTCTTCCAGTTATCAGTCAGAAACCAAGTGCCAAAAAGCATAGCAGTACATAGCAGATATAACTAATGTTCTGTGAAAATTACCTGAAAAAGAATTCAGAAACTGAAAAATTTGAAAAAACCTGACAACACCACAAAAAAGTTCAGTTCAAGTGCATGAATTAAATGCATACTCGTGACATTTGATCACGTCTAATTTAGCTTATGAAAAGCCACTTCAAACAGGACTTTGATGTTGCAAATTCTTTCTAAGGTAAAAATTTGTGTAATTGGAAACTAGTGTTGGTGGCGGTTTACACTCTGAGCGCAGTGCTCGAGTTTGATGGTGTGTCTGCTGCAATTTCACACAATGCACTTACTGCAAATGGTGAGAACATGACTGAAGTACAAGCAACACAACAATAGGACTTTGTGGTTAGCACTGTTGCCTCACAGCAAGAAGGTCATGGGATCACCGGTTCTTTCTGTATGGAGTTTGCATGTTCCTCCTGTGTTTGCATGGGTTTCCTCCGAGTGTAGCTACTACTTTAAACAGTAAAATCATCAAATGAAATGAATAACTAAACTTACCGTACTCAGCTCTGCTGACCAGGTACTGTATGTGCTGCAGCCCAAACTCAAAGCACTGAAAGGTCCGTTATTAAAAGTCCTCCCAGCAGAAACCTGTTTGTGTTGCTTGTACCTCCATTATATTGTGGCTTTATTTTGATCTTCTCGTATATTGTGCTGTTAAATGTTTTCTGCATTAACATGTCAGTAAAATACCCAATGTAAAAATTACAGATGTTAACAATTATTTGACACTAACCAAATGAAAAGCCTGATATCATGTTTAGATTTGGAATACCGTGTAGACATCTGTTTCTGTTGAACAATCTAAAAGTGTTTGTAAATGTAGGTACATATATTTTAGCAGTTAAAACAAAACAGAAGAATCACTAACATGCAGTACTGCAAAATAAACGTGAAAACTAGTCAAAATTACTTAATTGATATAAGTTTAAAAAATTATCTATAAAATGAATACAAGGAAAATCTTGCATTGATTTTCATTTTCTCTTTCATTCATTTTCATTGATGATCATCAGTCAAAAATTCAGGAAGCAAAACTTTTATTGTTTGGTCTGACATGATGTTTTATTGTCTAACAGCTATTTTTTCTCTCCCTCTTCAGTAGTACGATCAGCACCGCCTACACCACCAGGTGAGTGAAAGCCCTTTAATTATTTTCTTTTTGTGAACAAAACTCATAGCTATGCTTTTTTGACCGATTGTCATCTCCCTCATTCTGTGCAGTCGTTCACATCCTGGATATTCATCACCCCAAACGTTGGGCAGTTGTGGTCATTGTGGTGACTGTCATTTTAGTGGGAGTGATTGCTCTTGTCCTATTCAAGAAATATGGGAAGCGCATACAAATCCCCAGCAAATTAACCACCTTTGACAACCCACTCTTCTTCAACAATGAGCGCTCCCAGCCTGATGTGGTTGACACCTCGAAATTGGTAGAAAATGCTGCAGAAGAAAATCCGGAGCCTGTTATAACTCTGTGATGGAAGAAGAAATATGAGATCTATAAAATGGACAAACACGGTAAACAGTCGCTATGTTCTTATTTGTGTGGACAATATTTCTATAATCTGTTTATGAAATGGAAGGACTTTCACTTCATATGATGATGAACTGCTGTAAATTACACATAAAAGCAACTGGCTATGGGTCTTCCTGAAAGATCTTGTTTTGCCTAATTGTGTGTTTTATGAGAACAAGCAGCTGATTTATTATCAGGATGAGCTACTTTATAATATTGTAACTTTTCCACTAAGGGTTCCAGCCATAACTATTTGTTGGCATTTTAGCATGGCTTTTAAAAAAAAAAAAAAACAAAAAAAAAAAACAATGGGATATGATGTAGAAACCCCTAAAATGTAAGATGGATTTGTAAAACATACAGTCAGGAAATTTTTACTTTTTTAAAAGTCATTCAATTAAGATGTCAAAGCATGATTTGATAAGTACTTAACCTACAATCAAATAGTTTAAATAGACAATTGAGAAACATGTTTGGAAATGTTCACCCCGCAAAATAAGAAAATGTAAGAAAAATTATTTTATAGGGATTTAAAAAAGTGTTCCCAGTTGTATGCCATTGTGGTGCACATTTATTTTTAGTGAACAGCCATGGGTTATTTAAAAGTGGGATGGGTGAAATGTTAAAAAAAATTACAAAAGTATTTAATACAAAGCTTACTTTCCATTTCCAGTCTCATCCTGCAAAGCCAACTGAATTATCTGTACAGTCTGTATGTTTAGTAATTTGTTTAGCAGTTAGTATGTAGCATATGCTAGTTATGTACGTAGCTTGCTGATATTCCAGCCAATATGTACAATTTAACAATATTGCAATTATTATTTTTCAAGCACGGTTCTATTTTTTAGATGTTTTTGTGTTCATGTTTTTTTTCTTTTCTTTAAGGTTTTAATTGGTTAAGTAGTAGTTGATGTTGAATGCTAATACCATCATGGCTCTTGCTTGCCTCTACTGGTGGTTGGCTCTCACTGCGGTATTGTATCACTTCCTGTTCCGGAGCACAGCGGTGTTTTTCTGTATCTGTTAGCTGTTTAATCTGCACAGTTAGATTGATCTAGTTAACTAGATAACGATTTGTTTCACAGTGTAATCTTCACGTGCCTTAAATAAAGCACTCCCTCTGCTGAATCACCTCTAAATTATTTACACATTATTCACTTTGTGTGTTTTTAGGAATCCGCTAGCTTAGCGCAGCTACTAGCTCTTAGCAGATTTAGCATGGCGGCTTCTCCTGTCTCTCCTGCACTTTTCTGCTCTGGGTGTGAAATGTTTAGTTATTCCTCGGCCTCCTTTAGCAGTAATGGTACTTGTAATAAGTGTAGCTTATTCGTAGCTTTGGAGGCCAGGCTGGGCGAATTGGAGACTCGGCTCCGCACCGTGGAAAATTCTACAGCTAGCCAGGCCCCTGTAGTCGGTGCAAACCAAGGTAGCTTAGCTGCCGTTAGTTCCCTTCCAGCAGATCCTGAGCAGCCGGGAAAGCAGGCCGACTGGGTGACTGTGAGGAGGAAGCGTAGCCCTAAACAGAAGCCCCGTGTTCACCGCCAACCCGTTCACATTTCTAACCGTTATTCCCCACTCTGCAACACACCCACCGAGGCTCAAACTCTGGTTACTGGCGACTCTGTTTTGAGAAATGTGAAGTTAGCGACACCAGCAACCATAGTCAATTGTCTTCCAGGGGCCAGAGCAGGCGACATTGAAGGAAATTTGAAACTGCTGGCTAAGGCTAAGCGTAAATTTGGTAAGATTGTAATTCACGTCGGCAGTAATGACACCCGGTTACGCCAATCGGAGGTCACTAAAATTAACATTGAATCGGTGTGTAACTTTGCAAAAACAATGTCACACTCTGTAGTTTTCTCTGGGCCCCTCCCCAATCGGACCGGGAGTGACATGTTTAGCCGCATGTTCTCCTTGAATTGCTGGCTGTCTGAGTGGTGTCCAAAAATGAGGTGGGCTTCATAGATAATTGGCAAAGCTTCTGGGGAAAACCTGGTCTTGTTAGGAGAGACGGCATCCATCCCACTTTGGATGGAGCAGCTCTCATTTCTAGAAATCTGGCCAATTTTCTTAAATCCTCCAAACCATGACTATCCAGGGTTGGGACCAGGAAGCAGAGTTGTAGTCTTACACACCTCTCTGCAGCTTCTCTCCCCTGCCATCCCTTCGTTACCCCATCCCCGTAGAGACGGTGCCTGCTCCCAGACCACCAATAACCAGTAAAAATCAATTTAAGCATAAAAATTCAAAAAGAAAAAATAATATAGCACCTTCAACTGCACCACAGACTAAAACAGTTAAATGTAGTCTATTAAACATTAGGTCTCTCTCTTCGAAGTTCTTCTTAGTAAATGATATAATAATTGATCAACATATTGATTTATTCTGCCTTACAGAAACCTGGTTACAGCAGGATGAATATGTTAGTTTAAATGAGTCAACACCCCGAGTCACACTAACTGCCAGAATGCTCGTAGCACGGGCTGAGGCGGAGGATTAGCAGCAATGTTCCACTCCAGCTTATTAATTAATCAAAAACCCAGACAGAGCTTTAATTCATTTGAAAGCTTGACTCTTAGTCTTGTCCATCCAAATTGGAAGTCCCAAAAACCAGTTTTATTTGTTATTATCTATCATCCACCTGGTCGTTACTGTGAGTTTCTCTGTGAATTTTCAGACCTTTTGTCTGACTTAGTGCTTAGCTCAGATAAGATAATTATAGTGGGCGATTTTAACATCCACACAGATGCTGAGAATGACAGCCTCAACACTGCATTTAATCTATTGTTAGACTCAATTGGCTTTGCTCAAATGTAAGTGAGTCCACCCACCACTTTAATCATATCTTAGATCTTGTTCTGACTTATGGTATGGAAATAGAAGACTTAACAGTATTCCCTGAAAACTCCTTCTGTCTGATCATTTCTTAATAACATTTACATTTACTCTGATGGACTACCCAGCAGTGGGGAATAAGTTTCATTACACTAGAAGTCTTTCAGAAAGCGCTGTAACTAGGTTTAAGGATATGATTCCTTCTTTATTTTCTCTAATGCCATATACCAACACAGTGCAGAGTAGCTACCTAAACTCTGTAAGTGAGATAGAGTATCTCGTCAGTAGTTTTACATCCTCATTGAAGACAACTTTGGATGCTGTAGCTCCTCTGAAAAGAGAGCTTTAAATCAGAAGTGCCTGACTCGTGGTATAACTCACAAACTCGCAGCTTAAAGCAGATAAACCGTAAGTTGGAGAGGAAATGGCATCTCACTAATTTAGAAGATCTTCACTTAGCCTGGAAAAGAGTCTGTTGCTCTATAAAAAAGCCCTCCGTAAAGCTAGGACATCTTACTACTCATCACTAATTGAAGAAAATAAGAACAACCCCAGGTTCTTTTCAGCACTGTAGCCAGGCTGACAAAGAGTCAGAGCTCTATTGAGCCGAGTATTCCTTTAACTTTAACTAGTAATGACTTCATGACTTTCTTTGCTAATAAATTTTAACTATTAGAGAAAAAATTACTCATAACCATCCCAAAGACGTATCGTTATCTTTGGCTGCTTTCAGTGATGCCGGTATTTGGTTAGACTCTTTCTCTCTGATTGTTCTGTCTGAGTTATTTTCATTAGTTACTTCCTCCAAACCATCCACATGTCTATTAGACCCCATTCCTACCAGGCTGCTCAAGGAAGCCCTACCATTAATTAATGCTTCGATCTTAAATATGATCAATCTATCTTTATTAGTTGGTTATGTACCACAGGCTTTTAAGGTGGCAGTAATTAAACCATTACTTAAAAAGCCATCACTTGACCCAGCTATCTTAGCTAATTATAGGCCAATCTCCAACCTTCCTTTTCTCTCAAAAATTCTTGAAAGGGTAGTTGTAAAACAGCTAACTGATCATCTGCAGAGGAATGGTCTATTTGAAGAGTTTCCATCAGGTTTTAGAATTCATCATAGTACAGAAACAGCATTAGTGAAGGTTACAAATGATCTTCTTATGGCCTCAGACAGTGGACTCATCTCTGTGCTTGTTCTGTTAGACCTCAGTGCTGCTTTTGATACTGTTGACCATAAAATTTTATTACAGAGATTAGAGCATGCCATAAGTATTAAAGGCACTGCGCTGCGGTGGTTTGAATCATATTTATCTAATAGATTACAATTTGTTCATGTAAATGGGGAATCTTCTTCACAGACTAAGGTTAATTATGGAGTTCCACAAGGTTCTGTGCTAGGACCAATTTTATTCACTTTATACATGTTTCCCTTAGGCAGTATTATTAGACGGCATTGCTTAAATTTTCATTGTTACGCAGATGATACCCAGCTTTATCTATCCATGAAGCCAGAGGACACACACCAATTAGCTAAACTGCAGGATTGTCTTACCGACATAAAGACATGGATGACCTCTAATTTCCTGCTTTTAAACTCAGATAAAACTGAGGTTATTGTACTTGGCCCCACAAATCTTAGAAACATGGTGTCTAACCCAGATCCTTACTCTGGATGGCATTACCCTGACCTCTAGTAATACTGTGAGAAATCTTGGAGTCATTTTTGATCAGGATATGTCATTCAATGCGCATATTAAACAAATATGTAGGACTGCTTTTTTGCATTTGCGCAATATCTCTAAAATTAGAAAGGTCTTGTCTCAGAGTGATGCTGAAAAACTAATTCATGCATTTATTTCCTCTAGGCTGGACTATTGTAATTTATTATTATCAGGTTGTCCTAAAAGTTCCCTGAAAAGCCTTCACTTAATTCAAAATGCTGCAGCTAGAGTGCTAACAGGGACTAGAAGGAGAGAGCATATCTCACCCATATTGGCCTCTCTTCATTGGCTTCCTGTTAATTCTAGAATAGAATTTAAAATTCTTCTTCTTACTTATAAGGTTTTGAATAATCAGGTCCCATCTTATCTTAGGGACCTCATAGTACCATATCACCCCAATAGAGCGCTTCGCTCTCAGACTGCAGGCTTACTTGTAGTTCCTGGGGTTTGTAAGAGTAGAATGGGAGGCAGAGCCTTCAGCTTTCAGGCTCCTCTCCTGTGGCACCAGCTCCCAATTCAGATCAGGGAGACAGACACCCTCTCTACTTTTAAGATTAGGCTTAAAACTTTCCTTTTGCTAAAACTTATAGTTAGGGCTGGATCAGGTGACCCTGAACCATCCCTTAGTTATGCTGCTATAGACTTAGACTGCTGGGGGGTTCCCATGATGCACTGAGTGTTTCTTTCTCTTTTTGCTCTGTATGCACCACTCTGTATTTAATCATTAGTGATTGATCTCTGCTCTCTTCCACAGCATGTGTTTTTCCTGGTTCTCTCCCTCAGCCCCAACCAGTCCCAGCAGAAGACTGCCCCTCCCTGAGCCTGGTTCTGCTGGAGGTTTCTTCCTGTTAAAAGGGAGTTTTTCCTTCCCACTGTAGCCAAGTTCTTGCTCACAGGGGGTCGTTTTGACCGTTGGGGTTTTTCCGTAATTACTGTATGGCCTTGCCTTACAATATAAAGCGCCTTGGGGCAACTGTTTGTTGTGATTTGGCGCTATATAAAAAAATTGATTTGATTTGATTTGATAGGCTAAGCATAGGTAAGCGAATCATTAAGTTTTAATGCCACACAAAAGCAGCCTGTTTATATGAACCAATGCACAGTCCCAAAAAGTATGATTTTGGAAGTGCCTGTTAGCTAAACTTGTCATTATGTTAAAGATGGGGGCGGAGGTGAGGAGAGCTTTATTTGTCCCATCCAGGTCATAAAATTTTAATAAATAAAATGCAGGGGTCACTCATGCACAATCTTTTTATCCAAATATGGGTTAGTCGTGACGAGTGCACTGTAATTGATGCCAGAGCAGCAAATTTAAGCTTCATATCGGCTCAGGGTGCAGTTTGCTAGTATATATACAGTCTATAGTCACCAAAACAAAAGGAGGCTAAGGTAAGACGCTAACTGTATAATCAGTCAGTCACTGAGGTAAACATGCATGCATGTCCATCTATAGAAATTCTTTCCATTTGTACCATACACCTCTAAAGGCGTTTTCAGCAAGTCTGTGTTGACAAGAAGCAGTTTACTTTGAATATTTTAGCTTGTGCCATAGTATTACAATATAAAGCTGTTTAGGTGATGATGGTGTTAGCGTTGTACCTCAATACAAGCACGATAAAATAAATTTTGTCGCAAGTGAAAAGTAAAACCCAAAAAAACATCTAATATTAAGGGTCAGGTTGAAAAATTATGGAGTCTGCCTTTAATCATCACAGTCAATCAATCAGTTCAATCAATTTTATTTATATAGCGCCAAATCACAACAAACAGTTGCCCCAAGGCACTTTATATTGTAAGGCAAGGCCATACAGTAATTACGTAAAAAACCCCAACGGTCAAAACGACCCCCTGTGAGCAAGCACGTGGCGACAGTGGGAAGGAAAAACTCCCTTTTTACAGGAAGAAACCTCCAGCAGAACCAGGCTCAGGGAGGGGCCAGTCTTCTTGCTGGGACTGGTTGGGGCCTGAGGGAGAGAACCATGAAAAGACATGCTGTGGAGGGGAGCAGAAATCAATCACTAATGATTAAATGCAGAGAGGTGCATACAGAGCAAAAAGAGAAAGAAACAAACAGAGACTTATGTCTTGATTTCAGCTTTGTGTCTACAACAATCATCAATTCTGGTTGGCATTTCACTAAACTGGATGTCAAATGTTTACAGTGTTCATCCAAATATAATCACCCTTATTGTATATTATGGAAAAATCCTAAACTTCTAACATTTTCATTATGAAAATAAAGGTGTACAATTTTCAATTTGAAGACTTTTTTTTTTTTTAGCACTTCTTACATTGTGATTGAAGTTGATGTTGAAGTTGTTGTAGACAGTACAGGTGGGGTGGGAGGTATTGTGACTGTAATGGTAAGATCTGGTATGTGTACCCCAATATAGCGTAATTTGGTTGTTACTGATTTGTTGCGTTGTTGCTGATTAAAGATGAAGTACTTTTCTTTAGAAAGAGTGATGGGCTACAATCAAGAAATCAAAATTACAGTGTTTTTGCATTTACTATTGCTAAAAAAATATGACAAATTGTTCAGTTTGTAAAGCCAATGTTGTGTTCAATCACATTTTTACAAGGCAGTAAATGTAACATACGCTTCCTTTACCATGGTATTATTACTTTACAAAATGACAGTCATTTATGAAGTCTACCAATAAATTTTCAGTTGACATAGTTTTTGTTGTATATTTTAATGATTTTCAACAACAGAATGTTTTTTTGTCAAAAGTAACTTGGTACAAAACAATATAATAAATCATTGTGAAATGAACACAGGCATATAGACTTACATACACACACACACACACACAACACACACGCGCGCGCGCGCGTAACAGACTCTCTGGTTCTCCCCACATTTACCAACAAGGCAGTTATGAAATATTTACAAATGCATAGAGATTGTATTCAAGCAATATATTTGTCACAAGAAGATGCATAGAGTATCCAGTATATACAAAGGTCGCTGTCAACAACAATTATTCATGCTTCCACACAAATGCAAGCAAGTTCGCATGTTTGAACTCTGTTTAGAAAAGTAAGAATTACTGTATAATTTTCTTTCCGAATCATGTAGAAAAATAGTTTTGGAGTTTTGCTACTAATGCTTAAAATAAAATGATTGGCGTTTTGAGATCTGTATCTATGAGGGCAGTTCTGAGTGTGACACAGAGCACACTTGTTTCGCAGTGTATTGAAGGATAAGTCAACTTTCAATAACACAAGTCACATTAAAGCAACATAAAAAACCAAATCAGGTGTCTGAGTGCACTACTCACTTTAGGCAATTGCAACCCCCTGCCCCCCCCCCCCGTTAAAAAAAAAAAAAATAAAAAAAAATAAAATATATATATATATATATATATATATATATATATATATATATATATATATATATATATAAAACTCTGTTATCGTTTCACAACCTTCCGATTGCACTGTATAGTGATTAACATGTCTTCAACTTTATGAATACTTACAACATATATTCTGTCAGGACACTTTATTGTGTGTGATAAACAAACTGATTGGAAGAATCTTCTAAATGCTAATTTATGCTACTTTATGTACGTACTCATATCTATCCATGCCTTTTAAATGTTGTAACCATCAAGTCTGGGAGCGTATGTTGATGCCACACGTTGCCGTACCCATCATACCATCAACCACCAACAGGTCCTAGAAGGGAAACCACCCAGGCAGACAACTTAAGCATCCCCACCATCAATCTGACACGTCCAGTGATGCGTAGGTGTCCCCTTTGGCCTCTCCCAAATGCTGTGAACCTCAGCACTGAGGCACTTGCATGCTGAATCATGCCCAGAGAAATGCGCCAAGCTGGCTAAAATGTCATAGCTGATATTTGCTCAAAATACAAGTGATACTCCTCATCTGAGTCTCCTAAGAAATCATTTGTTTGACACAGGTAATTCCAGTGGCACTCAAGAATCCTCGGAAAAGATGTACAACTCCAATTCAATGAAGTTGGGACATTGTGTAAAATGTAAAAAACAGAATACAATGATTTGCAAATCCTCCTCAACCTACATCAATTGAATACACCACAAGACAAGATATTTAATGTTCTCACTGATAAACTTTATTGTTTTTGTGCAAATATTTGCTCATTTTGAAATGGATGCCTGCAACACATTTCAAAAAAAGTTGGAACAGGACAACAAAAGACTGGGAAAGTTGATGAATGCTCAAAGGAACACCTGTTTGGAAACAGGTGAGTGTCATGATTGGGTACAAAAGGAGCATCCCCAAAAGTCTCAGCCATTCACAAGCAAAGATGGGCCAAGGATCACCACTTTGTGAACAACTGCGTGAAAAAATAGTCTAACAGTTTAAGAACAATGTTTTCTCAACATTCAATTGCAAGGAATTTAGGGATTCCATCATCTACAGTCCATAATATAATCAGAAGATTCAGAGAATCTGGAGAACTTCTTCACGTAAGTGGCAAGGCGAAAAACCAACATTGAATGCCCATGACCTTCGATCCCTCAGGCGGCACTGCATTAAAAACCAAGATCATTGTGTAAAGGATCTTATCACGTGGGCTCAGGAACACTTCAGAAAACGACTGTCAGTTAATACAGTTCATCGCTTCATCTACAAGTGCAAGTTAAAACTCTACCATGCAAAGCGAAAGCCATACATCAACAACATCCAGAAACGCCACCGCCTTCTCTGGGTCCGAGCTCATTTGAAATGGACAGAAGCAAAGTGGAAAAGTGTGCTGTGGTCTGAGTCCACATTTCAAATTGTTTTTGGAAATCATGGACATCGTGTCCTCTGGACAAAAGAGGAAAAAGACCATCCAGATTGTTACCAGCGCAAAGTTCAAAAGCCAGCATCTGTGATAGTATGGGGGTGTGTTAGTGCCCATGTCATGGGCAACTTACACATCTGTGATGGCACCATCAATGCTGAAAAGTACATCCAGGTTTTGGAGCAACACATGCTGCCATCCAAGCAACATCTTATTCAGGGACATCCCTGCTTATTTCAGCAAGACAATGCCAAGCCACATTCTGCATGTGTTACAACAGCGTGGCTTCGTAGTAAGAGTGTGGTTACTAGACTGGCCTGTCTGCAGTCCAGACCTGTCACCCACTGAAAATCTGTGGCACATTATGAAGCGCAAAATACAACAACAGAGACCCCGGACTGTTGAACAACCAAAGTTTTACATCAAGCAAGAATGGGAAAGAATTCCACCTACAAAGCTTCAACAATTAGTGTCCTCAGTTCCCAAACGCTTATTGAGTGTTGTTAGAAGGAAAGGTGATGTAACACAGTGGTAAACATACCACTGTCCCAGCTTTTTTGAAATGTGTTGCAGGCATCCATTTCAAAATGAGCAAATATTTGCACAAAAACAATAAAGTTTATCAGTTTGAACATTAAATATCTTGTCTTTGTGGTGTATTCAATTGAATATAGATTGAGGAGGATTTGCAAATCATTGTATTCTGCTTTTATTTACATTTTACACAACGTCCCAACTTCATTGGAATTGGGATTGTAGTATGAAAGACATCTACTATAGTTTATAGTATCGCCTCAAGGTCACTGTTTAGCATCCAAGTCTCACAACTATACAGTAAGACAAGACACACAAGTACCCGAAAGTCTTGGTCATTCATTCTCCTGCAAACACACCAAACACTTCTGTCCATTGACCTCATGACTCCATAAGCTCTTCCCAGAGGTCTCTTTTTTCTCAAAGGCCAAGGACACAGAGAAGTGAATGTCAGTGCCAAGACAAGAGAATGTGTGACTGTGACTTCCCACATACTGTCTGTCCTTCATGTCAATGGGAATATTAAGACCATTTGTAAGTTTAGGACAACATCAAGCATGGCAACAGTTCAGGAAATCGTAATAGAGTATCTACTGGATAAGAGACAAACGCGTATGCAAAGGTGTACATGGAGGTGGTCTGTGAGGCCACTAAATACTTTACTACAAGAGTAAAAACATAAAATCAAAGTGTTCTCTTCATTGTGTATTTTTGCCAAGGGTTGTGTCTCACTTGAACTAGGACTACATTACCCCCTTGATTTCTTGGGCTATGGCTCTATTTCATCCGTATCGGGAAGCTTTCAGAAAAACAGACTCAAATATGGACAAAATTTTATCCATATCATATTTAACGGTGAGCATAAATTAGCCTTAAGACTGATTCAGGGTTGAAAATAAACAAACAGATCTGAGCATATTTCTTCAGATGTTGTAGTACCACTAATACCTATAATTACAAGGTGAGTTGCGAGGATACTTTCATTGCCATTTTAAATATATGGCTAATTATATTCTCCCAGTGCAGCTGCTCCAATAAGTCTCCTTCATTTTCCGTAATAGCAATTAAAAAAAAAGACTTCTCACAAATAAAGCAATCATCAAAGGTGAGTAGAGCACACAGAGGCTAGATTGGTAACAATGTTTGATATGACCAGGATTTTATTACATTAATAATTTGAGAAGAAGAGACATAGTCACTCAGTTGAAACAAAATGATCAAATACATTCTTTGTCGCGAATACTGTAAAGTGTATACAGATAAGACTGATCCTGATTGAGTGTGCTGAAAATGCACACAGGTACTGTATATCCATGTGGATTTGATGATTGTACAACAGACAAAAATATAACCACAAATGTAAACAAATGTTTTGCTAAATAAATGGGTTTTGAAAAGAAGTCTTACATAGGACCTGAGGATCACTGATGCCAGTGCTGATCCCCTGATTATGTAGCATGAAGCAGATGAGAGTCTACAACTCCAACGGGATGGGACGCCAGTTCGACACAGGTTACTTCCCCAACCAAGGCTGTTACCCATTTACAGCTGGGTGGGCTTGGATGGTGCAGATGAAATGTCTTGTGCAATGAAACAGGTAACGTGACCAGGAATCAAACACAGGTCTACATACTGGTAGCCCAACTCCTTATCCCATTGAGCTCTCTGCGCTTTTTTTTTGAAAAGGGTCTTGCAAATAAATAAATAAAATATCTGGGAAAAAAAAAGGCAGAATTGATGATGAGAAAGACGGCTCATTCTACCATCCATTAGTGCATTACAAGTTGAGTAAGGTAAAGTCATGCACCTACAAACAGTAGGAACAACTCTCACGAGTGTATATAGGACGTTCTGTGCCACTGTTATCCATCTCTGTCTCTATTTCGATCCCGGTCCCTGTCTCTGTCTCTATCCCTGTGTCGGTCTCTGTCTCTGTCCCTGTCCCTTCCATGGTAGTGATGATAGTTGTGATGATTGTGTACAGGTTTGTGGTCAGCATGGTGCATTCTTGCCGGAATATGCTGGTGGTGCCGATGGTGCCGGTTGCGTTCATTGTGCTCCTGCTCATAGTCCTCTCTGCCATGAGGCTGGCTGTTTCCACGGTGATGGTGTGGCGGTGGTGATTGCTATTATGGTATTGGTGGTGACCCTCATCATCTTCTTCCACATCTTCCACCACCTCTTCCATCTCCTTAGGTGGGTGCCTGCGAGGAAGCCTCTGGCTGTGATCTCCTCTCGAGGGCTCCTCCATACCTCCAGAGATTTGGCTGTGCTGAGTTTGACTATGGTGTTCCATCTTTCGGTGATGGTGGTGGTGGTGGTGGTGGTGATGGTGGGTGTGCTGAGGTCTCTTTGATTCAGTCTTCAACATCTGGGCCTCTTCATCCTCTCTTTGACTTTCCTCAGCTCTCTTCTCCTGAACTGGAGCTGAAGGAGAGTCCTGATCTAGATGGTTCTCACGAGAACCTTTCCTCTTCGTTGCTGTTGACTTCTTTTTCTTCTGCTCATCCTGTAACAAGAACACAAAGTCATACGACTGCTCACACACACATATGTGGTAAAGATTCATGGTCTCACACTGAGATGGCCGCATCTTGGCAACTGTGTGGCTAAAAAATACAAAGTGGTACCATGTTCCCTTTTCACAGTACAGCGTCCAGTAACAAACACTGTGATCATATGCCATCCAAAAGAATCTAATGTGATTATCGCAAGATAAAGAGTGACATCATGGTGTTGAAGTGCAATTGCTGAAATTCAAGCTCAACAGTTAAAGCTAGGGTTGTGCATGGACATTGGTGTTGGGTAGTTTCAATAATAATGGGTTGTACAAATAGCAGAGGTGGGAGTAAGTCACTGTCAAGTCATCATTCTGCAAGTCCCAAGTCAGCTGTCAAACACTTGGTGGTCATTATGACTTGAGACTTGACTTGGGACTTGCTGATTCATGACTTGAGAGTGACTTGATGGTGACTTACTCCCACCTCTGTCTAATAGTGATTCACAGTTGCACCTATCCAAATAACACAGGTGACTATAGAGTTGTCACATGACAGGAACATAAAAATGTTCAGACAACATGGCAAATGTGTATTACCATAATTTAACCTGTTCTGTTTCCGATTTGGCTCTAATTATTGGAAGGTTTATTTGACATTTATGCATGTCAGGTTGAGATAGGGTTTCTGTTTCCCTTATGTAGTTAACTAATTAACTAGGTAGTTATCTAGGTAACTAGCTACTAGTTACCACACTGCACACTAGGCCAGTGTGTTACATTTGGACAGTTGTATGTCAGTTGTATGTTTGCAACTTTTTGTAAAAAGCCTCTTGATGGTATTTCTAAAACCCATTTTTAATTTCAGTTATATGACCAATATTCCAGAATGCGCCAAATGGATCCTGTGGTAACATCTTTTTTTTTTGTTATTTCTTCTGCAGAGTGCAACTTCACTGCATTGATGAGATTTATGTAACATTTCCAAAGTAATTTGAATGTTTTGTTAATTTTATCACTGCCATGACATAAAAGGAGAAGAAAATCAATGCATGAAAGGTCTACTGCATCACTGCATTAAATCATTAATAATGAAAGTATATCTAAGTAAGTTTTAATCATGAATCAGGACTGTCAAAAAAGTTACAATATTTGCAAAACATATATCTATATTGGCTCTGCAATATGCTGGTGGACTGTCTAGGTTGTACCTTGCCCAGTGACTGCTCAGATAGGTTCCATCCCCTGTGACCCTTAATTGGAATAAGTGGGTATACGAGGGCTGTCAATAAAGTATAGGTCCTTTTTATTTTTTCAAAAACTATATGGATTTCATTCATATGTTTTTACGTCAGACATGCTTGAACCCTCGTGCGCATGCGTGAGTTTTTCCACGCCTGTCGGTGACGTCATTCGCCTGTGAGCACTCCTTGTGGGAGGAGTCGTCCAGCCCCTCGTCGGAATTCCTTTGTCTGAGAAGTTGCTGAGAGACTGGCGCTTTGTTTGATCAAAATTTTTTCTAAACCTGTGAGACACATCGAAGTGGACACGGTTCGAAAAATTAAGCTGGTAAGCTGAAAACCTCCACATTTCAGGCTCTATTGATCCAGGACGTCGTGAGAGAACAGAGAAGTTTCAGAAGAAGTCGGTTTCAGCATTTTATCCGGATATTCCACTGTTAAAGGATTTTTTAATGAAAGACGTGCGGACGGGTCCGCACGTCGGGACGCAGCCGACGCGGTGCGGCAGCACAGGAAAAACACCTCCGTGTTGATAACCATTTGTAAAATCCAGGCGGCTTTTGATGGCTTTCAGTGGAGTGAGTATATGAGAAATTGTTTAACAGCTGGACATGTTCCAACTTGTCCTTAAGGCTTCCAACGGAGGTGTTTTTCCTGTGGCGGAGCGTCGCGGCGGCTGCGAGCCAACGCTGCAATCCGTCCGCACATCTTTCATTAAAAAAATCTCCTTTAACAGTGGAATATCCAGATAAAATGCTGAAACCGACTTCTTCTGAAACTTCTCTGTTCTCTCACGATGTCCTGGATCAATAGAGCCTGAAATGTGGAGGTTTTCAGCTTGAAACAGGCTGACGACGGCGCCTGAGAGTGCTGCACGACGTCTCGCACCGTGGGAAGTCCTTAAAGCGACAGTATCACCTCAAAATCTCTCATCAGCCGTTAAAATTTTCACTGAAAACCAGCTTAATTTTTCGAACCGTGTCCACTTCGATGTGTCTCACAGGTTTAGAAAAAATTTTGATCAAACAAAGCGCCAGTCTCTCAGCAACTTCTCAGACAAAGGAATTCCGACGAGGGGCTGGACGACTCCTCCCACAAGGAGTGCTCACAGGCGAATGACGTCACCGACAGGCGTGGAAAAACTCACGCATGCGCACGAGGGTTCAAGCATGTCTGACGTAAAAACATATGAATGAAATCCATATAGTTTTTGAAAAAAATAAAAAGGACCTATACTTTATGACAGACCTCGTAGAACCATAACTGAACTTAAAGCAGTTTCAGAAATATCATATACTGAACAACAAAAGAAATGCAGATATATTTTAATGTTACTTTATGAGTAAAATCTTTGTCAGATTTTGTACAGGATGTCACAGGTAATAGTAAATGAAGTGTGTTTGCGTTTATCAGTCGATAAATAGAAGGGCAAAGGATTGGATCACAGGCAATAGCACGTGTGACCACCATGTGCTGTAATTAATGCAGTTAAACCTCTGCACATGGAACCCACTAAATGATAATTCCTCTTGAGGAATGGCTTGCCACTCCTGGAGTTGAACAACAGTGTTCAATATCGGGATTCGGCTGCGAATACAACATCCAGAATACCCCATAACCGTTTTATGGTCTGGCACACGCCCTCCATGTACTATGGAACCTCCTCATTCACTGGCTGATAGTTGACTCATTATCATTTAAACATCAGGCTGTGGTCTCCACTGTCAAACCACAATCCAGCATGCCAATGGCACATTCACAAAGACTTTCAGTGAGACCTGGCATAGCAAAAATGCAACAAATTTTATCATTTGCTTTTATAGGCCCCTCATACCCTACAAAATCGCCACTCTTAATTGTTCCAGACAGTTATTGCTGAAAACGTCCCACACCTCCATAATTGTTCAGGTGCTCCCCAGCGTCTGTGGTTATGTTTGTATGCAAACGCATGTTACATGACTTAAAACCAACTTTTTATAATTGTAGACTTGAAAAGACAATTACGCTCCTAGTGTTGCAGAAAAAACACTTGCGTTTCCTTGTTGTTTCAGTGTGTATTTTGTTATTTGTCCAAAAGTCCACTGTATACCACTTAAAACAGAATTGGATGACAACAAACTTTATTCCAACTACTCTATCAACGCCTTTTCATGAGAGTACATAAAAAAGAAAACAGCATCCATCCATCATCCCTTTTCTATACTATTACTGTTGATATTAAAGGTATTGTTCATTCAAACAGATCCTAAAAAAAATCCCCCTCCAATAAATCATCTTGAACATTGTCACAGTCTGGCTTTAATCTTGTAACTATACAAGGGATGTTTCTGCAGAATAAGTGTGCTGTGATTACAACTAAACCCTCCATTGGTATTGGGAAATGGGTCCCAAGGTCCTGCAATGACACCAATGGATTCATCTGTCATAAAAATCTGGGTAAGACTTTATTCATTCTTTTTGAAATATCACTGATTGTCATACAGTACAAACTAACATCAAGATATCAGCATGATGTCCATTTTGCAAAATTACATCTTATCAGCACTTTTTGTGTGATGTTTTGTTATGTCTTTGCAACATCTTTTAACTTGGGAATCAAACAGATATATATGTAGTTCATAAATTAGTGATGAACAGTAAAAAATGTGTTGCAAGTATTTCACATTCATAAATATTTTTTATTTCATTTTTACCCGAGGGCCATCAAATATAGTCATCGGGTATTGCAAGACTTTGTGACAGTCCGTCCATCTGTACTCAGCATAAGTCCAGTCCTATTACTACCAGAGTCTTCAAATCAAATTACAAGAACATTCTTGGAACACAGACCTTGGACAAGTTCAAAGATGGCTAACTTGACCTATTTTAAGAGGTTAAAAAGTGTCATTCTGTTATGTTTTATTTTTTATTTTTTTAACTTTGAGTGGCGGGGGTGACGGCCAATCAGAGTAGATCGGCACTGTGACGTCAGTGGCTGGTCTAGCTAGCTGCAAACTCTGTGTGTAAATATAACCTCTTTGTCACTGTGAAAACGCCAACAAGAAATAAACACTTCTAAAACTGAAAACACTGTTTTTGTAACCTGATAACACCTGTGAGTGATTTACAAAGACATTTCACAACGTGTATGCCCAACTTCCGCTAACTCAAAGCTAACGTCCGCTCTTGTCAAAAGCGCATGTACACGCACATCGTATGCCCTCCTGCAGATGCTGTTAAAACCTAAATATTGTTTATGATTGACTGACTGATTGATTGATAGAGGGGACTGATTGAACATGTACAAATTGTACGTAAGACAGTAGGATCTTAATAATTATTAAATAACTGCAATTATAGAAAGGCCAAGGGAATTTTAGCACTGTGCTGCTTTTTTTATTTTATTTATTTATTCATTGATAATGTGATGGCATGTCTCGTGGTGCAGCTGGACATTTAAAACAGAGAGAAAGAGAGAGGGCGCTCAGATTCTTGTCTGATTTTATTCTGCTCACAGTCAGTTTCTCTCCCTTCAACAGACTCATCTCGTCCCGATTCCCCTGAATCAACTCCCAACATATATGTGACAGTAGCTAATGACTCCATCAGACTTGTACCCTAAAAATCTGACTTGGGGTGAAGCCAGAAAGCTCTGTGAAGGTGGAAAATGCCAAACTGTCAAATGTGCGAAATGAGTGTGCACAGGCTTACGTGGAGCTACTGGCTTCAACACTCAAAACCCCTCTGTGGATTGGACTGAACAAATTAGAGGTATGGAGTGTTACACTACACTGCAAAATGATTAAACCTACACTGACTCATGGTACTGAATAAATCCAGAGTTGATGATAAGGTAAAAACTGGTTGTTATGTCAGTGTTTCTAAAGTAAATGTAGTGACAAGATTTATGAACAGTGCATTAGAATGAATATTTTTTATTAAATTAACTTCTATGGATTAAAAATAGTGTCATGTACTTATTCACTCTTTAGGACAACTGCTAAGTCTTAATGCCCCTCACACACAATTAGATTAGACAGAACTTAATTAATCCCTTAGAAGACTCCCTCAAGGAAATTGAGGTTCCAGAAGCATTGTAT
This sequence comes from Thalassophryne amazonica, assembly GCF_902500255.1. Classification (NCBI taxonomy): domain Eukaryota; kingdom Metazoa; phylum Chordata; class Actinopteri; order Batrachoidiformes; family Batrachoididae; genus Thalassophryne; species Thalassophryne amazonica. The sequence goes on along the minus strand of NC_047114.1, from coordinate 81,714,979 downwards.
TGGAGCACACAGGGTAAGAAGCACACAGAGTATCAAAAGTGAAAGTAAAAAACAATTTTCTAAGAAGTAAATAATAATAAATAAATACACAAATAGAAATACTGGTCGCTACTGGTTTACTGGCTACTACCTTTTACATTTGTACAGTCTGATGGTTTGAGGGAGAAATGAGTTTTTTCAGTCCATTGGTCCTGCACTTGGGAGGAGCAGTCTGCAGCTGAAGAGGCTCCTCTGGTTGTTGACGGCAGCATGCACAGGGTGACCGCATCGTCCAAACTGTCCAGCAGTTTGTCCAATGTCCAGATTTATTTTGCCAATAAATCTAGTATTTATGTATCAAACATAATGTTCGACATAAGGAATAGCATGTGCCCATCTCTATAATCACACCATGCGCTCACATGCAGAGTAAAAGACCATGAGAAACAATATTCTCTGGTCTGATGAGACAAAGATTGAACCCTTTGGTGTGTTGCCAGGTGTCATCGTTGGAGGAAACCATGCACCATCCCTACAGCGAAGCATGGTGGTCGCAACATTATGCTGTGGGGATGTTTTTCAGTGGCAGGAACTGGGAGACTAGTCAGGATTGAGGGAAATATGAAGGCACCAATGTACAGATACATCCTGGATGAAACCTGTTCCAGAGCTCTCTTGACCTCAGACTGTGCTGGCGGTTCATCTTTCAGCAGGACATGACCTAAGCACACAGCCAAGATATCAAAGGAGTGGCTGCAGGACAACTCTGTGAATGTCCTTGAGTGGCCCAGCCAGAGCCCAGACCTGAATCTGATTGAACATCTCTGGAGAGATGTGAAAATGGCTGTGCACCGACACTTCCCATCCAAACTGATGGAACTTGAGAGGTGCTGCAAAGAAGGATTGGGCAAAAGTGCCAAAAGATAGGTGCGCCAAGCTTGTGGCAGCATATTCAAGAGGACTTGAGGCTCTAACTGCTGCCAAAGGTTCATCAACAAAGTATTGATGCAAAGGGTGTCAATACGTATTTACATGTGATTTATTATTTTTAATTAATTTCAAAAAACAAAAAAAAAAAAAAAAAAAAAACTTTTTTCATGTTGTCATTATGGGGTGTTGTTAGTAGAAGTTTGAGAGAAAAAAATGCATTTAATCCATTTTGGAATAAGGCTGTAACAAAAAGCGGAAAAAGTCCTGGGAATACTTTCTGGATTTACTGTAAATTATGATATAGTGTCCACAGAAATGTACCTGCACAGTCAGTCAGAATTTACGTATGGCACTATACAATTTTTATTTTTTTATTGGGTTGGTTGACATGTAGCTTGTGTAATCTTTAGGCATTTACATTTTCTTCAAATAATACAGTTCATTAGTTGTTTGTTTATCCATCTCTGATTTCAGGGTGGTGTACTTCAAATATGTTGATGGCTGGCATTTAAGATATTCCAATTGGGATTATGGTGAACCACGAAGAGACGGGGCTTGTGTGTATGTGGACAAAGATGGAAAGTGGAAAACAGCTTCCTGCAATCGCACCATGAACAGTGTTTGTATGCAGTCTACAGGTATGGAACAATTAGCTGGCTATTGTAACTTAAAATGAATTCAGACTTCCTAAATTCCAGCATCTCTCACCTCCAAGTTATTATTAATGGCCGTAATATATCAGTGAAATTGTGTCCTCACTGTTTGTCTTTCACAGCTGTGCCACCAACAGAGTCCAGTGAGTTCCCAGGACAGTGCCCTGAAGATCCAGAATTATCAATGGCCAGAGAAACACCTGGTTACCATTTAAGGGCTATTGTTATATCTTTTTCCCCAATGGAGATAGGTGGTCGGATGCAGCTACCAATTGTGTAAGACACAGTAAGTCATTTCTGTCAAGGTAAGGTTATTTTTAAATAACACACCACATTTGCCAGTCATCACAGGTCTCTTGCATTGTTCTGTGAAGGTGGTGCACTAACCAGCATTGAAAACCCTGATGAGCAACAATTCATCCAAACACAACTAAAAAGATTTGAAGACAGTCATAATTCTTTTGGATCGGCCTTTTTCAAAATCAGAGAGGTACAGTTTCATCATATGTGTCACCAGTGTCTGCTTGTTTGGTTGTGGAATTGTTGGTTTATTTGTTTTGAAAATTAAACAGAACTATTTTGAAGAAACCTGGTGGAGGTGTATAAGCCAATAAAGGTCCCATTACATTTCGATGTGGGTCCAGATCAAGAGGCAGATCTCGACTACAACCCCTGGCAAAAATGATGGAATCACCGCCTCAGAGGATGTTCATTCAGTTGTTTAATTTTGTAGAAAAAAAGCAGATCACAGACATGACACAAAACTAAAGTCATTTCAAATGGCAAACTTTCTGGCTTAAGAAACACTATAAGAAATCAAGAAAAAAATTTTGGCAGTCAGTAACGGTTACTTTTTTAGACCAAGCAGAGGAAAAAAATATGGAATCACTCAATTCTGAGGAAAAAATTATGGAATCACCCGGTAAATTTTCATCCTCAAAACGTACACCTGCATCAAATCAGATCTGCTCGTTGAAATTGACCCTATGCCATGACATTGGACCCTACGTGTCTTCTTGCAAGGAATGTTTCGCAGTTTTGCTCTATGGCAAGATGCATTATCTGTTATGTGTCGGACGCAGCTCGGAGAACCGACCAGCGTTTGAAGGACCCAGTATGAAATAAGCCGAGCACGGTTCAAAGGCTAACTGACATTTAATACATAACATTGATAATATAATAACAAAAAGGTGCGGCCTGGCGTGGTGCGCTCCCAGCAGCGCTAACGGTCCGGAGCCAGAAGCTGTTTCGGACCCAAGGACCCCGCCGACACCCCCCAGGTGGCCGCAACAACCGAGTCTGTGAAAGAAGGAACCATTATGTGAGTCCACACTCTACACACAGAACACTTAAAGGTGTACAAACAGCAAACACTTCCTGGCTTGATTACTGATCAGCTTCCCAACCTGCAGGCATGGAACATCCAGTTCACAAAACTCCACTGCAGTGGAAGCTGATACATGACTAACAAAAACAGCTCAATACAATAAGGTGTGAGGGACACCACATTTACTGACTGTATAACTGTTAGTCACAAAATCTAACGTACCTCAGGAAGTGTGCTGACGAGCGTGAGACCTCCACCCCCTCCTCTTTCACAGACTGTGCATCAAACCTGGACGTTCTCAGCATCCGCTGTTGATGAGATAGCTCCCGAGACGACGATCTCACCCGTCCTGGTCACAAGGTCGAGTCTCTGGCAAATACACACTGTGCACTCCAGTCTTAAATGCCAACATGTTCCAATCCATCCAGATGCACCACAGCTGTGAGTCCTGACGAGTCGCAGGTGATCAGGGTGAGGTCCTGACAGCCTCAGCAACACAGCCACTTAGTCCCAAACGCAAGCCACCTGGGAGGGAAAACCAAAAGACAGGAACAAACCGGCAGCCAGGCCCCCCCAGCCATATAACATTATCATCTTGAAAAATGATTTCATCATCCCCAAACATCCTTTCAATTGTCCAAAATATCAACGTAAACTTGTGCATTTATTGATGATGTAATGACAGCCATCTCCCCAGTGCCTTTACCTGACATGCAGCCCCATATCATCAATGACTGTGGAAATTTACATGTTCTCTTCAGGCAGTCATCTTATAAATCTCATTGGAACGGCACCAAACAAAAGTTCCAGCATCATCACCTTGCCCAATGCAGATTCGAGATTCATCACTGAATATGACTTCATCCAGTCATCCACAGTCCACGATTGCTTTTCCTTAGGCCCATTGTAACCTTGTATTTTCTGTTTAGGTGTTAATGATGGCTTTCGTTTAGCTTTTCTGTATGTAAATCCCATTTCCTTTAGGCGGTTTCTAAACAGTTCGGTCACAGATGTTGACTCCAGTTTCCTCCCATTCGTTCCTCATTTGTTTTGTTGTGCATTTTTTCGATTTTGAGACATATTGCTTTAAGTTTTCTGTCTTGACGCTTTGATGTCTTCCTTGGTCTACCAGTATGTTTGCCTTTAACACCTTTCTCTGTTGTTTGTATTTGGTCCAGAGTTTAGACACAGCTGACTGTGAACAACCAACAGCTTTTGCAGCATTGCATGATGATTTACTCTCTTTAAGAGTTTGATAATCCTCTCCTTTGTTTCAATTGACATATCTCGTGTTGGAGCCATGATTCATGTCAGTCCACTTGGTGCAACAGCTCTCCAAGGTGTGTTCACTCCTTTTTAGATGCAGACTAATGAGCAGATCTGATATGATGCAGGTGTTAGTTTTGGGGATGAAAATTTACAGGGTGATTCCATAATTTTTTCCTCAGAATTGAGTGATTCCATATTTTTTTCCTCTGCTTGGTCTAAAAAAGTAACCATTACTGACTGCCACAATCTTTTTTCTTGATTTCTTATAGTGTTTCTTAAGCCAGAAAGTTGCCATTGAAATGACTTTAGTTTTGTGTCATGTCTGTGATCTGCTTTTTTCTACAAAATTAAACAACTGAATGAACATCCTCCGAGGCCGGTGATTCCATAATTTTTGCCAGGGGTTGTATGATCTGTAATGATGATTTGATTCTGATTATTTTCATTCATATTTCAGGGTCAAAACAATCAATGATCAAGCTCTAAATTCATGAATCTGGATCAAGTATTGCGATCAAGGATGAGTGATCAGGACAAAAAATCACCAAATAGGATCATCAGGGACATGAGCCACAAGTACGAGTGATCGAATATCAAAGGATGAATGTCAGGAACAATGATCAAAATTAAGATCAAGTCATCAATCCAAAACAAAGCTTCTCATTAAGAGTGAAGTTCGTGATCAGGATCACAGCTCAGTGAATAGGATCAAAGGTCAAGATGTGTGCAGTGATGATTGATCAGTATTTAAGATCAGGATGAAATATGAGTCATCAGGAACAAAAGTTAGAGTAAGGATCAAACTTCCACAATCAAATCAAGGCTGATCATCAGGATCAAGGTCATGTTCCAGAACAAAGGTCAGCAAATAGGATCAAAGGTCAGCAACATGGTCACATATAAATGGTTCATATTAGAGATGAGTTATAAGGAACAGGGAACAGAGCCAGAATCACAGGTCATGAATCAGAAACAAAGCTGATCATTCAGGATCAAGGTCATGATCAAGATGAAAGGTGAGGGTTTAGGATACAGTGATTGTCTGTCCATAAGCGTAAGCATAACCAGAAAATGATTGGGATCTCTTGAACAAAAACGTATTTTTGTACAGGGGTGGAATAAGGACGAGTTTGGTTTGGGACTTTGGAGGAGGTGTGCACCCGCATAGTTCATAATTTTATTGTAATTTTCCACTGAGAAACTAAAGATACCAAACCATGTGGACATATTAATGATACAGTTAAGGTTAAAAGTACCTGCTTTTAAAAATATAATGTAAAAATCACATTGACCGGCAGCTACAAACCAGCAGTGTTTGTTTCCTTCCATTGGGAAATGAAAGAATGATATTCATTTAAAGCATTTATGTATAACTGGTGAAAAAAGTAAACCATGATGTCTTTCTTCACAGGTGAGTGGAAGTGGCTATTGATAGAACAGTTAGGGACTACTCAAACTGGAGCTCGGAGAGCCTATGTCTGGGTACACATATGTTCACTGAAAACTTCAGATGGAAGCTGGACAGCAAGTCGGAATTTTTATCGCAGACCGTATGTCTGCAAAGCACACAAAGGTGAGACCACAAACTTACTTAATCCTGGAAAACCTATTCACAGCTTGAGGGAATTTTAGTTTTGTAATCCGTTCTGGAGCAGATCAAGTTGGCGGAGGTTATGTTTTCGCACCAGTTTGTTTGTGAACAGCCTGGAACCTACAATTTTCATATATCATTGTGAAATTTTTACAGAGGATTCATATCCTGATAGGCTAGAACTGATAGAATTTCAAGGACAAAAGGTTAAAGTCAGGAAAAAATCTTGGAAAATCTCAATACTTTAACATTGAATGAACTTTCAAAAATCATAACTCTGTCATAAAGAGCAATTAATTTCATATTTGAGAGGATGATGTAGGACGGCAGGTTTTTATTGACAGGGAATGTTTGATCCGATCTGATCCAATTACAGATCTTGTGGCCATTTAAATTTAATGTTGAAAACCCCATTTAATGTATATTTTACATTATATCGTAATCAACCATGCCCCAATCACTCTCAAAATTTAAATGTGCAGTGCAGACTGGCACTCCTGTCACCTGACAAAGTTGATCCGGATCTGATCCAGATTGTGGATTTCGTGGATATTTGAATTTAATATTGAAAAGCCCTTTTGGTTTGTTGCATTATATCTCAATCAAAAGTGCCTCAATTGCTCTCATTTTTTTCCTGTTATGGATTTACCTACACCATTGGATGGAGGTTCCAGTTTATGATGCCTGTGTGTCTTCCGTTATCAGTCAGAAACCAGTGCCAAAAAAGCATAGCAGTACATAGCAGATATAACTAATGTTCTGTGAAAATTACCTGAAAAAGAATTCAGAAACTGAAAAATTTGAAAAAAACCTGACAACACCACAAAAAAGTTCAGTTCAAGTGCATGAATTAAATGCATACTCGTGACATTTGATCACGTCTAATTTAGCTTATGAAAAGCCACTTCAAACAGGACTTTGATGTTGCAAATTCCTTTCTAAGGTAAAAATTTGTGTATTGAAACTAGTGTTGGTGGCGGTTTACACCTCTGAGCGCAGTGCTCGAGTTTGATGGTGTGTCCTGCTGCAATTTCACACAATGCACTTACTGCAAATGGTGAGAACATGACTGAAGTACAAGCAACACAACAATAGGACTTTGTGGTTAGCACTGTTGCCTCACAGCAAGAAGGTCATGGGATCACCGGTTCTTTCTGTATGGAGTTTGCATGTTCCTCCTGTGTTTGCATGGGTTTCCTCCGAGTGTAGCTACTACTTTAAACAGTAAAATCATCAAATGAAATGAATAACTAAACTTACCGTACTCAGCTCTGCTGACCAGGTACTGTATGTGCTGCAGCCCAAACTCAAAGCACTGAAAGGTCCGTTATTAAAAGTCCTCCCAGCAGAAACCTGTTTGTGTTGCTTGTACCTCCATTATATTGTGGCTTTATTTTGATCTTCTCATATATTGTGCTGTTAAATGGTTTTCTGCATTAACATGTCAGTAAAAATACCCAATGTAAAAATTACAGATGTTAACAATTATTTGACACTAACCAAATGAAAAGCCTGATATCATGTTTAGATTTGGAATACCGTGTAGACATCTGTTTCTGTTGAACAATCTAAAAGTGTTTGTAAATGTAGGTACTATATTTTAGCAGTTAAACAAAACAGAAGAATCACTAACATGCAGTACTGCAAAATAAACGTGAAAACTAGTCAAATTACGTAATTGATATAAGTTTAAAAATTATCTATAAAATGAATACAAGGAAAATCTTGCATTGATTTTCATTTTCTCTTTCATTCATTTTCATTGATGATCATCAGTCAAAAATTCAGGAAGCAAAACTTTATTGTTTGGTCTGACATGATGTTTTATTGTCTAACAGCTATTTTTTCTCTCCCTCTTCAGTAGTACGATCAGCACCGCCTACACCACAGGTGAGTGAAAGCCCTTTAATTATTTTCTTTTTGTGAACAAAACTCATAGCTATGCTTTTTTGACCGATTGTCATCTCCCTCATTCTGTGCAGTCGTTCCAATCCTGGATATTCATCACCCCAAACGTTGGGCAGTTGTGGTCATTGTGGTGACTGTCATTTAGTGGGAGTGATTGCTCTTGTCCTATTCAAGAAATATGGGAAGCGCATACAAATCCCCAGCAAATTAACCACCTTTGACAACCCACTCTTCTTCAACAATGAGCCGCCTCCCAGCCTGATGTGGTTGACACCTCGAAATTGGTAGAAAATGCTGCAGAAGAGAATCCGGAGCCTGTTATAACTCTGTGATGGAAGAAGAAATATGAGATCTATAAAATGGACAAACACGGTAAACAGTCGCTATGTTCTTATTTGTGTGGACAATATTTCTATAATCTGTTTATGAAATGGAAGGACTTTCACTTCATATGATGATGAACTGCTGTAAATTACACATAAAAGCAACTGGCTATGGGTCTTCCTGAAAGATCTTGTTTTGCCTAATTGTGTGTTTTATGAGAACAAGCAGCTGATTTATTATCAGGATGAGCTACTTTATAATATTGTAACTTTTCCACTAAGGGTTCCAGCCATAACTATTTGTTGGCATTTTAGCATGGCTTTTAAAAAAAAAAAAAAAACAAAAAAAAAAAACAATGGGATATGATGTAGAAACCCCTAAAATGTAAGATGGATTTGTAAAACATACAGTCAGGAAATTTTTACTTTTTTAAAAGTCATTCAATTAAGATGTCAAAGCATGATTTGATAAGTACTTAACCTACAATCAAATAGTTTAAATAGACAATTGAGAAACATGTTTGGAAATGTTCACCCCGCAAAATAAGAAAATGTAAGAAAAAATTATTTTATAGGGATTTAAAAAAGTGTTTCCCAGTTGTATGCCATTGTGGTGCACATTTATTTTTAGTGAACAGCCATGGGTTATTTAAAAGTGGGATGGGTGAAATGTTAAAAAAAATTACAAAAGTATTTAATACAAAGCTTACTTTCCATTTCCAGTCTCATCCTGCAAAGCCAACTGAATTATCTGTACAGTCTGTATGTTTAGTAATTTGTTTAGCAGTTAGTATGTAGCATATGCTAGTATGTACGTAGCTTGCTGATATTCCAGCCAATATGTACAATTTAACAATATTGCAATTATTATTTTTCAAGCACGGTTCTATTTTTTAGATGTTTTTGTGTTCATGTTTTTTTCTTTTCTTTAAGGTTTTAATTGGTTAAGTAGTAGTTGATGTTGAATGCTAATACCATCATGGCTCTTGCTTGCCTCTACTGGTGGTTGGCTCTCACTGCGGTATTGTATCACTTCCTGTTCCGGAGCACAGCGGTGTTTTTCTGTATCTGTTAGCTGTTTAATCTGCACAGTTAGATTGATCTAGTTAACTAATAACGATTTGTTCACAGTGTAATCTTCACGTGCCTTAAATAAAGCACTCCCTCTGCTGAATCACCTCTAAATTATTTACACATTATTCACTTTGTGTGTTTTTAGGAATCCGCTAGCTTAGCGCAGCTACTAGCTCTTAGCAGATTTAGCATGGCGGCTTCTCCTGTCTCTCCTGCACTTTCTGCTCTGGTGTGAAATGTTTAGTTATTCCTCGGCCTCCTTTAGCAGTAATGGTACTTGTAATAAGTGTAGCTTATTCGTAGCTTTGGAGGCCAGGCTGGGCGAATTGGAGACTCGGCTCCGCACCGTGGAAAATTCTACAGCTAGCCAGGCCCCTGTAGTCGGTGCAAACCAAGGTAGCTTAGCTGCCGTTAGTTCCCTTCCAGCAGATCCTGAGCAGCCGGGAAAGCAGGCCGACTGGGTGACTGTGAGGAGGAAGCGTAGCCCTAAACAGAAGCCCCGTGTTCACCGCCAACCCGTTCACATTTCTAACCGTTATTCCCCACTCTGCAACACACCCACCGAGGCTCAAACTCTGGTTACTGGCGACTCTGTTTTGAGAAATGTGAAGTTAGCGACACCAGCAACCATAGTCAATTGTCTTCCAGGGGCCAGAGCAGGCGACATTGAAGGAAATTTGAAACTGCTGGCTAAGGCTAAGCGTAAATTTGGTAAGATTGTAATTCACGTCGGCAGTAATGACACCCGGTTACGCCAATCGGAGGTCACTAAAATTAACATTGAATCGGTGTGTAACTTTGCAAAAACAATGTCACACTCTGTAGTTTTCTCTGGGCCCCTCCCCAATCGGACCGGGAGTGACATGTTTAGCCGCATGTTCTCCTTGAATTGCTGGCTGTCTGAGTGGTGTCCAAAAAATGAGGTGGGCTTCATAGATAATTGGCAAAGCTTCTGGGGAAAACCTGGTCTTGTTAGGAGAGACGGCATCCATCCCACTTTGGATGGAGCAGCTCTCATTTCTAGAAATCTGGCCAATTTTCTTAAATCCTCCAAACCATGACTATCCAGGGTTGGGACCAGGAAGCAGAGTTGTAGTCTTACACACCTCTCTGCAGCTTCTCTCCCCTGCCATCCCTTCGTTACCCCATCCCCGTAGAGACGGTGCCTGCTCCCAGACCACCAATAACCAGTAAAAATCAATTTAAGCATAAAAATTCAAAAAGAAAAAATAATATAGCACCTTCAACTGCACCACAGACTAAAACAGTTAAATGTAGTCTATTAAACATTAGGTCTCTCTCTTCGAAGTTCTTCTTAGTAAATGATATAATAATTGATCAACATATTGATTTATTCTGCCTTACAGAAACCTGGTTACAGCAGGATGAATATGTTAGTTTAAATGAGTCAACACCCCCGAGTCACACTAACTGCCAGAATGCTCGTAGCACGGGCTGAGGCGGAGGATTAGCAGCAATGTTCCACTCCAGCTTATTAATTAATCAAAAACCCAGACAGAGCTTTAATTCATTTGAAAGCTTGACTCTTAGTCTTGTCCATCCAAATTGGAAGTCCCAAAAACCAGTTTTATTTGTTATTATCTATCATCCACCTGGTCGTTACTGTGAGTTTCTCTGTGAATTTTCAGACCTTTTGTCTGACTTAGTGCTTAGCTCAGATAAGATAATTATAGTGGGCGATTTTAACATCCACACAGATGCTGAGAATGACAGCCTCAACACTGCATTTAATCTATTGTTAGACTCAATTGGCTTTGCTCAAAATGTAAGTGAGTCCACCCACCACTTTAATCATATCTTAGATCTTGTTCTGACTTATGGTATGGAAATAGAAGACTTAACAGTATTCCCTGAAAACTCCCTTCTGTCTGATCATTTCTTAATAACATTTACATTTACTCTGATGGACTACCCAGCAGTGGGGAATAAGTTTCATTACACTAGAAGTCTTTCAGAAAGCGCTGTAACTAGGTTTAAGGATATGATTCCTTCTTTATTTTCTCTAATGCCATATACCAACACAGTGCAGAGTAGCTACCTAAACTCTGTAAGTGAGATAGAGTATCTCGTCAGTAGTTTTACATCCTCATTGAAGACAACTTTGGATGCTGTAGCTCCTCTGAAAAAGAGAGCTTTAAATCAGAAGTGCCTGACTCTGTGGTATAACTCACAAACTCGCAGCTTAAAGCAGATAACCCGTAAGTTGGAGAGGAAATGGCATCTCACTAATTTAGAAGATCTTCACTTAGCCTGGAAAAAGAGTCTGTTGCTCTATAAAAAAGCCCTCCGTAAAGCTAGGACATCTTACTACTCATCACTAATTGAAGAAAATAAGAACAACCCCAGGTTTCTTTTCAGCACTGTAGCCAGGCTGACAAAGAGTCAGAGCTCTATTGAGCCGAGTATTCCTTTAACTTTAACTAGTAATGACTTCATGACTTTCTTTGCTAATAAATTTTAACTATTAGAGAAAAAATTACTCATAACCATCCCAAAGACGTATCGTATCTTTGGCTGCTTTCAGTGATGCCGGTATTTGGTTAGACTCTTTCTCTCTGATTGTTCTGTCTGAGTTATTTTCATTAGTTACTTCCTCCAAACCATCAACATGTCTATTAGACCCCATTCCTACCAGGCTGCTCAAGGAAGCCCTACCATTAATTAATGCTTCGATCTTAATATGATCAATCTATCTTTATTAGTTGGTTATGTACCACAGGCTTTTAAGGTGGCAGTAATTAAACCATTACTTAAAAAGCCATCACTTGACCCAGCTATCTTAGCTAATTATAGGCCAATCTCCAACCTTCCTTTTCTCTCAAAAATTCTTGAAAGGGTAGTTGTAAAACAGCTAACTGATCATCTGCAGAGGAATGGTCTATTTGAAGAGTTTCCATCAGGTTTTAGAATTCATCATAGTACAGAAACAGCATTAGTGAAGGTTACAAATGATCTTCTTATGGCCTCAGACAGTGGACTCATCTCTGTGCTTGTTCTGTTAGACCTCAGTGCTGCTTTTGATACTGTTGACCATAAAATTTTATTACAGAGATTAGAGCATGCCATAAGTATTAAAGGCACTGCGCTGCGGTGGTTTGAATCATATTTATCTAATAGATTACAATTTGTTCATGTAAATGGGGAATCTTCTTCACAGACTAAGGTTAATTATGGAGTTCCACAAGGTTCTGTGCTAGGACCAATTTTATTCACTTTATACATGTTTCCCTTAGGCAGTATTATTAGACGGCATTGCTTAAATTTTCATTGTTACGCAGATGATACCCAGCTTTATCTATCCATGAAGCCAGAGGACACACACCAATTAGCTAAACTGCAGGATTGTCTTACCGACATAAAGACATGGATGACCTCTAATTTCCTGCTTTTAAACTCAGATAAAACTGAGGTTATTGTACTTGGCCCCACAAATCTTAGAAACATGGTGTCTAACCAGATCCTTACTCTGGATGGCATTACCCTGACCTCTAGTAATACTGTGAGAAATCTTGGAGTCATTTTTGATCAGGATATGTCATTCAATGCGCATATTAAACAAATATGTAGGACTGCTTTTTTGCATTTGCGCAATATCTCTAAAATTAGAAAGGTCTTGTCTCAGAGTGATGCTGAAAAACTAATTCATGCATTTATTTCCTCTAGGCTGGACTATTGTAATTTATTATTATCAGGTTGTCCTAAAAGTTCCCTGAAAAGCCTTCACTTAATTCAAAATGCTGCAGCTAGAGTGCTAACAGGGACTAGAAGGAGAGAGCATATCTCACCCATATTGGCCTCTCTTCATTGGCTTCCTGTTAATTCTAGAATAGAATTTAAAATTCTTCTTCTTACTTATAAGGTTTTGAATAATCAGGTCCCATCTTATCTTAGGGACCTCATAGTACCATATCACCCCAATAGAGCGCTTCGCTCTCAGACTGCAGGCTTACTTGTAGTTCCTGGGGTTTGTAAGAGTAGAATGGGAGGCAGAGCCTTCAGCTTTCAGGCTCCTCTCCTGTGGAACCAGCTCCCAATTCAGATCAGGGAGACAGACACCCTCTCTACTTTTAAGATTAGGCTTAAAACTTTCCTTTTTGCTAAAACTTATAGTTAGGGCTGGATCAGGTGACCCTGAACCATCCCTTAGTTATGCTGCTATAGACTTAGACTGCTGGGGGGTTCCCATGATGCACTGAGTGTTTCTTTCTCTTTTTGCTCTGTATGCACCACTCTGTATTTAATCATTAGTGATTGATCTCTGCTCTCTTCCACAGCATGTGTTTTTCCTGGTTCTCTCCCTCAGCCCCAACCAGTCCCAGCAGAAGACTGCCCCTCCCTGAGCCTGGTTCTGCTGGAGGTTTCTTCCTGTTAAAAGGGAGTTTTTCCTTCCCACTGTAGCCAAGTTCTTGCTCACAGGGGGTCGTTTTGACCGTTGGGGTTTTTCCGTAATTACTGTATGGCCTTGCCTTACAATATAAAGCGCCTTGGGGCAACTGTTTGTTGTGATTTGGCGCTATATAAAAAAATTGATTTGATTTGATTTGATAGGCTAAGCATAGGTAAGCGAATCATTAAGTTTTAATGCCACACAAAAGCAGCCTGTTTATATGAACCAATGCACAGTCCCAAAAAGTATGATTTTGGAAGTGCCTGTTAGCTAAACTTGTCATTATGTTAAAGATGGGGGCGGAGGTGAGGAGAGCTTTATTTGTCCCATCCAGGTCATAAAATTTTAAATAAATAAAATGCAGGGGTCACTCATGCACAATCTTTTTATCCAAATATGGGTTAGTCGTGACGAGTGCACTGTAATTGATGCCAGAGCAGCAAATTTTAAGCTTCATATCGGCTCAGGGTGCAGTTTGCTAAGTATATATACAGTCTATAGTCACCAAAACAAAAGGAGGCTAAGGTAAGACGCTAACTGTATAATCAGTCAGTCACTGAGGTAAACATGCATGCATGTCCATCTATAGAAATTCTTTCCATTTGTACCATACACCTCTAAAGGCGTTTTCAGCAAGTCTGTGTTGACAAGAAGCAGTTTACTTTGAATATTTTAGCTTGTGCCATAGTATTACAATATAAAGCTGTTTAGGTGATGATGGTGTTAGCGTTGTACCTCAATACAAGCACGATAAAAATAAATTTTGTCGCAAGTGAAAAGTAAAACCCAAAAAAACATCTAATATTAAGGGTCAGGTTGAAAAATTATGGAGTCTGCCTTTAATCATCACAGTCAATCAATCAGTTCAATCAATTTTATTTATATAGCGCCAAATCACAACAAACAGTTGCCCCAAGGCACTTTATATTGTAAGGCAAGGCCATACAGTAATTACGTAAAAACCCCAACGGTCAAAACGACCCCCTGTGAGCAAGCACGTGGCGACAGTGGGAAGGAAAAACTCCCTTTTTACAGGAAGAAACCTCCAGCAGAACCAGGCTCAGGGAGGGGCAGTCTTCTTGCTGGGACTGGTTGGGGCTGAGGGAGAGAACCAGGAAAAAGACATGCTGTGGAGGGGAGCAGAAATCAATCACTAATGATTAAATGCAGAGAGGTGCATACAGAGCAAAAAGAGAAAGAAACAAACAGAGACTTATGTCTTGATTTCAGCTTTGTGTCTACAACAATCATCAATTCTGGTTGGCATTTCACTAAACTGGATGTCAAATGTTTTACAGTGTTCATCCAAATATAATCACCTTATTGTATATTATGGAAAAATCCTAAACTTCTAACATTTTCATTATGAAAATAAAGGTGTACAATTTCAATTTGAAGACTTTTTTTTTTTTTAGCACTTCTTACATTGTGATTGAAGTTGATGTTGAAGTTGTTGTAGACAGTACAGGTGGGGTGGGAGGTATTGTGACTGTAATGGTAAGATCTGGTATGTGTACCCCAATATAGCGTAATTTGGTGTTACTGATTTGTTGCGTTGTTGCTGATTAAAGATGAAGTACTTTTCTTTAGAAAGAGTGATGGGCTACAATCAAGAAATCAAAATTACAGTGTTTTTGCATTTACTATTGCTAAAAAAATATGACAAATTGTTCAGTTTGTAAAGCCAAATGTTGTGTTCAATCAACATTTTACAAGGCAGTAAATGTAACATACGCTTCCTTTACCATGGTATTATTACTTTACAAAATGACAGTCATTTATGAAGTCTACCAATAAATTTTCAGTTGACATAGTTTTTGTTGTATATTTTAATGATTTTCAACAACAGAATGTTTTTTTGTCAAAAGTAACTTGGTACAAAACAATATAATAAATCATTGTGAAATGAACACAGGCATATAGACTTACATACACACACACACACACACACACACACACACACGCGCGCGCGCGCGTAACAGACTCTCTGGTTCTCCCACATTTACCAACAAGGCAGTTATGAAATATTTACAAATGCATAGAGATTGTATTCAAGCAATATAATTTTGTCACAAGAAGATGCATAGAGTATCCAGTATATAACAAAGGTCGCTGTCAACAACAATTATTCATGCTTCCACACAAATGCAAGCAAGTTCGCATGTTTGAACTCTGTTTAGAAAAGTAAGAATTACTGTATAATTTTCTTTCCGAATCATGTAGAAAAATAGTTTTGGAGTTTTGCTACTAATGCTTAAAATAAAATGATTGGCGTTTTGAGATCTGTATCTATGAGGGCAGTTCTGAGTGTGACACAGAGCACACTTGTTTCGCAGTGTTATTTGAAGGATAAGTCAACTTTCAATAACACAAGTCACATTAAAGCAACATAAAAAACCAAATCAGGTGTCTGAGTGCACTACTCACTTTAGGCAATTGCACCCCCTGCCCCCCCCCCCGTTAAAAAAAAAAAAAAAAAAAAAAAAAAAAAAAAATATATATATATATATATATATATATATATATATATATAAACTCTGTTATCGTTTCACAACCTTCCGATTGCACTGTATAGTGATTAACATGTTCTTCAACTTTATGAATACTTACAACATATATTCTGTCAGGACACTTTATTGTGTGTGATAAACAAACTGATTGGAAGAATCTTCTAAATGCTAATTTATGCTAATTTATGTACGTACTCATATCTATCCATGCCTTTTAAATGTTGTAACCATCAAGTCTGGGAGCGTATGTTGATGCCACACGTTGCCGTACCCATCATACCATCAACCACCAACAGGTCCTAGAAGGGAAACCACCCAGGCAGACAACTTAAGCATCCCCACCATCAATCTGACACGTCCAGGTGATGCGTAGGTGTCCCCTTGGCCTTCTCCAAATGCTGTGAACCTCAGCACTGAGGCACTTGCATGCTGAATCATGCCCAGAGAAATGCGCCAAGCTGGCTAAAATGTCATAGCTGATATTTGCTCAAAATACAAGTGATACTCCTCATCTGAGTCTCCCTAAGAAATCATTTGTTTGACACAGGTAATTCCAGTGGCACTCAAGAATCCTCGGAAAAGATGTACAACTCCAATTCCAATGAAGTTGGGACATTGTGTAAAATGTAAAAACAGAATACAATGATTTGCAAATCCTCCTCAACCTACATTCAATTGAATACACCACAAAGACAAGATATTTAATGTTCTCACTGATAAACTTTATTGTTTTTGTGCAAATATTTGCTCATTTTGAAATGGATGCCTGCAACACATTTCAAAAAAGTTGGAACAGGACAACAAAAGACTGGGAAAGTTGATGAATGCTCAAAGAACACCTGTTTGGAAACAGGTGAGTGTCATGATTGGGTACAAAAGGAGCATCCCCAAAAGTCTCAGCCATTCACAAGCAAAGATGGGCCAAGGATCACCACTTTGTGAACAACTGCGTGAAAAAATAGTCTAACAGTTTAAGAACAATGTTTCTCAACATTCAATTGCAAGGAATTTAGGGATTCCATCATCTACAGTCCATAATATAATCAGAAGATTCAGAGAATCTGGAGAACTTCTTCACGTAAGTGGCAAGGCGAAAAACCAACATTGAATGCCCATGACCTTCGATCCCTCAGGCGGCACTGCATTAAAAACCAAGATCATTGTGTAAAGGATCTTATCACGTGGGCTCAGGAACACTTCAGAAAACGACTGTCAGTTAATACAGTTCATCGCTTCATCTACAAGTGCAAGTTAAAACTCTACCATGCAAAGCGAAAGCCATACATCAACAACATCCAGAAACGCCACCCGCCTTCTCTGGGTCCGAGCTCATTTGAAATGGACAGAAGCAAAGTGGAAAAGTGTGCTGTGGTCTGAGTCCACATTTCAAATTGTTTTTGGAAATCATGGACATCGTGTCCTCTGGACAAAAGAGGAAAAAGACCATCCAGATTGTTACCAGCGCAAAGTTCAAAAGCCAGCATCTGTGATAGTATGGGGGTGTGTTAGTGCCCATGTCATGGGCAACTTACACATCTGTGATGGCACCATCAATGCTGAAAAGTACATCCAGGTTTTGGAGCAACACATGCTGCCATCCAAGCAACATCTTATTCAGGGACATCCCTGCTTATTTCAGCAAGACAATGCCAAGCCACATTCTGCATGTGTTACAACAGCGTGGCTTCGTAGTAAGAGTGTGGTTACTAGACTGGCCTGTCTGCAGTCCAGACCTGTCACCCACTGAAAATCTGTGGCACATTATGAAGCGCAAAATACAACAACAGAGACCCCGGACTGTTGAACACCAAAGTTTTACATCAAGCAAGAATGGGAAAGAATTCCACCTACAAAGCTTCAACAATTA
Source organism: Thalassophryne amazonica (assembly GCF_902500255.1). NCBI lineage: Eukaryota > Metazoa > Chordata > Actinopteri > Batrachoidiformes > Batrachoididae > Thalassophryne > Thalassophryne amazonica. The sequence continues at coordinate 81,697,140 of NC_047114.1, read as the reverse complement.
GTGTCCTCAGTTCCCAAACGCTTATTGAGTGTTGTTAGAAGGAAAGGTGATGTAACACAGTGGTAAACATACCACTGTCCCAGCTTTTTTGAAATGTGTTGCAGGCATCCATTTCAAAATGAGCAAATATTTGCACAAAAACAATAAAGTTTATCAGTTTGAACATTAAATATCTTGTCTTTGTGGTGTATTCAATTGAATATAGATTGAGGAGGATTTGCAAATCATTGTATTCTGCTTTTATTTACATTTTACACAACGTCCCAACTTCATTGGAATTGGGATTGTAGTATGAAAGACATCTACTATAGTTTATAGTATCGCCTCAAGGTCACTGTTTAGCATCCAAGTCTCACAACTATACAGTAAGACAAGACACACAAGTACCCGAAAGTCTTGGTCATTCATTCTCCTGCAAACACACCAAACACTTCTGTCCATTGACCTCATGACTCCATAAGCTCTTCCCAGAGGTCTCTTTTTTCTCAAAGGCCAAGGACACAGAGAAGTGAATGTCAGTGCCAAGACAAGAGAATGTGTGACTGTGACTTCCCACATACTGTCTGTCCTTCATGTCAATGGGAATATTAAGACCATTTGTAAGTTTAGGACAACATCAAGCATGGCAACAGTTCAGGAAATCGTAATAGAGTATCTACTGGATAAGAGACAAACGCGTATGCAAAGGTGTACATGGAGGTGGTCTGTGAGGCCACTAAATACTTTACTACAAGAGTAAAAACATAAAATCAAAGTGTTCTCTTCATTGTGTATTTTTGCCAAGGGTTGTGTCTCACTTGAACTAGGACTACATTACCCCCTTGATTTCTTGGGCTATGGCTCTATTTCATCCGTATCGGGAAGCTTTCAGAAAAACAGACTCAAATATGGACAAAATTTTATCCATATCATATTTAACGGTGAGCATAAATTAGCCTTAAGACTGATTCAGGGTTGAAAATAAACAAACAGATCTGAGCATATTTCTTCAGATGTTGTAGTACCACTAATACCTATAATTACAAGGTGAGTTGCGAGGATACTTTCATTGCCATTTTAAATATATGGCTAATTATATTCTCCCAGTGCAGCTGCTCCAATAAGTCTCCTTCATTTTCCGTAATAGCAATTAAAAAAAAAAGACTTCTCACAAATAAAGCAATCATCAAAGGTGAGTAGAGCACACAGAGGCTAGATTGGTAACAATGTTTGATATGACCAGGATTTTATTACATTAATAATTTGAGAAGAAGAGACATAGTCACTCAGTTGAAACAAAAATGATCAAATACATTCTTTGTCGCGAATACTGTAAAGTGTATACAGATAAGACTGATCCTGATTGAGTGTGCTGAAAATGCACACAGGTACTGTATATCCATGTGGATTTGATGATTGTACAACAGACAAAAATATAACCACAAATGTAAACAAATGTTTTGCTAAATAAAATGAAAGGGTTTTGAAAAGAAGTCTTACATAGGACCTGAGGATCACTGATGCCAGTGCTGATCCCCTGATTATGTAGCATGAAGCAGATGAGAGTCTACAACTCCAACGGGATGGGACGCCAGTTCGACACAGGTTACTTCCCCAACCAAGGCTGTTACCCATTTACAGCTGGGTGGGCTTGGATGGTGCAGATGAAATGTCTTGTGCAATGAAACAGGTAACGTGACCAGGAATCAAACACAGGTCTACATACTGGTAGCCCAACTCCTTATCCCATTGAGCTCTCTGCGCTTTTTTTTTTGAAAAGGGTCTTGCAAATAAATAAATAAAATATCTGGGAAAAAAAAAGGCAGAATTGATGATGAGAAAAGACGGCTCATTCTACCATCCATTAGTGCATTACAAGTTGAGTAAGGTAAAGTCATGCACCTACAAACAGTAGGAACAACTCTCACGAGTGTATATAGGACGTTCTGTGCCACTGTTATCCATCTCTGTCTCTATTTCGATCCCGGTCCCTGTCTCTGTCTCTATCCCTGTGTCGGTCTCTGTCTCTGTCCCTGTCCCTTCCATGGTAGTGATGATAGTTGTGATGATTGTGTACAGGTTTGTGGTCAGCATGGTGCATTCTTGCCGGAATATGCTGGTGGTGCCGATGGTGCCGGTTGCGTTCATTGTGCTCCTGCTCATAGTCCTCTCTGCCATGAGGCTGGCTGTTTCCACGGTGATGGTGGTGGCGGTGGTGATTGCTATTATGGTATTGGTGGTGACCCTCATCATCTTCTTCCACATCTTCCACCACCTCTTCCATCTCCTTAGGTGGGTGCCTGCGAGGAAGCCTCTGGCTGTGATCTCCTCTCGAGGGCTCCTCCATACCTCCAGAGATTTGGCTGTGCTGAGTTTGACTATGGTGTTCCATCTTTCGGTGATGGTGGTGGTGGTGGTGGTGGTGATGGTGGGTGTGCTGAGGTCTCTTTGATTCAGTCTTCAACATCTGGGCCTCTTCATCCTCTCTTTGACTTTCCTCAGCTCTCTTCTCCTGAACTGGAGCTGAAGGAGAGTCCTGATCTAGATGGTTCTCACGAGAACCTTTCCTCTTCGTTGCTGTTGACTTCTTTTTCTTCTGCTCATCCTGTAACAAGAACACAAAGTCATACGACTGCTCACACACACATATGTGGTAAAGATTCATGGTCTCACACTGAGATGGCCGCATCTTGGCAACTGTGTGGCTAAAAAATACAAAGTGGTACCATGTTCCCTTTTCACAGTACAGCGTCCAGTAACAAACACTGTGATCATATGCCATCCAAGAAGAATCTAATGTGATTATCGCAAGATAAAGAGTGACATCATGGTGTTGAAGTGCAATTGCTGAAATTCAAGCTCAACAGTTAAAGCTAGGGTTGTGCATGGACATTGGTGTTGGGTAGTTTCAATAATAATGGGTTGTACAAATAGCAGAGGTGGGAGTAAGTCACTGTCAAGTCATCATTCTGCAAGTCCCAAGTCAGCTGTCAAACACTTGGTGGTCATTATGACTTGAGACTTGACTTGGGACTTGCTGATTCATGACTTGAGAGTGACTTGATGGTGACTTACTCCCACCTCTGTCTAATAGTGATTCACAGTTGCACCTATCCAAATAACACAGGTGACTATAGAGTTGTCAACATGACAGGAACATAAAAATGTTCAGACAACATGGCAAATGTGTATTACCATAATTTAACCTGTTCTGTTTCCGATTTGGCTCTAATTATTGGAAGGTTTATTTGACATTTATGCATGTCAGGTTGAGATAGGGTTTCTGTTTCATCATAATATCCAGCCTTGCCAGGTCCAGCCTCCATCAAACCAAATGACTCCAACTTTCTCAAAACTTGGTCATTTCTGGAAAAGTGTTAAGGTCGTTTATGGAAATTCTCAGTCCTCCAAGTCATTGTATTCAAATAGGTTGAGTCAACTGGACTTGTTTTGTTCAGCTGACTCAACCTATTTGAATGTGTCACTTTTTTTTTTTCCCCATTTGTCTCACCAAGTTGCAGTGGTGCAGGGTGCCACAGACGTCTTCTGTATCCTTAAGAAAAAAGAAAATGCCATCATACCCAGGCACTCAGGGATTGGCTGGGTGACTCAGGGGTGATAATTCACAGAGCAATTGCTGGTAAATGCGTAAATGCATCCAGCCATCATGTGCCCGCAATGTCAATTAAAGGTAGGACATATATTTTACTGTTCTAAAGTTCAATTTCATCTTGGAATATTGAAGCATTTGCAAACAAACCAAAATAATTGCAAATTTTCATTGTAAGTGACCAAAGCCGGGATCAGTATGGAAGTCAGGCCTGGGAGCACGTATGGATTCCGTGCATCAACGATGCAAAGAAACCACCTTATGTCCTAAATGGTAACCACCCAGGCAGACAACCAGTCTATTACCACCCCTTGAAAGTAGCCAACTATCTGTCAGAACCAGGTCAAATGTGAATGTTCCCTTGGCCTTTTCCAGCCGTTGCCACATAACCCATCTGTCATAGCTGACGTTCCATGACAGTGCAAGTTAACTAGATGCCTTTGGTACTAGGTCTCATCAGAGGATCTTTGGGTACTGCTTGAATAACGTTGTGTCAAAGGAACTGTTATTTAGGGAAAGTTAGATGAGATGTACCATCACATCAGGTCACTGATAAGTGCCCAAGTCTCACAACTATATAGTAAGGGCCCCTTCAGACATAGTGTAAATTTGGTCAATTTGCACATAAAGTGTGCATGAAGCAGGAAGCATGTGCAAAACATGTAGAATCGTAGCTACTTGTTACACCTCGTACACCTGTTGCTCCAAATATTTGTGCACACCAGCGGCTGAAAGACAGAGTGTGCACTGTGCGAGCCCATCGAACCCTCTTGCGGCATGTGGTGGCCAAATCCCAGGTGATACACACGAAACATCTAACACCGCTCAGGTGGCACTTAGAAAATGTGTGGCCATTTGCACTATTAACACGACAACAGTCAGCAGACAATCATTGTCATGCTGGCAGTGAAAATTGTCTACGTGCCCCACGAGCATGGCTGTGGTGTGCGCTGAACTGACAGGAGGCGTGGCCGCCGACAGAAGCGGCTGTGGAGATCTGTCAATCTGGACATCCCAGCCGGACATGTACTGTGTTTGGACGGACATGGACTAACAACTGCCCACTGTGACGCACATGTGTCTGCTTGCTGTCATCACGTGGACATAAATCAAATCAATTTTATTTATATAGCGCCAAATCACAACAAACAGTTGCCCCAAGGTGCTTTATATTGTAAGGCAAAGCCATACAATAATTACGGAAAAACCCCAACGGTCAAAACAACCCCCTGTGAGCAAGCACTTGGCGACAGTGGGAAGGAAAAACTCCCTTTTAACAGGAAGAAACCTCCAGCAGAACCAGGCTCAGGGAGGGGCAGTCTTCTGCTGGGACTAGTTGGTGCTGAGAGAGAGAACCAGGAAAACGACATGCTGTGGAGGGGAGCAGAGATCAATCACTAATAATTAAATGCAGAGTGGTGCATACAGAGCAAAAAGAGAAAGAAACACTCAGTGCATCATGGGAACCCCCCAGCAGTCTAAGTCTATAGCAGCATAACTAAGGGATGGTTTAGGGTCACCTGATCCAGCCCTAACTATAGGCTTTAGCAAAAAGGAAAGTTTTAAGCCTAATCTTAAAAGTAGAGAGCGTGTCTATCTCCCTGATCCGAATTGGGAGCTGGTTCCAGAGGAGAGGAGCCTGAAAGCTGAAGGCTCTGCATCCTATTCTACTCTTACAAACCCTAGGAACTACAAGTAAGCCTGCAGTGTGAGAGCGAAGCGCTCTATTGGGGTGATATGGTACTATGAGGTCCCTAAGATAAGATGGGACCTGATTATTCAGAACCTTATAAGCAGTTTAGCTAATTGGTGTGTGTCCTATAAATACACACATAAATAATAACTTATCGCTGTGGCGACAGACTGCAGCGAGTGAGCATGTGCACACTGCAGCCTATTGACAGGCTGCCCCCAGGTTGAAACGGACTGTCAGATCATAACATGCAGCGGGCGAGCTGACTGTCACATCACTCATGTGAGCTCTGTTCCACATGACGCTGTGTCAGTCCTGTGGTGCGACATCCACAAGACATGCATGTTAGGCAGGACACACGCATGGGCCGGATCAACACGCGGCAGCAAATGTGGACATGCTTCTGAAAAACTGCTTCTCATTCATATCATTTCATGACTGTACATCTGTGACCATGGGTCACCTACAGAGGAACAGAAGGATCATATTTGTATTGCCCGCTTGATATAAGGGATTCAATATAATGAGATGTTTTGATATGGTGTGTTTGTGGTTTTTTTTAAATATGTCCATGTCCTTCCTGATATCAGGCATTTTCATGCACCTTTCACAGGACAGTGATGGTAGCTCAGTTGTAAAGTTTCTGACTGACAATCAGAGCTTTTGGAAAGTGTGGGTTTGAATCCCGTGGGTGACGTATTTTTATTTTTTATTTTTTCACAGCAGCTGCACAATGTGGTTACACATCGCACTGCTGCTGGCACTGTGGTCCTGTGTGCATGAACTGTCACACCGGCATTGTGCATGCCTGCCTTTCGTGGTGCACTCATACAAGCTGTTCCGCCGGAAGTCGCCCTGAGTTGTACCTATTCGCACTATGTGTGAAGGGGCCCTAAGACAGGAAGCACCAGGACCATAAAAACTTTCATCCTCCTGCAAAGGTATCAGCGTTGCCAAACACTTGCATTGACCCAGGTTTTTCCCATGCATTTCTTGATCTCAATTGCCAAGGATCTAGAGACTTGAATATCACTGCCTAGTAGGTGACTTTCTCTACAACTTTGACATATCCACAGCATACAGATACACTTCTGATAGTTGAGTCCTGGAAGTCTTTGAAAGCCTCAAGTATTTCTCAAGTGTTGCAATCAGGGCATACATTGTGTCTGCAAAGATCACAGAGAGCAGCATAATACCCCTGTGGTTGTTGCAATCCAAGCAATCATGCTCTCCTTTCTAGAGTGCGGCAACAAGTGATTTCTTTCAGTCCATGGGGATGATACCCAGCTCTCATATTGAAATAAAGATTGTAGATTACTTGCAATGCCAGAGGAACATTGTCTCCACCTGCCTGGAGGATACAAGTGCAGTTCATTCCAAGTGAATATAGTTTTTAGTTGAATTTGAAAATATCTTAGCATATAGAGAGGAAAATGCTGTTGCAGTTAACAGGGTAATTGACTACAGCAATTTTAATTGACTTTTGTTTGATCAACTAACTGATTTTGGACATGTGCAAACTCAGCTATGTTAGAATCTGAAGACATATCACTCACCAGAGGCCGACCTATCTCATTTCTGCATATTTCCAGTGGAGTGGGATGAAGAGAAATGAAATGAAAACATTACATGAATAAATGGAAACAAATTTGACTCACTATGAGTGGTGGGCACAGATAACCAAAAAACTAACTTCGATAACAGATCATCAGATAACTGAAAAGTTATCTTCGATAAAGATAAAACAAACCACCCAAAAATGTATCAGAAGTTACAGATAACCAATAACAGATAAATTCTAATATTGTTTCTGGTACATTTACAACTACTAATAAAACAAATTTGTTTTAATGCCACAATAGCTTCTAATAATATTAAAAGTAATAACAAACCCAAACAGTGAGACCACACTTTTGTCTTTGAACATTCTGCCCCTGCTGGAAGCACTTGTTTACTACAGAGCTCCCAGTACAGAGGCACTCTGAGAGCAGCCATAAAGCCAACTCTCTATCAGTCACAATGCTCCGGGTCAGGCAGAGGTCTTGAAAAATAAAGTCATGCTGACTTATGGTTTTGATTTATAAATAACATTAATACTGACAGAATAACTCCATTAATGTCAATTCTGTCATTTGTACAAAGTTAAAATATAGCATATATCTTTTAATGTTGAATAATGCACTAATTCTGAGGTTTTGTAACAAACACAGACAGATCGCAAAGAATTCTGGGTAAAAGTGCCTCTGTTAAACACTGATTGGTTCAGTCATTCATTATGGAAACCAACACGTTAATGTGATGTCTGTCGTGTGTTGGTGTTTACAGATAAATGTGCTTTTGTAAAATATTCCATTTTTTTTATTTGTAAAAACAGGCATTTTTTACGGAGCCCTGGAAGTGTCATCGCAAAATGTTTTGCATGTGGAGAGAATGTGCGCACGTTTTATGATGTTGTAAAATGTGCTTTACACTGTGCGAGATTAATTTTTTGGACCGAGTTTCAGGTTAATCATGCATCCTGCATCATGTAGTGTACATGGAGTAACAAGCTGCGTTTAACATCTCAGGACCACCTCCTGATCGCCGATCGTATGGTCCAATGAAAATCAAACCTGTTTGATATTATTCTGGTCAGCCGTTGTGAGGGTATCCTGCTGCTGAAGAGCTATAAGCATCTAACCGCTCGCACTGCGCCTGTGCAAACACCGCAGAGCTGTCTTGTAATGTTATTTATTTTATTTTTTTTTTGCTGTTGTTTTGTTTTGTTTTTGAACTTCATTTGTAAAAAAAAAAAAAAAAGCCATTTGCAAAGCCAAAAAGTTGATTTGGTGCCCAGACGCTTAGTACTTAGGGCGAATACTGCCATGAACACTACTGGCCAGTAGATGGCAGTAGAGGCCTTGAAAACAAAATTCCAGATAATCCCTGTCTGCTACATTTAAAATGCGTGGAATTTAACAAACGCAAATACAATAACGTCTATAAACCCAGAGAATATATTCACGAGAGTTTTAGGCACTAGAGTTTAATGCTGTTGTCCGTGGAGCCTGAACGGAGTGTCTGAAATGCATTTGTCCTGTTGTGAATGTACTGAGATTACATCATCCTACCCATAATGTACTGCTGGGGACTGCATGTGCTCATAAAACCTTAAAAATTAGCACATTACTTTAAAACTAAAACATATATCTGATAGTTTCACTTTATAAAACTTCAGACATGACAGTAATTTTAAATAACTTGTCCAAAATTAGTTTGGTTAAAATTTGAACCATAAGTTAAAAATGTATGCCTCTGGATGACTTTAGGTGATTTTGCTAGCATATAGGTACAGTGTTAAAGGAAATAATTGTTTTTTTTTTTTTTTTTTGGTCATTTTACCTTTGTCTACAGAGAATACAGATGCTTTTTATAGAAGCAGCTTTTTTCTGTTAGCAGAGGATATAATTGTCCATCTGTTACAAAACTTTTAACAGACAACTGATTTTAAATTTAAAAAATGCTTGTTGCTGTTCAGCTTTGTTTACTTTATTGGTCTAAAAGTTACCGGACAAAAATAGATAATTGGTCCGATAATGGTTTTTAAAGTTATCTACAAAGATAATCCGATAATGAAAACATTATCTTCGATAATTATCTGTTATCGGATTATTGGAAGTGTGACCACCACTGCTCACTATACAAAATATTCTACAATAAGCAGACCAACAGTATAAAACATTTCTACACAGATGAGGTGAGATGAGAGACATTATGTTGCATTTTCATATATTCTCCTTTTTTTACCGCTTTGGCTGAAGGACTTTTAGATAGTGTGTTCTCTGCCAGCTGGGCCACCAGGGCATTGGCAGGCTCCATCTCTGGTGGATGAGTAGCTCTCCAGTAGGACTCCAGATAATCTGCGATGTGCTCACATGCATCGGTTAGTTGGTTCTCATCTAAAATGACATCAAACATTTCCTAGAGAAAATGGAAGAAATGAAGAAAAGATGAAAGAAAAATTCTGATGTATTACAATATGTATTTTAAGATTTTTGCCGAGATGTTTCACCCCTATTCCACAGGGCACCATTTCGCTATGATTGACCACATTCCAAAAAAAAAAAGTACAAAAAGGGGTGAAATGTCTTCATCGACTTGCCTCCTAACAACTGGGTTATAAAATGCAGACCTGGCAAGCTGCCAGAAAACAAAAGTAAGGCGCTGCGCCCTTGGCCCCTACTGCTACAAACGCTGCTTCGGCTTCAAATTTTTACCCTGATGGAGCATGATCAAACAAGTTTCAAGCCTTACTCACTAGGAATACCCCATTTAAAGACGTTCAAACATGACTAAAGCTGTTAAGACGACCAACACCTGGAAGGTACCAATGATGTTGTGAATCGGGATAAAATTTTAGAACGGTTCGAAAATTTTACCTCAACTTCAAATCTGGTGCAGATGATGGCTGTAACTACTATGCATACCAATTTTGTTCAAGATTGACGAAGACAGGTCAAGAAGTTAATATGATGCTTCAAAATACACCCCAATTTGCTATTCGGGATGCAACGGGAAGGAACGCCGCTCTGTGGAATAGCGCCATTAGCTGTTTGAGCACGAGATCGTAAGCACCAGCACAAGCCATTAACAAATGAACTAGTCCGTGGGCTAGGGTGGGTTATCGTGCACCCCCCCCCCCCCCCCCCCAGGACTCATCGCCATTGGTTTTTTTGATGCTCTAGGGTATATAAAAGAAGACTAAAGACGTTAACAGTGAAAATTTTGGGATGCAACCACCCTTCTGATAGAAATTCTAGAGTAACCCTCAAGAGATTACCCAAAAATGCAAAAATGTGTGTTTTTTAAACCTAACATTGTAGCTTCCTCATACCTTTATTGTTAACAGCAGCAAAAAAATGTTGATTTGCCTCTATGTGGACACCTTTTGGATGTACAAAACAACAAACTAAATTTAAAAATCTCATCTACTTAAAACACAGTAGGTGTTTTACAAAATACTGTCTATTCGTTAACTTATAGTTGCAGTTTTGACAAAAATATAACCAAAAGTTTTTTTGGCAGCTACTTGTACCTACAATTTGGGATTTTATTGATTTTAGATCTTGAGTACAATGTCTTGGGAACAATTTAAGCCATCAATGACTTTCCTGTGATGTATTTTGACACATTTACAGCCAATATGCAAACCACACCCCCATTCTGGTTTTTACAGTAAACTATTATCATATCACAAATAAGCCTATTTTGGTGAACTCTGGTATAAACTTTTTATTACTGTTGTTCTGATCACTTTATAAATGACAAAACCATTCAAATGAAAAGCATTTATCAACAAATTAAATATGGCTGCCATGTAAATACAGATTATTTATTATATTGACAATAGCTTTTAATAGACAGAGGTTCTGTGTAAGTAATATCAGACGTTTTACATCCTGACAATAGAGCATTGTGTTTGTATCTCTTACTCTAAACACTATGCTGCCCACAATTAAAGTGAATACAGCTGCATAAAAGGTTACTGAACAAAATGCTATGGTAACTATAAAAAATAGAACATAATTATTATACAGTAGTTACACATATGAATAAAAGCATGACTTGGGCAAAACTACATTAATCATAAAGATCTTCAAAGTCATCATATGCCTCTTCTTGTGCCTGGTCAATATCTTCATCAGAGTCACTAGTGTTTTCATCAATATAAATGTCTACAAGACTTTTTGGCAGTATTTCCTCATCAGTCCACAGAGGCTCACTTCCTCCCTACCAAAGTAGCCTGTGGCAGCATGTAAAGAGGGTAAACTACCAAGTTGGCATTTGGAAAAAGTCACACATTTCATTGCCTGAATTACCAACCCCTTCTGAAGCAAACGGCTGGGAGATGAAAGATGGGCATTTGGAGCCTCTGTGGACTGATGAGGAAATACTGCCAAAAAGTCTTGTAGACATTTATATTGATGAAAACACTAGTGACTCTGATGAAGATATTGACCAGGCACAAGAAGAGGCATATGATGACTTTGAAGATCTTTATGATTAATGTAGTTTTGCCCAAGTCATGCTTTTATTCATATGTGTAACTACTGTATAATAATTATGTTCTATTTTTTATAGTTACCATAGCATTTTGTTCAGTAACCTTTTATGCAGCTGTATTCACTTTAATTGTGGGCAGCATAGTGTTTAGAGTAAGAGATACAAACACAATGCTCTATTGTCAGGATGTAAAACGTCTGATATTACTTACACAGAACCTCTGTCTATTAAAAGCTATTGTCAATATAATAAATAATCTGTATTTACATGGCAAGCATATTTAATTTGTTGATAAATGCTTTTCATTTGAATGGTTTTGTCATTTATAAAGTGATCAGAACAGCAGTAATAAAAAGTTTATACCAGAATTCACCAAAATAGGCTTATTTGTGATATGATAATAGTTTACTGTAAAAACCAGAATGGGGGTGTGGTTTGCATATTGGCTGTAAATGTGTCAAAATACATGACAGGAAAGTCATTGATGGCTTAAATTGTTCCCAAGACATTGTACTCAAGACCTAACATCAATAAAATCCCAAATTGTAGGTACAAGTAGCTGCCCAAAAACATTTGGGTTATATTTTTGTCAAAACTGCAACTATAAGTTAACGAATAGACAGTATTTTGTATAACACCTACTGTGTCTTAGGTAGATGAGATTTTTAAATTTAGTTTGTTGTTTTGTACATCCAAAAGGTGTCCACATAGAGGCAAATCAACATTTTTTTTCCCTGCTGTTAACAATAAAGGTATGAGGAAGCGACAATGTTAGGTTTAAAAAACACACATTTTTATATTTTTGGGTAATCTCTTGAGGGTTACTCTAGAATTTCTATCAGAAGGGTGGTTGCATCCCAAAATCTTCACTGTTAACGTCTTTAGTCTTCTTTTATATACCCTAGAGCATCAAAAAACACCAATGGCGATGAGTCCTGGGGGTGGTGCATGGTAACCTACCCTAGCCCACGGACTAAACCATTAGCATGTGTTCTTTATTTGTTAATGCAGTATTTGTTAGAGAATGCCTGCAGTCTGCATTAGGGTGCACCAGTGTACGAGGTAAATTAGTGGGACAAGAGTTAGATGGCCAGTCCATCTACCTCTGTCTGTCCATGGGCAAGACATTTCAGCTGCACTGCCCTGATACATTCATCTGTCAATGGATATTCTGTCAACTGCTTCATGTTACAGAGTCCATTTGTAAACACTGAGACCTATGGGCCTCAGGGCCTATTTTGGATTTTTAAAAAGTCTTTGAAAGCTGAGCTGACTAGAGTGGTGAACAATGCTTTGCTGGCTATATCTACTGATTCAGCACCAGTGTTATGGCTATAAGCTCTGAGTGCTGCTTTTAATACAGTAGGTCGGTATGTTGTTTAGCATTTTTAGTGAAATACTCTCATAGATGAGGTCTTACCTGTGTCTATATATTAATTTTTTACATTGAAGTATGAAGTACCTCCGTGTTGGACTTCCCATGAGATTAACATTCACTATATGCTGATGATACACACATGTGCATGCCTGATTTGGAGATAATGTTTGTCAGGAGGCTTGCTTGGCTGCAATGTAATACTGGATGTCATCTAATTGTTTGCTTTGGAATAGTGATAAAACTGAGATGATGGTAATTGGCCCTGCTAGACAGAGACATTTGGCACTTTACACCAACTCTCAGTGAATTTTACTTATTCTTGCCGTAATGTGGTCCCTAATTGATCTGAGGAGAAAGCTGGTGCCAAATGGCTGGACTAACAATAAGAGCACTTCAAACTGTTTGTGATTCAATCAGAGCCTTTATTAAGTCTGAAACAAATTCATTTTTGTACAATAATAAATGGACATAACTGAAATCTGGTTAAAATGGTGGTTCACTGACAAAATGTAATTCTGTCATATTACAAAGATTGCCAGCAAAATAATAAAACGTGTCCTCCAAAAGTATTGGAATTCACGTTGATCTCAGACACAAGTATCTTTGTGTAGCACAAACAAAAGGGGAAGGGGCAGGGCTGTTGGCCATCATATAAACAGAAATTAAAATTTGCAGCCCTAAATTTCCATGGAATGGAAGTAATGCATCACAAAATTAAACCCATTTTCTAGGAGTGTAACAATTAAATGCCATAAATTGGCTATCATTTTTTTTTTTTTTTACTAATACATAAGAACTGTATCAATACATCTATGCATGGACCAATACATCAAACTAAATGTACTATGAACTAATTGATGCCTTTATTTTAACATTATGAATTGGTTGAATGAAAGAAAAATGATTTGATGTGCCCTCCAAAAGTATTGGAACACTTGGCATTTCACATATTAAAACGTTTTATGCCATTTCAAAGAAAATAAATAAATAAATAAATACAGAAACTTTTCTAAAATTATCTTCCTTAAACTCAAACTGAAAGCAAATCTCTACAACTTGATATAAATTAACTAAAAAATATAAAAGCCAAGATGATGGGCTGCATCAATAATGGAACGCTTTGGTATTATACCTGTAAATAATCTGTGTTATTGCCAGGATTTTCTTAAAAAGAAGACCTGAAAGTTCAGCTACAATTTGTCAGAAGGTACATCTGAGATGCAAGCTTAGATATGATGTTTTGGTGAAAGAAAATCCTCCTCTATACCACTTCACGAAGCTGTATAACTGGGGATACAAAATGCAAAACATGCACTGTGCACAATTTCTCCAATCACAGCCAGAGAAGCCTATAACTTCTTCTGGGTTGTCTGGGTGTCTTTTCTCACTTTTCTCCTTCTTGCACAGTCACTCAGTTTTTGAGAACTGTCTACTCCACACAGATTTACCACATACTCTGGTAGTGCCATACTGTTTGTATTACTTCATAACTGATGTAAATAAAGTCCAAGACACATATACAGCTTTGCTGCAGCTAATGGGGATCCAAATAAATAAAGAATCATATTCAGTGACTTGGAAATGTTCATGTATCCATCCCCTGACTTGTCTGAAGAAAACTGACAATAAAACGGAGTATTAGCAGGAATGATACTAAAGCGTTCCATTACTTATGCCGTCCATCATCTTGGCTTTTCTATTTTTTTTTATTTATTTATATCGTAGAGATTTACTTTTTGTTTGAGGGAGATCATTTTAGAAAATTTTAAATTTCTTATATTTGAAATGGCATTAACAAATTAAAACGTGTGAAAAACCAAGTGTTCCAATGCTTTTGGAGTCGACTGTATATATTTTTGACTGCTACTTCAGATTCTGCAACCTTTGTGATACTCTATTGAAACATGGTCACAGGAACATTTCACTTTGCAAGCTAAAAACAAATTCACCTTGTCCGAGAGTTGCATACGCAACAACAGATAAATGTACCCATTTGAATTTTACATTTGGTTTATAATTTGTTAATGATGTGATACTGTTTTAGAATGGAAAAGATATGCTTTGTTAATTACGCTATGATACAACAGCTGGCTTCTTGTTCTGGCCTTCACCTATGCTGTGCTTTTGGCAACTGTAGGTGGTGCTGCCCCCAGTGGGTGAACGAAAGGTGAGCAGAGGCAGTGTCAGTGTGCTGCGGCACAGCAACAAAAATCTGAAGAAAGACAGTTTATATATATATATATATATATATATATATATATATATATATATATATATATATATATATATATGAATGTAAGTATGTGTATTGGATGGCATTGTAGTAACCCAAATCACATCAGTTCAAATTGTATAAAATAAAACAAATTCTAAGACTGACACAGCCAGGATCTTAAAAGCAATCTGGGTTAATGCATTTTTTTTTCTCCTGACACTGAGTGGCAGAGGTAGAATGAGCCTTAAAAATAAACCTCTCAAGATAATCAGATAATGCTTTCTGCTCTGCACTGAGACATACATAAGGAGTACAAGCACTTTTAGATGAACATTCAAAGACTCACAGATCTGTGAACTGTAGAATTTGTGAAAGATTCAAATCAGCTGAGAAAAATCTTCAGATAGAACGATACTGTCGGGTATTATGTTCCTCCAGTTTGCAAGTGAGTGTTAGTGTTTAACCAATTCACCAACCGAGACAAAACCTACAGTGTAATGTTGTACAACCAATCATCTTTCATTTATTAAAGGAAGAACAATAATTTGTACACATTGACCACTAGGTGGAGCTCACCGGTGGGCATTGGGCAAGTTTGTCTGCTGCCACCAGCTGAACGTTGAGATGTTTGGTCTGAGACTTCCCTCTAGTCTTGATCAGTCTGGTTAAAACCTACACAGCCGTACAGAAGAGAAGCAGAGGAATACACACAGTCCATAGGTCAAGCAAATTTTTGGTACCACTAGTCTGTGTATACCATAGTATATTAGCCTAACTCAAAATGTGTAGCTATATCCAGGCCAGCTCACGTAAAGATTACACGGGGCAAAATTTAAACATGTTCCATTTTTTTTAAAGTATACCTTGTTATATTTACATATTAGACCATATTATTTGTATGATGAGAGAGATTCCAAAATAGTATAGTTTGTAAAAACAGCAAAAATGATGATTTCAAATTGTCCAGAGCCAAAAAAAAAATTATAATTGATTTGGCTTTTGCTAAAAGTCAAATCAAATCAAATCAATTTTATTTATATAGCGCTAAATCACAACAAACAGTTACCCCAAGGCGCTTTATATTGTAAGGCAAAGCCATACAATAATTACGGAAAAACCCCAACGGTCAAAACGACCCCCTGTGAGCAAGCACTTGGCTACAGTGGGAAGGAAAAACTCCCTTTTAACAGGAAGAAACCTCCAGCAGAACCAGGCTCAGGGAGGGGCAGTCTTCTGCTGGGACTGGTTGGGGCTGAGGGAGAGAACCAGGTAAAAGACATGCTGTGGAGGGGAGCAGAGATCAATCACTAATGATTAAATGCAGAGTGGTGCATACAGAGCAAAAAGAGAAAGAAACACTCAGTGCATCATGGGAACCCCCCAGCAGTCTAAGTCTATAGCAGCATAACTAAGGGATGGTTCAGGGTCACCTGATCCAGCCCTAACTATAAGCTTTAGCAAAAAGGAAAGTTTTAAGCCTAATCTTAAAAGTAGAGAGGGTGTCTGTCTCCCTGATCTGAATTGGGAGCTGGTTCCACAGGAGAGGAGCCTGAAAGCTGAAGGCTCTGCCTCCCATTCTACTCTTACAAACCCTAGGAACTACAAGTAAGCCTGCAGTCTGAGAGCGAAGTGCTCTATTGGGGTGATATGGTACTACGAGGTCCCTAAGATAAGATGGGACCTGATTATTCAAAACCTTATAAGTAAGAAGAAAAATTTTAAATTCTATTCTAGAATTAACAGGAAGCCAATGAAGAGAGGCCAATATGGGTGAGATATGCTCTCTCCTTCTAGTCCCTGTTAGCACTCTAGCTGTAGCATTTTGAATTAACTGAAGGCTTTTCAGGGAACTTTTAGGACAACCTGATAATAATGAATTACAATAGTCCAGCCTAGAGGAAATAAATGCATGAATTAGTTTTTCAGCATCACTCTGAGACAAGACCTTTCTAATTTTAGAGATATTGCGTAAATGCAAAAAAGCAGTCCTACATATTTGTTTAATATGCGCTTTGAATGACATATCCTGATCAAAAATGACTCCAAGATTTCTCACAGTATTACTAGAGGTCAGGGTAATGCCATCCAGAGTAAGGATCTGGTTAGACACCATGTTTCTAAGATTTGTGGGGCCAAGTACAATAACTTCAGTTTTATCTGAGTTTAAAAGCAGGAAATTAGAGGTCATCCATGTCTTTATGTCTGTAAGACAATCCTGCAGTTTAGCTAATCGGTGTGTGTCCTCTGGCTTCATGGATAGATAAAGCTGGGTATCATCTGCGTAACAATGAAAATTTAAGCAATGCCGTCTAATAATACTGCCTAAGGGAAACGTATAAAGTGAATAAAATTGGTCCTAGCACAGAACCTTGTGGAACTCCATAATTAACCTTAGTCTGTGAAGAAGATTCCCCATTTACATGAACAAATTGTAATCTATTAGATAAATATGATTCAAACCACCGCAGCGCAGTGCCTTTAATACCTATGGCATGCTCTAATCTCTGTAATAAAATTTTATGGTCAACAGTATCAAAAGCAGCACTGAGGTCTAACAGAACAAGCAGTTCTGTTAGACCTCAGTTAGAAAAGTGATACAAATTATTGTTGGTACTAATAGAATTTGTTTTTTTTTGTTTTTTTTGCACCATTTGTTCAGCTTTGTAGTGGCTTTCAGTTTTATTTTAAAATACAGCCATTGTCTGTAAATTGTAATAAACCACCTGCTTTAGGTGTTATGCCTATAATGACAAATAATTTATTTATTAAATGTATTAATTTATTAATTAAATAACACAAAAAGTACTATTTTTATATGATTTTCAGCTTTCTTATATTACAAAGAAATTTTGGTTAAATTTACAGTAATTATCTATAATTAAATATGTATCTCTTTATATAATGTTTGTGGCCATGTTAACACGAACATTGTTTTCATTGTAATTTTAAGGTTGCGGAACTGTTAATGCTATAGTTTATTGAAGATATTTGAGCATTAGAATTTGGGAACCATCTGTAAAGTAACAGTTTCTCTATAAAACCTACGATGAAAATTTATGTAAAACTATTATTTTTGTCCCCACTTCATTTGAATTTTACTTTTCTATACCCGATACTCCAAATAAGGATCACAGGAGAACTGGAGCCTATACCATCTGCCAATGGGCAAAAGGTGGGGTACACCCTGGACACTCGGAGGGAACCCACGCAAACATGTAAACTCCAAACACTGTTGCTGAGAGGCAACAGTGGCAACCACCCACCAGTTTTTGTTTGGCAGATATTGTCACCAGTAATTTGACTTTTTGGAGGTCACATGGACACTGGATCGTTGTTTGCATGTTATTTGGTGACATAATTCAAAAAAGCAAAAACTGTTCCCTTTTTCCAATTCTATTAGCTCAAACAATAGGCATCACTTTATGCCAATTAATTTTTAACACCTGGACAAGCTCAAATTGACGATTATGACTGTTTCCTCTTTTACCTCATAACTCTATACTTTTTAGCTGTAGATGGGGAAAAAATGAATCTTTTTTGAATCATTATGATCAGTCAAATAATGTGGCATACAGTGCATCCAGAAAGGATTAACAGCGCTGCAGTCGTTCCACATTTTGTTACGTTACAACCATATTCCATAATTCATTTTTTCCTCAAAATTCTACACACAACACCCCATAATGACACAATTTTTTTTGTTGCAAATTTATTAAAAAAGCAAACAAAGAAATCACATGTATATAACTTTTCACAGTCTTTGCCATGAAGCTCAAAATTGAGCTCAGGTGCATCCTGATTCCACTGATCATCCTCGCAATGTTTCTACAGCTTAATTGGAGTCCACCTGGGGTAAATGTAGTTGATTGGACATGATTTGGAAAGGCACACACCTGTCTACATATAAGGTCCCAAAGCTGACAGTGCCTTCATAGCACAAACCAAGCATGAAGACAAAGCAACTGTCTGTAGACACAAATCTGGGGAAGGGTACGAAAACATTTCTGCTGCTTTGAAGGTCCTAATGAGTACAGTGGCCTCCATCATCTGTAAATGGTAGAAGTTTGGATCCACCAGGACTCTTCCAAGAGCTGGCCGCCCGTCTAAACTGAGAGATTGTGGAGAAGGGCCTTAGTCAGGGAGGTGACTAAGAATCTGACAATCAATTTGTCAGAGTTCCCGCATTCCTCTGTGGAGAGAAGAGAACCTTCCAGAAGGACAACCATCTCTGCAACAATCCATCAATCAGGTCTGTATGGCAGAGTGGCTAGATGGAAGCCACTCCTTAGGAAAAGGCACATGGCAGCCCACCTGGATTTTAAAAAAGGCACCTGAAGGACTCTCAGACTATGAGAAACAAAATTCTCTGGTCTGATGAGACAAAGATTGAACTTATTGGCGTTAATGCCAGGCGTCATGTTTGGAGGAAACCAGGCACCATCTCTACAGTGAAACGTGGTGGTAGGGGATGTTTTCAGTGGCAGGAACTGGAAGACTAGTCAGGATTGAGGGAAAGATGAATGCAGCAATGTACAGAGACATCCTGGATGAAAACCTGCTCCAGAGCACTCTTGAATTCAGGACAACTCTGTGAATGTCCTTGAGTGGCCCAGCCAGAGCTCAGACCTGAATCTGATTGAACATCTCTGGAGAGATCTGAAAATGGCTGTGCACCGACGCTCCCCATCCAACCTGATGGAGTTTGAGAGGTGCTGCAAAAAGGAATGGACAAAATGGCCCAAAGATAGGTGCACCAAGCTTGTGGCATCATGTTCAAGAAGACTTGAGGCTGTAATTGCTGCCAAAGGTTCATCAACAAAGTATTGAGCAAAGGGTGTGAATACTTACGTACACGTGATTTCTTAGTTTTTTATTTTAAATAAATTTGAAAAAATTTCAAAAAAGCTTTTTTTCATCTTGTCATTATGGGGTGTTGTGAGTAGAATCTTGAGGGAAAAATATATTTACTTCCTTTTGGAATAAGGCTGTAACATAACAAAATGTGGGAAAAGTGAAGCGCTGTGAATATTTCCAGATGCACCGTACTCATCAACAGAGCTGGAGCATTTTTAAATTTTCACCCCTGTGTAATTTTCAAGTGATCCCTACCTGGCTACAGAGAGCACAGTGGGAAGGCCACCATAATATATTTGTGTCATCCATAGTATATTAAGGTTTGATTGTCAGTGTTGTTTTGTCCCCTTAGGCAACACCGTCATAGATTATCTGCTGCTGGTATTTTAGTGAGTAATTATGGACACAAAACAAGCAAATCATTTCCAAAATTACCCCAAGTATGTGACTCGCACAATGGTGACTACAGAAGGTTTCATACCACCAAAACAAGTTGTTTGTTTTGGTTTAAATATAGATCTTTTTGAAAGACATTTACCTTTGGTGAGGAGATCTTGACATAGACAAGAATGGGCGCCAGTGAGGTTTTTGACACCTGGAGAGGATGGTTGACCGTGTCTGCATCCAGGATGACCAGCTGCAAGCTGCGGGCCAGCTCAAAGATACGCTCCACCTCACCTTGAATCTGAGCTGCAAGAACAGACCAAAGGAAGTAACTCCTACTGGAATCTGGGATTTTGATATCATGCACCATGTGCCCTCACTCAACATCAGATGACATATTTCAGTGAAACCTCTTTGCCACTGTACATGCATCAAGAACTAGAAATATGAAGACCATGTAGGAGCAATGCTGAGAGATCCAGGTCAAGTTAGTGCTTGAAATATTAGTTGAAGTTCTTTATATATATATATATATATATATATATATATATATTTATTCTAAAAATTGTTAAATACAATTTACAAATTGCAGGAGAGCAACTGAATAAACTTGTTTTTCACTTTAAGGAAAGCATTTTTAAAAAAAAGGTAAAACACACATTTTACTTGTGCGTGCGCACACACACACACACACATATATATATAATTATTAGTTATTTAGGTATGAAGTAAATTTTCTTTTAAATTTCACACATTAAATTTGCCTGCAGTTTTCCACAATCTCATAATTTTGAGACATAAAAGACGATAGCATTTTTTGTGCCCCAGTTATCATGCCAACAAATGGAAGGAAGCGGGCTCATTTATCAGTCTATTCACTCATTATATTTACAGCATTGATACCTAGGCTTTTGCCTGAGCCTAGGAATAATGGAAAACACAGGAGATAAGATTTTTGAACTTCAGTTACCAATATAATACAAAAAATACATTCGCATTATATTGCACATGTCACAAATTAACAAACACAGTATATATACACTGTATGCACACACACATATAACAATTATGTCAAAAATTTCTGATTAAGATGGAAGTTGGAGCATTAGATGAACCATCAAGTTTTTGAGTCATACATACCAGCAGCATCTGGGAGACAGCAATAAAAAAAAAGACAGAGACAACCATAAATCTTATCCGCCTTCTATTTGTTCTCCATCCATTCCTCTTCTAATGACAGGCACATTCACAAACGCTCATTATCTCTGAGACAACGACAGCAAATGTGCCATAAACTCATAATTTTTCCTGTCAGTGACATAAATGTAGCACATTTAACCTCAGATAGGATTGTTGTTTTGATCTAATTAAAGGGCAACTCCAGATTTTCAACCAGGGCCTTATTTTTAGACGTAAATCGCCT
Organism: Thalassophryne amazonica; assembly: GCF_902500255.1. Classification (NCBI taxonomy): domain Eukaryota; kingdom Metazoa; phylum Chordata; class Actinopteri; order Batrachoidiformes; family Batrachoididae; genus Thalassophryne; species Thalassophryne amazonica. Next base: position 81,675,562 of record NC_047114.1, on the reverse strand, counting down.
TGGAGAAAAGTGATTTTAAGCAGTCCAGTATTGGGCATTGAGGCTAAACAACTATGCACAAGACAAGTTAAAACTGTCAAAAGTTAAACTGCTTATTGGCGAAAATGTCAATGCAAGTGGAGCCAATCTCGACAGAGGTACACGCGTGCATGTTTGCTTCTGTAATTGTAAAGAAACTTGAAAGTAACTGATTACACAGATTGCATCTTAAGGTACCTTGAATTGGATACGCGCACTGGTATGCAATCTGTAAACTCATTGTAACTGATTGTAAAAACTGTGCGCGGCTGCGTGCAAGTGTGCAAAGAAAATTTTGAAATGTTTAAAATCTCTGGCACACATTAAATTTGTGAACTACATGTGAACATAGTGCAAATAATTCAAAAACACTGTGTCACTGCGTCAGCGCAGCACATCACAGCACAGCTAATCTGAGCAATTATGACGAGATGTTAAATCTATAATAAACATAATTTTACAGATACTCCTAAGAAGGAATGAAAATGCAACTGTTTACCAAGCCATTACAATATAAATATTATAAAGAATTACCTCCGAGACGATTCCAAATGTGTTCTCCACGTTATGATGCGCACAAGAAAAGCTGCAGTGACAGAAAATTCCTCTGTGATTCCAGAGTGATTAGAGGTGGTTTCATCAGCAAAATTATGAGAGCAAATGATTAATCTGCTACAAAATAATTATTTTACACATAGTACAAATTTGGTCGATTTGCGCATAAAGTGCGCATGAAGTAGGAATCGTGTGCAAAACGTATAAAATCATAGCTGCCTTGTACACCTGTTGCTACAACTATTTGTGCACACCAGCCACTGAAAGACAGAGTACAGGGGCTCTGTATTGCGTTCCCTTGTATGTATTATTTATATCAACCCAGTGATATTCATTAATTATACAGATGGTTTTTATTTTATTTTCCTCCACATCAGCGGTGCAATGTGGTGCACCTCATCCCATGGAACACAGTGGGAGCAACTGCAGCAGCTCCCACTGTGTTCCTGCTTGAAAGACACTGTCATGTGTATGAACGTTGCACCAGCGTCATGCACGCCTGCTTGTCTGCGGAATGTTTTGTGGTGTGCTCATACGAGCTCTACCACCGTGAGTCACCCTGAGTTGTACGTATTTGCGCTATGTGTGAAGGGGCCCTAAGTGCAGCATCCAGCGGGTCACATTGGTACGAGGAATTGCGCGGCAGTGTGGGGTTAAATGCGAGCAAGTGTCAAGGAGCCTTTACTCGATCTCACTTGAGCCTGCTTTTGATTTGGTAACATGGTTCAATGCTAACTAATTAAAAGCCAATTATCAGTGAGGGACATGTTCTTCTACTAATAACAATAATAACTAATAACTCAGTTATCTTGCCAGTTACCATTACAGTATAGCCTTTTAGTAGATGACAATGTTAACATTCTAACTCAGTATCAGACAGACTGAAATGATTTCTGTTCAAGTGAAATGTTGATCCCCAAAACCTCTAAAATAAAGCCCAGGTTGAGAAATTTCAGAGTTCCCCTTTAAGGTTCTACATGTACAGTAGTGTTCAGAATAATAGTAGTGCTATGTGACTAAAAAGGTTTTGAGTATATTTTTTATTGTTACATGGGAAACAAGGTACCAGTAGATTCAGTAGATTCTCAAAAATCCAACAAGACCAAGCATTCATAATATGCACACTCTTAAGGCTATGAAATTGGGCTATTAGTAAAAAAAAAAGTAGAAAAGGGGGTGTTCACAATAATAGTAGTGTGGCATTGAGTCAGTGAGTTTGTCAATTTTGTGGAACAAACAGGTGTGAATCAGGTGTCCCCTATTTAAGGATGAAGCCAGCACCTGTTGAACATTCTTTTCTCTTTGAAAACCTGAGGAAAATGGGACGTTCAAGACATTGTTCAGAAGAACAGCGTAGTTTGATTAAAAAGTTGATTGGAGAGGGGAAAACCTGTACGCAGGTGCAAAAAATTATAGGCTGTTCATCTACAATGATCTCCAATGCTTTAAAATGGACAAAAAACCAGAGACACGTGGAAGAAAATGGAAAACAACCATCAAAATGGATAGAAGAATAACCAGAATGGCAAAGGCTCACCCATTGATCAGCTCCATGATGATCAAAGACAGTCTGGAGTTACCTGTAAGTGCTGTGACAGAAGACGCCTGTGTGAAGCTAATTTATTTGCAAGAATCCCCCACAAAGTCCCTCTGTTAAATAAAAGACGTGCAGAAGAGGTTACAATTTGCCAAAGAACACATCAACTGGCCTAAAGAGAAATGGAGGAATATTTTGTGGACTGATGAGAGTAAAACTGTTCTTTTTGGGTCCAAGGGCCGCAGACAGTTTGTGAGACGACCACCAAACTCTGAAGTCAAGCCACAGTTCACAGTGAAGACAGTGAAAAATGGTGGTGCAAGCATCATGATATGGGCATGTTTCTCCTACTATGGTGTTGGGCATATATATTGCATACCAGGTATCATGGATCAGTTTGGATATGTCAAAATACTTGAAGAGGTCATGTTGCCTTATGTTGAAGAGGACATGCCCTTGAAATGGGTGTTTCAACAAGACAATGACCCCAAGCACACTAGTAAATGAGCAAACTCTTGGTTCCAAACCAACAAAATTAATGGCACGCAGATGTGAAGAAATCATGAAAAACTGTGGTTATACAACTAAATACAAGTTTAGTGATTTACAGGATTGCTAAAAAAGCAGTTTAAACATAATAGTTTTGAGTTTGTAGCGTCAACAGCAGATGCTACTATTATTGTGAACACCCCTTTTCTACTTTTTTTTAATAATAGCCCAATTTCATAGCCTTAACAGTGTGCATATCATGAATGCTTGGTCTTGTTGGATTTGTGAGAATCTACTGAATCTACTGGTACCTTGTTTCTCATGTAACAATAAGAAATATACTCAAAACCTGGATTAATCTTTTTAGTCACATAGCACTACTGTTATTCTGACCACTACTGTATGAAGTGTGCCATAAACCAAAAAATAAAGCAAACTGAAGGATGGTGTTCCAAAGTCAGATTTGTGTACTATTCTGTTGATGGACCAAAGGTGGCTTGAAAAGTAATGTACCTAAATTGGAGCGGGTGTTCGAGCGGTCAATTAAGGCTTTTTTGCCTGGATTGTTGAGTATGGACCGTTTAGCCAGAGAGATGTCTGCCGTCACTCGTGTAATAGTAATTCTAGTGAAGAGACAAAGTAAAAGGCGTTATTACCCAACCAGGAGGTATTTTGTTACATTTTCTCACCACACACACTGCCAGTCAGTAGTGAGGACAGACTCAGTCCACACTTTTGACTGGCAGCATGTAATAAATAACACCAAAGCAGTCAATTGTAACTTACCTGCCTTCAAATCTGTGTTTTAAAAAGTCAAATAGTGCTTTCTGCATCATGTCTGTAACCTGGAATTGAAAGAAGCAAACAGTTTTGAGTAAAAATGCATTCTTCAGATTGTGGAAAGTATAACCGCAATTCCAATGAAGTTGGGATGTTGTGTAAAATGTAAATAAAAACAGAATACAATGATTTGCAAATCCTCTTCAACCTATATTCAATTGAATACACCACAAAGACAAGATATTTAATGTTCAAACTGATAAACTTTACTGTTTTTGTGCAACGTCCCAAATTCATTGGAATTGTGGTTGTACCAGTGTTCATGTAAAAATGGGCAAATTCTCATAAAAATGGTGTGATTTACCTCTAAGCCCTTCAGAGACGGCCCCATAAGAACTACAGGACGCATTGTAGGCACAACGTCATACATAGCCACTTGCTCCCCCTGAACCCACAAAGACCAGACAAAAAGCATTAAAGTATTTCTCATATAATTTGACATATACCTCTGAAACACATGAATCTGACAGTGATTTAATGCTGACACTGAATGCAACAAGGCTTAATTGCATAATCAGAATGGCAAACAAGGTGCAGCCCACAAAGGGGTTGTATTTAGTCACTTTAGCCATGGGTGTTTTTTGGGCACAACATGAAATAAACCAATCAGAGTTGCACCTAATTACTGCTTTTAAGAGACACTTTTCTATTTAGCTGTGGAGATCAGAAGTGAGAGGTTTTCTTGCAAGGAAAGGGTTCTGCATGCAAAAGTTCCAAGACACCTGAGCAGAAGCAGCATTCATCCACCCCAGCTCCCTGAGGTGAAGCAATTGAATGTTTACTGCAACAAGTCCTCCTCTTTAATGTGTTGAGCATTGCGCTGCGGTGGTTTGAATCATATTTGTCTAATAGATTACAGTTTGTTCATGTAAATGGGGAATCTTCTTCACAGACTAAAGTTAATTATGGAGTTCCACAAGGTTCTGTGCTAGGACCAATTTTATTCACTTTATACATGCTTCCCTTGGGCAGTATTATTAGACGGTATTGCTTAAATTTTCATTGTTACGCAGATGATACCCAGCTTTATCTATCCATGAAGCCAGAGGATACGCACCAATTAGCTAAACTGCAGGATTGTCTTACAGACATAAAGACATGGATGACCTCTAATTTCCTGCTTTTAAACTCAGATAAAACTGAAGTTATTGTACTTGGCCCCACAAATCTTAGAAGCATGGTGTCTAACCAGATCGTTACTCTGGATGGCATTTCCCTGATCTCTAGTAATACTGTGAGAAATCTTGGAGTTATTTTTGATCAGGATATGTCATTCAAAGCGCATATTAAACAAATATGTAGGACTGCCTTTTTGCATTTACGCAATATCTCTAAAATCAGAAAGGTCTTGTCTCAGAGTGATGCTGAAAAACTAATTCATGCATTTGTTTCCTCTAGGCTGGACTATTGTAATTCATTATTATCAGGTTGTCCTAAAAGTTCCCTAAAAAGCCTTCAGTTGGTTCAGAATGCTGCAGCTAGAGTACTGACGGGGACTAGCAGGAGAGAGCATATCTCACCCGTGTTGGCCTCCCTTCATTGGCTTCCTGTTAATGCTAGAATAGAATTTAAAATTCTTCTTCTTACTTATAAGGTTTTGAATAATCAGGTCCCATCTTATCTTAGGGACCTCATAGTACCATATTACCCCATTAGAGCGCTTCGCTCTCAGACTGCGGGCTTACTTGTAGTTCCTAGGGTTTGTAAGAGTAGAATGGGAGGCAGAGCCTTCAGCTTTCAGGCTCCTCTCCTGTGGAACCAGCTCCCAATTCAGATCAGGGAGACAGATACCCTCTCTACTTTTAAGATTAGGCTTAAAACTTTCCTTTTCGCTAAGGCTTATAGTTAGGGCTGGATCGGGTGACCCTGGACCATCCCTTGGTTATGTTGCTTTAGACGTAGACTGTGTTTCATAATTATTGTATGGCCTTGCCTTGCAATGTGGAGCGCCTTGGGGCAACTGTTTGTTGTGATTTGGCGCTATACAAGAAAAAAGTTGATTGATTGATTGATTGAGCCCCAACTTGGTGGTGAAATGGGGAGCATAAAAATATGATATATGCCATATTTTTCTGTTACTGTTTACTGTTACATCATGTGTCATTTTTCTTTTCAATTCAGTTGTATTGTAGTTTGATTGTATTGTAGTTCTACAAATATCAGCCAGCCTGCGTAAGGTACATCCGAGTACTGTGTTGTATAAATAGCAGGAAAATCCTTGGCTCAATTTTGCAGGGTTCACCTGACCTACAAGCTGTATTGAAAGATACATAGATCAGGTATTTGATTGGTGCAGTTGCTTTCTGTTGCCTCATAAACATAATGCGCCAACACTGCACCTGACCACATGTAATTCTAAGACCAACACATCCATTGGAAGGCAGATGAGTGTGAGTCCTCTTGCTGCTTACACAATGTGGATGCTGAGTGTCATAATAACAACAGTGTCATATGGAAAAAAGCAAAGACACATTTCACATGGTGTAAGACCTACATTCTACAATAATGCATGTTGAAAGGACTCTGCTGTAAGCAAACTTTGGCCTTGAAATGGTTGGATCTCAGTTTATGTGCTCAAAATAGATTAAACCCGATCTGTGCTACTCCATATTCTGTAGCCATGCAGAGCCCTCTCTGTCATTGCGACCCCCTCTGAGCCCCTCTCCATAGCGTGATTTGCACCTCCCAAATATTGAAACACCAGTGCATCCTGTAAGATTTCACAGTGCTTCACTTTTTTCACATTTTATTATGTTACAAAAAAAAACTCCTTAAAAGTCTACACACAGTACCCCATAATAGCAACATGAAAAACTGATTATTTTCTTTTCCAAATTTATATATAAAAAAAAAGAAATCACGTGTATATAAGTATTCACACCATTTGCTCATTACTTCTTTGATGCACCTTTGGCAGCAATTACAGCCTCAAGTCTTCTTGAATATGATGCTACAAGCTTGGCACACCTATCTTTGGGCAGTTTTTCTCATTGCTCTTTGCAGCACCACTCAAACTCCATCATGTTGGATGGGGAGCATTGGGGCACAGCCAGGTCTACTGACAATTTCTTTGAATTCATGTTTGTGCTCTGACATGCACTGTCAACTGTGAGACCTTATATGTACAGCGGGGCAAAAAAGCATTAGTCAGTCCCTGATTGTCCAAGTTCTCCTACTGAGAAAGATGAGAGAGGTCTGAAATTTTCATCATAGGTACAAAGAGCCAAAATGAGAAAAAAAAAAAAAATCCAGGAAATCACATTGTAGGATTTTTAAAGAATTTATTTGTAAATTATGGTGGAAAATAAGTATTCTGTCAGTAACAAAAGTTCAACTCAATACTTTGTAATATAATCTTTGTTGGCAATGACAGAGGTCAAACGTTTCCTGTAAGTCTTCACCAGGTTTGCACACACTGTAGCTGGTATTTTGGCTCATTCCTCCATGCAGATCTCCTCTAGAGCAGTGATGTTTTGTGGCTGTCACTGGACAACACAGACTTTCAACTCCCTCCACAAATTTTCTATGGGGTTGAGGTCTGGAGACTGGATCGGCCACTCCAGGACCTTGAAGTGCTTTTTATGGAGCCACTCCTTCGTTGCCTGAGTGGTGTGTTTGGGATCATTGTCATGCTGGAAGACCCAGCCACGTTGCATCTTCAGTGCTCTCACTGATGGAAGGATGTTTTGACTTAAAATCTTATGATACTTGGCCCCGTTCATTCTTCCCTTAACACCTATCAGTCGTCCTGTCCCCTTTGCAGAAAAACAGCCCCAAAGCATGATGTTTCCACTCCCATGCTTCACAGTAGATATGGTGTTCTTGGGATGCAACCCAGCATTCTTCTTCCTCTAAACATGACAAGTTGAGTTTTTACCAAAATGTTCTATTTTGGTTTCATCTGACCACATGATATTCTCCTATTTCTCTTCTGGATCATCCAAATGCTCTCCGGCAAACTTCAGATGGGCCTGGATATGTACTGGCTTAAGCAGGGGGACACGCCTGGCACTGCAGGATCTGAGTCCCTCTCTGCGTAGTGTGTAGCCTTTGTTACTTTGGTCCCAGCTCTTTGCAGGTCATTCATCAGGTCCCTCCATTTTGACCCCACGGGATGAGAGCTTGTGTGGAGCCTCCAAATCGAGGGAGATTATCAATGGTCTTGTATGTCTTCCATTTTCTTACAATTGCTCCCACAGTTGATTTATTCACACCAACCTGCTTGACTATTGTAGATTCACTCTTCCCAGCCTGGTGCACATATACAGTTTTCTTCCTGGTGTCCTTCGACAGCTCTTTGGTCTTGGCCATGGTTGAGTTTGGAGTCTGACTGTTTGAGGCTGTGGATAGGTGTCTTTTATACAGATAACGAGTTCCAGCAGATGCCATTAATACAGGTAACAGGTGGAGGATGGAAGAGCTTCTTAAAGAAGAAGTTAGAGGTCTGTGAAAGCCAGAAATCTTGCTTGTTTGTGGGTGACCAAATACTTATTTTCCACCATAATTTACAAATAAATTCTTTAAAATATCCTACAATGTGATTTCCTGGATTTTTTTTTTCTCATTTTGTCTCATAGTTGAGGTGTACCTATGCTGAAAATTACAGACCTCTCTCATCTTTCTAAGTAGGAGAACTTGCACAATCGGTGACTGACTAAATACTTTTTTACCCCACTGTAGACAGGTTTGTGGCTTTCCACATCATGTCCAATCAACTGAATTTACCCCAGGTGGACTCCAATTAAGCTGTGTGAACACTTATTTCAATTTCAATTTATTTTCATTTATATAGCGCCAAATCACAACAGAGTTGCCTCAAGGCGCTTCACACAAGTAAGGTCTAACCTTACTAATCCCCAAAACAGCAGTGGTAAGGAAAAACTCCCCCTTAGGAAGAAACCTCAAGCAGACCAGACTCAAAGGGGTGACCCTCTGCTTGGGCCATGCTACAGACACAAATTACAAAACAATTCACAAAAGGAATATACAGGAAATGATGTTGGCGCACAGGACAGGAGGTTCTCCAGCACAAATACAACTCCCATCTCTGGATGAAGCTGCACCTTAAACAGAGAGAAAAAACAGAATCAGGCATCAGAAAGACAAGAAATACTGTTTTATTTGTCAACATTAAACAACAAGAAAAACAAGAAATACTAAAGTGATTGTGGGCCACGAGCCCTAAGCTTCACTAAAAGACCCAGAATTTAGGTAAAGTTGAGGCTGCGGCATGCTCCATTTCCTAATAAAATGAATTAAAAGAGTAAAAAACATAGAATTATACACCAGTATGCTAGCCATACGAAAGGGAAAATAAGTGCATCTTAAGTCTGGACTTCATAGAGTCTCCATAGAGTCTGTTTTATTGACGCAGGGAGATCATTCCACAGAACAGGGGCATGATAAGAGAAAGCTCTGTGACCTGCGGACTTCTTATTCACCTTAGGGACACAACGTAGTCCTGCACCCTGAGAACGCAAAGCCCGGGCCAGTATGTAAGGTTTAATTAGGTCAGCTAGGTAGGGAGGTGCCAATCTGTGAACAATTTTATAGGCTAGTAGCAGAACCTTAAAATCTGATCTCACTGGGACAGGAAGCCAGTGAAGGGATGCCATAATGGGTGTAATTTGGTCAAACTTTCTGCTTTGTGTCAGCATTTTGAACCAGTTGGAGAGCCCCAATGCTGGACTGCAGTAAAGCAGAAAATAGAACATTGCAGTAGTCCAGTCTAGAAGAGTTAAACACATGGATCAGGGTCTCAGCATCAGCCATAGATAGGATGGGATGAATCTTTGCTATATTTCGCAGGTGTAAGAAAGCAGTCCTCGTAATATTTCTAATGTGGAGGTCAAAGGACAATGTAGCATCAAAAAATACCCCAAGGTTCCTCACTTTGTCAGTGTGATATATGACACAGGAGCCTAGGCTAAGCGTTAACTGGTCAAATTGATGCCGATGTCTTACTGGACCAAGAACCATCATTTCAGTCTTATCAATGTTTAAAAGTAGGAAGTTTCTAGACATCCAACGTCTCACTGCTGCAAGGCAATCTTCTAAGGATTTTATGTGAACGAGATTACCAGCAGTTATCGGCATGTATAACTGAGTATCATCAGCATAGCAGTGAAAGGTAATCCTAAAATGGTGCAATATGTGCCAAAGGGTGCTATATAAAGGGCGAAAAGTAGGGGGCCTAAGACGGACCCCTGTGGAACCCCAAATTTCATGTCACTAACGTTAGAGGTAGTGTTACTGTACAAAACACATGAGAACGACTGGTCAAGTATGACGTCTACCATGCAAGGGCACTCTCAGTAATCCAAAAATGATTTTCCAGCCTATAAAGTGGAATGTGATGATCCACTGTATCAAATGCGGCACTGAGATCTAACAGCACACTTATGTACATGTGATTTCTTAGTTGTTTCTTTTTATATATATAACTTTTCAAAAATAAAAAAAATAAAAACTTTTTTCACTGTCAATATAGGGTATGGTGTGCAGAATTTTCATGAAAAAATGAATTTCATCCATTTTGGAATAATGCTGTAACAAAGTGTGGAAAATGTGAAGCGGTGTGAATACTTTCTGGATGCACAGTACACGTTGAGACAAGGGAGACTGCACAGGCTCTGACTGGTCAACGGACAACATCATTTCTGGAGTCTCACTTTGCCAGTTTCACAATCAGCTATTCACAGCCACAGATGTTATGGGATAGTAGGCCAGCCTTCACAAAAAAAAACGTCATGCCTCCTACTGTTCTGGAGGTGGACCTCACTGCAACACTAACCAACACATTAACCCCAACGGAAAAATACGAAAGGTTCACAGCCATGTTGAAGTGATTGTGCCGTCATGGAGTTACGGAGTAGTAGAAGCATAAAAAAAGCCTTAAGAAAAACAAATCCATCCTGTATTTAAGGCCTGGTCTGCTGCATGTACCCCCTAAATTACATTTATTATTCAAGTAATGTAATTAGTAAAGTAATTTGGATTTTTTTTTTTTTTTTAACCATTGAACTCAAAAGATTTAGGTTTTTTTTTTTAACTACCATATTTTCTTTTTTTTTTGTATTTAAAAGTTTTCAGTCACTTACCGGTTTCTTTTTCACCTGCTGAGGGGCTGCTCAGAGAGGAAAGGTGCATCATGTTAACTCATCAAGAAACAAAAAATAACAGAACGCACAGGTTTCCACACTTCAGCAGACTGACCTTGTGAAGGAGGCGTGTATTTCTTTGAGTTCATATCTTGAGCTACTTGAGATGCTGCTTTGCTGAAAAAGGAGAGAAGCTCATATATCTCTTGTTACCCAATAAAAAAGTGATAAAGCAGAAATATGCTGTGTTAAATCCAAAGCCTCCATCAATACTGTCAGTGTTTCAAAAGAAACATTTTACAGAAAGCCACATATACAATATTAAAAAAAGTAAATTATTTTATTTTACCAAAGAACATAAAATTTCTTCCATCCAGGCACAACTACTACCTATAGGTTAACCAAAAGCAAAATATTCCAACTTTTTGATTTTCTATTGCAAATTCCAAGGATATGTTAAATGTTTTTAACCATGAGACATCTTTTTTTTTCCCTAACAATCAAACATCTGAGTGCACCTTTCGTGATTGTTTTATTTATGACAAATCTTTTCTTTCTTAAGTTTAAGAATAAAACAAAATGAATGAGAATGAACAGGGCAGCCATCCGTCACAACAATCATCTGTATGCTCACAATAACAATAAAATAATCCTGGCAACAAACTTTACACTCCACAAAATTAAATGTTTTATTTCCTTAATCTGGGTAGGTCAAGGGGTCCCAAAAACCTGGCTGTTTAAATGAGAAACAAAATGTATAGTTAATTTTACATTTTATTTCCCATTCAAAATTGGTTGACAAAGTAGATTAAGTGAATATTTCATTTTGTAGAGTGTGCTTTGTAATTGTCAGTACATTAGTGATAAAAAAGAAGAAATACAATTAAAAACATGAAGAAAAGAGATGCTATATTTACTTAATGTAATTACGTCAACCAGATCGACAAACCATGCTTGTTTAAATAGATAAAGCAAATTCTAACAAATTGTGACAACTAATTGTAGATTATTTTCCCCATTTAAACAACCACTTTTTTTGGAACTGGATGACTTATATAATTGTGGCTTTTTAATTTTTTATAGTTTAAAGAATTGTTGGGGCAACCGAATTAAGTGCTTCAATTGATAACATTCAAAAGAACTCCGTTGATCCAAATTAACAAGTAATATTTACATCAACTTGGTAACTTCATTTGCTTAATTGAAGCTAATTAATTATGTTTTCTTCTTACTGCATGGCCAGATAAGTGCATTTTTTTCCTCAAATCTCAAGTTATATAAATTTAATACCAGTCATAGAAGATTGTTTCAGACCAGTCTCACGTTTTCTTTCTTTTTTGTCATAATATGTCATGAAATGCATCAAATTTTCATGACGTGACCAAATTTAGTTCACTTTTTTAACCCTAACCGTAACCCACCATGTCATCCCAAATATTGTGATTCCATCACAAAACTATTTTCTGATACAGTCATGAAAACATAACACATTTCATGACAGTATCACAATCTAATAGATTAAATTAATTTTCCTGACGCCATCATGAACTGGTGTGAGATTGGATTGGTTTCTTTAATAACTGTTTACTGTTTGTTTACAAAGCATACAGAAATGTAATAATATCACCACCAATATATGTCATAAGAAATCATTTAATGTATAACATGTTAACACCTACATTATACAATTTTGAGAATGGGGATAACACAGTTTTGAGTTCATTAGGAGCTCTACTAGCTCTGTCCCATCCATACTTGTGTCCCATTCATTTCTTGTTTAGCCTTTTTTAATTATTATTATTATTATTTTTTAAAATTAGACGTCTGCCATACCACACAATGGTCAGTCAAAGGTATTCAATTCAATTTCAGTTTATTCATCTTATATAGTGCCAAATCACAACAGAGTCGCTTCAAGGCTCTTCACACAAAACAATTCAGAAAAAAAATAAAATGAACCAAAAGATTTTAAAAAATACAGTAAAAAAGTAAAACGCATAGTAACATACTATGCCAGTATGCTAGCAATACGAAAGGGAAAATAAGTGTGACTTAAGTCTGGACTTGAAAGTCTCAGGGAGGGAGATCATTCCACAGAACAGGGACATGATAATAGAAAGCTCTATGACCCGCAGACTTTTTATTCACCCTAATGACACAAAGTAGTCCTGCATCCTGTGAACGCAAAACCCGGGCCGGTATGTAAGCTATAATTAGATCAGCTAAGTAGGGAGGTGCCAGTCTGTGAACAATTTTATAGGCTAGTAGCAGAACCTTAAAATCCAATCTCACAGAGACAGGAAGCCAGTGAAGAGATGCCAAAACGGGTGTAATGTGGGCAAACTTTCTGCTTCGTGTCAAAAGTCTGGCAGCAGCATTTTGAACCTATTGGATATCCCTAATGCTGGACTGCAGTAAACCAGAAAATAGAACATTGCAATAATCCAATCTAAAAGAAACAAATTACTCCAAGGTTCCTCACTTTGTCAATATGTTGTATGACACATGAGCCTAGGCTAAGCACGAGCTGGTCAAATTGATGCCAATGTCTCCCTGGACCAAGAACCATCATTTCAGTCTTATCAGAGTTTAAAAGTAGGGTGTTACTAGACATCCAGCTTCTCACTGATGCAAGGCAATCTTCTAAGGATTTTATGTGAATGAGATTACCAGCAGTTATCAACATGTACAACTGAGTATCATCAGCATAGCAGTGAAAGGCAATCCCAGAACGCTGTAGTATATGCCCAACAGGTGCTATATAAAGGGAGAAAAGCAGGGGGCCTAAGACAGATCCCTGTGGAAACCCAAATTTCATGTCACTAAGGTTAGAGGTAGTGTTATTGTACAAAACACAGTGAGGACGACTAGACAGGTATGACGTCAACCACACAAGGGCACTTCCAGTAATCCAAAAATGATTCTCCAGCCTATCAAGTAAAATATAATGATCCACGGTATCAAACGCAGCACTAAGATCTAACAGCACCACAACCATAGTGGTGTCCGAGTTCACTGCAAGCAGAAGATCATTCACCTCTTTAGTGAGAGCCTTTCTCTGTGGAGTGATATTTTCTAAAGGCAGACTGCAGTGGCTCAAAATGATTATTCTCAGTAAGAAAGTCCACAAACTGCCGTGAAACCACTTTTTCCAGAATTTTAGAGCAAAATGATAGATTTGATATCAGCCGATAGTTTTTCAATACAAGGGTCAAGATTAGGTTTCTTAAGTAAAGGTTTAATCACTACATATTTTCAACATTTAGGAACAGATCCAGAAGTTAATGAGAGATTAATCAGTTCCAGCACAGTCGGCCCAAAAGTGTGCCACAGATCCTTAAACAGTTTTGCTGGTATAGGATCAAATAAGCAGGTTGTAATGTTTGTAGATGTTACGAGTTTGGTCAGTGCACCTAGTGAGATACTATCAAATTCTGTAAGGAAAGAGCACTCAGACACTTGATTGCTATCAATGTTTTAATCTGACTAAGGTTTGCTTATTTTTTGTTTTTGTTAAATGCATACTTGTACTTTTTCTTCGGCAAGTTCATTTTATGTCAAAAGCTTTGACCAGCGCCCAACATATGAACATGTCTTCAGTGAACACTGCAAAATTTAACCTACAGATTCCCTTCTTGGTACAAAACGTAAACCTTGTAAGAGTCATCAATACCAATGGAAGGAATCTAAACACACTGCATCATACAGTACACCTTACTCAAAATTTTTTTTAAAGTTTCAGTCAGTGTATTTTATAGAGCGTGGTCTACCAAAAACACTGTTATCTTTGAAGTCACTTTCACACACTTGTTTTTTCAGGTGGTTCTTTATTTCCATTTTACGTTCCACCTTTATGTTAAATGGCTCACAAATTGTTCCACAATAATATCAGTTTAATATTTGTAATGTGGTATAATCTTCTGCATTTGCTTTGTAACAGTGCAGTAGGAATTTCCGTCCAATACTGACATGTGTACATACTTGGCTAAGGCCTTGGCAGCTTTCCTCGCCTGGACCTCTCTCCTGATGAGAATGGTTTCCAGGTTGACTGGACTGGGGATGAAGCCCACCACACCATCCTCCTTTACCAGCCGTCCGATCCACCAGTCGTTGTTAAACTTCTGTTCATTACAGAAATTAATCAGGGTGGAATATTGGACCCATGAGGCTGGATTACAATAAGCACCTACAGTCTTTCCCAGAAGTACTGGAATAGAAACAGCTTGTTATACAGTTATACAGCTTCATGATGAAGTGGTATAAAGGAGAATTTTCTTTGTATCTCAGATGTACCTTCTGGCAAATTGTAGCTGAACTTTCAGGTCTTTTTAAGAAAACCCTCCTCTATACCACTTCATCCTGAAGTTGTACAACCCCTGGCAAAAATTATGGAATCACCGGCCTCGGAGGATGTTCATTCAGTTGTTTAATTTTGTAGAAAAAAAGCAGATCACAGACATGACACAAAACTGAAGTCATTTCAAATGGCAACTTTCTGGCTTTAAGAAACACTATAAGAAATCAGGGAAAAAAAAATTGTGGCAGTCAGTAACGGTTACTTTTTTAGACCAAGCAGAGGGAAAAAAATATGGAATCACTCAATTCTGAGGAATAAATTATGGAATCACCCTGTAAATTTTCATCCCCAAAATGAATACCTGCATCAAATCAGATCTGCTCCTTAGTCTGCATCTAAAAAGGAGTGATCACACCCTGGAGAGCTGCTGCACCAAGTGGACTGACATGAATCATGGCTCCAACACGAGAGATGTCAATTGAAACAAAGGAGAAGATTATCAAACTCTTAAAAGAGGGTAAATCATCACGCAATGTTGCAAAAGATGTTGGTTGTTCACAGTCAGCTGTGTCTAAACTCTGGACCAAATACAAACAACATGGGAAGGTTGTTAAAGGCAAACATACTGGTAGACCAAGGAAGACATCAAAGCGTCAAGACAGAAAACCTAAAGCAATATGTCTCAAAAATCGAAAATGCACAACAAAACAAATGAGGAACGAATGGGAGGAAACTGGAGTCAACGTCTGTGACCAAACTGTAAGAAACCGCCTAAAGGAAATGGGATTTATATACAGAAAAGCTAAACAAAAGCCATCATTAACACCTAAACAGAAAAAAACAAGGTTACAATGGGCTAAGGAAAAGCAATCGTGGACTGTGAATGACTGGATGAAAGTCATATTCAGTGATGAATCTCGAATCTGCATTGGGCAAGGTGATGATGCTGGAACTTTTGTTTGGTGCCGTTCCAATGAGATTTATAAAGATGACTGCCTGAAGACAACATGTAAATTTCCACAGTCATTGATGATATGGGGCTGCATGTCAGGTAAAGGCACTGGGGAGATGGCTGTCATTACATCATCAATAAATGCACATGTTTACGTTGATATTTTGGACACTTTTCTTATCCCATCAATTGAAAGGATGTTTGGGGATGATGAAATCATTTTTCAAGATGATAATGCATCTTGCCATAGAGCAAAAACTGTGAAAACATTCCTTGCAAAAAGACACATAGGGTCAATGTCATGGCCTGCAAATAGTCCGGATCTTAATCCAATTGAAAATCTTTGGTGGAAGTTGAAGAAAATGGTCCATGACAAGGCTCCAACCTGCAAAGCTGATCTGGCAACAGCAATTAGAGAAAGTTGGAGCCAGATTGATGAAGAGTACTGTTTGTCACTCATTAAGTCCATACCTCAGAGACTGCAAGCTGTTATAAAAGCCAGAGGTGGTGCAACAAAATACTAGTGATGTGTTGGAGCGTTCTTTTGTTTTTCATGATTCCATAATTTTTTCCTCAGAATTGAGTGATTCCATATTTTTTTCCCTCTGCTTGGTCTAAAAAAGTAACCGTTACTGACTGCCACAATTTTTTTTCCTGATTTCTTATAGTGTTTCTTAAAGCCAGAAAGTTGCCATTTGAAATGACTTCAGTTTTGTGTCATGTCTGTGATCTGCTTTTTTTCTACAAAATTAAACAACTGAATGAACATCCTCCGAGGCCGGTGATTCCATAATTTTTGCCAGGGGTTGTATAACTGGGGATACAAAATGCAAAACATGCACTATGCACAATTTATCCAGTCACAGCCAGAGAAGCCTATAACTTCTTTGCTGTCTGGGTGTCTTGGTGGCTTTCCTCACTCTTCTCCTTCTTGCACAGTCAGTTTTTGAGAACTCTCTACTCCACACAGATTTACCACAGGAAGTTTGTGTTTCTTCATAATTGATCTAAATCAAGTCCAAGACATATTCAGTGACTTGGAAATGTTCATGTATCTATCCCCTGATTTTTCTAAAGAAAACTGGCAATAAAACTCATTATTTACAGGTATTATACAAGGCATTCCATTACTTACGCAACCCATCATCTTGGCTTTTACATTTTATTAATTTATATCAAGTTGCAGAGATTTGTTTTGAGTTTGATTTTAAGGAAGATAATTTTAGAATTTTTTATACTGAGAAGCCTGATTTACTTTTTGTTTTTGAAATTGCAGTAACAACTTAAAATGTGTGAAATACAAAAGGGGCCTAATACTTTTGGGGGCACTGTATGTGAGAGTGGTGCGGGATATGTACAAGGACAGTGTGAACACTGAGATGTGCAGGAAGAATGACATGCATTCAAGGTGGAGGAGAGATTACATGAAGAATTGGATCTGAGCCCTTTTTTGTTTTCAATGGTGATGAACAGGCTGACAGATGGATGAGATCAAATGGACTATAATGTTTGCAGATGACATTATGATCTGTAGTGAGAGTGGGTGGAGAAAAGTGGCAGGAGTGATTTGTGATGGAAGGATATCTGCGAGAATGAAAGGGAATGTTAACAAGACAGTAATGAGATCAGCTATGTTGTATGGTTTAGAGGTGGTGTCCTCACAAAAATACAGGAGGCAGAGCTAGAGGTGGTCGAGCTGAAGATGCTGCAGTTTTTGGCCCATTATGAGGATGGACAGGATTAGGAATAAATATATCAATGGGACAGCTCGGGAAGGACAGTTTGGAGACAAAGTCAGAGAGGTGAGATTGAAAAGGTTTGGACATGGGCAGAGGAGGGACCCAGGGTATATAGAGAGCTGAGGATGGAGCCACCAGGCAGGAGGAGAAGGTTTATGGATGTGCTGAGGGAGGACATGCAGGTTGTTGGCATGATAGAAGAAGATTCAGAGGACAGGGTGAGATGGAAACGAATGATCTGCTGTGGTGACCCCTAATGGGAGGAGCCAAAAAAAGAATGAAAAATATATTTTTGTTGTAACAGGTTAGGGAATTAAAATTTTAAGGTGGGACCCAAATTTAGATGCAAGTACCAGGAAATAAAACCCAACACCCTCACATTCTGAATCATATTCATTAGTCAAATCTCAAACCCAAATGTCTTTGATATATATCAAAAAAAAAAAAAAAGTACTTTTGGAGAAGACTATACTTATTTTATATACTTATATGACCTGCTTTGTCTCTCCACTTCTTAAAGCGTTGGTTGGCAATACATTCATATTATCGGAGTTCCCTCGAGTTGTACCATATCTAGCTAGCCTTGCAGTAGGTTTTAGTTCAACTCTATCACAGTAGTACAACCCCAGGCAAAAATTATGGAATCACCGGCCTCGGAGGATGTTCATTCAGTTGTTTAATTTTGTAGAAAAAAAGCAGATCACAGACATGACACAAAACTAAAGTCATTTCAAATGGCAACTTTCTGGCTTTAAGAAACACTATAAGAAATCAGGAAAAAAAAATTGTGGCAGTCAGTAACGGTTACCTTTTTAGACTAAGCAGAGGGAAAAAATAGTACTCTTCATCAATCTGGCTCCAACTTTCTCTGATTGCTGTTGCCAGATCAGCTTTGCAGGTTGGAGCCTTGTCATGGACCATTTTCTTCAACCTCCACCAAAGAGTTTCAATTGGATTAAGATCCGGACTATTTGCAGGCCATAACATTGACCCTATGTGTCTTTTTGCAAGGAATGTTTTCACAGTTTTTGCTCTATGGCAAGATGCATTATCATCTTGAAAAATAATTTCATCATCCCCAAACATCCTTTCAATTGATGGGATAAGAAAAGTGTCCAAAATATCAATGTAAACTTGTGCATTTATTGATGATGTAATGACAGCCATCTCCCCAGTGCCTTTACCTGACATGCAGCTCCATATCATCAATGACTGTGGAAATTTACATGTTCTCTTCAGGCAGTCATCTTTATAAATCTCATTGGAACGGCACCAAACAAAAGTTCCAGCATCATCACCTTGCCCAATGCAGATTCGAGATTCATCACTGAATATGACTTTCATCCAGTCATCCACAGTCCACAATTGCTTTTCCTTAGCCCATTGTAACCTTGTTTTTTTCTGTTTAGGTGTTAATGATGGCTTTCGTTTAGCTTTTCTGTATGTAAATCCCATTTCCTTTAGGCGGTTTCTTACAGTTCGGTCACAGATGTTGACTCCAGCTTCCTCCCATTCATTTCTCATTTGTTTTGTTGTGCATTTTCAATTTTTGAGACATATTGCTTTAAGTTTTCTGTCTTGACGCTTTGATGTCTTCCTTGGTCTACCAGTATGTTTGCCTTTAACAACCTTCCAATGTTGTTTGTATTTGGTCCAGAGTTTAGACACAGCTGACTGTGAACAACCAACATCTTTTGCAACATTGCGTGATGATTTACCCTCTTTTAAGAGTTTGATAATCCTCTCCTTTGTTTCAATTGACATCTCTCATGTTGGAGCCATGTTTCATGTCAGTCCACTTGGTGCAACAGCTCTCCAAGGTGTGATGACTCCTTTTTAGATGCAGACTAACGAGCAGATCTGATTTGATGCAGGTGTTAGTTTTGGGGATGAAAATTTATAGGGTGATTTCATAATTTATTCCTCATAATTGAGTGAGTCCATATTTTTTTCCCTCTGCTTGGTCTAAAAAAGTAACCATTACTGACTGCCACAATTTTTTTTTCCTGATTTCTTATAGTGTTTCTTAAAGCCAGATAGTTGCCATTTGAAATGACTTTAGTTTTGTGTCATGTCTGTGATCTGCTTTTTTTTTCTACAAAATTAAACAACTGAATGAACATCCTCCGAGGCCGGTGATTCCATAATTTTTGCCAGGGGTTGTATTTCTGTCCCAGTATTTCATACCTCTTTGACATGTAGAAAGTCTCTAGCCTCAAAGGTGACAGCTTGACCTGGCACAGGTATGTTGTCATCATCTGCTGGCATGTAAGAGAAGTTGCAACGCACGGCAAATGCTACGGGCTTGTACTGCAGCCAAAACACAGAAAAACAAATTATAATTTTGAAAAAAGCACTTTTGACATTTACCAGCTGACACATGCATGCAGTGCTGTAAGTTGTGTTTGACACATTGTCAGTTGTTCTGCAGCTTTTATACAAATAGTAATCATCTCCTACAATCTGTACTCTTATTTAATGGTACTTTCCAGCAGTATTAACTCCCACTGACTATATACAGTTGTAATTACTAGCTTCAGCAAAAACATAAACTCTCTCGATTGTATGTTTTTGCTTTGGATTGTTGGTTTCTACAGGATATCTCACAAAGGTGATGGATATGTAGTGATATGTTTTAGGGTTGGGAACAAGTGCTTCAATTTTGGAAATTTTCAGTGCACTCAATTCAGGACAGGCTGCACCTCTGCCAAGACTCAAAACATCCGATCTGTTGTTTTTAATGGGGTCATATTAGACAATTTTTCAGTGGGTTAATGTAGGTCACCGGTCGTCTTTTAGAAACAGAAGATTGTTGACAAAAATACCCACAGACTTGACATGATGCATCCTAATAAACAATTTTCAGGTCTCTGGAGACCAGTTTTTACTCCTGTGCCTGTTGCATATACAGAAAACAATCATAATGCAGAAGCTTTTTTTTGTTGTTTCACTGACATGCCTCCTGACAGTCAAAAGATTATTGGTCATTTTTACCACAGGAGACATGCTTGTAATGCATCAAAATAACAGAGCATATTTAATGATGATATTTTATCCACCTGTCCAGCCTGATTGAAAAATGTTTCCTCTCTGGAGATCTTACTGGAGTGGAGCACTGTCAACCAGCAATTTCAAATAAATAGTAAATGGACTGCGTTTATATAGCACTTTTCCATCTGCATCTGACGTTCAAAGTGCTTTACAATAATGCCTCACATTCAACCCGGTGTGAGGGTGCTGCCATAAAAGGTGCTCACTACACACTGGGAGCAAATAGGGGATTAAAGACCTTGAGTTTCAGGTTAATTTATCCCAGACATGTCAAAAACCACATGAACAAAACATGATAAATACACCCATATCTACATATCTTTAACACCAAAGAGATTTAAATGTATCTATACATATACATACCTACATATTTACATATACACATACTCGTAAATTTTTCCCATTTCTATTTTCATGTTTCCTTTTTGTGAATATTTACAAATAAAACAAATAAAGGTAATCAATAGTAAATTAAATAAACATTTTCCTAATGTTTATACCCTGTCTATATACCCATACTATGCACATATAGTATACCTACACACACACATATATGAATCCAAGTACACCCATTTCAACTCAGTTTATTTAGTTTATATAGCAGCAAATCACAACAAAGCTCAAGGTGCTTCACACAATTAAGGTCTAACCTTACCAACTACACAGGCAACAGTGGTAAGGAAAAACTCCCTCTGATGATATTGAGGAAGAAACCTCAAGCAGACCAGTTTCAAAGGGGTGACCCACTACAGCAGAACAGTAAAGATCAACCACACAAATAAAATGTTGAAGTGCAGCATTGAATACAGTTGAAAACACCCTAATATGCAGTGGTTCAAAAACTTATTCTGCATGACCTGCCTTTTGGAAAAAAGACTATTTTCAATATTTTATTATCCTACTCTCCAATGGCCAATTTCGACCAAACTTGGTATGTAGATGAAGGCTGGCTTCTTTAATTGAACAATGGTCAAAATCATTGAGGTCAGGACCAAGGAATTTGACTTTCAATCCAAACTGGACCAAATAGGTGAATTCTGGAATAGTACTTGCATTGTTAGCCCAAGGTCAAGGTTATTGGGATCAAGATGAATGAATGAATTTTATTTATTTGATACATAGATCGAGAATAACAAAACTCATAAAAAGAACAGCTTAACAGTGTACCCGTGTGGCTGAAAGGGTGTAGGCAGAAGCAAAAGTTATAAATACCCGCCATTTATACTATAAAAAAATAAAGTATATATACACTCATAACAACCAATACCAAAGACGTGCACGAATAATAGAACTTATATCAATGCACTAAAATTTCAAAACACAACCAGACAAAACAATAATGCACACACCAAATGCAATAACAAAACTGGTAAACCTAATTCTTCAAACTATAACAAGTAATTTAATTTTTTTGTAAAGCCTTTTAAAGCTAAGGTACCAAGTAATTTAATGTTATCAGGACAATTATTCCAAATTTTACACCTTTAACAGAATAACAATGGCTTTTTACAGTAGTTCGGATCTTTAATTTCTCAATAAAATAGTATTCCTCTCAAATTATAACTGGATTCCTTCATTTTAAACAGATTCTGGACATGTTGAGGCAAACGTTTATTTTTAACTTTATACAAAATTTGCATTGTGATTTGGTCACCCAAGTCCCAGAATTTTAAACTTGGTAAAACAGGCAAATAATGTATTTGTTGGCTCACAATTATGGTCTGTTGCTGATCATTCTTATAGCTTTCTTTTGCAACAAAAATATTGGATTAGGATTAATTTTATATGTGTTTCCCCAAACCTCAATACGATATGTCATATATGGAACAAGTAATGAATAATATAAAATGGTAAATGAATGTTTGGAGAGGGAGTCGTGATTTATGCAGAATTGCAGTGGACCTTGAAACAGATCAGCGTCATTGGGGTGAGTTTCAGATTTCCAACAGCCAATGAATTTTGTCACTTCCCGGATAGTTCTATCATACAAAAGGTGTCCACATTGTTCTTGATGCTATATGTAGTCTACCTATGTGTCCTCAGCAACTTCATGTCCACAGATATTATTGGCTATTATCACAGGATGATTGATTTTAGAGATGTACAAACACGATTTCGCAATCATAATAACAATAATAATAATAATAGTGCAGTGTGACCCCTTTAAAATTTCTGGCTCTGTTCCTTTATTCAAACATGTGCCATATGTCAGTGTGTACTGTTCCAAACCAACCTTTCTCCAAGTTTTGTGAAAAATGCTGCACATCTGTTCATTACTGACTGATCTCTCTCTCACACACACACACCTCCTAGCTGGAGGTTATCGATTCCCAGCACACAGTAAGAGCACAAAACCTCCACTTGCATCACCCACGTTTTTTTAAGTATCCGTTGTTCCTCGTGATTGAATGTCTGTTGATGTTGTTATCAGAGTCCAATGTCAGTGGCATGCTAATTACTCCACTTTGGAAAAATAAGGCTGAGTGTGTGTCGCCACCTGAATTTCAGAGCACCAGTGGGAGCACATTAAATCTGTGGAGGAGGATTACTCAGTGGGACATGCATCAGCAGGCTTCTGAAGCGAAGAGGAGCGATATTCGTTGGCTAATGAACTTTGTGATTATTATGCCTGCAGAAAAACCGTGGTGGTTAGACCTTAGTAGATGCTTGCCCAGGGGAGATTTTGGCTCAATTAAAAGGAGAATTCCACCAGTGTTCCTCTTCCAATTCAGCTTGTTTGTCGTTTGTCGTTGCCGAATCTGTTCAATCCTGTTTGATGTGTTTCCTTGTATGGAAGTTCCACACTCCACCGTGATGTTCTGTCACTGGTGATGCAAAACTTGCACAATTTCTCCACTAGTGGCCACAGAAGGCGACAACTTCTTCAGGGTTGTCTGGGTGTCTTGGTGGCTTCCCTCACTACCCATCTACTTAAATGCTCTCATGAAGGCTTATACTACCCATCAGCTGCTGAGCTCCTCCAAGATGCAGTGTCTGGCCAACATACAAGATATTCTCAAGACATATTCTAGTTTGTGTTCTTCCAATGGTGGAATGAGCTACCAAATGCTGTCAGAACAGGGGCATCCCTGTCTACTTTAAGAAGCTCTTGAAAATCCAGCTCTTCCAATAATCATCTTCTAACATCTCCAACAACCCCAATGTGCCAAACACACTCAACCATACAATTCTTTTCTCTCTTTTCCTTTCATTGGTTACATTTTTTTTTTTTTTTTTTGCATCACTTGGTGGTTTGCATGTGTATGAAACGATGGTAATTATCAGTCAATACAAAGTCTCTGTTGAATTGTAAAGATCATATTTATTGTTCTGCTGAAATCACCTGTAGATTTATTGTGATTCCGGGACCTTAAGCCTGAAAACCTCTATGGCTGATTTTTACTGCAAAATATTGGATTAGGTTAGATAAAACTTTATTAATCCCTTGGGAAGACTCCCTCAGGGAAATTAACATTCCAGCAGCATTTTATAGCAGCACACAGGGTAAGAAGCACACAGAGTATCAAAAGGGTAAATTTAAAAAAAAGAGTGCCACTAATCCTGTGTCCTGATGTCTGTGTTTCCTGATGTAATCATATGCTGCTCTGATAAATGACGCTGTGACAGTGGGAGCTTGTTAGGTGGTGGGCGGGACCATGATGCAAAAGTAAAAAAGTACCTTTGCCTTCTCCAGCTGCACCTGGGCGTTTCTTTCCTCAACAACATCCAAGTCCTGACGGTCTCCCTGAAAGGGAAACAGAGAAAGAGATGACAGATTTATTGAGCTGTGCAAGATCAAGATCTTCCAGCTTCTAGGACTGCAGTAAAACTGTAGATGAGTAAGTGGGTGGTTTAGTTCATACCACTTTGTGTAGATTATAACTCAGAAACAATGAACTATCATATAGTAACTCATCACTTTAAAACATAAGGATGATGTGATTAGTTTCTGTTGGATTTTGCTGCACAAGATCAAACAAAAATCAAGCGTGTTTTGCCTATCTAATTCCATAGGTGTGACTGCCACCTGCTGGATGCTTAGTGTATAGTTAGATGGATTATGTAAAATTCTGAACAGCTGTGGTGCAATTTACATGTCCTTTTTCAGCCACCTTGCTCTGCCCTGTGCTCATTAGTGCGCTTCACCCGCCAATACCTACCTTCACATCAGCCACAGATAATTTAAGCTAGCAGTCGCAGGTGGGCACTATGTTTATCTGGGTCCAGGCAACCCGGACCCATATAAGGGGAGGAAAATGAACAAATGAATGAACCACAGGGAGAAACATGGTGCCCACTATAGTGGGAAAGTCAAATTAGAATTAAAGAATGGATAGAATGTGTGGCTAGGGTCGGTTTCAAACTATTTCATATGTACAGCAAATTAGTGATAGGCATGGTTCAAAATTCATGGGGTACTGGTAGGTTTATATCCTTGGACCACCCTTCTCCCCAACCCCTACTGGGGGAAAAAAAAAGGTACCAACATCGGTTTGGAAGGTTAAAACATTTATATATCCATTTTTCCTCTAATTTGCAAATATTACAATATGGTTCTCAAAGTCATTCCTGGGAGAATTTTGAAATATGCTTTTCCACACCATGAAAGTGGACCATGCCATCTCTTAACCTATAGTTGAATATTTCATGCCTATCACTACAGTGGCTTGTTTATTTTGGTGGTCCACTGCAGGATTCACGTCAAAGAGATACTGTAGTACAACTCCAATTCCAATGAAGTGGGACATTGTGTAAAATGTAAATAAAAACAGAATACAATGATTTGCAAATCCTCTTCAACCTATATTCAATTAAATACACCAGAAAGACAATATATTTAATGTTCAAACAGATAAACTTTATTGTTTTTGTGCAAATATTTGCTTTTGAAATGGATGCCTGCAACACGTTTCAAAAAAGCTGGGACAGTGGTATGTTTACCACTGTGTTACATCACCTTTCCTTCTAACAACACTCAATAAGCATTTGGAAACTGAGGACACTAATCGTTGAAGCTTTGCAGGTGCAATTCTTTCCCATTCTTGCTTGATGTACGACTTCAGTGCAAAATGTGGCTTGTCATTGTCTTGCTGAAATAAGCAGGGATGTCCCTAAAAAAGACGTTGCTTGGATGGCAGCATGTGTTGCTCCAAAACCTGGATGTACCTTTCAGCATTGATGGTGCCATCACAGATGTGTTAGTGCCCATGCCATGCCATGGAATCCCTAAATTCCATGAAAGCGAACGTTGAGAAACATTGTTCTTAAACTGTGGGACTATTTTTTATGCAGTTGTTCACAAAGTGGTGATCCTCACTCCATCTTTTCTTGTGAATGGTTGAGCCTTTTGGTGATGCTCCTTTTATACCCAATCATGACACTCACGTGTTTCCAATCAACTTTCCCATTCTTTTGTTGTCCCGTCCCAAGTTTTTTGAAATGTGTTGCAGGCATCTATTTCAAAATGAGCAAATATTGGCACAAAACAACAGTTTATCAGTTTGAACATCAAATATCTTGTCTTTGTGGTGTATTCAAATGAATATATGGTAATGGTAAATGGACTGCATTTATATAGCGCTTTTCCATCTGAATCAGACGGTCAAAGCACTTTACAATTATGCCTCACATTCACCCCGATGTCAGGGTGCTGCCATACAAGGCGCTCACTACACACCGGGAGCAATAGGGGATTAAAGGCCTTGCCCAAGGGCCCTTAGTGATTTTCCAGTCAGGCAGGGATTTGAACCCATGATCTTCTGGACTCAAGCCCAACACCTTAACCACTAGACCATCACCTCCCCCCCTATATTCCAGTTTTACTGTTATTATTTTACATAATTTTGGTGATGACAAATTTGGAAATGTATCCTTAGTGGATGGTGGAATAGACACAGTAGACTTGCACTCTTCTTAAATTAACTTCGATATTCAATAAAAATGGACGTTAGAAAATTTTATTGAATATGAACTTCAGTGTACAGCTGTGCTTTACCCCTTCTCCCGAGTGCACACCACACTATTCGTCACTACTGAGAATCTCAAACAATGACGGATGACAGATTATATAATCTGTCGGTACGAGGGTACTGCGAAACTATCCTTAAATTTTAAAACTCAGCTTTGCCAGCTTGGACTTGAGAAATAACTGGAAAAAAAAAAATCAGAAATCAGGGAAACAAGGTATCAAATTATTGATAAGAAATATTGAAAAACACAACAGACATTTAGAAAATATGCCTAATTTTTCTGACTACTGTGTCTATGAACCTAGTTTGAAAATTACATACAAATGTAATATAACAAAATTCACACACAAATATATATGAGGTATACTTTATTATTAGGTACACCTTGGTAGTACTGGGTTGGACCCCCTTTTGTCTTCAGAACTGCCTTAGTTCTTCATGCTGTTGGAAACATTTCTCAGAGATGTTCGTCCATATTGACATGATGGCATCATGCAGTCACCCATTCAACCAGTCTGCCCATTCTCCTCTGACCTCAACAAGGTATTTTTGTCCACACAACTTGATATCTGTACACCACCAACAACTACACCACATTCAAAGTCACTTAAATCCCCTTTCTTCCCCATTCTGATGCTCAATTTGAACTTCAGCAAGTCATCTTCATCACATCTAGATGCTTAAATGCATTGAGTTGCTGCCATGTGATTGGCTGATTAGCTATTTGTCCACAAGCAATTGAACAGTTGTATCTAATAAAATGGCCAGCGAGTGCATATGTCATGGTAATTTTGGGCTTTTAATGATGTCATTGAACTGTTTGTCTTCAAAGTCATTATGATTGCACAGCATACATCAGAAATGACTCTTAAAACAATAATTGGGTGCAAAGGTTTGAATATATATATATATATATATATATATATATATATATATATATATATATATATATAATTAAACACACACCCACACTTAAATATTTTAATAAGTGGTGCTGGATGGTGTACAGTATCTTTTAATATGATGAGGCCAAGGCCTATTAACTCATTATTAATGATCATGATTGATGACAACTGGCATAATATAAACTTCCTTTCTATTCAAAATGTGCACATATAATTTTAACACAAATAGGATGACATGTAAAAGTATAGCATAACTTCCTCAAGAGGTAATGGAATGAAAAAAAGGCATTGAGAATAAAATATAAATGATCAATGAAGGTGAAAGGAAAATAAATCCTCAAGCAATCCTCTCTGGGGTATTGTATCACTTCCTGTTCCGGAGCACAGCGGTGTTTTGCTGTATCTGTTAGCTGTTTAATCTGCGCAGTTAGATTGATCTAGATAATTAGATAACGATTTGTTTCACAGTGTAATCTTCATGTGCCTTAACTAAAGCACTCCCTCTGCTGAATCACCTCTAAATTATTTAAAAAAATCCTACAGCTAACCAGGCCCCTGTAGTCGATGCGGACCAAGGTAGCTTAGCCGCCGTTAGTTCCCCTCCGGCAGATCCCGAACAGCCGGGAAAGCAGGCCGACTGGGTGACTGTGAGGAGGAAGCGTAGTCCTAAACACAAGCCCTGTGTACACCGCCAACCCATTCACATCTCTAACCGTTTTTCCCCACTCGGCGACACACCCGCCAAGGAACAAACTGTGGTTATTGGCGACTCTGTTTTGAGAAATGTGAAGTTAGCGACACCAGCAACCATAGTCAAATGTCTTCCGTGGGCCAGAGCAGGCGACACTGAAGGAAATTTGAAACTGCTGGCTAAGGCTAATCGTAAATTTGGTAAGATTGTAATTTACGTCGGCAGTAATGACACCCGGTTACGCCAATCGGAGGTCACTAAAATTAACATTGAATTGGGGTGCAACTTTGCAAAAACAGTGTCGGACTCTGTAGTTTTCTCTGGGCCCCTCCCCAATCGGACCAGGAGTGACATGTTTAGCCGCATGTTCTCCCTGAATTGCTGGCTGTCTGAGTGGTGTCCAAAAAATGAGGTGGGCTTCATAGATAATTGGCAAAGCTTCTGGGGAAAACCTGGTCTTGTTAGGAGAGACGGCATCCATCCCACTTTGGATGGAGCAGCTCTCATTTCTAGAAATCTGGCCAATTTTCTTAAATCCTCCAAACCGTGACTATCCAGGGTTGGGACCAGGAAGCAGAGTTGTAGTCTTACACACCTCTCTGCAGCTTCTCTCCCCCTGCCATCCCCTCATTACCCCATCCCCGTAGAGATGGTGCCTGCTCCCAGAGTACCAATAACCAGCAAAAATCTATTTAAGCATAAAAATTCAAAAAGAAAAAATAATATAGCACCTTCAACTCCACCACAGACTAAAACAGTGAAATGTGGTCTATTAAACATTAGATCTCTCTCTTCTAAGTCCCTGTTAGTAAATTATATAATAATTGATCAACATATTGATTTATTCTGCCTTACAGAAACCTGGTTACAGCAGGATGAATATGTTAGTTTAAATGAGTCAACACCCCCGAGTCACACTAACTGTCAGAACGCTCGTAGCACGGGCCGAGGCGGAGGATTAGCAGCAATCTTCCACTCCAGCTTATTAATTAATCAAAAACCCAGACACAGCTGTAATTCATTTGAAAGCTTGACTCTTAGTCTTGTCCATCCAAATTGGAAGTCCCAAAAAACAGTTTTATTTGTTGTTATCTATCGTCCACCTGGTCGTTATTGTGAGTTTCTCTGTGAATTTTCGGACCTTTTGTCTGACTTAGTGCTTAGCTCAGATAAGATAATTATAGTGGGCGATTTTAACATCCACACAGATGCTGAGAATGACAGCCTCAACACTGCATTTAATCTATTGTTGGACTCGATTGGCTTTGCTCAAAATGTAAATGAGTCCACCCACCACTTTAATCATACCTTAGATCTTGTTCTGCCTTATGGTATGGAAAATGAAGACTTAACAGTATTCCCTGAAAACTCCCTTCTGTCTGATCATTTCTTAATAACATTTACATTTACTCTGATGGACTACCCAGCAGTGGGAAATAAGTTTCATGATTCCTTCTTTATGTTCTACAATGCCATATACCAACACAGGGCAGAGTAGCTACCTAAACTCTGTGAAGGAGATAGATTATCTCGTCAATAGTTTTATATCCTCTTTGAGGACAACTTTGGATGCTGTAGCTCCTCTGAAAAAGAGAGCCTTAAATCAGAAGTGCCTGACTCCATGGTATAACTCACAAACTCGCAGCTTAAAGCAGATAACCCGTAAGTTGGAGAGGAAATGGCGTTTCACTAATTTAGAAGATCGTCACTTAGCCTGGAAAAAGAGTCTGTTGCTCTATTAAAAAAAAGCCCTCCGTAAAGCTAGGACATCTTACTACTCATCACTAATTGAAGAAAATAAGAACAACCCCAGGTTTCTTTTCAGCACTGTAGCCAGGCTGACAAAGAGTCAGAGCTCTATTGAGCCGAGTATTCCTTTAACTTTAACTAGTAATGACTTCATGACTTTCTTTGCTAATAAAATTTTAACTATTAAAGAAAAAATTACTCATAACCATCCTAAAGACATATCGTTCTCTTTGGCTGCTTTCAGTGATGCCGGTATTTGGTTAGACTCTTTCTCTCCGATTGTTCTGTCTGAGTTACTTTCATTAGTTACTTCCTCCAAACCATCAACATGTCTATTAGACCCCATTCCTACCAGGCTGCTCAAGGAAGCCCTACCATTATTTAATGCTTCGATCTTAAATATGATCAGTCTATCTTTATTAGTTGGCTATGTACCACAGGCTTTTAAGGTGGCAGTAATTAAACCATTACTTAAAAAGCCATCACTTGACCCAGCTATCTTAGCTATTATAGGCCAATCTCCAACCTTCCTTTTCTCTCAAAAATTCTTGAAAGGGTAGTTGTAAAACAGCTAACTGATCATCTACAGAGGAATGGTCTATTTGAAGAGTTTCAGTCAGGGTTTAGAATTCATCATAGTACAGAAACAGCATTAGTGAAGGTTACAAATGATCTTCTTATGGCCTCAGACAGCTGTTAGACCTTAGTGCTGCTTTTGATACTGTTGACCATAACAATTTATTACAGAGATTAGAGCATGCTATAGGTATTAAAGGCACTGCGCTGCAGTGGTTTGAATCATATTTATCTAATAGATTACAATTTGTTCATGTAAATGGGGAATCTTCTTCAGAGACTAAGGTTAATTATGGAGTTCCACAAGGTTCTGTGCTAGGACCAATTTTATTCACTTTATACATGCTTCCCTTAGGCAGTATTATTAGACAGCATTGCTTAAATTTTCATTGTTACGCAGATGATACCCAGCTTTATCTATCCATGAAGCCAGAGGACACACACCGATTAGCTAAACTGCAGGATTGTCTTACAGACATAAGGACATGGATGACCTCTAATTTCCTGCTTTAAACTCAGATAAAACTGAAGTTATTGTACTTGGCCCCACAAATCTTAGAAACATGGTGTCTAACCAGATCCCTACTCTGGATGGCATTACCCTGACCTCTAGTAATACTGTGAGAAATCTTGGAGTCATTTTTGATCAGGATATGTCATTCAATGCGCATATTAAACAAATATGTAGGACTGCTTTTTTGCATTTGTGCAATATCTCTAAAATTAGAAAGGTCTTGTCTCAGAGTGATGCTGAAAAACTAATTCATGCATTTATTTCCTCTAGGCTGGACTACTGTAATTCATTATTATCAGGTTGTCCTAAAAGTTCCCTGAAAAGCCTTCAGTTAATTCAAAATGCTGCAGCTAGAGTACTAACAGGGACTAGAAGGAGAGAACATATCTCACCCATATTGGCCTCTCTTCATTGGCTTCCTGTTAATTCTAGAATATAATTTAAAATTCTTCTTCTTACTTATAAGGTTTTGAATAATCAGGTCCCATCTTATCTTAGGGACCTCGTAGTACCATATCACCTCAATAGAGCGCTTCTCTCTCAGACTGCAGGCTTACTTGTAGTTCCTAGGGTTTTTAAGAGTAGAATGGGAGGCAGAGCCTTCAGCTTTCAGGCTCCTCTCCTGTGGAACCAGCTCCCAATTCGGATCAGAGAGACAGACACCCTCTCTACTTTTAAGATTAGGCTTAAAACTTTCCTTTTTGCTAAAGCTTATAGTTAGGGCTGGATCAGGTGACCCTGAACCATCCCTTATTTATGCTGCTATAGACTTAGACTGCTGGGGGGTTCCCATGATGCACTGTTTCTTTCTCTTTTTGCTCTGTATGCACCACTCTGCATTTAATCATTAGTGATCGATCTCTGCTCCCCTCCACAGCATGTCTTTTTCCTGGTTCTCTCCCTCAGCCCCAACCAGTCCCAGCAGAAGACTGCCCCTCCCTGAGCCTGGTTCTGCTGGAGGTTTCTTCCTGTTAAAAGGGAGTTTTTCCTTCCCACTGTCTCCAAGTGCTTGCTCACAGGGGGTCGTTTTGACCGTTGGGGTTTTTCCATAATTATTGTATGGCTTTGCCTTGCAATATAAAGCGCCTTGGGGCAACTGTTTGTTCTGATTTGGTGCTATATAATTAAAATTGATTTGATTTGAAGCAGAGGAAGAAGAAAAAATACAAAAACACAAAAAACATAAATCGTGACAGTAAATAAGGTGTCAGATGATGATAAAATAAGGATGAGAAGAGGTTGTGTTAGTGCGGTGTTGTATTGTAAAATCTTTTTAAAAAATAAAAAATGAAATAAAAAATATAGCAGTTCTGAAAAGAAAAAGGTGTTTAAGAGAATAAAAAGGATCCAGTATCATCAGGAGGACGATGCGTCTGTTCCAGGGACACAATTCTGCCCATGCATGTTTTTTTTATTATTATCCATGACTGAATTGGACGTCTGTTTGCACAGCGCCCACCTCTCCTGAAAGCCAATGTAACCCCGCCAATAGTACAAAACGCCTCCACTAATTTATTAAATAAGCATACTACTGCAGGTGACTTAGAAATGGTTACTGTTTAAAAGATGTTCACTGTGTTAAAAATTATATAAAATTACCATAAATTGTGTTTAATCAAGAAAATGACATCTGATGTCTGATTAACATTTACGTTGTTTCCAAGTTGCTTCAATGGCTCAGTGACACAGAGCAATAAAATGACATTTATCCAAAAACACATTTCTATGTCATATATGGAAGAATTTTGAACAAAGCAAATACAAGCCATAACTGTGGGACAAAACAGATTTTTCTCATTTAAAAAAGGCTAAATACTGACATTTTGAAATATGACTGTCAAAGATAATCTGGCAGATTTTAAACTCAAAAATTCTTACTCATTCCAAGGTTGTTGAAATCTGTATTAATGTACTTGTTTTAGCATTTTACCAAAGCTTATGTTTGATATTTACAGTACTGTTAAAAAAAAAAATGCCCCCTCTAATTTAAGACCCAAACAAAATTCCACTCCCTTAGTCTACTCTAGTGGACTACCACTGTCTGAAAATACTTTGTTTTCCCCACTAGATCCGAGTCATAATCTGGATCTAGTCCAATATACATCTATGGGACAGACATGTGATCCTGACTGCAGAACTTTGTTCCTGATTACTAATCTGTGATCCTGATCTTCGATCATAATAACCAAGCTTTAATTGTGATGGTTGGCCTTTGATCATGATCAGTAATCATTTATGCTGTCAGATGAACTTTAATTTATCTTTAATTTGAAAAGTACTTGTCTTGGTCTATGAAAAGTCCTAACTTAACTAGTCCAATATACACCTATGGGACAGTCATGTCATCATGAACACTCAACTTTGATCCTGATTGTGGGACTGTGTCTTGTTCTGTGACAAGTCAACATTTTTTTATTTATTTATCAATGATCAAGCTTTGCAGGGCTACTTTTATGCTCATACGGCTGAGAGTATTTTAGCATTGAGTTATATTTACAGTGTACCAGGCCTAAAAAACTTCTACCGGAAACACTGCAGTTTCTAAGGGCCCCTTCACACATAGTACAAATTTGGTCAAATTGCGCATGAAGCAGGAATCGTATGCAGTATGTGTAAATTCGTAGCCTTGTACACCTGTTGCTAGAACTATTTGCACATACCAGCGGCTGAAAGACAGAGTGTGCGCTGTGAGAGCCCATTCGAACCCTCTCGCGGCAGGTGTCGGCCAAATTCTAGCTGACACGCAGGAACATCTAGCACCACTTGTTTGGCACTTAGAAAATGTGTGGCCATTTGTGCTGTTAGCACAACAACAGTCAGCAGACAATCATTGTTGAGCTGGCAGTGAAATTTGTCTACGTGCCCCATGACTGCGAAGTTGCACATGTGGCGTGCCAGAGTGTCAGCTCCCCCCAGAACACGTGTGCATGTGTTTTGCGCACTCCCCTCCACTCCGACCCCAACACATGCATGATAACAGTCAGCAGACAATCACTTTTGAGCTGGATGTGAAAATTGTCTAAGTGCCCCCACAAGTGTGGCTTTGCAGAACAGCAACACACATGTGAGGTGCCAGAGTATCAGCTCCCCCTGCAAACAAATGTGCCATGCATGTGAATCGCGTGTGTTTTGCGCCCCCCCCCCCCCCCCATCCGTAAACATGTGGCAGTCCGGGGGAGGGGAGCGCTCTTGCATGAGCTGCTTATATATGGATGTACAGATGGTGAGTTGGTGTGTGTGCTGGACTGACGGGGTGTTTCCGCCAACAGGTGCAGATGTTGAGATCTCTGTTTCTGGATGTCACAGCTGCAGCACAGGTACTGTGTGTTGATGGATGAGCGTGTGTGTGCTTGATGTCCTCACGTGGACATACATAAAAACATATATTGTTGTTGCAATGGCCTGCAGCGAGCAAGCACACACTGCGCACATTGACAGGCTACCCCAGGTGAAATGGATTGTCAGATCATAACACACAGTGGGCAATCTGAATGTCACATCACCCACGTGAGCTCTGGTCCACATGACATGGTATCTGTCCTGCAGCGTACCATCCACAGGACACGCGTGTTGGGCAGGACATGCGTGCAGGGCCGGCTTGACATGCAGCCACTAGATGTGGACATAATAAGAGCACACTGCTTTATCATTCATGTCATTTCATGACTGTACATCTGTGACCATGGGTCATCTACAGAGGACCAGATGGGTCATATTTGTATTGTCCGCTTGATAAGAGGAATTCAATAAAATGCGGTGTTTTTATATGGTGTGTGGTTTTAGTTTTTTAAAATACGCCTATGTCCTTCTTGATATCAGACATTTTCCCGCATCCTTTACAGGACAGTGATGGTAGCTCAGTGGTAAAGTTTCTGGCTGGCAATCAAAGCTTTTGGAAATTGCAGGTTCAAATCCCGTGGGTGGCATTTATTTAATTTTTTTTATTTTCACACTCGCACTGTGTTACCGCGTGCACGAAACCATCGCACTATTTTTTTTTACAGCAGTATCGTTCATGCCTGCCCATTGGCTCAATGTTTTCGTGGTTCGCTCATATGAGCTGTTCCGCCGTGATTCGCCCTGATTTGTACTTATTCGTAATATGTGTGAAAGGGCCCTTAAAATCTATCCAATGTTGTTCCATGAAATATCTTCTTCTTCCCTCTATTTACACTCGTCTACAAAAAAAATAATAATTTTATTGCATGGACTTTGAGAACTGATTTCCTCTGTCACATCCACATTGATGGATTACACAAAGGTTTCTCATTCACTCATGAGTTTGATGCCACTCATCATGCACAAAAGCAGCTTCCAAGGTATATTTTTAAACCAGATTTGTGAAATGTGAACAAGAGCCGTAATATCGTTTATGGCAGCAAAGAGGTGTGCAAGACTGTTTTCATATCTGAAAAACGTGATGTGCTTGGCAAAAGAACTAACACCAGATTTGGATTCAGTGCACCCAAATTACCCAAAATCCACTGGACAACTCCATGCAAGAAAAATCCTGTGGACCAATGTTATCCCAAATTCACATTTGATCTCTTCATCCTCACTTCCTTCTTCCACACTTGCTGTTCCCCTCATGCCTCCGTGTTGGAGACTCATCCAGTCCCATTAATGTGATTACATGGCTTAGGCGGCACACAAATGAAGGTGGAGGGCAAGAATGGTGCGAGTTGGGGCTGAGCAAATAAATCCACATTTAAAGGTGGTGCTCCCTCCTGAAGGTGACTCCTTTGGTGCTCCAAAGCATTAATTCTGTGCTTTCAGAAAGCAGCGTCTGATTGCCGAGATGGATTCCATCCCTCAACAAAAATATTCAGACCCAATGAGTCACCAGGAGCCAGCTGGCAAGCCTGGAGTCATTCGGCTCTGCAAAGAAAGCCTGAGATACATCTTATGTTCATGTTAAAGCTATTCAAAGCAGTTTAAACAAGTGCTTTTTTTTCCCTCTTAGGAGGATTTGTTTGGGAAAGTGGGGAAAATTGAATTTTAAGTGACCACGGTTCCTCATTGTTCAGAAGCTGCACCTTAAGTGCAACATTAACCAGTTTAATGGCAAAACAATGGCTGTTTGGAACATGCCAAGCATATGGTTTAATGCTGAAACAGCCAATTTTTGAAAGGTGGGAGCATATGGGCGAGCATATAAAGACAAAGCCACAAATTAAACCATTTTCAACTCCTCAAATGTGAGGATCTGCCTCCTTTCTCTGCACTATATCACTGTCAATTGAAAAGCTTTGGCTCTTGCAATACAGAATGGAAGTGAAAATCTTACTTTGGGCTCAAGGAAGTATTTTATTACCATTAATCTGGAACAAAAAGGTCATCAGACTGTACCACTCCTCACTCGTGGGGAGAAGTTACAGGAAGACAAAGGTTGGGAATGAGAGGAACAGTAGTAGCCAGTAAACCAGTATTGATCAGTATGTCTGGTATTTACATTGTTTATTTATATTTATATTTGCAAAATGTTTTTCTTTTTACTTTCATTTTTTATACTCTATGTGCTTCTTACCCTGTGTGCTGCTATACAATGCTGCTGGAACCTCAATTTCCCTGAGGGAGTCTTTCCAAGGGATCAATAAAGTTCTGTCTAATCTAATCTAAAAAATGCAAACATAATGTAATTGCAGCTGTACAGTTTGACAGAGAAATGGAAAAATGCTCTAAGTGTAGCTGACACAAACTACAGAGGGGGTGACTCAGTCTCTCTCCCAAAGAGTATGTGGTGATGCCATTCAAATTACAGAACAGCTAAGTGGGCAGTCAACTAGAAATGCACTTCCATAACATATGTCACAATTGCCAAAAATTTGACATTTCAGTCAAAAATTTTGCCCAAATCAGGGTAGTTGTTCTGTACGCCAACAGGGAAATGTGAGACTTTGAGGATGTTTGACATGAAACCCAAACTAGATCAGAATAGAATAGAATAGATTTTGCACCTAATAACCATTTAAAACAATTAATGTCAAATTGTTGTGAGAGTGAGCGTAAGCCTTATCTCCCAATTCCGTAGTGTGAAGTGAATAAAAATCTACCATGTCTGACGCAGGTTACTAGTCCAGCCAAGGCCAGGACCCAATTACAGCTGAGTGGACTGAGAAAATGTAGGTAAAGTGCCTTGTCAAAGGTTTTGAGTATATTTCTTATTGTTACATGGGAAACAAGGTACCAGTAGATTCAGTAGATTCTCACAAATCCAACAAGGTTCAAGGTTACTTTATTTGTACCAAAAGGTAAATTTGGTTTGGCAGTGAGTCACTACATTCATAACAATCACATAAACACATAAATACAGATAAAAATACAATAAATATAATAAAAAGACTAAGACAAAGCATTCATGATATGCACACTCTTAAGGCTATGAAATTGGGCTATTAGTAAAAAAGAGAAAAGGGGGTGTTCACAATAATAGTAGCATCTGCTGTTGATGCTACAAACTCAACACTGTTATGTTCAAACTGCTTTTTTTTAGCAATCCTGTGAAACACTAAACTAGTATTTAGTTGTATAACCACAGTTTTTCATGATTTCTTAACATCTGCGAGGCATTAATTTTGTTGGTTTGGAACCAAGAGTTTGCTCATTTACTAGTGTGCTTGGGGTCATTGTCTTGTTGAAACACCCATTTCAAGGGCATGTCCTCTTCAGCACAAGGCAACATGACCTCTTCATGACCTCGACATATCCAAACTGATCCATGATACCTGGCATGCGATTTATAGGCCCAACACCATAGTAGGAGAAACATGCCCATATCATGATGCTTGCACCACCATGCTTCACTGTCTTCACTGTGAACTGTGGCTTGAATTCAGTTTGGGGGTCGTCTCACAAACTATCTGTGGCCCTTGGACCCAAAAAGAACAATTTTACTCTCATCAGTCCACAAAATATTCCTCCATTTTTCTTTAGGCCAGTTGATGTGTTCTTTGGAAAATTGTAACCTCTTCTGCACGTCTTTTATTTAACAGAGGGACTTTGCGGGGGATTCTTGCAAATAAATTAGCTTCACACAGGCGTCTTCTAACTGTCACAGCACTTACAGGTAACTCCAGACTGTCTTTGATCATCCTGGAGCTGATCAATGGGTGAGCCTTTGCCATTCTGGTTATTCTTCTATCCATTTTGATGGTTGTTTTCCATTTTCTTCCACGCGTCCATTTTAAAGCATTGGAGATCATTGTAGATGAACAGCCTATAATTTTTTGCACCTGTGTATAAGTTTTCCCCTCTCCAATCAACTTTTTAATCAAACTGCGCTGTTCTTCTGAACAATGTCTTGAACGTCCCATTTTCCTCAGGCTTTGAAAGAGAAAAGGATGTTCAACAGGTGCTGGCTTCATCCTTAAATAGGGGACACCTGATTCACACCTGTTTGTTCCACAAAATTGACGAACTCACTGACTGAATGCCACACTACTATTATTGTGAACACCCCCTTTTCTATTTTTTTTTTTTACTAATAGCCCAATTTCATAGCCTTAAGAGTGTGCATATCATGAATGCTTGGTCTTGCTGGATTTGTGAGAATCTACTGAATCTACTGGTACCTTGTTTCCCATGTAACAATAAGAAATATACTCAAAACCTGAATTAATCTTTTTAGTCACATAGCACTACTATTATTCTGAACACTACTGTACGAGGTCTATTAGAAAAGTATCCAACCTTTTAAAAACCATATGGATTTGAATCACATGTGATTACATCAGCCAAGCTTGAACCCTCGTGGGCATGCGAGAGTTTTTTCACGCCTGTCGGTGACGTCATTCGCCTGTGAGCACGCCTTGTGGGAGGATTTTCATTGTCTGAGAAGTTGCTGAGAGACTGGCACTGTGCTTCATCAAATTTTTTTCAAGAACTGTGAGGCACATCCGAGTGGACACCATTCGAGAAATTCAGCTGGTTTTCGGTGAAAATTTTAACGGCTGATGAGAGATTTTGGATTGTTTCTATTGCTGTAAGGACTTCCCATGGAGCAGGACGTTGCTCAGTGCTCCGAGGCGACGTTGTCATCCTGTTTCAAGCTGAAAACCTCCAAATTTAAGCCTCTGTTGACCCAGGACGTCGTGAGAGAACAGAGAACTTTCAGAAGAGGTCAGAATCAGCAGTTTATCCGGACATTCCACTGTTAAAGGAGATTATTTTTTTAATGAAAGACGTGTGGACAGATTGGTGCGTCGGCTCGCAGCCGGCACGGCGCGCCCGCCACAGGAAAAACACCTCTGTTGGAAGCCTTAAGGACAAGTTGGAACATGTCCTGCTGTTAAACAATTTCTCAGATACTCACTCAACTGAAAGCCACCAAAAGCTGCCTGGATTTTACAAATGGTTATCAACACAGAGGTGTTTTTCCTGTGGCGGCGCGCTGCGCCGGCTACGAGCCAACACGCCAATCCGTCCGCACGTCTTTCATTAAAAAATCTCCTTTAACAGTGGAATGTCCGGATAAACTGCTGATTCCGACCTCTTCTGAAAGTTCTCTGTTCTCTCACGACGTCCTGGGTCAACAGAGGCTTAAATTTGGAGGTTTTCAGCTTGAAACAGGATGACGACGTCGCCTCGGAGCGCTGCGCGACGTCCCGCTCCATGGGAAGTCCTTACAGCGATAGAAACAATCCAAAATCTCTCATCAGCCGTTAAAATTTTCACCGAAAACCAGCTGAATTTCTCGAATGGTGTCCACTCGGATGTGCCTCACAGTTTTTGAAAAAATTTTGATGAAGCACAGCGCCAGTCTCTCAGCAACTTCTCAGACAATGAAAATCTGACGAGGGGGCTGGACCACTCCTCTCACAAGGCGTGCTCACAGGCGAATGACGTCACCGACAGGCGTGGAAAAACTCATGCGCACGAAGGTTCAAGCTTGGCTGACGTAAAAACACATGAATCAAATCCATATAGTTTTTAAAAAAAATAAAACGGTCGGTTTCTTTTCTAATAGACCTCGTACATGTCCTACATTTCATGTCAGTGTTATTTAGTTTTAGTCCTGATTTAGTCATCTGAATTGTGTTAGTCGACTAATGTCCTGTGCAAGTAAATAGGGCTATACCAGGACGTTGGGCTTTTACATGTTCTGTGGTGGAGTCTGATACCAATGTACCAATTTTGTTCTTGACCACACCTTTTTTTTTTTTTATGAAGTCACCTATGTGCATACAAATGAGTGCAAGTACATTTGTTATTCAAGGAAAACAGGCACAGTATGTGAAAATGACGATAGTGTTGGTAG
Organism: Thalassophryne amazonica; assembly: GCF_902500255.1. Classification (NCBI taxonomy): domain Eukaryota; kingdom Metazoa; phylum Chordata; class Actinopteri; order Batrachoidiformes; family Batrachoididae; genus Thalassophryne; species Thalassophryne amazonica. The sequence goes on along the minus strand of NC_047114.1, from coordinate 81,635,324 downwards.
CAAATACACTTGCTGTGTGCCATCCATCGCTTTGCCTCTGGTGGATCAGGTGAACCTCTGAATAATCAGGGCAGGTCTGACAACATGCACCGCTGCAATGAATTGCTGGATCCACAGCACTGTGGGACTACCCTGGTATAGGTCTTGGATGGCAACCACCCAGGCAGATAACCAGCCCATCTCCACCTCTTCAAAGTAACTATGCAGCCTGGTGAAACGTGGGTGTCTCCTTGACCTTCTCGAGCTGCTGAGGTCCTCAACACTGAGTCACCTCCACACTGGATCATGCCCAAACAAACGTGCCACAAGGCCAAAATGCCATAACTGGTTTTCCTTCACAATTAAAGTGATACTCCTCAGATTAGTCTCTTGAAGTAACTGTTCATTTCCCACCGTCCTTCCAGCTGGACCAAATGATCCTCCAAAGGGACCTTGTACCAATCCTGATGTAGCAGTTGTCAAATCCAGCAGAGTGTAGACATTTGTGTCACTAAATATATAATTTCTGCTGCACCCTCGCTCAATAAATGGGAAGATGTTACCATGGCCACCAAAGAAAGAAATATGCCATATAAGCATAAATGACTCACGCTGGTACTTCTCTTTTGTAACTTGTACACGGTGTGCATGGGTGATGCGCATGTATAAATAGCTGGTCTCTCATGTTCACCACCTCCAGCACTGCTGAAGAGTAAACCTCCAGTATTTATTGCTGTAAAATCTCCTACATTTACCAGTTTAAGACACAAGCAGCAGTCAGGCAGCATCAGTCCAGCAGTTATGGAACTGACTTACATGGCGAATGTCTGTATAATTAGGTCAGGGTTAACGACCAATACGAAGAGTGTCAAAGAGTTTTACATGCTAGCCGCAACGCCGTGTGCCGACGTATTCTAAATTATAGACACAAAGTATGCAAGCATGCAACAGCCAACATGTATCGGTATATGTAGAGTCAGTAAGGTATGGTATGGTAAGAGCAGACTGTTCCTTACGCCATAAAAGACTACCACACCTGTATTGTTATACAATAAAACATGCTGCATCAATTTTAAAGTGACACAGAATAACGCCTAATTTCATTTAAAAATGCACCACGTTTATGGTCATAACTTGTTAAATATTAGGATTAATCAAGCCATTTTTTCGGCAACATGAAGTTTTTTTTCATATGCAGATGCTGAAAGCAAAAGTACATCTTCATGAAATATGATTTAGTGTTTCCGATATGATAACATCTGTATTTTGTATCTATAGCCTTGATTGTGACCGACCCAAAGCTCAATAAAGGTGCTTTTGTCAAGAAAACAGCAGAATGAAGTTCAAAATTTGTAAGGTACCATGACTTTTCAATTTAATTTCTATTTATTTCATTTATATAGCGCCAAATCACATCAAAGCTGCCTCAAGGCGCATCACACAAGTAAGGTCTAACCTTATCAGCCTCTAGAGCAAGCACACAGGCAACAGTGGTAAAGAAAAACTCTCTCTGATGATTTGAGGAAGAAACCTCAAGCAGACCAGACTCAAAGGGGTGACCCTCTTCTTGGGCCATGCTACCAACACAACTGACAATACAAATATACAGGAAATTTTGGGGGTCCATGCTGGTGTCCAGGACAGGAGGCTTGAAGAATAAGACACCCAGTTCCACTTCTGGATGGAGCTGCACCTCAGACAGAGAGAGAGAGAGAAAAAAAAACAGAATTAGGCATCAGAAAGACTACAATTAAGGTAACTAGGTAATTAAGGTAAAAAAAAAAAAATTCTGTTCCTTTAGTTTGGAATTTTACATAAGATATGAGGCTGATGTTGTTGGAAATGGCTTCCATTGGTATTTGAAAAAAGGCAAAATGCTAGAACTTCTCAGCACGGCGGCGGGTTCTCCTGACCTCTAGCGGCATCATGCTCTAAATTTCTGGGGACAGCCCTGTCATATCACCTTACATAATTTAACCTGATTAAAAGGAATCGTGCAGATGAAATTGCATCAAAATACTAGATATTAGCCTAATTTAACTACACCCCACAAAAACCAAAGAAAAGATTTGTCAGTAGCCATTAAATATGTTTTGATTGTACAAGCAGGGTTTGAGAGGACAATGCCAAATCTTGGAAGTATTTAATTCGCACACCAGATTGTTGTCACGACTGCAGAGTGCACATGGTTGGAGAGAATATTATATTGTAATGCATTTCATTTTTCTTCACTGAAATTTTTTGCTCTCCATTGCAAAGGTTTGAAGGACACTTCATTATGTTTTCTCACTTGGAAGGGTGGACCTATCTCAGAGGGCATTTGATGAGTGATCTTCACCTCTCAAATTAATCTTGGATAAAAAGTATTTCATCATACATTACGAACCACAGGGTTTGCACGCTAATGGGCCTCTTTTAAGCTGCAAATGGCCTTTAAACCACCTGAGTCCACCACTGAGCAGCTTTTACCAGCATGAAGGATGTGATTCAGACTATAGGCAGGTGACTTCATGTGCATGTAAACATTTTTGATGAGGGTTTTTGCTGTAAGATGGAGTTTCCTGCATCTGAGTGTCCATCCAGAAAGCATTCACAGTGCTTCACGTTTTCAAAATTTTTTAATGTTACAGTCGTACTGCAAAATGGACGAAATTCATTTTTCCCCCTCAAAATTCTACACACAGTGAAAAAAGTGACAAAGTGACACACAATGACAAAGTGAAAAAAAGTTTTAGATTTTTGCAAATTTAATAAAAACAAACAAACAAATATCTTACATGAGTATTCACAGCGTTTGCCATGAAGCTCAAGGAGAAGTGCGTCAAGCTTGTGGCATCATATTCAAGAAGACTTGAGGCTGTAATTGCTGCCAAAGGAGTGTCAACAAAGTATTGAGCAAAGGGTGTGAATACTTCCGTACATGTGAATCCTTACTTTTTTATTTTTAATGCATTTGCAAACAACCTTTTTTCATGTTGTCGTTATGGGGTGTTGTGAGTAGGAGTTTGAGGGAAAAATATGAATGTACTCCATTTTGGAAAAAGGCTGTAACATAACAAAATGTGGAAAAAGTGAAGCACTGTGAATACTTTCCAGATGCACTGTACTCCTCAACAGAGCTGGAGCATTTTTAAATTTTGACCCCTGTGCAATTCTCAGTTGACCCCTACCTGGCAACAGCTAGCACAGTGGAAAGGCCACCATAATATATTTGTGTCAGCCACAGTACGATGATGCTGGATTGAAAGCTGTGTGTGCAGAACATGCACAAGCAGCATCAACTGCCTAGCAGCTCAGAAACATTAATCAAACAGGTTTTTATGGTTTCATTTCATTTAAAGGGGTACTCTTTCCATTTAAAAAAAAAAAAAAAATCACACACAGGAAGGTATAAATCTTCCAGATCAGATATCCTTGCTGATTTTATTTTTTATTGAGTAGTGAGCTGAATTAACATTGAGTATTTTGCCATGTGTAGCTTTGTTTTTTCACTTTCAAACAGCAAATGTGGATATGCACCAAATGTGAGCATGCACATACATGATGTGGTACGTTTTCCTGACCCTTCAAATTTAAACATTCTTTAACTGGTTTGATTTAGCCAAATGTTTCTGAAAGTCATCACATTGTGATGTTTGTGAGATGTGACTGTCTGGGTGTAAAAATGAGGAAGAAAGGTTGTGTTACACTCTCACAGGCAGATACAGTAGCAGTACACTGCAAGTAGTGCCCCACCCAGATGCACAAATTCAATTCAGTTTATTGGTACAGTGCCCAAATTGCCCACACGATCACAGACATCCTACAGTACACTCAGACGCCATGATGCTCGTAGCCCATTGCTAATGTTGTTAGCCCTCACTAAGCCTCCAGGAAACAACTGGCTGAAAAAGCTCAGTGTCTCACACTTGCTGTCCCACCGCTAGGAGAAGACCAGTTCATATTTGTAATTTCTTGTGACTAGGCCCCACCCAAGAGTGACAACTCATCTGTGGAATAGAAAATGAGGCATGTCAAGGGTGGAGTAGAGGGTTGATGGGGGGAGGTTGGGGGGATGACACTTAGACACATTGTGATGTGAACGTGTACAATTCTGAATCTCAGAAATGTCATAAACCTATTTTCTAAATGTGAATTAATAGCGTGATGTTGACAGAACAAAAAAGGCAGAACTCTGAAGTGTGGAAGTGCCACACCCAGACAGTCTATGGCAAACACATAACAAAGACACGAGGCGGTGTATGGATCCACTTTCAGCAATCTATGTAATCATGGTTGATGGTGTCAGATGGGCTGGTCTGAGTATTTCAGAAACTGCTGATCTACTGGCATTTTCATGCATAGACATCTCTGGTCCAAAAAAGAGAAGCTATCCGGTAAGCGGCAGTTGTGTGGACGAAAATGCCTTGTTGTTGTCAGAGGTCAGAAGAGAATGGACAGACTGGTTAAATGGATGATCATGTCAATATGGACCAACATCTCTGAGGAATGTTTCCAACACCTTGTTGAATTTATGCCATGAAGAATTAAGGCAGTTCTAGAAAAAAGGGGGTCCAATGCGGTATTAGCAAGGCATACCTAATAAAGTGGCTGGTGAGTGTACTTTATACACAGGAAATTGTGCATGTTGGCTAAACAAAATAGGTCCAGTGGTTCATCAATCAAAACCTCTGCTAGTCTACCGTTGAGCTAGAGAGAAAGCCTTTAAAATGTAAGGCCCTTCGCTGAAGTGACGTAATGTTATGATGTTACTGGATTTATCTTGAGATTGCGTCATCATTAAATATGGTGCTTAGGGCTCATTTTGTTCCAAACAAGATAAGGCTTCCGTTGAGAAACTATAAAACACTGGGAGTACTAATCCAACAGGGCTGGACCAACCATGGATTTCTCCAGCTATAAGAGACTCCTTGAGTCAAGATGCATCTCTCCACAACATTTCATCACAATGTTAGTGTCCACAAAGAGACAGAAAGGGCCGAGTGCCTACAAAAAGAAGCCAGTCACTTCTTCAGTTCAGCTCTCGTTTCAGCTGGAGCACATTTACTCTGACATGTGACTGAAAGGTCTTTTTTGTAACTCTGTCTCCTCCTCATTAGCAGTATGCTCATTTGCACGCAGTGTGTTTTTCAAATCCAGTTTCCTCTGCGCACTGTCTAATCTTCTGTGCTGTATCATCTGTCTGATGGAGACTGGCTCGGTGCCCTCTGTGCGATGCCAAAGCAGGCTGGCACCACTGCCTTCACTGTGGCATGAGCTGCCGTCTGTGGAGTTAAAGGCTGCATCACGGCCACAACTCAACAGTTACAGACCAAAAGTGGTAAAATATGTGCAGCATAATAAAATGAATTCATAATTATCATAGTTGTGATTATACAGTGCATCCAGAAAGTATTCACAGCGCTTCACTATTTCTACATTTTGTTATTTTCTAACCTTATTCCTAAATGGAGGAAAGTCATTTTTCCCACAAAATTCAACACACAACACCCCATAATGATAATGTGAAAAGATTTTATTTTTGCAAATTTATTTAAAAAAGAAAGAAATCACATGTACATAAGTATTCACAGCCTTTAGAATGAAAAAGTTGAGCTCAGCTGCATCCTGTTTCCACTGATCATCCTTGAGATGTTTCTACAGCTTAATTAGAGTGTACCTGGAGTAAATTAATTTGATTGGACATGATTTAGAAAGGCACACACCTGTCTACATATAAGGTCTTGCAGTTGACAGTGCATGTCAGAGCACAAAGCATGAAGTCAAAGGAATTGTCTGTATACCTTTGAGACAGGATTGTCTCAAGGCACAAATCTGGGGAAGGGTACAGAAACATTTCTACTGCTTTGAAGGTCCCAATGAGCACAGTAGCCTCCATCATCCATAAATGGAAGAGGGTCAGATCTACCAGGACTCTTACTAGAGCTGGCTGCCCATCTAAACTGAGCTATTGGGGCCTTAGTCAGGGAGGTGACAAAGAACCGATGGTCACTCTGTCAGAGCTCCAGCATTCCTCTGTGGAGAGAGGAGAACTTTCTAAAATGACAATCATCTCTGCAGCAATCCACCAATCTGTCCTGCATGGTAGAGTGGCCAGACAGAAGCCACTCCTTAGTAAAAGGCAGGAGAGATCTGAAAATGACTGTGCACGATGCTCCCTAGCCAACCTGATGGAGCATGAGAGGTGCTGCAAAGAGGAATGGGCAAAACTGCCAAAAGATAGGTGTGTCAAGCTTGTAGCATCATATTCAAGAAGACATGAGGCTGTAATTGCAGCCAAGTGTGCATCAACAAAGAATTGAGCAAAGGATGTGAATACTTATGTACATTTTTATTTTGAATACATTTCCAAAAATTAAAAAAAAAAATCATTTTGTCATTATGGGGTGTTGTGAGTACAATTTTGTGGTAAAAAGTAAATAATTTCATTTATTTTGCAATAAGGCTGTAACATAAAATGTGGATAAAGTGAAGCACTGAATTCTTTCTGGATGCACTGTATAATCACAACAATGATAAATTGTGAATTCATTTGATTATGCTGCACATTGTTGCCACTTTTGGTAATGCACTGTGTACGTACTAGCTTTTCCTGTGTAACACACAGATCAATGCTTGGAAACAAATTCACATAGATGTCCAAAGTGATGGATGATTCTACAAAGGAAGAACATGTTTATACATGTTTTCCTTCCAGCGTATAAATGGCACCAGAATATAAGCACACCTGTTAAAAAAGTCCAAATAAAAAGGAAAAATCCATATATAAGTCACATCAGAGTATAAACTGTACTGGAATATAAGTAACATTTTTTTTCCTGTCTTACCAGCTCATTAATTTGTGATTTTTATGCATTGTTGTAGTGTACTTCTTATTCTTGCCATTTGTTATTTTATTATTTGAATTTGTTTTTGTTTAGTGCTTTAATTACTGTGAAAGTCCTATGTAAACAGTTACTATAATTATTAATATGAAAAACAAACACATGATTATTATGTATTTTATATCTTTTGGTATAGAATTTGCAGGGCCTCCCAAACTAGTAAATATGTTTATAGTATATATGTGTTTCGAGCAATAACTAATCAGTAACCCCTGCTTGTGATTTTGTTGCACTAAGGCTATATTTTCTTTCAACTAATAAATAGTATAGAATCTAGAGCCTCCATGTGCTAAATTATTGCATTAAAGAAACAAACAACTTATCCAATTGTGTGTGTGTGTGTGTGTGTGTGTGTGTGTGTGTGTGTGTGTGTGTGTGTGTGTGTGTGTGTGTGTGTGTGTGTGTATTAATACAGTTCTCGAGACATAAATTCCACTTGTATGCTTACTTGCTTGCATAATTTAAAGGTATTATAGTAAACTCTGGACCAAAAAGATGAGAGATAGACATTTAGACAGTTTCCATGGTAACAAATAAAAGCAAGCCCAAGAAACAGGCTTCTGAAAAAGAAATACTTGGTGTCAGTTCAATGAAAACTCAGCAGATAAAAGATGGTCGATTTGAGCATTTACGACGAGAATAATCAAGGTCACATTAATAGTTAGCTCTGAAGTGATGACATCACAGCTCCTTGATTACCGCTCAGCTGGTTCGACACAAACTGATGCTTGGGGAAAAGTGAAAGCCTTCACAATAGCATTGGTATCTTCTTACTTTTCTGATGAGCCCTGGTCACATGACACTAACAAAGGACAACAAAGCCAAAACAAAACAAGGAATCTGGACTTGCGTTGACTTTCAGAAGAATCGTTTAACCTTTGTTCAGCTTCATTCCTGCAACTGGCGCTTTGTCAGAATTTTCAAACTGTTGAAAAATTTTAACGCATACTGCCAACAACCTCAATTTTATCTGAATTTTGTTTTGCTTTTGTTCTTGATGGTTTCTTTTCGTTTGCTTAGTTTTCGTAATGTTAGCATTTCATTTGACTTTCATCCAACTGTGTTCAGCCTCCCAAGTATAATGTATGGAACAAAGGTTGATGAACGCAACGATATCTGAACGAATCAATAACTAAAGCTTTGACGAGCTGAACGAAGCATCCTTGTATGGCTAATGAATCTTTCATTTTTGGGATGAAAAGGCAACGTTTTCATACAGAAACAATAGCATTTAGAATGTTTTATCAACCACTTCAACTATTTACACACATTTCAACCATTTGTAGCAGACCTGCATATGTGTGTCTTCAGGAGTAGCCTTTGTCTGACACGGACAGTTCCCCATGGCTGATGCGATGATCTTGTCATAGGTACTCCTTAGGACAAGTACTGACAGAGATAAAGTGTACAAAAAGGTACAGACACGCTGCGAGAAATCAGAATGTGAAGACAAACAAAATATCTCACCTGTTGTCAAGAAAAACAAAATCCTGTTCCTGCAAGTACTGCGGACATGAGGACAAGGTTGGCTGCATTCCGTTTTATACCCACTTTCAGTCAAGTCATTGTGAATGTTTTGTTTTGATTTCATTTAAAGCATTGAGGTCGACGTTCGCTTTGTTTTTGTTTCATTATTTTTGGTTTGGTTTTGTTCCTTTCGTTCAGTCCTTCATTGAAATCTTCACAGACGTCAGTGACTTTCGTTTTAAGTTCTGTTTGAGTTCACTTGATTTGCATTCATGATGGGAAAAGTGCAGGATCTTTTGTCCACCTTTTCTCAACGATTTTTCATTTTTTTTACTTTTGTCCTGTGTCCAGGGCATAGAGTCAACAAATCTGATTATGTGGAAAGCTGTAATCATTTTTCGATGACTGTGAAGAATTCTGCGAGCTTACCCGAAAAGAAGACCATTGTGGTGAGTGTTGTTGTGTGATGTTCTGTTTCGCCGCAGCGGGTGCTGGACTCCTCTGTTTCTGTCATGCTTAAATCTAAATGTTGTGACACACACGATCACAACTCCGGGAAATGAGTAGACATGTTTCTAGCTGTTGCAATGTTGTATCATTTTTCATTATTATTGGCTGAAATTGTTCTATATCTATATTTATGATTCGTAATAACTGAGCTGACCACTCACATGAAAAAAGCAGCTGGTCTGCCATAAATCCGACGTTCTTCCAGTACATAAGAAAAGCGTAAGTCTGGTGTATTTACTTCTGTGAAAGTGCTCCAACGTCAAATTCACATATATCCAAATAACTCACTTTATTATACGGCTGCGACGCTATGCGTGCTCTGATTGGCTGATTACCGGTTGGATATTTTCTCATATTGGACTGGTTACCATGACAATCGGTCTGCATTGCGTATTTTATTACAAACCAGGAAGCTAAAAACGTGATAGTCAGACATGAACGTACTGCATAAATACCTAAACAGCATCAGAAAAAACACAGAGATTGAAAGCTTACCAGCTAACGACTGGACAAGCTGTTAGCACGTGGAGGTGAAGAAAGCGAATGAGCCCAACACCATCAGCATATTGGAGTGATACTGTAAATTTGTGTGGTTTTATATATATAAATAGCCATGTAATAAATGAATTATTAGCCTTACTTGCTCATTTATATAGCGCCAAATCACAACAGAGTTGCCTCAAGGTGCTTCGCACAAGTAAGGTCTAACCTTACTAACCCCCAGAGCAGCAGTGGTAAGGAAAAACTCCCTCTGAGGAAGAAACCTCAAGCAGACCAGACTCAAAGGGGTGACCCTCTGCTTGGGCCATGCTACAGACATAAATTACAGAACAATTCACAAAACGAATATACAGGAAATGCTGTTGGTGCGCAGGACAGGAGGGAAATATCAGATATTTCCCCGTACAGACCTCTTGTTCGGTTAATAATCCTTTATTATTTGTTTATTCCATCACTACTGTACACCAGGATTAAAAAAGTCCACACATTGCCCTCCGATTGGGCTTCAAAACACAAAATGGCCACTTTGAAAGGATAGTGTAGAACCGATTTGAACATTCTTATAGATACATGATGTCACATGTCGGAACTTTATGAGCGTTCTTTTTGCAAGATAAAAGGAAGGCTTGCTGTGAGCCATGACTGATCAGTGTTGAGGGGACACCACCTCTGTGCATGACATCATCAACCCAACATGACCCGTCAACAACTGCAAATGAGTCCCTACAAAGTCAATTTATGTTGTCCCTCAACCAATGGCAAAGGTTTTTGTAGAGTTATGCACTCATCGGCCACTTTATTACAGATACCTTTCTAGTACAGGGTTGGACCCCGTTTTGCCTTCAGAACTGTCTTAATTCTTCATGGTATAAATTCAACAAGGTGTTGGAAACATTCCTCATAGATGTTGGTCCATATTGACTTAATAGCATCACGCAGTCAAGCATTCTGTTGTGTGGGCCGCCAGAAGAGGAGGTACTGCTGGCCCACCACCAGAGGGCGCCCTGCCTGAAGTGCGGGCTTCAGGCACGAGAGGGCGCTGCCGCACGGACACAGCCGGGAGTGACAGCTGTCACTCATTATCTCTTGACAGCTGTCACCCATCTACTCTACAGCATCTCACTCCATAAAGACCAGACGTCATCTCCACCTCGTTGCCGAGATATCGTACTTCTATGGAGGTAATGTCTCTGCCTGTATTAATTGATTCTAAGAGCTATTGTTTTGCAGCTGTCAACCAGAGGACCGGCGTGGGTCACGACTGTTTCGTCCTACGTCCGTCAGATAAGTGGTTAAACAGACGCTGCACGAGTGTGTGTTAGAGGCGGAGGTGGCATTCCCACCGTTGTTGTTACGGGGTGTACACACACCCACACTTGACTGTCTTTGTTCTTCGCCAGCAGTACCAGATCCGACAGTCGGGGACGGTGATCACCTGGGAATTCGGGACTTGGCGGCTCCAGTATTCACCAGGTTCGGTGGCGGCGGAAATCGTGTGGTTCCGGCTCTTCTCAGGACAGACGTCTTCTATCCTCGAGCCTGCCCACATGTCACCTTTGTGGATTGACTGTTATCCGATTCTGAGATTGTCTGTGTATTCATTGTGCACCTTCACAACATTAAATTGTTACTTTTTGGCTCATCTATTGACCGTTCATTTGCGCCCCTTGTTGTGGGTCCGTGTCACTACACTTTCACAACAGGATATCTCGGCCAGCATCATGGATCCCGAGGGGCGTCATCCATCTGTTGGACAGCCAATGGAAGAGCAGGGTGCACAGGCGTCTGCAGGAGGCGTGCTCGGTGAGTTGCAACAAATCCTCACCGCCTTTACCGCTCGGCTGGATTTGATGTCCGAGCAAAACGTCATCCTTAATCGCAGGATGGAGGCTCTCACCGCACAGGTGGAAGCGCGCGATCAGAGCGCTGCTGCGGCTCCTCCTCCTGCCGACCCGGTGCCGGGTATTAACATTCCACTGGTCGTTCAACAAACCCCCCCACCATCCCCTGAAGCATACATAAGTCCCCCTGAGCCGTACGGGGGTTGTGTGGAGACGTGCGCGGACTTTCTGATGCAGTGTTCGCTCGTCTTTGCCCCACGACCCGTGATGTACGCGTCTGACGCCAGCAAGGTGGCTTATGTTATTAATTTGCTTCGGGGTAAGGCACGCGCCTGGGCTACGGCGCTCTGGGAACAGAACTCACGGTTGTTATCAGCATACACTGGGTTTGTGGGGGAGTTCAGAACAGTGTTTGATCACCCTAACAGAGGAGAGACCGCTTCAACAATGCTGCTGTCAATGCGACAGGGGCGCCGGTGCGCAGCTGAATATGCAGTCGACTTCCGCATCGCGGCTGCGAGGTCCGGCTGGAATAACGTTGCGCTCTGCGCCGCCTTCATAAACGGACTGTCATCGGTCCTGAAGGAGCATCTGGTAGCTAAGGAGGAACCGCGGGATTTAGATGGGCTTATCGATCTCGTTATACGGTTAGACAATCGGTTGGAGGAACGCCGTCGGGAGCGAGGCGAAGGACGTGGCCGGATACGCGCCGTCCCTCTCCCTTCCGGGTTCGAAAAGGGGCCGCCCTCCCCACGCTCCACAGCCGCAGCGCTCCGTGGGGCAACAGCTCCCCCTGCTGACGTTGTTAGGGAAACGCACAGGCCCAAAATGAGGAGGCTGGTCTGCGGGGAGTGTTTTCTCTGCAGCTCAAAGGAGCACATACAGAAAAACTGCCCCAAACGGCCACAATAACAACCGCCCTCAGAGACTGGGCTAAGGGGGGATCAAAACATTCATGTGGGACACACACAGATTGCCACACGACTCCCAGTTACAATCCTGAGCGGGGATTTAACCCTTCAAGCCCCAGCACTGGTGGACATGGGGTCAGAAGGGAATTTGCTAGACAGCAGATGGGCAAGGGAGGTAGGGCTCCCTCTGGTGGCGCTTCCTTCGCCATTACAGGTGCGGGCACTAGATGGCACCCTCCTCCCTTTAATCACACACAAGACACAACCAGTAACTCTGGTGGTGTCTGGAAACCATCGGGAGGAGTTTTTTGTAACTCCTTCTACCTCCCGCGTGATTTTGGGCTTCCCATGGATGTTGAAGCACAATCCCCGGATTGATTGGCCGTCTGGGGTGGTGGTTCAGTGGAGCGAAACCTGCCATCGGGTGTGTTTAGGATCCTTGGTTCCTCCCGGTTTACAGGCTAAGGAGGAGGTCAAAGTCCCTCCCAATCTGACGGCAGTGCCGGTTGAGTACCACGATCTTGCTGACGTCTTCAGCAAGGATCTGGCACTCACCCTTCCCCCGCACCGTCCGTACGATTGTGCCATTGATTTGGTTCCAGGCGCTGAGTTCCCGTCCAGCAGGCTGTACAACCTCTCATGACCTGAGCACAAATCAATGGAGACCTACATCCGGGACTCATTAGCTGCCGGGCTGATCCGGAACTCCACCTCCCCGATGGGGGCAGGTTTCTTTTTTGTGGGCAAGAAAGATGGCGGACTCCGTCCATGCATTGATTACAGGGGGCTGAATGAGATTACGGTTCGCAACCGATACCCGTTGCCATTGTTGGATTCCGTGTTCACCCCCCTGCATGGAGCCAAAATCTTTACTAAGCTGGATCTTAGAAATGCGTATCACCTGGTTCGGATCCGGAAGGGAGACGAATGGAAGACGGCATTTAACACCCCGTTAGGTCACTTTGAGTACCTGGTCATGCCGTTCGGCCTCACCAACGCCCCCGCGACGTTCCAAGCCATGGTTAATGACATCTTGCGGGACTTCCTGCACCGATTCGTCTTTGTATTTCTGGAGGATATTCTCATCTTTTCTCCGGATCCTGAGACCCATGTCCAGCATGTATGTCAGGTCCTGCAGCGGTTGTTAGAGAACCGACTGTTTGTGAAGGGCGAGAAGTGCGAATTTCACCGCACGTCGTTGTCCTTCCTGGGGTTTATCATCTCCTCTAACTCCGTCGCCCCTGATCCAGCCAAGGTTACGGCGGTGAGAGATTGGCCCCAACCAACAAGCCGTAGGAAGCTGCAACAGTTCCTTGGCTTCGCTAATTTCTATAGGAGGTTCATTAAGGGCTACAGTCAGGTAGTTAGCCCCCTGACAGCCCTGACCTCTCCAAAAGTCCCCTTCACCTGGTCGGATCGGTGCGAAGCCGCGTTCAAAGAGTTGAAACGACAGTTCTCTACTCCTATCCCTGAGTCAGAGGCATCCACTTCAACCACGAACTGGCGGCTAGGGTCGGGCTGCACCACTGGTGCCCGACCCTAGCCGCCAGTTCGTGGTTGAAGTGGATGCCTCTGACTCAGGGATAGGAGCCGTGCTATCCCAGAGCGGAGAGACTGATAAGGTTCTTCACCCGTGTGCCTACTTTTCACGCAGGTTGACCCCGGCTGAACGGAACTATGACGTCGGCAATCGAGAACTCCTTGCGGTGAAAGAGGCTCTTGAGGAGTGGAGACACCTGTTGGAGGGAGCGCCTGTGCCGTTCACGGTTTTCACTGACCATCGGAACCTGGAGTATATCAGGACCGCCAAGCAGCTGAACCCCAGGCAAGCCCGCTGGTCACTGTTCTTCGGGCGTTTTGACTTCAGGATCACCTATCGCCCCGGGACCAAGAACCAGAGGTCGGATGCCTTGTCCCGGGTACACAAAGAGGAGGTCAAAACTGCACTGTCGGATCCACCGGAGCCCATCCTGCCTGAGTCCACTATCGTGGCCACCCTCACCTGGGACGTGGAGAAGATCGTCCGGGAGGCCCTGGCACGGAGCCCGGACCCCGGAACTGGTCCAAAGAACCGTTTGTACGTCCCACCAGAGGCTAGAGCTGCAGTCTTGGACTTCTGTCACGGTTCCAAGCTCTCCTGTCATCCAGGGGTGCGAAGGACCGTGGCAGTTGTCCGGCAGCGCTTCTGGTGGGCGTCTATGGAGGCCGACGTCCGGGAGTACATCCAGGCCTGCACCACCTGTGCCAGGGGCAAGGCAGACCATAAAAGGTCCCAAGGACTTCTCCAGCCGCTACCTGTGCCTCATCGCCCCTGGTCCCACATCGGCCTGGATTTCGTCACGGGCCTCCCGCCGTCCCAGGGCAACACCACCATCTTCACGATAGTGGACCGATTCTCCAAGGCGACCCACTTCGTGGCCCTCCCGAAGCTCCCAACAGCCCAGGAGACAGCAGACCTCCTGGTCCACCACGTTGTCCGTCTGCATGGGATACCCACCGACATCGTCTCTGATCGTGGTCCCCAGTTCTGGAGGAGCTTCTGCTGGGAACTGGGGGCTACTGTGAGCCTCTCATCTGGGTATCACCCGCAGACCAATGGACAGGCAGAACGGGCCAATCAGGAATTGGAGCAAGCCCTGCGCTGTGTGACGTCCGCACACCCGACGGCCTGGAGTAAACATCTGGCCTGGATCGAGTATGCGCATAACAGCCAGGTGTCCTCTGCCACCGGCCTCTCCCCGTTTGAGGTGTGTTTGGGGTATCAGCCCCCGTTGTTTCCCGTGGTGGAGGGAGAGGTCGGTGTGCCCTCGGTCCAGGCCCACCTGCGGAAGTGCCGTCGGGTGTGCCGCTCCGCCCGTTCTGCCTTGTTGAAGGCCCGGACGAGGGCGAAGACCCATGCAGACCGCCGGCGATCCCCAGCCCCTGCTTACCAGCCCGGGCAGGAGGTGTGGCTATCCACGAAGGACATCCCCCTCCAGGTGGACTCCCCGAAACTCAAGGACAGATATATCGGACCATACAAGATCCTCAAAGTCCTCAGTCCTGCCGCAGTGAAGCTCCAACTCCCGGCTTCACTGCGGATCCACCCGGTCTTTCATGTTTCAAGGATTAAACCTCACCACACCTCACCCCTCTGTGCTCCCGGACCGGCGCCGCCTCCTGCTCGGATCATCGACGGGGAGCTGGCTTGGACGGTGCGCCGGCTCCTGGACGTCCATCGGATGGGCCAGGGGTTCCAGTATTTGGTGGACTGGGAGGGGTATGGACCCGAAGAACACTCCTGGGTGAAGAGGAGCTTCATCCTGGATCCGGCCCTCCTGGCCCTCCTGGCCGACTTCTACCACCGTCACCCGAACAAGCCTGGTTGGGGGGGGGGGTCCTGTTGTGTGGGCCGCCAGAAGAGGAGGTACTGCTGGCCCACCACCAGAGGGCGCCCTGCCTGAAGTGCGGGCTTCAGGCACGAGAGGGCGCTGCCACCACGGACACAGCCGGGGGTGACAGCTGTCACTCATTATCTCTTGACAGCTGTCACCCATCTACTCTACAGCATCTCACTCCATAAAGACCAGACGTCATCTCCACCTCGTTGCCGAGATATCGTACTTCTATGGAGGTAACTGTCTCTACCTGTATTAATTGATTCTAAGAGCTATTGTTTTGCAGATGTCAACCAGAGGACCGGCGTGGGTCGCGACTGTTTCGTCCTACGTCCGTCAGATAAGTGGTTAAACAGACGCTGCACGAGTGTGTGTTAGAGGTGGAGGTGGCATTCCCACCGTTGTTGTTACGGGGTGTACACACACCCACACTTGACTGCCTTTGTTCTTCGCCAGCAGTACCAGATCTGACAGTCGGGGACGGTGATCACCTGGGAATTCGGGACTTGGCGGCTCCAGTATTCACCAGGTTCGGTGGCGGCGGAAATCGTGTGGTTCTGGCTCTTCTCAGGACAGACGTCTTCTATCCTCGAGCCTGCCCACACGTCACCTTTGTGGATTGACTGTTATCAGATTCTGAGATTGTCTGTGTATTCGTTGTGCACCTTCACAACATTAAATTGTTACTTTTTGGCTCATCTATTGACCGTTCATTTGCGCCCCCTGTTGTGGGTCCGTGTCACTACACTTTCACAACGCATTCAACCAGTCTGTTCATTCTCCTCTGACTTCTGAAATCAACAAGGCATTTTCATCCACACAACTGATGCTCACTGGATATCTTCTCTTTTTTGGACCATTCTCTGTAAACCCTAGAGATGGTTATGTGTGAAAATCCCAGTAGATCAGCAATTTCTGAAATACTCAGACCAGCCCATATGGCACCATGCCACATTCAGAGTCACTTAAATAAATCCCCTCTTACCAAATCTGATGCTCGGTTTGAACTTCAGCAAGTCGTCTTCACCACATCTAGATGCCTAAATGCATAGAGTTGCCGCCATGTGATTGGCTGATGAGCTATTTGCCTTAACAAGCAACTGGACAAGTGTACCCAATGAAGTGACCAGTGAGTGTATACAACATTATGTAGCAGAGTATCATGAGGAGGTTTCCACATAACCAGGACAGTTCACAGTTCTGACCTAAAGCCTATTTATAGAACGTTGTGTGTGTTTCTTTCCCTAGCAAATAGTAAAAAAAAAAAAAAAAAAAAACATAATTTTCCAAAAGCACTTAGAGACTTGATTGCTAACAGCATTTTAATAGGATTAATGTTGTATGAAAGTGAACTTATCCTTTAATTTATTTATGTATTTTGATTTTATTTAAACAGTGCATTGCCAGTTTCATTTTAAGATGTTGATGGTTATCACAAATGCATTTAAAAATAAATAAATAAAACGTAGCACGAGTTACAAAACAGAAAATAAACCTCAAATTGTGTGTGTATGTGTGTGCGCGTTTGGTCTCGTCTCTGTGTCTCTGGGTCCTGATTGTCACTAAGGAGATTAAGATAGTGTGCGTCAATCCAGGATTTACAGAGAGAGAAATGCAAACTCCTCGCAGACATTCGATGCTGCTGCTCACGTCCTCTGACAGTCATCAGATACAGACACAAAAGCTGTATTACTCTTATCTGTATCAAGTGCCGCCATCCAAACATTCCATCTATAGTCCACATTGTACACTGCACACAACCATGATGCAACATGATTAGTGTGCGTTGTGTGTGTGTGGTTATGTACGAAAAAAAGTATTTTGTCAACAATTCCTGTTGTAATTATTTCTCTCTTAGTGCACTGTGATGACGACTGAAGCGCTGCTGTCACTCTGACACCCTTCTTCAGGAGTATTGTCAACCAAAAATGTCAAAGAAACATGTTTATTTTGTGCCATTTTGGGTGTTTCTCGACATGTTTTTTCAATTTCAATTTATTTTCATTTATGTAGCGCCAAACACAACAGAGCTGCCGCAAGGCGCTTCACACAAGTAAGGTCTAACCTTACCAACCCCCAGAGCAACAGTGGTAAGAAAAAACTCCCTCTGAGGAAGAAACCTCAAGCAGACCAGACTCAAAGGGGTGACCCTCTGCTTGGCCCATGTTACAGACATAAATTACAGAACAATTCACAGAAACAATTCACAAAACAAATGCTGTTGGTGCACAGGACAGGAGGGTCTCCAGCACAAATACCACACCCATCTCTGGATGGAGCTGCACCTTAAACAGAGAGAAAAAAATAGAATCAGGCATCAGAAAGACAAGAAATACTGTATAATTTGTAGGCATTAAACAACAAGAAAAACAGGAAATACTAAGGTGATCGCCGCCACTAGCCCTAAGTTTCACTAAAAGACCCAGAATTTAGGTAAAGTTGAGGCCGCGGCAAGTAAAAAGTGGAAAACAAAACTATATCAGTATGCTAGCCATACGAAATGGAAAATAAGTGACTATGGCCTTGTTCCACATCCTGCCTGGATGAAGGGCGGATGTGTTGATCTCATGCCTCAGTTACAGCAACTAAGAGGCTTTTCTGACTCCAGGTAAATGGGCTACAACTAATCAATGCACTGCAGTGCAAGCAAGACAAGTGCAACGTTAAATATATATATATATACACACACACAAACGAGGTCTGTTAGAAAAGTATCAAACCTTTTTATTTTTTTCAAAAACCTGATGGATTTGAATCACATGTACTTACATCAGCCAACCTTGAACCTCCGTGCGCATGCGTGAACTTTTTCACGCCTGTCGATTGCGTCATTTCCTGGTAAGCAGCCTTTGTGTGGGATGTGTGTTGTGCGCTCAGCGGATTTTCATTTCAAGGAAAAAGACGGAATGACTGGAGCAGTGCTGCATCAGATTTTGCCAGAAACTGGGCGACAGCCAGGTGGAAACCATTCGGAAGATTCAGACGGCTTTCGGTGACTTTTCAGTCGTGTGACTATCCGAGAAATTGTGGAAGAGGTGGACATGTCACAGCATGTCCTGTGAGACTTCAACACAAAGGCGCTTTTGCGCCGCCATCAGCAGCAGCATGAATTTCACCACCACTCTTCATGGCCAAATCTTCTGTCACAGTGGAATGTGCCGAAAAAGTGCTGATGTCCACCTCTTCCACAATTTCTCAGATAGTCACACGACGGTCCCACATCACCACAGCGTTCACTTTGGAAATGATCTGGTCATTTCAGCATGTTGATGGCCGGCCGGAGCGTGGCTCGCTCTCCACCGTTGTGCGGACGTCTTTAAACCGGTTGTACCGCTCCTTAATCTGTGTGATGCCGAGGATTGTCTCCAAAAGCCGTCTGAATCTTCCAAATGGTTTCCACCTGGCTGTCGTCCAGTTTCTGGCAAAATTTGATGCATCCCACACAAAGGCTGCTTACCAGGAAATGATGCAATCGACAGGCGTGAAAAAGTTCACGCATGCGCACAAAGGTTCAAGGTTGGCTCATGCAAGCACACGTGATTCAAATCTACCAGGTTTTTGCAAAAAATAAAAAGCTCAGATACTTTTCTAACAGACCTCGTATACATATATATAAAAATCAACCAGAATGTCAAAACGCAAAATTGCATTAACCTTTTGTGCTTTTTTCCCCATTCAGTATCATCATAATGTTATTTATCTTTTATTAGAAGTCATCATTTATATATTAATATTGCTACTGAAGAATATATTACTCATATGCTCATAGTGATCAAAATTTATCAATGCTTATTAAACACATAATCAATAGTTAAGGTTAATTACATGATATCTACAACCCCTGGCAAAAATTATGGAATCACCGGCCTCGGAGGATGTTCATTCAGTTGTTTAATTTTGTAGAAAAAAAGCAGATCACAAACATGACACAAAACTAAAGTCATTTCAAATGGCAACTTTCTGGCTTTAAGAAACACTATAAGAAATCAGGAAAAAAAATTGTGGCAGTCAGTAACGGTTACTTTTTTAGACCAAGCAGAGGGAAAAAATATGGAATCACTCAATTATGAGGAAAAAATTATGGAATCATGAAAAACAAAAGAACGCTCCAACACATCACTAGTATTTTGTTGCACCACCTCTGGCTTTTATAACAGCTTGCAGTCTCTGAGGCATGGACTTAATGAGTGACAAACAGTACTCTTCATCAATCTGGCTCCAACTTTCTCTGATTGCTGTTGCCAGATCAGCTTTGCAGGTTGGAGCCTTGTCATGGACCATTTTCTTCAACTTCCACCAAAGATTTTCAATTGGATTAATATCCGGACTATTTGCAGGCCATGACATTGACCCTATGTGTCTTTTTGCAAGGAATGTTTTCACAATTTTTGCTCTATGGCAAGATGCATTATCTTGAAAAATGATATCATCCCCAAACATCCTTTCAACTGATGGGATAAGAAAAGTGTCCAAAATATCAACGTAAACTTGTGCATTTATTGATGATGTAATGACAGCCATCTCCCCAGTGCCTTTACCTGACATGCAGCCCCATATCATCAATGACTGTTGAAATTTACATGTTGTCTTCAGGCAGTCATCTTTATAAATCTCATTGGAACGGCACCAAACAGAAGTTCCAGTATCATCACCTTGCCCAATGCAGATTCGAGATTCATCACTGAATATGACTTTCATCCAGTCATCACCTTGCCCAATGCAGATTCAAGATTCATCACTGAATATGACTTTCATCCAGTCATCCACAGTCCATGATTGCTTTTCCTTAGCCCATTGTAACCTTGTTTTTTTCTGTTTAGGTGTTAATGATGGCTTTCGTTTATCTTTTCTGTATGTAAATCCCATTTCCTTTAGGAGGTTTCTTACAGTTCGGTCACAGACGTTGACTCCAGCTTCCTCCCATTCGTTCCTCATTTGTTTTGTTGTGCATTTTCGATTTTTGAGACATATTGCTTTAAGTTTTCTGTCTTGACGCTTTGATGTCTTCCTTGGTCTACCAGTATGTTTGCCTTTAACAACCTTCCCATGTTGTTTGTATTTGGTCCAGAGTTTAGACACAGCTGACTGTGAACAACCAACATCTTTTGCAACATTGCGTGATGATTTACCCTCTTTTAAGAGTTTGATAATCCTCCCCTTTGTTTCAATTGACATCTCTCGTGTTGGAGCCATGATTCATGTCAATCCACTTGGTGCAACAGCTCTCCAAGGTGTGATCACTCCTTTTTAGATGCAGACTAACGAGCAGATCTGATTTGATACAGGTGTTCGTTTTGGGGATGAAAATTTACAGGGTGATTCCATAATTTATTCCTCAGAACTGAGTGAGTCCATATGTTTTTCCCTCTGCTTGGTCTAAAAAAGTAACCGTTACTGACTGCCACAATTTTTTTTTCTTGATGTCTTATATTGTTTCTTAAAGCCAGAATGTTGCCATTTGAAACGACTTTAGTTTTGTGTCATGTCTGTGATCTGCTTTTTTTCTACAAAATTAAACAACTGAATGAACATCCTCCGAGGCCGGTGATTCCATAATTATTGCCAGGGGTTGTATATATTCAAATACTCTTGGGTTATATATTCGAATGCTGTTGAATTGTGTATTGCGTCTACCAAATTAAAGGCATGTTATGTTTATGATTACATTTGCTTTTGCTCAAATATTAGTTTAGTTTCTTAGCAAGCTGTCATGAACATATGTTACTTATACAGTATAATCATTTTAAAAAGTCTTGTAAATGTGATGTGTCCCTGATTCGGTGAGGCCCTGAAGATATGCTGACAGTTTTTCAGTTAGCAGTTGTTGCCCAAAAACCTTATCAGAAGACTTCACAGCGCATGTGGGCAGGACCATGCCATGAAAAAGAGGGATCAAGACCACCCAGATGAAGGCCAACTCCCAAGATTTTCAGAAAAACGCTGTAGTAGCATGGGGTATAAATACAAGGCCAGCCCACTGTTCGGGGTTCCTGCTTGCTGTCAACTTGCTGGAACACCAGATTGCTGGTTGGAAGCTTGCAGCTGGTGGGACCCTCAGAACTTCTGGGTATGTTTTTGTTTGTCTCACTGATTCTGTAAAACTTAAATTCTATCAACATTTGTGACATTTAAATCCTGTTCAATAAATCTCTGAGTGGTGGACTAGCCCTCAGGGTAATTGTGTTCCAATTTAAATGACTGGTTAATACCTTCTTTCAAATCAACGGACACACGGGATAAGAGAGGCAGGGGGAGGCGAGGTCACTGGAGACCCCTGAAATATCCCAAGATCCCTAATCAGTCCACCAGACCCAAGGGTGTGTTTTTTATTCTAATCCAATTACATTTTTTCCGTGAATCTGACTGGTTAGTCGTGTGACATAATCAGGCGTGTAATATCTGTGAAACGGAACAAAATATTAGACCAGTAGCCAAAGATGTATTACTCCGCACCCCAACCGGTGTTCTGAGGAGATGTCATTACTGTTGAATGTCATTCCCGTCCGCCAGATGCAACTGTGCATGCGCAGTATTGTTGGGATGCGGAACTTTCGAAACACACAATTTGTCAGAACATTAGCTGCACGCTCTGATAGCTGTTAGCGCTGTTAGCTCAGAGTGAGAGAAAGTCGCGTGCCGCCACCGAAATGGGTGAATTTAAGCTACCGTATGAAAGTATTAATGTAGATTCTGATACAGAATTACCGTTTCACATTTGATGGATTTTCACATTTGATGAATTACTCCGCGCCCTGACCACTGTTGGAGAGATGGCTCACTGCTTCACGGTAAGACGACGGAATTACCTACAGAAAAATTAACTGTGCAAACGATGGAATTGGATTAGAATGGGAATAACCACCTTGTCTCTGATGATGGACAGACAAGTGTGTGGTGTCTGCCCAAATGCCCAAATGCTGGTCAAACATATCCGTTTTACGGCTCCGCTAACACGTCACCGGTAAAGCTGTATGTTCAACCGTATAACTCAGCATGAACATCCGCCCATCATCAGGCACAACAGGGTTATTCCCTAAATATATTTTCTGAACCGTTATACTTTGTCAGCTAAAATTTTATTTAATTGTCAACTATAGAGTTATCATCAATTTCACTTATTTTGATCCTGTTTGATTAAATACAGGCAGCCCAATGGTCCTTTCTGTGTGGAGTTTGCATGTTCTCCCCATGTTTGCGTAGGGTCCCTGTGGGTGCTCCACTTCCCATCCACTCCTAAAAACGTCCAGGTTTGGGTGTATTGCTCAACTTTAAATGGGCTGTAGGTAAGTAAGTGTGTGAATGTGCTTGTCTGTATGTGTTGGTTCTGTGTCTGGTTTCTTGTCCAGGGTGTACCCTACCTTTCACCCACTGACTGTTGGGATAGGCTCCAGCATCATCCCCCCCCACCCCCCACCCCACCTCCCCACTCCCCAATGACCCTTAATTGAATTCAGTAAATGACTGAATGAAATACTCCATAATAATTTTTGGAATGAGCTCTGCTTGAACCCCAGTTTGAAATCATGGTATCTGATTTCTTTGAGCTTTGTGTCAGTTTCTCCAAAACTACAGCACAGTGTCAGAACAGTTTTCATTCAGAGTGTCTGAACCAGAGCAGCTGCAAGGAGGAGGAGTAAGTATTGAATTTTTGTGTTGGAAAGACTTGTTTGAAGGACAGAAGAAATTCTCAAGTACTTCAAAATTGAATGTCGTTTATCATCCAGATAATCAGCAGTCAAGGGCAGCATGGTGGATTAGTGCTTAGCACTCTTGCCTCACAGCTAGAACATCCTGAGTTTGCTTCCCATCTCATCCTTTCCCTGTGGAGTTTGCACATTCTCCCCGTGTACGCGTGGGTTCGCTCCGGCTTCCTCCCACTTCCAAAGACATGCAGGTTATGCAAACTAGAAACTGACTGTAGGAGTTTGTCTGTCTGTCTGTGGCCCTGCGATAGACTGGTGCCTTGTCCAGGGTGTACCCTACCTCTTACCCAGTGTCAGCTGGGACAGGCTCCATCTCCCCTGGGACCATTAATTGGAATCAGTGAGTATAGAAAATAAATGAATACTCAAAAGACTTTTTTCAAAATAGTTACAAAATTGCCCTATCTAGTGATATTACAGACATTTGAAAGAATGGCCTAAATTAATAAAACAAAATGTGAACAGTATGAAAAACACAAGATGTTCTGGTGGGGTCTACATGAGCCCCGGGTGCACACATTAATATGTTTCCTGATGTTGACTGATGAGAGTTAAACTGATATTAATGGGGAGCTGACGTGAACAGACTCAACTCAGAGCCAGCACTCCTGATGAGCTGGCTCATCAGGAGTGCTGGCTCTGAGTTGAGTCCTGGGGGGTTGAGCTGGAGTCTCTGATGGAGGTGTCAGAGAGGAGGATGCTGAGGAAGCTGCTCAGCATCCTGGACAACACCTCCCACCCCCTGCATGTCACACTGACGTCCTGCCAGAGCACCTTCAGTCATAGACTGAGATCACCGCGGTGCACCACAGAACACCTCAGGAGGTCTTTTCTACCTGTGGCAATCAGACTGTATAACTCCCCCGCTTCTGCAGGATGAACAGTTTCTCAGAGTTATGTGCAACATCCTCCTCACTACCTTCCTGGCAGTGAGGAGGATATTGTCAAACATCTTGTTTTGCATAATTTTGTTGTACTTATTGTAAAAAAAAAAATTAAAAAAAAATGATTGATTGATTTCTATTTAATACTAACACTTTCTGTATCTGTGTATTTAACTAACCATTGTTTAATGATTATTAGTTCTGTACTGTGGCAAAATAAAATAATTTCCTTTGGGATAAATAAAATTGATCTGTTTCTTTATCCTTACCTTTTCAGGATGCTAATATAAGTCATTAGATGGCCTAAAAACACAAAGTGTTCAAAATAAATAAATATAAAATTGTTTTTGTCCAAAATACTGCACACCCTGATGGGCCCTTAAAAACTTGTGTCTTTAAGATATTTTATGTGCCTGTTGTGGACTTGTGACATATGTGGCACTCAGGTGTAAATGGGTGCTGGTCTTGGCCTGGGAAGTAACTTATGTTCAACTAGCGTCCCATCCAAAGGGAGTCCTAGATTCTCATCTGCTTACTGAGTCTATAAGCAACAGCACCAATGGGCCTGAGGGCCAGTATAGGACTTCTACTTCTTCAAAGTGGAGCATAGTTCATGTTTTCACAAATGCATTAGGCCAACTTGTCCACTGCGAATATGGTGTAAGGAGGAGGCATCCACATGCACAAACTCTTATCCAGCTACACAACAAACTAATGATGCATGGACATGGGCCATGATATGCATGTCCATAGCCATCAGATCTGCAGTGTCACATGATGGAGAAATGTTCCTTCTTCTGTCCTGCGCATTATCACAGTTTTAGTTTGTTTTGTGGTGACTGGAGGTTTCACAAAAGGATTAATTGCCAGTGCAACAGATGGCGTTCTCCTACCCTGCCGCTTCGTCACACGCGCGCGCACGCGCACGCACACACACGCACACACACACACACACACACACACACAGAGTAACATGGACTGCGTTACCTTTTTCTTGGGCGGCATGGCAGGTTAAGGCTGTCCACTCGTAATTGTTCCACGCCGGTTGCCTGCTCAAATTATAGTTCCCCAGGCTCCACTGAATAAAACACGGACACGCGTGCCATCAGAGTGGATTTTATGTCTGAATCACTCAGGTGGATGTAGCCGAAGACGAGAAAACACAGCGTTCTTTCGGCGCGTAAAGACTCTGTTTCGTGCGTAAAATCGCGATCCTTTCCCCAAAAACGCCGCGACGCACGGGAGGCGCAGATCCGTTGCGTGAGGTGTTTCACTGAGTCTGCATTATGAGTTGGAGCGGAGTTATCCTTTGCAGAGTCCGAAGGGTATTAAAGGCTTATTTCTCGGAGCGGCATCTGTTGCGCGGCACTCCGCTCCACCCCGCGCGCTGAACCACCTGTACCAAATACAGCGAGGTGTCCCAACCGCTCGCAGCATCCACACAAGCGTGCACAGCATCCAGCAACAACAAAAATCACCTCGTCCGTGTATCTGTGCAGCTCTGATGACTGATCAACGCGTGCGCGCGCATCCAAACAACTATTACCGCGGCCCGACACCAAAATAGAAAGATGGAATTAAAAAGGCAGCAGCGCGTAATTCCTGCGTGTAGCCCCTGAGCAGCTTTACAGCTACAGGCAGATGTAGTTTTGTGTCGGAAAAACAAGCAGTTATCATCCCGAGAGTGAGAAACATTATTGAAAAAAAAAATCTACACACCTACACAATTTTTCTTCTTTCCATCTGTCCTCAATTTACCGTCAAACTATGTGGTGTACCCAGTTGTGTACGTCCACGCATGAAGCCACGCACCCGCAAGTTATACACATTTACTCATATGATGATACATGTACATTTTGTTTGATACAAATCTACAGTCCTCATCTTTTAAATGGTAATTAAACCTCCATGTATTACATATTTTATTTACTATGGCTCTATATGGTAAGACTTATTTTAAAATAACTCTGTATGGAAATAAAGTAGACATTATAATTCTTTTTAAACACACACATATAATCGTGTTTAACCTTTAAGTGATTGCTTATCATTTATGACCCCACACTGTAAAACTCAATGAGTTAGTTGAACTGAAATCATCTGAGGAAACTGATTGCCTTAAGCCATTTGAGTTTGCCAACTTAAATAAAATAATTTTCAAACATGTAATTGTTAAAGTTTTAGTAACTTAATTTATAGTTAATTAAGCTTACACTGATAAAAGATAATGTAAGTTAGAGTTGATTTAACTTTCAAACTTAAGTTCAAACAACTTAATTCATTCAGGTTTTTACAAATTGTAACACTTTAAGTTGGTTCAAACATTCTCTTTTTTCAGTGTATGTAAATCTAGTTTATGTTTTTCAATAAAAAAGTGACAAATTTCTGCCTAAAAAATTTGCATTACGTTTTAGATTTGATTTTTTGATGCATTCTTTGGTTTACTTGTTGACTCTTGTGTTGTTATGACTCTGTCCATTCGCTCCCCTCGAAACGTGAACTCACGATCTCCGGCATGGAAGTCGGACTCTCAAAGGTAAAACCCAGCGCTCTTGCCTTCTGACCAGAGAATTCTTCTGAGCTGTTGGGAGTGAGGTTTACTAACTACATATGCACAGCGACACCTGATGGCCTCCATTAAATAAACATAATTAAAATGAGTGAATGGAATGCACTGGAAATACATCACCAACACTTAAAGGAACTGAGTTGTTCTGACAACAATTCATTTTTGAGTTAGTTTAATTAATGGAAATGAGTGAGTATAACTTTTTTCAAAGTTTGAGTTACATTAACTTAATTATTGTATTAAAATGGAGTTTTAACAGTGCAGCCAAATGTTTATATGGGTTGTTGTGATATTTTTAATCAGAAAAAATATGTCCTACTATGAATTTGTCAAACCACTTGTCCTCCAGCCTTATTATTTTTCACAGGAATTGTTCCATTGTTGTGATAAGGATAATGGAAAGTTAGGTGGGGTCATTTATAACCCGAAAAGATATACATTTTTTTTCCTTTTTCTTAAGATTATAGGCTTTCATTTTATTGTATAACATCAATAATTAGTTATAACATTTTAGAATATCTGTCTTAGATAAAGGAAGCATTATAGGCATGATAAAGACAAATAAAACCATGAAAAAGTATAAAATATAACAGTCATAAATGATCCCACTTAGTCAAGTCTGAGTGTTTAAAAACTTGGTCCTTGAGATTTAATAATGAGACTCAGAGCACGTGCGCGCGAATGGCTCCAGCTGCAGCTTTCTGTATGCAGTCGCTACAACTTATTTTAGTCCGTGATGTAGACATGATGGGCATGCAAAATATCTGTTTTACACACTGTCCCAGTCTGCTGCCAAGCCGCAAATCACTCAGTTGCGGATATCAGCAGATGACGGCGAATATACAGCGCATAGATTGAGTATGTATTGAGTATGTAAGGCAGATGTCATCCAGAGCCAAAATTTTGTGCAGCTCAAAAATCCTGGCCAACTCATACAAGCATGTTTCACGCATATTGCGGATGTTAAGCGAATATGAGCCAATTTTGTGTGCAATCCATATGCAAATCCTCCTAAACGCCAGTGGGACAGGGCCCTAAGCTGCCAAAAGTAGCAGATACATGAAGCAAAAGTAATAATTTTAAAAAATGACATACAATTAAACAGTTGGTAAAATTATTGCACTGTCAACTGAATTCATTCTTTCAGGGGTATAACATGAGTACTTACATTTGAGAAAACACCAAACAATATAGGCAGTATTCATTGTGACCTACTGCATACAAACAAGGACGTTTTTTTTGGTATTTTTTTTACTTTTTGCTACAACTTTGAATGGCTCAGGAGATAATATGCTTTCAGAATCAGAATCACCTTTATTGTCATTGCACAGGGTTTACTGTGACTTTCGTTGTGGACTGTGTGCACAACGAAATTCGCTTGTGCATCCTCAAAAAACAATGCCTGCACTCACACACAACTTACCCACACACACACCCTCACATGCACCCACATCCACACCCACACACACATACCTCAGTCAATATTAAAAACATCAGGCGATGGGGGGGGGGGGGGTATGAGGCAAGCTCAGAAACCTCTAAATTAGTCAGACATGTCTCATATTGCACTCACCTGTTTTGTCACCTTTGTCTGTCTTTTTTGTTTATTTGACATCAGAATATTTCACAAGAACATAAACAGATTTTAATGAAATCTAGGAAAAGATCGTGACATTGCTTATTGATCTTTGATTCTGATTCAGTTAATCTTGAACTTGCTTTTTTATCCTACCTCCTCTGACCATGATCAAAAGGAAAATAATGCCTTTGACCCTTGATTCTGATCCTTTTCATATTGAAATCAACTTTGATCTTTGGTCCTGACTACTTTGATCCTGATCAAGGGGTGGATCCTGTCTTTGAACCTTGACTGAAAAAGAAGAAGGCCCTTTATTGTCATTGTACATACATGAATCCATACAGAGAAATTTGTCCTCTGCATTTAACCCATCATAACTACAGCTAGACCCAACCCAACCACTAGGAGCAGTGGGCAGCCATGGTCTGGTGCTTGGGGACCAACTCTAGATGTAGAGACACTTCGTTGTTCAGAGGCAGAGAAAGACCATAATGAGCAGTTTTTTTGTTTGTTTGTTTGTTTTTTAATGAGTGTGAGGAACGTACAGTACAGGACATGGGGAGAACATGGAAACTCCACAAAGAAAGGAACTAGGCAGAGTGGACTCAAACTTGAGACCATGTTGCTGTGATGCAGGAGTGCTCACCATTAATCCACTGTGTTGCTCCTTGTTGACTTGAGGTCCTGTGATTCTGGTTCTGTCTTTGATTTTTGATCCTGATTTTATTGATCTTCAAAGCAATTAGCTATCAAGATCTACCATAAGACCAGCAACAAAGATCAAACATCAGAATCTGCCTCTTAATTAAATTGTTACTGATCATAAGCTCAACACTAGAGAGGTAGGCAATGCCAAAAACATAACACCCTCAAGGTTCTAAGATCAAAACAAATTTTATCTTTCATCTTTGAGATTTACTTTTGATTCCTTTGATCCTGGTCTTAATTACAGCCTTCTTGATGACAGAAAGGAATCCAGATCAGTGATATCTGGCTTACACACAAACAAGATGACAGACAAAATCGAACAAAAACATAACCTCCTTGGCCATGAATCAAAATTCAAACTCATTGATAAATGGACTGCATTTATATATACCACTTTTCCATCTGTATCAGACGCTCAAAGCGCTTTACAATTATGCCTCACATTCACCCCGATGTCAGGGTGCTGCCATACAAGGCGCTCACTACACACCGGGAGCAATAGGGGATTAAAGGCCTTGCCCAAGGGCCCTTAGTGATTTTCCAGTCAGGCGGGGATTTGAACCCATGATCTTCTGGACTCAAGCCCAACACCTTAACCACTAGACTGATGATTGATAAGGATCAAAGATCGGGGGGCGGGGGGTTCAGAAATAATGATTAAAAGTCATCAATCAAAATAAAGAGTCAGCAATCAGAATCTGGGATGGCAGTTCAGTAATCAGGATTCAAGTTCAGTAATCAGCATTTAAGACCAAGATTAAAGGTCATCAATAAGGATCAAAGACAGAAAACAGAGACCATGTTAACAGATGACTCTTGGACTCTGGCTGTGGAATGTGCTCTCTGAGTATGCTTCTGTTGTACACATGCGCATTCTCACATGCATCAAAAATATCTCTCACTAAGCTTCTTATGTCCAGAATGTCATAAGTGAGCGAGCGAGAAAAAGAGAGATGCCAAGCTGGAGCGTCCAAATCTGTGTGGAGCTGAACAGCACCTATGATTTCAGGCAAAGCTCCAGACTTCTGTCTTCCAGTCTGACCTCCACGCAGTTAGAAACCACACATCCACTCACATCTGAACTAACACCTCCAAACCCTCCAGAACTCCCGACTGCCACTAAGTGGACGAAATGTGCTTTTACAATTATTTCTAAAACTGATATTAATGTTGCTCAGCTAAACTGTGCTGATGCAAACTTCGTCCCACTTAGTCCATACTCACTGATATGGACCATCGTATTTATTGGCATTTACTATGTGTGTGTACGTGTGCCCATGCATGTGTGTATGCACGTGTTTTAGCTCTATCAAGGACTTTATGTTTTCACCTGTGTTTGTTTCTTTGTTTGTCATTCACCAGGATTACTCAAAAATGGATCAACCAATTTTCATGAAGCTCAGTGGAGGGGTAGGACTTGTGTGGACCTCCATGCAGTAGAGGGTCAACTAAACACAGCTCAAGTCTGAGATTCTGCACTGTTGCCACGTGTCAACACATGCACCACTCTACACAACAAGTCTGGGTCCTGGATGGCAGTCACCCAGACAGACAACCGGTCTGTCCTGGCCTCCTAGATGTTACCATCTAGTGAAACACGGGCATCCCCTTGACCTTCTCCAGCCATTGTGGTCTTCAACGCTGAGGCACCTGCATTTTCATGCCCAGAGAAACACACCACACTACCAAAATGTTGTAGCTGATGTTCCCTCACAGTGCAAGTGACACTCCTCCTTTGAGTCTCCCTAAGTAACCCTTTGTTTCACATACCGTCATTCCAGCAATATCCAAGGATCCTCAGAAAAGACCTAACATCAAAAACATCTAGCTGTCACCCTAGGTCACTTGGTTAGCATCCACGTCTCACAACCATACAACTGACGGGAAGCATCAGGACTCAAAAGACTTGGAGCTTTTTCTCCTGCAAAGCTACCAACATCACCAAACATTTCTGTCCAGTGACCTCGTGGCTCTGTAAACTCTTCCCAAGAAACTCTCAATCTCTAAGGCTGGGGACCCACAAAAATGAATGCCAGTTCTTAGATTTGTGAAGTGCTTAAAAACTTTGACACTTTCACTACATACAGATATATTACTGATGGCCAAAATCCAGTACGTAATTGAAAGTCTCGATCTTAGTTTTTTTTATGATGCTCAGTGGAGGGGTATAGTTGAGTGTGGACCTCCATCCAGAGGAGGGTCAACCAAACCTTGGTAAGGTCTGGGATTTTGCACTGTTGCCACATTCACCACAGTACAGAACCACCCTGTGTCCTGGATGGCAGTCACCTGGACTGACCTTGGTTGACCCTGAGCAATCACAAATCCAAGACATTCCAATTCCTCACTCAACTTCTCAAGAGCTGCAATCAAATCAAATCAAATCAGTTTTATTTATATAGCACCAAATCACAACAAACGTTGCCCCAAGGCGCTTTATATTGTAAGGCAAGGCCATACAATAATTACGTAAAAACCCCAACGGTCAAAACGACCCCCTGTGAGCAAGCACTTGGTGACAGTGGGAAGGGAAAAACTCCCTTTTAACAGGAAGAAACCTCCAGCAGAACCAGGCTCAGGGAGGGGCAGTCTTCTGCTGGGACTGGTTGGGGCTGAGGGAGAGAACCAGGAAAAAGACATGCTGTGGAGGGGAGCAGAGATCAATCACTAATGATTAAATGCAGAGTGGTGCATACAGAGCAAAAAGAGAAAGAAACACTCAGTGCATCATGGGAACCCCCCAGCAGTCTAAGTCTATAACAGCATAACTAAGGGATGGTTCAGGGTCACCTGATCCAGCCCTAACTATAAGCTTTAGCAAAAAGGAAAGTTTTAAGCCTAATCTTAAATGTAGAGAGGGTGTCTGTCTCCCTGATCTGAATTGGGAGCTGGTTCCACAGGAGAGGATCCTGAAAGCTGAAGGCTCTGCCTCCCATTCTACTCTTACAAACCCTAGGAACTACAAGTAAGCCTGCAGTCTGAGAGCGAAGCGCTCTATTGGGGTGATATGGTACTATGAGGTCCCTAAGATAAGATGGGACCTGATTATTCAAAACCTTATAAGTAAGAAGAAGAATTTTAAATTCTATTCTAGAATTAACAGGAAGCCAATGAAGAGAGGCCAATGTGGGTGAGATATACTCTCTCCTTCTAGTCCCTGTCAGTACTCTAGCTGCAGCATTTTGAATTAACTGAAGGCTTTTCAGGGAACTTTTAGGACAACCTGATAATAATGAATTACAATAGTCCAGCCTAGAGGAAATAAATGCATGAATTAGGTTTTCAGCATCACTCTGAGACAAGACCTTTCTAATTTTAGAGATATTGCGCAAATGCAAAAAAGCAGTCCTACATATTTGTTTCATATGCGCATTGAATGACATATCCTGATCAAAAATGACTCCAAGATTTCTCACAGTATTACTAGAGGTCAGGGTAATGCCATCCAGAGTAAGGATCTGGTTAGACACCATGTTTCTAAGATTTGTGGGGCCAAGTACAATAACTTCAGTTTTATCTGAGTTTAAAAGCAGGAAATTAGAGGTCATCCATGTCTTTATGTCTGTAAGACAATCCTGCAGTTTAGCTAATTGGTGTGTGTTCTCTGGCTTCATGGATAGATAAAGCTGGGTATCATCTGCGTAACAATGAAAATTTAAGCAATGCTGTCTAATAATACTGCCTAAGGGAAACATGTATAAAGTGAATAAAATTGGTCCTAGCACAGAACCTTGTGGAACTCCACAATTAACCTTAGTCTCTGAAGAAGATTCCCCATTTACATGAACAAATTGTAATCTATTAGATAAATATGATTCAAACCACCACAGTGCAGTGCCTTTAATATCTATGGCATGCTCTAATCTCTGTAATACAATTTTATGGTCAACAGTATCAAAAGCAGCACTGAGGTCTAACAGAACAAGCACAGAGATGAGTCCACTGTCTGAGGCCATAAGAAGATCATTTGTAACCTTCACTAATGCTGTTTCTGTACTATGATGAATTCTAAAACCTGACTGAAACTCTTCAAATAGACCATTCCTCTGCAGATGATTAGTTAGCTGTTTTACAACTACCCTTTCAAGATTTTTTGAGAGAAAAGAAAGGTTGGAGATTGGCCTATAATTAGCTAAGATAGCTGGGTCAAGTGATGGCTTTTTAAGTAATGGTTTAATTACTGCCACCTTAAAAGTCTGTGGTACATAGCCAACTAATAAAGATAGATTGATCATATTTAAGATCGAAGCATTAATTAATGGTAGGGCTTCCTTGAGCAGCCTGGTAGGAATGGGGTCTAATAGACATGTTGATGGTTTGGAGGAAGTAACTAATGAAAATAACTCAGACAGAACAATCGGAGAGAAAGAGTCTAACCAAATACCGGCATCACTGAAAGTAGCCAAAGATAACGATATGTCTTTGGGATGGTTATGAGTATTTTTTTCTCTAATTGTTAAAATTTTATTAGCAAAGAAAGTCATGAAGTCATTACTAGTTAAAGTTAAAGGAATACTCGGCTCAATAGAGCTCTGACTCTTTGTCAGCCTGGCTACAGTGCTGAAAAGAAACCTGGGGTTGTTCTTATTTTCTTCAATTAGTGATGAGTAGTAAGATGTCCTAGTTTTACGGAGGGCTTTTTTTATAGAGCAACAGACTCTTTTTCCAGGCTAAGTGAAGATCTTCTAAATTCAAGGAGAACATGCAGCTAAACATGTCACTCCCGGTCCGATTAGGGAGGGGCCCAGAGAAAACTACAGAGTCCGACATTGTTTTTGCAAAGTTACACACTGATTCAATGTTAATTTTAGTGACCTCCGATTGGCGTAACCGGGTGTCATTACTGCCGACGTGAATTACAATCTTACCAAATTTACGCTTAGCCTTAGCCAGCAGTTTCAAATTTCCTTCAATGTCGCCTGCTCTGGCCCCCGGAAGACATTTGACTATGGTTGCTGGTGTCGCTAACTTCACATTTCTCAAAACAGAGTCGCCAATAACCAGAGTTTGATCCTCGGTGGGTGTGTCACCGAGTGGGGAAAAACGGATAGAAATGTGAATGGGTTGGCGGTGTACACGGGGCTTCTGTTTGCGCTATGCTTCCTCCTCACAGTCACCCAGTCGGCCTGCTTTCCCGGCTGCTCGGGATCTGCTGGAAGGGAACTAACGGCAGCTAAGCTACCTTGGTCCACACCGACTACAGGGGCCTGGCTAGCTGTAGAATTTTCCATGGTGCGGAGCCGAGTCTCCAATTCGCCCAGCCTGGCCTCCAAAGTTACGAATAAGCTACACTTATTACAAGTACCATTACTGCTAAAGGAGGCCGAGGAATAACTAAACATTTCACACCCAGAGCAGAAAAGTGCGGGAGAGACAGGAGAAGCTGCCATGCTATACCGGCTAAGAGCTAGTAGCTGCGCTAAGCTAGCGGATTCCTAAAAACACACAAAGTGAATAATGTGTAAATAATTTAGAGGTGATTCAGCAGAGGGAGTGCTTTAGTTAAGGCACGTGAAGATTACACTGTGAAACAAATCGTTATCTAGTTATCTAGATCAATCTAACTACGCAGATTAAACAGCTAACAGATACAGCAAAACACTGCTGTGCTCCGGAACAGGAAGTGATAGAATACCGCAGTGAGAGCCAACCACCAGTAGAGGCAGTGAATCAGTGAATCAGGGTATTCACTGATTGTGCAAAGACAAGGTCAGTATACTTTCCCTCGTCGACAAAGGCACCTAAGTTGCTAGACTCTGATTTTACCCAACACCCAGTCCATGCAAGCATTTAATAGAGTAGGAGCTAGGACACATCTGTGACAAACGGAATTATCTGGGAAGAAGTCTCAGCTTCTGCCGCAACCCCAGCTAGTTAGCTAGAGTAGCCCATTCACTACAATGGCAGTATTCCAACATGTGTAGAAAGAGAACATATTTCAGACCACCTAAAAGAGCCTGATCCTTACGAGTACACAGAGCACTACCAATACTAGGGGAGCTAGAACCACTACCTTTGCACCCCCCCACCCCCAGGACTAAACCAAACCAACTTTTTTAGGTTCCTTAGATGACCCCAAAACACAATCAGGATGTTCCCAAAAATAAAAACTGGCCTCAAGCCAGTTATCCAAGATGGCGTCCAAGATGGCCGCCAAAATAGGGTTTTTCACTAAAACGCCTTTAAACAACATATAAACAATTTAAATATCACAGAGATTCAATGATAAGGGTCTGTTGGTGGCCATTTTGGATCTTAAACCCATGAATGAATTTAGTTTAGGCACAAATGAGTTTGCTGTGACCAGCAATGGTCTTCCCATTGAATCTCTGTGATATTTAAGTTGTTTAGATGTTGTTTAAAGGTGTTTTAGTGAAAGACCATCCTAATTCATATCAAGAGTCTCGGGGGTGTGAGCACATTTGGCAGAAGAAAAGTCCTTATTTATTAACCTCTGTACTGGCATAATCTCCATTGTATAACAAGAGCAAAGCGCATTTGAATCAGGACAACGGAGAAGCTGATGTTCTCATATAGCCAGTATGAGCACATCCCCAATTATAGCCAGTTCCAAGACAGATACGTTTGGCACAAATCAAACAGCACCCACAGTCTATAGACGCTGCTCTCCCTCCCACCGAGTCCGACTGTATGCCTCAGACATGCACTCCACATTCAGGAGACACTTTTTGTCTTTCTCCACTTCTGACATGTCTTGTTGATGGAGAGGCCCAAAGCCTGACTGCAAGAACCCTCAGTGCTCTCAGACACAGCGAGCAGACAGGCAGGAAGACACAAAGACACATTTTTCATTTGAACACTTCCAGCATTCTCTAGAATCTGCCAGCTGACCATAATAGTTTGACCTCAGACTTTAATGGCATCTTCCATTTGAGTGTTCCAAAATTGATAATAATGATAAAACTGCTGAAATAAGTGACTGTCTGTGACACAAACTAAATATTTAGGAAAATCTACCAGCAATCATCCACCTACCTCCGCCTGGTGTGCTCTTTTATGTTTATTATGTGAATGCATGGATATGCAGGCAAACAGTCAAGAACAGCGGCAGTGGTGTCTGGAAGGAATGAGGGGCACATGGAGCAGATGAAAGGAATTGAACGAGGGAGTAAAATGTGTGCAACTCAGTGTTGTCATGGAACGTGGAGGCGTGGCTCAGAAAGTGGATAGATACAACTGCAGACTCACAGACACAGGTGTAAGAGCAATCAAAAGGCTTTATCTTGTAATCAGGTAGTGGTTCGGTACACAGTTTTACAATCAGCGATGCAGAGGTTACAGACAGGTGTAAGGCAGAGGCGTGATCCAAAAAACAAACAAGGTTCAAAAATCAATGAGAGACAATGTACAAGAGGCTGTGACAAAAGCAAGGTCAAAAAACAAGCACAGTTCAAAACACAGAGAGACAAAGTACAATGGGCTGAGACAAAAGCAGAATCCAACAAACAGAGGAAGGTCAAACACGGTTAGGCAAAACAAGGCTATGACGAAAAGGCTGGAATGAAGACACAAGGAACAACGAACTGGCAGTGAACAACAAACACACAAGGCTTACATACACAGTGAGGAATCAGGGCATGATGAGGGACAGGTGCGAGAACGTTCAGGAAGGCGGTGTGGACAAACGAGACGAAGCTGAGGAAAGACTGGTGCAGGAGAAAAGAGTTAAATGAAAAAGGGGGCATGGTAGACAGGAGCAGCGGTAAGAAAAATTAGTGACATTGACAAAACCAAACAGTGATCAAAATAACATACCACAAAAGGAACAAAGAATAAACCAGGAAGACAAAGGTAAGAACAGAAAAGCAGTCGTCAAGAAAACCAAGCCTGGGACTGAAACTCAACACCTGGCTAAAGAATAATAAAGAGAAAATCAAGGACCGAAGACCCATGAGAAGGAAAGTGGACACAGACATGGGACAAACCATAACAGGCCCGAACCAGGGCAGAGGCTGACAAGTGATGAACAAAGCAAAATGTACAAAACTATGTCTGTTGTAATAATCTATAAATTTAGATTAATTAGTTATAGAACCTATAGTAAATGGCATTGGCTTTTCTCTTTTTTCCCACTCAGCACCGCCACAGCAGATCCAAGATAGATCTGCATGTTGATTTGGCTCAAGTTTTACACCAGACACAACTCCACAACAGGGAACCTTCTGCATTGGAAACAAGCACACTAATCTCCAACTCCACAGTAAACCTGTTTTTTATCTAAGAATGTTGCTACAAGGACGCCTACTGCAGTCAGCACCATTGCACATTACATGGCACAGTTCTGAGATTCTGCATCATGAGCTTCAACACGACACTACAGATACAGGAGAGGAATAATAGGCATAATGAGAAGAGAAAAGAAAGAAGTATGTAAAGGAAGAAAGAGAGGGCTTTTGATGGATGATGGTAGCTGGTTTTCATGACAATGACGTGTCACTATTATGATGCATGGTCATTTTTGCAGTGTACAAGTAACACTGCAGTGAGTGCATATGTATGGTTCCCTTCAAAACAGTGTTAAATCAGCATGTTGCAGATTAGGGACTGGACTGCAAATATATACAACCCCTGGCAAAAATTATGGAATCACCGGCCTCCGAGGATGTTCATTCAGTTGTTTAATTTTGTAGAAAAAAAGCAGATCACAGACATGACACAAAACTAAAGTAAAAAAAATATGGAATCACTCAATTCTGAGGAAAAAAATATGGAATCACCCTGTAAATTTTCATCCCCAAAACTAACACCTGCATCAAATCAGATCTGCTCGTTAGTCTGCATCTAAAAAGGAGTGATCACACCTTAGAGAGCTGTTGCACCAAGTGGACTGACATGAATCATGGCTCCAACACGAGAGATGTCAATTGAAACAAAGGAGAGGATTATCAAACTCTTAAAAGAGAGTAAATCACGCAATGTTGCAAAAGATGTTGGTTGTTCACAGTCAGCTGTGTCTAAACTCTGGACCAAATACAAACAACATGGGAAGGTTGTTAAAGGCAAACATACTGGTAGACCAAGGAAGACATCAAAGCGTCAAGACAGAAAACTTAAAGCAATATGTCTCAAAAATTGAAAATGCACAACAAAACAAATGAGAAACGAATGGGAGGAAACTGGAGTCAACATCTGTGACCGAACTGTAAGAAACCGCCTAAAGGAAATGGGATTTACATACAGAAAAGATAAACGAAAGGCATCATTAACACCTAAACAGAAAAAAAACAAGGTTACAATGGGCTAAGGAAAAGCAATTGTGGACTGTGGATGACTGGATGAAAGTCATATTCAGTGATGAATCTCGAATCTGCATTGGGCAAGGTGATGATGCTGGAACTTTTGTTTGGTGCCGTTCCAATGAGATTTATAAAGATGACTGCCTGAAGAGAACATGTAAATTTCCACAGTCATTGATGATATGGGGCTGCATGTCAGGTAAAGGCACTGGGGAGATGGCTGTCATTACATCATCAATAAATGCACAAGTTTATGTTGATATTTTGGACAATTGAAAGGATGTTTGGGGATGATGAAATCATTTTTCAAGATGATAATGCATCTTGCCATAGAGCAAAAACTGCAAAAACATTCCTTGCAAAAAGACACATAGGGTCAATGTCATGGCATAGGGTCAATGTCAATGAGCAGATCTGATTTGATGCAGGTGTTAATTTGGGGGATGGAAATTTACAGGGTGATTCCATAATTCTTTCCTCAGAATTGAGTGATTCCATATTTTTTTCCTCTGCTTGGTCTAAAAAAGTAACCGTTACTGACTGCCACAATCTTTTTTTCTTGATTTCTTCTAGTGTTTCTTAAAGCCAGAAAGTTGCCATTTGAAATGACTTTAGTTTTGTGTCATGTCTGTGATCTGCTTTTTTTCTACAAAATTAAACAACTGAATGAACATCCTCTGAGGCCGGTGATTCCATAATTTTTGCCAGGGGTTGTAGACATGGTTTTGATTCTAGGTACAGTATTATCCCAGTCCACCCAGCTCTAAATAGGTAGCAGCCTGGGATGGACTGGCCATCCATCCAGTGGGATTCACAGACTCTCATCGCCCTCTCACTGTGATATCTGGGGATAAGCTCCGGCACCTGTATAGGACACATGTCAATACTGGTGTTAAGTCACCTCTATCATAGTGTAAATGAACTCTGTGTTGAACCTCTTGAGTTAACTTTCAGATAGCTTTCAAATATGGTGGAGTTGATTGTG
This sequence comes from Thalassophryne amazonica, assembly GCF_902500255.1. Taxonomy (NCBI): domain Eukaryota; kingdom Metazoa; phylum Chordata; class Actinopteri; order Batrachoidiformes; family Batrachoididae; genus Thalassophryne; species Thalassophryne amazonica. The sequence continues at coordinate 81,596,169 of NC_047114.1, read as the reverse complement.
GGGTGTTTATTAGCAGAAATTAAATGTTGCATTCGTAACCACCTGTTCTTATCTGCAGCAATGAATTTATTTTCAAAAGCTTACAATGAGCTCTTCATTTCTACAAGGGAGTGGATCGTCGAGTCATAGAGGTCACCGTGTTGCACCATCATGTTGATATGGTACCCCAAAAGGGACATTCTTACTCCACTTTTCACATTTTACAGCACAGCTGGAAGACTGAAGAAAAAAGACGCTGAATCAGTGGTTGCTCCCCTACACAGAGCTGTTAGTGGAGACTAGTTTGCAAACCCCCATCTTCAATCTATAAAGCAAGACACGTCTGTGTGTAAGATTGGCCTCACCTTTCGGATATGACTTGCACATGGCACGATGATGTGCATCCTTTATTATGAAAATTTTGGAGATTAATTTACAAATCTTTAATTTTGTAGTCATCATCATTATTAGCACAAGGCGGAACGTTCTCACATGCCAGCTTCAACAAAGATCGTCGACAAAGATGAGTCACTCTCTGCCTTAAACAGATGCCTACCTCTAACGCGTTCACAGGGGAGATACAGAAGAAGTAAATAATACACAAACACTCAGCGATATGCGAGCCACAGACACTTCTTGCTTTATTATCACAACATGGAACTTTCTCACACGCAAGCTTTGACAAAGATCGTCAACAAAGCTCCCACTTTTCAATGGGAATACATACTTCCTACTGGCACTGCATAGTGATGGCGGAAGTTTGTGCTCTACGAGTACAGTGCTCTCGTTTAAAAGTGAAATATCTACTGCATATAATATGTTCTTTTACTTTTGTAAGTTAAAAGATGAAACCATTTATTGTTAATGAGTTATTGTCTACACAAGCTGGCTGGGATGAACTAACTCATTTACTCACTCATGTACATTTTAGCTGTCAAAGGTTCACACTGTTTCCAGCACAGGGAAAAATGGAGTGAAAGTGCAAATGCAGTTAAGTCCAGGCAGATCATTTGAGTCACACTGCTACGAAAATATCACAACCCACACAGCAATATAAATACTTGAGGGTTCATTTTCTTGTGTGCTTTTATGAAGAAGTATGAGATATTTCCCGATAAATTCACAGGAATCTGCAACGTAGGTTCTCGCAAACTGGGATTCTGGACACCACATTGGTGTAAATGTGAGTAAAACTTCTTTAGCATCTTATAACCTCTTGTATATAAAACACCAGACTTGTTTTTCTTAGAGTTTCAGGTCAGAAGACAAGTTGAAATGTGCCTACCGCACTTCCAGAGAAAAGGACAAGTGAGCCATACAGTATCCACGAGAAGTATGATTATTATTAGCTAAAAACTCAAAGAAAAATAAAAGGCTGTTCTAAGTTATAAGCTTAGCTATTATGGCTAACCCTACAGACACATTAGCTACAAACGTAGCTATTATGGCTAACCATACAGTCACATTAGCTACAAACGTAGCTATTATGGCTAACCGTACAGTCACATTAGCTACAAATGTAGCTATTATGACTAACTGTGACAGCAAGCAACGACTAGTTCTTTTTCAATCAGAGAGGGAGTTTTGTCGACAAGAGACAGTGGTTGCTCTGTCGCCACCTAGGCAGGGCCAAAATAGACCAAAAGTCTATTTAATGCAAATATTTAGCTACGCAACATGGCAACTGCCAATCAGAGTGAGCAGGCAGCGTGATGTCAGCTGGTTCTTTGCTCAAACAAAATAATCCAAGATGGCGGAATACGATCTGAAACAGCTGTGTTTCTGTATAAATCCAATATGTTTGTCATATATTTTGTAAAGGTTAGCAGGCACGCCCCAGTCACACCCTTCAAGTGACAAAACCAACTGCGTGTTGCCCTCATTTGTAGCTAATGTGACTGTAGCATAATTGCCAGAAATCAGCAATCACACTTGTATATGATGGCTGCAAAAATGTGGGTTGCCGTCGGTGCTGCGGTTAATAATTGCTCCTAATGGCACCTGCTCAGTCATGTGCTGCAACTGTTCCTTCACTGTGTGCTGCAAACTCCCGCACTTATACCTTGGGTAGTGTTCTTAACCCCACTTCCTCAGCTCTACAGTCCGGTATGTAACTGTAGGCTTGGACTCTAGGACGGAGGTTATCAGCATCCCTGCAAAGTGCAAGGTCATGCACTTGCTTAAACAATAAAATATTCCATGCAGGATGGCTGACGGAACTGCAAAACCTAATCTGCAATGAAATTCCTGCACCTAACTCTTTTAATTCACTCCTCTTCCGTTGGCTCATTCAGGTTGAAATAAAGAACTCTGGTAGCAAAGGGGGAGGGGGGATTACTTTCATTGTGATGTGATAGTTTTTTGCAATTAGACCAGACTATCAACCCTCTTGAAGTTACAGTGCAACAGTCCAGGTTATTGGGTATTAGGTATTGTTCCTATGAAATCATGTGTTGACTGTTATTGCAGTTACAGCCAACAGGCTGTCATTGACTAGTACTTAAACACCTTTGCAGCAGGTTGTAAATGTGGCGTTCATGGCTCCTGTTAGATGACACTGCTTCATTTAGTTTGCATGCTGCAGAAAGAAGGATTCCTGAGTGAATTAAGGTGTGTCGACTGTGCAGTTGTCTCCAGTCCTTTTCCCTGTCTGCCACACCATCTGCACTGTTGCTATGGGTGCTAAATGGATGGATGCTGTGAGTGATGCTGCGGTGGTCACTTACATAGGTGGACTGCACTCTCCGCCACTGTCCCAGCCCACAGCAATACATCAAGACATCCAGTTGGGGTGTGAGGATGGGACAGGCTGACAGAGCCTCCGCTGTGGGTCCTCTCAAGCCAGGATCATACTCAGGATCTCCATGGCGTGCAAGTGATCCACCTGATCATCAGTTCTGGACTCGTGGTGAGTTCAGAAGATCCAGCAGGAAAAAAAAAAGACCAAATCTCCTAAGTCCACAGGTTCTCCCTCTCATAAGTTCTGTATCCAGATGTGCCGCTGCGACGGAGCTGATGGCATTCTGATGTCTCGCAGCGTCTTCAAAGTCCTGCACTCTGTTTGGAGCCAGGGTCCAACCTCTTCCTAAATCCAGGAAGAGATGTCTGCTGGGCGAGCATGTGAGGTGCATGTGCACCCACCTCCTCTCTGAAGGGGGGGAGGCTCCTCTGCCATCCTGTCTTTATTTACAATGCACCCTCCCACATCTACCACTCTTCACTCCTCCTCATCCTGATGGAGATCCTCCGCGACTCGTCGAACACCACGAGCTGATAAAGCTAAATGCAGTTTTCTCAGATCCCTGATGCACTCCTTGTAGCTCCCCCCAGGCTCTGTGGAAGACCACACTGAGGGATTTGAGATTCTGTGTGATTCCTCCTTCTGCGCTCCTTTAAACAACATCCAGCTGTAGCTCCTCCCTGAATCTCTCTCTTTCTCTCTCTCCCTCATTCAAACTGTTTCGAGCTCTCACTCACCGTCCTCTTTGCACCTTCCCTCATCTCGTGGGTCCTCGCTCATCAGGGGCGTTCCTGCTTACCTGAGATGCTCGCTCACTCCTGGGTGGTCTGTGTGTGTATATAGGATGCAGCTGATGCTCTCTCTCCCCCTCTTTCTCTCCTCCTCTCTGTTGCCATGCTGAAGCAGGTAACATTCTGTTATAGCGCAGGAGACTCACAGCCTGAATTCAAATGTGTCTGCAGCCGCACACGTTTACAAAAGCTTCCACCCTTCCTCCATAACACCGCCCCCAACCCCCCGCCTCCTACACCATCCTCATCTTTTTATCTGCCCTGTTTTTCCCCCCTCTATCTCATTCTCTCCATCTTGTGCCTGCTCCCTGCCTCCGCTCTCCTTTGTATTCTTTCCCCTCAGTCACTCTGGCCTTTCTTCGTTGTGTTGTGTTGCTGTCAGTAGAGCCGGGAATAATTCAGCTTCAACATGCTGACCATAAATTTAACACCCTGATTAAATGGAGGCAAAGCTTTTCTAAGATCGAACAGCACCGAGAAAAAGTATCCCCCCGCACCCCCGATTACCTCTGCCAGAGAGGTTAAGCTTCTGTCGCCGCTTGTCAGTTTGTTAGTTCGTCAGCAGGATATCTCAAAAGGATGTGAATGACTACAATGACATTGAGTGATAAGGTAGGCCTTAGGTAAAAGAGGAGTTGAATCCATTTCAGTGCAGATCCGCATTGCCTTTGATGAGCTTGCCTTTGATGTTTGATATTAATTATTTATTTATTTAATCCTGCTACACATCTTTGATTGTGATTCTGATTATAGTAATCCCGATTACAGGAGTGCAAGAATGAGGATCAGAGATATCATGCTAATTAACTCACTAACTGAGAACTGACAAATGGCAACACAGCATAGTCTCAATTAAATTAAGTTAAATTTATTTATACAGGCAATTTCAAAGTGCTACACATGATCAAAGTCTAGATAGAGGTGGGCAACACTGTCTCATGAAGGGCCAAGGGACAGGATTTCCTTGCTTCCAATCATTTCGGCAGGTGACTTCATAAATGATTGGGGCATCATGTACAACGGCTGCATATGCACAAAAACGTGGCGTATGTCCGTCTCCATGCTAACATTCAGATGTATCAAAAGTGAAATGACCGTGGAAATGTGCAGTGCACTACGCAAAAATCATGGCTGGCATACGCACATTTGTACAGCTATTGTTCCACTGCCAACACTTGGAGGTGATGCTGGGACACTGTTAATAGTGTGAAAACAAGAAGTCATCAAAATGATGTGCACATCAGTGACACACCTATGAACAATTAACACACATGCGTGTTTGCAATTATATAGGTGGATATAAAAGCATGTGTAAAGTGATGCATAAAATGGCATTAACAGTGGCTGCATTAGTATTGTCAGAGGACCTTGCAAATGGTGAAATCCGAGGTGAGCGTGTATTCAGGGAATGCAAGGATTTATTTGCAAATAACGATAATTGGCTCCTAAGCTGATTTTGATTACCAAGGCCACTGATACTGGAGTTTTGTGCAGAACTGTGGCCAGCCAAGAGCGCAATATGGCGAGGAGCCAGGGATCATCTGTGCCCACACAGGTGCTGATCACCTGGGCTTCCTGGCAACAGGGGCATTCCCGCGGAAGCTGGTTGATTGGTCAGGAATGTGCCAGTTAACCTTGAGCTGAGCCATGCCAGCTGTGTGGAATGAAATCATCTAAATGTCATCCAGGTACATCACATTCCAACAATAAAGTGCAATTTGCAGTGAGAGCCAGTTTCCCAAAGGTAATCAGAGCTATTGACTGCACACATATTGCTATAAATTGCGTCATCACATAAGGAAACCTTTTCATTCCATCAATGTTCAAACCATATGTGATGCACAAATGCGTCTAATAAACATTGTGGCTAGGTGACCTGGCACAATGCATGACTCATTCATCCTGACTAACAGCATAGTTGGTGCAGCCCTCATGCTCCAGTCATGAAATGAGGGACATTTCCATGACAGCTTTGTTTTTATTTTACTATTTCTAACCCTAACCATACAGTAGTGTTCAGAATAATAGTAGTGCTATGTGACTAAAAAGATTAATCCAGGTTTTGAGTATATTTCTTATTGTTACATGGGAAACAAGGTACCAGTAGATTCAGTAGATTCTCACAAATCCAACAAGACCAAGCATTCATGATATGCACACTCTTAAGGCTATGAAATTGGGCTGTTAGTAAAAAAAAGTAGAAAAGGGGGTGTTCACAATAATAGCATCTGCTGTTGATGCTACAAACTCAAAACTATTATGTTCAAACTGCTTTTTTAGCAATCCTGTGAATCACCAAACTAGTATTTAGTTGTATAACCACAGTTTTTCATGATTTCTTCACATCTGCGAGGCATGGAGTCAACCAACTTGTGGCACCTTTCAGCTGTTATTCCACTCCAAGATTATTTAACAGCATTCCACAATCCATTCACATTTCTTGGTTTTGCTTCAGAAACAGCTTTTTTGATGTCACCCCACAAGTTCTCAATTGGATTTAGGTCCGGGGATTGGGCAGGCCACTCCAAAACATTAATTTTGTTGGTTTGAAACAAAGATTTTGCTCGTTTACTAGTGTGCTTGGGGTCATTGTCTTGTTGAAACCTGTCCCGGCGCCACGAGGGGGCGTTTGGGGGCGACGCCCCTCACGTCATCAACCTCGCCCCCTCGGATGTGAGAGTTATCAAAAATAAAAATAAAAAAGAAAGAAAAAGACAATGCATGCTTTTTTTTTCTTTTTTTTTTTACAGCGCATTGTGCTCTGCGTCCTCATCAAGCAGGCCGATGTTCTGTCAAGATGAAGGGACACCTGTTGCGGCACCGCAAAGGGAGAGTACGCGCATTGTGTTCTGGGTGTCTGTTTATAAGAATCTTCTCGCCCAGAAGAAAAAAGAGCGCCAACAACTATCCATAACTGTGTTCTTCACTCGGAAAAAGACACCTGCAGTGAGGCCTTCAGCGGAGTGGCGCCACGATGAAGAGGCGTGATCAGAGGAACTGTGAAATACTGGTCAGTCACTATTAATAATTTCTTATGTCTCCAACCTCGTCGGTTGATCGTTAAAATTGAATTTGTTAGTTCTAAAAGCCATCATAATTATTTATAGGAAAACGTTCTATTTTTATTTTTATTAACAAATGTTTGGGCCTGAAAACAGGTTTGTCTTATTTTTCTACTAAGGTTTGAACTTTGAGAGTGTTTACACACGACAGAAAAGTGAGAAAATGTTAATGACTGTTTGAGAAGAGTGTATAACGTGTGTAGTGAGGGGTTTTACAACCTTAAAACGTCTATAATAATTGTAAAAAATAACGCTGTCTACTTCGCGGATTTCGCCTATTGCGGGCTATTTTTAGAACGTAACTCCCGCGATAAACGAGGGACCACTGTATATCTACATGAAAGGTTTATCTTTGACCCGTTGTGTGACTGTCATGTCCAATTGCTCTGTGTTTGCGCTTGTGATGGAGGGCTGTATGTGGGGTTAATCTGTCTCGTGTCGTTTCTCAGATCAGTTGTTGGTTTGTTTTTGTGGTATGCAGGAGATCACTTGACCAAGGGTCTATACATTCAAATAATAATTAAAAAAATACTGTCATCACTCTTTACTCTTAGTCAGTCTCTTACAACGGTGTAGCCTAAATACACAAGCTTTCTAGGAGCGCACCCAATTCATGACGCACGCTCAGAGGCACGTCCCCTCCAGTGCACACTTTTTTTTGGGGGGCGGGGGGCACTTAACAGAGGAACTTTGCGGGGGATTCTTGCAAATAAATTAGCTTCACACAGGCATCTTCTAACTGTCACAGCACTTACAGGTAACTCCAGACTGTCTTTGATCATCCTGGAGCTGATCAATGGGTGAGCCTTTGCCATTCTGGTTATTCTTCTATCCATTTTGATGGTTGTTTTCCGTTTTCTTCCACACATCTCTTGTTTTTTTGTCCATTTTAAAGCATTGAAGATCATTGTAGATGAACAGCCTATAATTTTTTTGCACCTGCATATAAGTTTTCCACTCTCCAATCAACGTTTTAATCAAACTACGCTGTTCTTCTGAACAATGTCTTGAACATCCCATTTTCCTCAGGCTTTCAAAGAGAACAGCATGTTCAACAGGTGCTGGCTTCATCCTTAAATAGGGGACACCTGATTCACACCTGTTTGTTCCACAAAATTGACGAACTCACTGACTGAATGCCGCACTACTATTATTTCTACTTTTGTTTTTACTAATAGACCAATTTCATAGCCTTAAGAGTGTGCATATCATGAATGCTTGGTCTTGTTGGACTTGTGAGACTCTACTGAATCTACTGGTATCTTGTTTCCCATGTAACAATAAGAAATATACTCAAAACCTGGATTACTCTTTTTAGTCACATAGCACTACTATTATTCTGAACACTACTGTACCTCCCCCCAGACCCCCACCCCGTGTCACAGTCAGGGTACTAAATAAAATATCCCTGCATATCTCCACTTCATCTGTAGCTCACACTTAGTTAAATTCTTCTTCTTACTGTGATCATTCCGGACAGGGAGGGGAATCCTCAGGGCCTATTTAAACACATTTTCATATTTAAATAGAGGAATGGACAGAGAGGAGTTTGGTACTTCTGCATGTGCACGCAATTCCACATTCAGTGGGATGTACAACAGGAAAATGCTTGGCTCCATGCATATGCACACTTTGATACAGCTGAATATTATTGTGCCTACTCCAGTTTCTGGGTTGTGGCATATGCCATGCTTCAGTAGGAAATACATGCAAGTTTTTGTACATGAGGCCCCAGGGCTTTACGTGGAGGGAAGGAGCTCATCAGTAAATCCACCTACTGACTGAAAACCTGCACGGTCTTAACCCTTGTTGCCCAACCCTGGTCGAGACCTTACTCAACCCATGTGCAAGCATATTGGTGACAGTGGTATGAAAAAACTACCTCTGCATTTTAGGCAATGGCCATTCTGAACAGAAAACAAAAAGCACAGCACAAGATTGTCAGTATGAGCATTTACAGAAACACTGCAGCTAAACCTCCTTGGTGAGGATCAAAGATCAACATTCAGAAGCAACAGTTCAGTTCATCAATCAGGCACTTTAAACAAGATCAGTGTTCTGCAATCACCAAAGGATACAAATCAGGGTCCAGCTCAGGCTGACAGATCAGGATCAAACGTAAGTGATCTGGATCAAAGGTTAGGGATTAGGATCTACTGACACAGGTTAGAATCAAAGAAATAAAAAAAACAAATATTTCAGAAAGCTGGACCTCACTTTTGTATTGCTGTGGTGGAATCTTGGCATCACTCCTTTGTAGAACTGCTTTAGTTGAGCCAAGCTGCAGGGTTTTTGAGCATGAACAACCCACTGAACGTCCAGTCAGAGGATCTTAATGGACCATTTTCACCCATTCAAATGTGGATTTTCTCTTCTGGTTTGGATCATTGATGGATTGAGCTTTGTCCTCTTTATAGCAGTTGTTTTTATATGCAAGGTCGAGGCCCCCCCACACTGTCACCTGTGGGGTTCCTCAGGGGTCCGTTCTTCGCCCCACCTTATTCACCATCAATATCATCGTCACATCATCGGCAAGCATGGAATTTCCTTCCACTGCTATGCCGATGATACTCATCTCTACCTGCGAACCGACCCCACATCCCGACAATCACTCTGTCTACACTTAGAGCCTGCTTGGTTGAGATAAAGGCGTGGATGACAGGAAATTTCCTACAGCTAAACAGCACCAAAACAGAAGCCATCCTTGTTGGCACACCACATCAGCTCCACTCTTCCCCCATTACAGCTCTCATTTTCAGGCCACTCCATCCCCTTCTTCTCCTCTGTAACAAACCTCGGGGTCAAGTTTGAGCCCACCCTCTCCTTTGATCATCATATGCATCACCTCTGTAAAATCTCATTTTTGTACCTTAGAAACATTTCTAAGCTCCGCCCCTCTCTCTCCTTCAGTGATGCTGAAAGGCTGGTCCTCGCCTTTGTCTCCTCCAGCCTAGACTATTGTAATGCCCTCCTCATCAGGAGCTCAGGCAGGAGCATGCAGAAGCTCCAGCACACCCAGAACTGCGCTGCCCGGGTCCTGATGAGGAGGTGTAAATATGACCACATCACCCCCATACTTCAGTCCCTCCATTGGCTCCCAGTCCAGCAGAGGATTGATTACAAGATCTGCCTCCTGACCTCCCAGTGCCTCCATGGCCACGCCCCAGGCTACCTGACAGAGCTCCTCACTCCACACACCACCACCCGATGCCTCCGGTCCACTGACTCAAATCGCCTCTGCCAACCTTAGACCAAGCTCCGCACCATGTGGGACAGATCTTTTCAGGTGGCTGCCTGCGACTATGGAACACCCTGCCCCAACACCTGAGAGCGCCACAGTCTGTGGAGTCTTTTAAAAAGCAGCTTAAAACATTTTTATTTAGAAAGGTTTTTAATGTGTAATTTTAATGTGTTTCTGTTCATTTTTATGCTGTAGCACTTTGAGATTTTTTTGTAAATGTAAAGTGCGTTATAAATAAAATGTATTATTATTATTATTATTATTATTATTAACAGAACGATTCTATAGATGCTATACAATGCTTGGGTTTTTTCTTTGTTTATTTTTTATTTTTTGCATTTTATTTAATTTGGTTAGGCATTGATTTCTCTGCTTTTTGTTGTGCTCTTGTAGGAATTTGGTTTGGGGCGATTTATTATTATTACTATGCAAAGTTTTTGTTATTTGGAGATCATTCCTCTCACTGTCCTTTGGAGGACCACAGCATTAGAAATGTGTGTATTTCAATCATATTCTTCCTCATCTCTTTGGAATTAATTTCATCTTGGCGTTGTGTGTCTGCTGCTAAATGGTTCAATTTAACGGCTCATAGCAAACAGATTTTTTTTTTTTGTAGACTTCTTGGTTGGTCTTCACTGTGCTCTTAGAGGGATTCTGTAAGTTTGGTCACTTTTCAGAAGGTTTAGTGTGTCAACTTTTCTTTATTTGGATGATGACCCTCACTGTGCTTCTTATGAAGTACTTTGTAACACCCTCCAGTCTGATTGTATTTCAGTCACATCAGGGGCCTGTACTACGAAGCTGGGTTAACTTACTCAGATGTAACCCAGGGTCAACCTCTTAAACCGGGGTTGATGAAACCTGGTTTTCTCAAGTGGTGTTAATCGGTACTACGACGCTGAGTAAGATGTTGATTTGTTGAACCTGTGTTAACCTAATTGGAGTTTGTGCGCGTTCACATAAAAGGGGCAGGTTGCAGCGCATGTCACCATTTTTCAATGATGGCGCGGTCACCTTACTTTACTGAAGAAGAATGCACGATTATTATGCGGAGCTACAAGGAATTTAAATTAACGTTAAGGGGAAATCGAACACATTGTCTGCCAATAAAGCAAGACAGGCTTGTTGGCAACGTATTGCTGATCAGGTAAATGCTCACATGTCATCTAAGGATTTAAAGCCATTAATGGTCATTCTGTTAACATAGGTACATATATATCACTTTGGCATGAAGGTTATCCAACAGGACAGCCCCATGTGGGGAGAAAAAGAATGTTAAATATGTAATTATAGTAATTGCATATTGGAATATTTAGAAAAATCAACCAAACCAAAGCAACCTTAATGTGGCTGAAATAAGTGAAATGAAGGTGAGCTTAGAGTGGACTACACGATAATGGGTATATGAAATAGGCCGAATAGAACGGCTATACCTGCACATTGATACTGTGAAAAGATTTGCGATTGACATAATCACCCTCGTGCTCTCCCAGGGGTGCACTGATTGGGATTTGCATGCAATCAATGGCTCCTATTACTCTTGGGAAACCTAGGAGAAATTGTCATTGATAAGCCCCACTTGGCCTAATTAATGGACATGCATTAGACCTATTTTGATATTAGTAATTACCCGTGATTGCATAAAACCCTTCTTTGATTTGCATTGCGGATAAATGGCCAGGGAAAATGACAAATGCATCCAACAGTTTAGATAGAGCAAGTACTACCTTGCGAATCATACGACATACAGTATTCTTGCTCAGATGTTCAGCATCACCGATGGAATACATAAATTGTCCACTAGCAAAATATCTAAGCGCAAGGCACATTATCTGCTCGATCGTCAGGGCATTGCTACGATGGGTGATGTTACAGACTTCTGGCCCGATCAGTTGACAAAGATGACAAATTCCCTCAGCTGAGAATCTATATCTTTCATAGAGAATATCGTCCGGGTATGTCAGTGGATTCTGGCAGTCTTTAAAAACCCTCGCCCTGCGAGGAGAGCCCCTCACAATTTGTGCCCCAATATCAAACGAATCATCCAGGTAGGCCGGTATTGTCTTCGGAGTGATTGAAGGTGGATGGGCGATACTTATAAAGGGAGTGGTTAAGCGAAAACCTCAAGCTAACCGAGAACATAACCTGCTCGGAGCAGGTTTGGCACGCAGCGTAAATTGCCATGGCAGCATACCTCGATCAAAACCTATCCACCTTTCGTAGTACGGGTTAACCGGGAAGTTACTCCACACATCATCAACTTACTCCCGAAGTTACCCTGATAAGCCAGTAACCCTGCTTCGTAGTACAGGCCCCTGTGTTGTGTGTTGGGGGGTGTGGCTGGAGGTTTTGGTGTTTTTTTCTTTTCTTTGCTCCTCAGGTGGCATGGAAGCTGATTTGTCTGTGGAAAAAAGGTGCTGGCTGAAGAATCCTCACCCTCGTCAATATCATGTGAGGCACCTGGGACTGGTGCTCATGGGCAGCCCTAAAGATTTTCAGCTGTAGCAGATAATTGGATGGCGTTCTGCTTTTAAGGCATGTGTGAATCAAGCAGAACTGCCGGGAACTCGACCTTGTGATGTTCGTTTGTGAGACGCTGAGGACCGCACCTGGGTTTGACACATTAAGCTTGTGAAGCAGGGAAGGGTGAGGACACATGCTGTCAGCACACAGTAAAGGTAATTAACTGTTTGACTAATTGTAGATAGTAACTTGATGTTTTGCTACATAGTATACTTGAAATTGTGATGAGAATGGTGTGGCTTGCTTCTCACTGCTGTGGTGTGCAGGATAAGTGATCCTCCACTTATTGTGAGAAGCTGCTCATGTGCATAAAGATAAAAAGTACAGACCTTGATGTGTTGCTGATAGCGTGTGTCTTGTGAAAGAAATTGTTATAACTGCTAACAACTTACCTCACATCTTCTGTGCTTCACAGAGAGTCAGTTTGTCGTGTCCACCTGGAGGGTGTTTGTCTGATGGTAGTGAGTCCAGGAGCGCCGGACCTCTCTCCTTATGAACGCTGGAGAGCGTGCCAGCAGTCACTCCTCTTGAAGGACATTGGGTTGGGGTTTTTTGTATAATTTATTTAGGCACAGGTGAAAAATAAATTGTTTTTTGTTGATGGAACCGCTTTCTGGTTATTTTTAGTGCTGGGTCCTGTCTGACGCAGGTTCGCTCCTCAATCTGCGTCGACACATAACAGTAGTTCCCGGCCATTCCATAATGGACCCAGCGGCAGAGGCGGTTCCTTTTGCCGAGAAAGTCCAAGAACACTTGGAGAAAATATGGGAGCAATTACAGCATCTCGCAAATCAAATTAAACAAACAGACGCCCGTGTTACGGAGCTTGCAGCGCAAGTCGTTCCGCTTCCTGCTGCTCCAGCTGTGGCATCAGCGATACCGGGGCAGATAACTCCGTCACCCAGAGATTCGGTGTTCGAACCGATTATCTGTCATCCGGAGCCTTATGCGGGAGATGTCGAGGCCTGTGCTTCGTTTTTGATACAATGTTCTGTGGTTTTTGCTCATCGACCGGCTTCCTTCTCTTCTGATGGGAGCCGTGTTTCATACGTGACAAATTTGCTCCGAGGTGACGCCTTAGCTTGGGTCACAGCATTGTGGAGTAACAACTCGCCATTGTTAGGGTCCTTTAAGGATTTCTCCCGGGAGTTCCGACTGGTTTTTGACCATCCGGTGAAAACGAATACCGTTGCTCAACGGTTACTGAATCTTAGGCAGGGGAGGCGGAGTGCGGCGGAATATTCCGTGGACTTCCGGATTTTTTCTGCTCGGTCAGGTTGGAATGCCGCAGCTTTGCGGGGCGTGTTTGTGGACGGGTTAAATGAGTCATTAAAGGACGAGCTGGCGATTTAGATGAGCTAATATCGTTGGTAATTCGTCTAGATGATCGGATGAGGGAGCGTGGACGCGAGAGAGGACGCCCATTAGAGCGGGGTTTTTCATCTCGGGGCTTTCCCCGACACAGGTCTGGGCCGCCTCTTCTTCGCCCCACTGAGGCTCCCCCGACGGGACCTCTGGCTCCTCCTGTTGACGAGCCCATGCAGCTCGGTCGTGCAGAGATTTCTGTATTGCCCCGACTATTAGACGTCAAAAAGAATAATGGTGACGTGACTCCAAGTGTTCTGGGACCGGCAACATAATACACATATAAAAAAAAAAAAAAAAAAAAAAAAAAAACCTAGCACGGGTGAATGGTTTTTTTTTTCTATTTTTTGTTGGTGATTTGCAGGTTTGTCTGGAGGGGGAGGAGTGGCTGTTAGGCGGTTGGACGTCCGCCTGGACTCTTGTCCTTATTGCTTTTTTATGTGTTTTTAGGTATTTTCTGTTTGGGCATGTTGGGTCGTTTTCTTTTGTTGTTTATTTCTCTACATTCCTAACCCCAACCTCACTTGCCCCAAGACCGTTTGTCTTGTGGGTGGTGGGGTGGTGCAGGTTGGTCACTGAGTATTCTCAGAAGACCTCTGCACCTGGGGGGGGGGGGGGTGTTAGAGGCGTTTTTTTTGTTTTAGTTGGGGCCCGGTTCCACTCCAGCCTCGGCGTGCCTTTGTACTGTTTGTCATTGGTGTTGCCGGGGTATGGTGCTGCGGGGACTTACCTCGGTCGGAGGGGTGGACCGATCTGTTGCCGTTCGCCATTTCGGTAGTTCCACCCCTCCCGAGAGGCTGGGGTATGGTCGAGTTGAGGCACCGGACGTTTTTCCGGTTCTCCACTGCGCCTTGGGGTTGGAGCCGGGCTAGTTTTTTCCTGTTCCCTTCTCCGGCTTAGTATTGTGAGCGGTTCTCTGATATTGAGCCGCCGAAGGGCTCTGGGTGGGACCTGGGGTCTTTCGGGGTGCCAGGGAGGGTAACGGGGTTTAGAGTCGTTTTACCATCCCCCGGGGTTGTTTTTGGTAGTCCTCCGGGGGTTAATTTTTGCTTTTGTTTTGTTTCCTTCCGGGTTCCGCCTCCAGGGTTGATGGGACGGTCCTCTGGGGGGGAATTGGCTTGGGGCTAACTGGCCGAGTGTGCCCGGGTCTGGGGTTCCGGGGTTGTGGGGGGGGCGCCTCCTGGGGTTGATGGTACGGTCCCCTGGGGGGGCGCCGTTTTACTCTATGTACCCCTGGGGACCTGTGTGGGATCTTGGTTCTGGCTGTTCCTCCTGGAACAGGCGATGAAGGCCTTCTGGGGGGGGGGTTGGTCTTTGCAGGTCATTCTGGGAGGGTTGTTTGTTATTTTTCTTTCGTGTATTTCTGTTTATATTGTGTTTGTGGGACTGTGTTGGGTTTTGGTGTTTGGGATGATTTCTTTTCTTCCTGGGGTTTGATGGGACGGTCCCCTGGGGAGGTTGTTGGGTGGGTTTTGTGTTTTTTTTTTTTTTTTTTGTGTTGGATTGTTTTGGGGTTTGTTTTGGGGCTTTTGTTGACTCCAGCCGGCCTTCCAGCTGCGGTGCTGTCTGCTTCCTGGCGTGGACCCCGGAGGGAGGTGCTGTTCTCAGTCCTGGTTTGGTTGGTTGCCGGGGGGCTTCCCGTTGATGGGGGGGGGGGGGGTACTGTTGTGTGTTGGGGGGTGTGGCTGGAGGTTTTGGTGTTTTTTTCTTTTCTTTGCTCCTCAGGTGGCATGGAAGCTGATTTGTCTGTGGAAAAAAGGTGCTGGTTGAAGAATCCTCACCCTCGTCAATATCATGTGAGGCACCTGGGACTGGTGCTCACGTGCAGCCCTAAAGACTTTCAGCTGTAGCAGATAATTGGATGGCGTTCTGCTTTTAAGGCATGCGTGAATCAAGCAGAACTGCCGGGAACTCGACCTTGTGATGTTCGTTTGTGAGACGCTGAGGACCGCACCTGGGTTTGACACATTAAGCCTGTGAAGCAGGGAAGGGTGAGGACACATGCTGTCAGCACACAGTAAAGGTAATTAACTGTTTGACTAATTGTAGATAGTAACTTGATGTTTTGCTACATAGTATACTTGAAATTGTGATGAGAATGGTGTGGCTTGCTTCTCACTGCTGTGGTGTGCAGGATAAGTGATCCTCCACTTATTGTGAGAAGCTGCTCATGTGCATAAAGATAAAAAGTACAGACCTTGATGTGTTGCTGATAGCGTGTGTCTTGTGAAAGAAATTGTTATAACTGCTAACTTACCTCACATCTTCTGTGCTTCACAGAGAGTCAGTTTGTCGTGTCCACCTGGGGGGTGTTTGTCTGATGGTAGTGAGTCCAGGAGCGCCGGACTTCTCTCCTTATGAACGCTGGAGAGCGTGCCAGCAGTCACTCCTCTTGAAGGACATTGAGTTGGGGTTTTTTGTATAATTTATTTAGGCACAGGTGAAAAATAAATTGTTTTTTGTTGATGGAACCGCTTTCTGGTTATTTTTAGTGCTGGGGCCTGTCGGACGCAGGTTCGCTCCTCAATCTGCGTCGACACATAACACCCTGTTGTGGAATTTATTTTGACCATATCATTGTATGCAGGCTGCTTAAACACTGATTATTTGATTAAATATGACAGGGAGTATGTCTCCTTATTAATGCACTTTAATACATTTAGCAGCTGAATACTGTTTTATCCAGAGCCAGCTGACACAAAAAGAAGGTTTTTTTTTTGGGGGGGGGGGGTTTATTATGTTTCAGAGTGACATCCTCAACAACATTCCAGAGGAAAATCTGTAAAATTCCATTAAGGAACAAACCATCAGTTTCACGCTTAAGATCCAAATATAGCCAGATTGTTCATATTACATTACTGCCATTAATTTTCCACATAATCAAACTGAAAACAGAGTACCTACAAACACTTTTGTCTTTCCTGTGTACCACTGTCTTCATTCCTGGTATATTATAGGGAACCGTAGTCTTGTTTGAACCCTTGTGTGATGTCGCAGGATTTGACCACTTCCAGGGACAACCTGCACAAACACAGCATCACTTCTTCAAATGGAAAAATGGTGTACTGTTTTGTTTTCAGCCGCAATCACCGAAGCAGTCGCAAAAAGTGCAGTTTTTTCGGTTTCCAGTAGAGAAGGGAAGATGAGACAAACGGGAGAGGTTGTGTCGGTACGTTTTAGCCTACACAGCTAACCAGAGTAGCTGCGATCTTTTGCCTGCACAACCGCCCAGACATGTTTGAGCTCCTAAACAAACCACATAACATGTCTGCTTTCCACGGCATTGTCACTTTTTCTTTGCCGTTTAATTTGCCCAAAAACTCAGAAATTGGCATGTTTCTGATGGGGATGGATGAGGGTTGTCCCCGGATGTAGAATTATGCTCCTTCAATACCCGTTTGAAGTAAAATGACACTTAAGCCCCCGTCACACATAGCAAGAATGTGCAGGAACCAGGCCGACAAGGCAAATATGGTCATAATTCAGACACAGTCGTTTGTGTGTGTGTGCGCTCGTGTATGTGCATAGAACAAGTGATCCAAACAGCGTGCGAGTGTGTGGCTAGATGAAATGTTTACTCAGCTGCGCGTGTGTGATCATAATGGCTGAACGAGCCGCTACGCGCGTGTACCTGCGTGCGTAGAACAAGTGATCAAAGCAGCCTGCGAGTGTGTGGTTGAAATTTTCGCTCAGCTGCATGTATGTGTGTTCATAATGGCTGTGCCAGCCGCTCCGCGTTCACACGTGGGGTGCATGAGAGCACAGGAGCTGTCCATTCAGAGAACACGCAAAAAGACTGACAACTGTCAGTGATGGCCTGCTGTTGTACAGTCCAGTGAAAAATCCCAAAATCCCTTTAGGTGTTTGATCAGAATATACTTGCATCGCTAGATTTTAATTCATCTGACTGAACTCCATAACTGCTGATGAACTGTGCTGGCAGTGCGCCAACCTCCCACATGTGTGCAGCATTCTTCAGATGCAGCCAGCAAACTTTTTCATCTCTCTCTCTCTTAAACTCTTTTTTTTGTGGCCATTTGATCGTACTTGAAATGCATCTTAACACAGCTGTAGTTGCATTATAGGTGCAGGACGGCACTTCACATGGGATTTATTTATGACAGAGGTGGATTATGCATTTGTTATCTGATCGATGTTGCCAGCACACAGTGCAGCTGGGTGAAAGGGACTTCACCAGCTGTCTGCACTGTGGAACGTGGGGTACCAAAGGTGAGTTGCATGTTTATTTATGTTGTCATGGGCTGGGGTAACATTTCCACACCATACCTGCTACAGACTTAGGAGGTGGACATGTCATAATACATGCATTACAGCAGTGACATCCTGTTCAGTTGCATTGCAGGGTGCTGCACTGAGCCTCTGACGTGCGCACAGTGCCACATACAGACCGCCGTCAGAGGTGCGTTGCTTCTCGATGGGGCCAAGAGTGTTTTCAACATGTGCAAAACACTTGGGACAGCTGAGTGAATGGACTAAATATGTAGATGCTCACAGACTGCCATCTGTTGGTCTTTGGACCACACCTCAGTATTTCCCGATTGTGGCCGGATGTGTCATTCTGATGCCATTCGGCCACAATCGGCGTGTGTGTGATGGGGGTATTACCTTATCAGTATTCTGTTCACAATGTGTATATTATAGCTTTATTTGCAGTAGAAAGTCAACCTTTTTTCTGAATCTATGTTTGGTAATTGTTGTTTTCTGTAGTTAAATTCCCAACACTATTACAGCTCAGATTCACACTTTTCGTGCCCTCGTCATGAAAATATCTGGTGCTTTTTGTGACGTGTGTTATACTATTTAGAATCCTCCCTCTTGTCCTAATTGTAACCATAACGTAAGTGTCTCCCTTCCCTTAGCCTTAACCATAACTCCTCCAGACCCCCCGTTACCCCACATTTTGTGCCCCGTCATGAAAATGGGGTGCTTTTCATGCAGATTTTTTTTTTATTTTACTATTTGTAATCCTTCCCCTTCTCCTAACTGTACCATTATGTAAGTGTCTCTCTTCCCTTAACCATAACTCCCCCAGACCGTCGGCACCCCACGTTTTGTGCCCCTGTCACGAAAATTGGTTGCTTTTCATGATGCAGATTTTTTTATTTTACTGTTTATAATCCACTCCCTTCTCCTATCTCTAAATGTCTCCCTTCCCTTAACCCTAACCATAACTCCCCCAGACCCCCCATCATAAAAATGGGGTGCTTTCCATGCAGTTTTTTTATTTTACTATTTGCAATCCTTCCCCTTCTCCTAACTGTAACCATAATGCAAGTGTCTCCCTTCCCTTAACCATAACTCCCCCAGACCCTCGTCACCCCACGTTTTGTGCCCCGTCATGAAAATTGGGTGCTTTTCGTGATGCAGATTTTTTTATTTTACTGTTTATAATCCTCACCCTTCTCCTGTCTCTAACCATAACGTAAATATCTCCCTTCCCTTAACCCTAACCATAACTCCCCCAGACCCCATCACCCCACATTTCATGCCCCGTCGCGAAAATGGGGTGCTTTTCATGATGCAAATTTTTTTCATTTTGCTATTTATAATCCTCCCCGTTGTCCTAACTCTAAGCTCCATCACAGCACATTTCATGGCCCCATCATGTAAAGCACCCCATTTTCGTGATGATAGCACAAATCCATAGATTAACTGACTTTTTGTAACGCCATCATGAACTGCTGTGAGACTGACATCCTTATCTCCTTCAAAGTCATCAATTTGGGACTGCACATGCTTCTCCCACTGATTCTGCCATTGGTGGAAGGATTTCTGAAAAGCCTCTTTTGGAATGGTGTCCAGTTAAGCCATCACATTCCTCATACTGTTTTTTTTCCCCAACTCAAATTAAGTACCTTTTAGTGTCGGTTTGATCTTGGGGAACAGCCAAAAATCAGAGGAAGCCATGTCTGGAGAGTATGGTGCCAGAGGAATCATGGGAGTGTTGTGTTTGGTCAGGAAAGCCTGAATCAGTTGAACAGAATGGGCAAGTGCATTGTCCTGATGGAGCTGCCAAGTTTTCACCGCCCCCAGATGTGGTCGTTTGCTGCCAAGTTTTCACCGCCCCCAGATGTGGTCATTTGCAGCGCACAGCATCACAAAGATAACACAGGACCTCCCTATAATACTCTTTATTAATATTTTGGCTTTCTGGTGTATAGTCATCATTCACCACTCGACAAGCGTGGTCAATGTTTGCACATTCCAACATGTCCTGTGAGATATTCAGATGCAATTGCTTTTACTTTGTCATTAGCAGCTTTGGCACGAATTTCATTGACAGTCTCCACATGCCAAAATTCGCCATTGCAATGGAACGTACCAAACCCTTGCTTATGCCCATCTCAACTGCAAGTGCTTGGATGGCGACACAATGGTCATCCATGACAAAAGCACCTACTCTGTCAATCACTTGGTCATTTCAGCTTGTGGATGGCACGTGCAAGAAGGTTCCCTACACCGTCCCACCAAATGACAGATCGCACGCTTTTTAATGCACCTCAAATTGCTTACCACAAAAGAAGGCAAGGGTTCATGAAAGCCCATTTCCAAAGAAGCAAAACCATGAATGAAAACAAAATTGTGACCAACATTGGCACAATGCAATCTGCAACCTCACCACTAGATGACACTAAATCTTATACACTGTAGCTTTAAACCATCTTTCTCTTCTTAATCAATTGAAAACATTAAATACTGATTATGAACTTGTAACTCAAGGAAGAAATTTAGAGTCTATTAAATACAATTGGTGTATTAAGAAGTAACATGCAAGTGACTCGATTATTTGCCAAGACTTTAATTCATTCCTGTCTGAATCAGTTTATAGCAGGTGGTTTTATGCGGTAACACTTGAGAGAAGTGGATCTGCTCATTGAAGGATGTACCGTTTTAAAAAGCACCCAAAGAATCTGAGCAGCCTTCAGGATCCTGCAGAAAGATTTAATCCCACCATTTTTCACCAAATAAAGTAAATCCAGCGTACAAGACACCCAGACAACACTGAAGGAGTTGTAGGTCTTCTGTTTGTGTGATTGGAGAAACTGGGCACAGTGCAACTTCTGTCTGTTGCAGCACCAGTCACAGCTTCATGATGGAGGGAGCAGAGAAGGATTTTCATACAAGAAAATGGATCGCATGTGGACTCAAATCTCCCATGTGCCTTCAAGCAAACTGTAGCCTTTATATATATATATATATATATATATATATATATATATATATATATATATATAAGAATATTAAAATCTTCTACTCCACCATGAAGCTCTGTAACTTCAAAATATGGTCCAACATTTTCACTGTGGTTAATGATTCATTAGTTTATAAGTAATCCTGATAATCTTTTAAGTACATGCAGGTGAAAAATAAAAAGAAATTTGCTCCTCTATGGAGGAAAACTCAAATTAAATTATTATAATTTGAGCAACATTTGTCTGTCTCTTTGTTCCTCTCCTCCTCTCAGCTCCTTTGGGTGATTTCCACCAAATGTATGTGGATAGCTTAAATTCAGAATTGCCCTCAAAGGTTTGTTTTGGCAGAGCTCACGGTAATTTGGGTCAAAGGTCAAAATTGCACACATATGGAGATGGGCTCTGCAATGATCACGGTGAGACCAACTTCACCAAAGCTGAAAAGTCAACTTTTGACTCTGATTTGCACTAAGCGTGGCACACATTTGGAGGTGGGATCTGGAATTGCCCAAGCAATGTCAAATTTTGCCAAAGGTCAATCACTGGGGCTAAGGTCATGTCTGCCTGTCTGTTTGTTGACCTACTCCTTCCAGGGTATTTTGCTGATTTCTACCAAACATGGCATGTCAGTGAAGTCTGACCTCAAAACTACCCTTAAAGATGATTTTCAAATTGATTTGTACCAAATGTGGCACACACTTGGGTAGATTCCAGAATTACCCCAACAAGGGCTGACAGACATCAAGGTCACTGGGATTAAACGTCAAACTGCCATGGCCCTTACCATCGTCACAGTGGATACTATTACCTACTAATGAACAAAAGAGATCAAATAAAGGATATTTCAGGTTGTTTAATGTGATTTATAGTATTCTTCAAACATATACACAAGTATGAATCATATTATAAACCCATTGTAGCACATAAAACAAAATTAGGAATCAATAAATATTTTCTATGACTCAAATATACAAACATTTGTGTGCTCATCCATCCATTAGGGTGGCCTCACATTGCTCATGTTTTATTTCAATCAATCAATCAATTTTTTTATATAGCGCCAAATCACAACAAACAGTTGCCCCAGGGTGCTTTATATTGTAAGGCAAGGCCATACAATAATTATGTAAAACCCCAACGGTCAAAACGACTCCCTGTGAGCAAGCACTTGGCTACAGTGGGAAGGAAAAACTCCCCCTTAACAGGAAGAAACCTTCAGCAGAACCAGGCCCAGGGAGGGGCAGTCCTCTGCTGGGACTGGTTGGGGCTGAGGGAGAGAACCAGGAAAAAGACATGCTGTGGAGGGGAGCAGAGATCGATCACTAATGATTAAATGCAGAGTGGTGCATACAGAGCAAAAAGAGAAAGAAACAGTGCATCATGGGAACCCCCCAGCAGTCTACGTCTATAGCAGCATAACTAAGGGATGGTTCAGGGTCACCTGATCCAGCCCTAACTATAAGCTTTAGCAAAAAGGAAAGTTTTAAGCCTAATCTTAAAATCAATCCACCTCCACCCCACAGGATAACAGACAACCCAACATATCTCCTCCCGCCTTTAGCACCTCAACAGCACTGGCTTCTGTTTTTATACATACACACATACACATACATATATATACACATACATATATACATATACATATATATATATATACATACATACATATATATATACTCAACAAAAATATAAACGCAACACTTTTGGTTTTGCTCCTATTTTGTATGAGATGAACTCAAAGATCTAAAACTTTTTCCACATACACAATATCACCATTTCCCTCAAATATTGTTCACAAACCAGTCTAAATCTGTGATAATGAGCACTTCTCCTTTGCTGAGATAATCCATCCCACCTCACAGGTGTGCCATATCAAGATGCTGATTAGACACCATGATTAGTGCACAGGTGTGCCTTAGACTGTCCACAATAAAAGGCCACTCTGAAAGATGCAGTTTTGTTTTATTGGGGGGGGGGGGATACCAGTCAGTATCTGGTGTGACCACCATTTGCCTCATGCAGTGCAACACATCTCCTTCGCATCATCCGTGAAGAGAACACCTCTCCAACGTGCCAAACGCCAGCGAATGTGAGCATTTTCCCACTCAAGTCGGTTACGACGACGAACTGGAGTCAGGTCGAGACCCCGATGAGGACGATGAGCATGCAGATGAGCTTCCCTGAGACGGTTTCTGACAGTTTGTGCAGAAATTCTTTGGTTATGCAAACCGATTGTTTCAGCAGCTGTCCGAGTGGCTGGTCTCAGACGATCTTGGAGGTGAACATGCTGGATGTGGAGGTCCTGGGCTGGTGTGGTTACACGTGGTCTGCGGTTGTGAGGCTGGTTGGATGTACTGCCAAATTCTCTGAAACGCCTTTGGAGACGGCTTATGGTAGAGAAATGAACATTCAATACATGAGCAACAGCTCTGGTTGACATTCCTGCTGTCAGCATGCCAATTGCACGCTCCCTCAAATCTTGCGACATCTGTGGCATTGTGCTGTGTGATAAAACTGCACCTTTCAGAGTGGCCTTTTATTGTGGGCAGTCTAAGGCACACCTGTGCACTAATCATGGTGTCTAATCAGCATCTTGATATGGCACACCTGTGAGGTGGGATGGATTATCTCAGCAAAGGAGAAGTGCTCACTATCACAGATTTAGACTGGTTTGTGAACAATATTTGAGGGAAATGGTGATATTGTGTATGTGGAAAAAGTTTTAGATCTTTGAGTTCATCTCATACCAAATGGGAGCAAAACCAAAAGTGTTGCGTTTATATTTTTGTTGAGTGTATATATGATGTCTTGTTTTTACAATAAAGACTATTCTATTCTATCTCAATTCCAAAATTTAAGAAATCAGACCAGATTTATTAAAGCAGCTGGCAAATTTGTATTAACTATTATATGAAAGCTTGCAAACAAATGTAACCAATGATTTCCAACTCTTGCAGATTATTGCCAAGTTCACCCAAATATGCACGATTCCCATTACACGAGTGTTTGTTGGCTTTTCAATGGATTTATGTAGCAGAGGGTAGATGCTGATGACTGCGTATCGTAACCGTATGTCGACAGTCTGCTCTACACATCCCACTAGTCACCGTTCTGGAACATGATGTATCCTGACATCACTAATTTTTGAAACATGTTCACAAATTTTCTAGTTGCTCATATTGTTCTACAATGCTACTTTTACCACCGCTTACACCTGATGTCAGGCCGCGAGTAAATACATATTCATGTTTTTTTCCCACCAAAAAAAAATCCACAGTTGGGCATCAAAAGTCGCCCTTAGATCTCGAATCTTTGACATGTTGATTTGCTGTTGCTCACTCGGTAGAAGCAGCTGCATGTTTGCAGGTGCTTGTAAATACGCAGAACCACCTTTAAAACATGCACTCCCTTCTGAAAGGCTTCAGCTTGGTCAGGAATGTAAAATAGATCAAACTCAGGCTCACTAGTACATTTTTCAGTGCATATAACACCGGTGTTACATAACCAAAAACAGCAATCAGAACAACTCGAAAGATAAAGAAAGGAAAGTCCTGCAGAACGACGCTAGCGATGGACAATAAGCGACTCTGAGGAGCGATAGCCACCCGAATAGCGGACAGGAAGGCTAAAATGTAGACAGGCAACACCCAGGCTGAATAGAAGACTGAAGGCTCACCCACCACTCTCACCATCTCCACTGTGTCGAACCAGAACAGAAAACTATCCACAAACATCTCTGCCCGGCTGTCCTTCTTCCATAGAAAGCTCAGACGTCCAGAGTGGGAATGTGAACGTGAGGAGTACAGGTAGGCGGTGTCAGGTACCCGGGAGCTGTACGTCAAGTGGTTGGATGATCTGTTTGCATCCTGTAGCCTCCCTGAGGTGACTCCATTTCTGGTCTCTGGACAGCCATGAGGCATCCCGTTCTGGCCTCCGTCAGGGTGCTGCAAGCCTGATACCGTGTTCACATGTCCCAGGTGGGTGAGGACGGGGCCCGACATATCAAAGTCAGAATCCAGACCATCTGTTGGTAACGCGTAAACATGCCAACTGTTAACGCAGTGCCTACGCTACATTCAGATATAATGTAGCATAAGAAAATACAGTTCATATAGACAAAGAAAGAAACGAAACAAGGAAAAGTAGATTGAATTTCAGTGTAGATCCATATCAGGGGCGGGTGCTGCCTTTGATCTTTTGAATCAGGTATCATAGTTCAACAAAGCAGACAGACAAATAATGAAAATTAACCTCCTTGGCAAGATTCAAACATCAGCAAGCAAGATAAAAGATGAGTGGAACAAAGGTTATCAACCAGGATCAAAGTTTGGGATATTGTCAGTAATAAAAAAAGTAACTTATCAGAATCAAAGGTCAGCAATCATGATCAAAGATAAGTGATCAAGAATGAGCATTAGGATCTCAGATCAATAATCACAAAGGAGTGTGATGTGATTGTAAATGCCAGCGATTGGGATCAAAGGTAAGGATCAAATATGAGTGATTAGGTTGGAGTCACGGTTCAGCAATCAAACAAAAGTCAGCAATAAGGATTAAAGATCAGAATACTAGTTAATAATTACAAACAGAAGGTGAGTGATCAGGATCAAAGATGAATGATCAAGAACAAACATTAGGATCTGAGATCGGTAGTCACAAACAAAAGGGAATGATATGATTAAAGGTCTGCGATCAGGATCAAAAAGTGATAAGGTTGGAGTCACAGTTCAGCAATCAGGATCAAAGGTTAGGATCACATGTCTGTAATCACAAACAAAGGTCAGGATCAAACATCAGCAATCAGGATCAAAGATGAGTGATCAGGAACAAAGTTTATGATTGCAGTTAAGCAATCAGAAAAAAACGTGAGTGATCATAATCAAAGACCAG
Source organism: Thalassophryne amazonica (assembly GCF_902500255.1). Classification (NCBI taxonomy): domain Eukaryota; kingdom Metazoa; phylum Chordata; class Actinopteri; order Batrachoidiformes; family Batrachoididae; genus Thalassophryne; species Thalassophryne amazonica. The sequence goes on along the minus strand of NC_047114.1, from coordinate 81,570,364 downwards.
CAATCAGGAACAAAATGTGTGATAATGAACAAAGATTATGATCCTGTCAATAATCAGGAATTAAATACTGGTGAGTGATCAGGATTAATGGCCACTAAGCAAGACCAATGGTCAGGATCAAAGACTAGTAATCAGGAACCAAGATTAGGATTACAAATCAGTTACCAGGACACTAAAAATATGTTCAAGAGATCAAAGGAGCAATAAAAAAGTCAGACGCAAACGAAGAACTGCTTGAACTTTGAAGTGTTCACTCTGAGTGCTCTTCTAGTTTGTTTCTTTCAACATTGCATGCAATGAATGAGACATTCAGGTCTGCACTCCAGAGATGTTTTTTTTTTCCTGCTTTGTTTTGTTTTAATCATTTGCCCCGCTGCACAGTGACCCATCTGTTCTGAGAATCCTTTAGTTCTGATAGAATGACTGTCTCAAATGAGTCGTTACTTAAAGACGAGACCCGTTTCACGCATCCAGAGGTCACCTGCTGCGACATTATGGCACGTTTTCCTGAGCCAGAGCCAGCATGCAGCGTTTTATTGCTGCTGATTGCAGTGACCAGACTACACCCTGTGGACACCCGCGTAACATCTGGCTGCAGCAGATTTTTTTTTTTTTTTTTGCTGATGGGAACTGATAAGAGGTGAGAGGATTTCCTGGCTGGCTGCGAAAAGACTACATTCTATTCCAAGTTCATAAATATATAAAACATGTGACCCACGTTTCACCTTTAAAAATACATAATTTATTGTGGATGACAAAATTACATAATTTGTTTTAGGCAATGTGGTGTAAGACTTGCAAATCCTTGCAAATAGCTCAAATTAGTTTTTATTTAAAAAAAAAAATTTCTTGACTGATTTTTCCTATGTTCCACAGGAAGATTTTTTTAAACATGAAAAGAAAATGTTTTTAAATTGTAAGTTAAAAAAAACTTTCACAAACACAGCAGCTTAAAATGGTGAGTCTAAAAGCTTGTTTTGCCTCAAATATGACTCAAAGCAATATTTATAAGTTGTATCATGTTAAAAAAAGATCATGTCTGACTAAAATTTTACTTAAGTGACTGCAATCAAGTGTAAGTTAGATATTTTGACGAGAAATTAGACAAAATTGTTGTTTATGGATACCAACAATAAGCTGCCTTAGCATCATTTCTTAGCACTCCAAAAATACTGACCTTCTGACTCATGTCGTGTTCCACTGACAACCCCAATTCCAATGAAGTTGGGATGTTGTGTGAAATGTAAATAAAAACAGAATACAATGATTTGCAAATCCTCTTCAACCTATATTCAATTGAATACACCAGAAAGACAAGATATTTAATGTTGAAACTGATAAACTTTGTTTTTGTGCAAATATTTGCTCATTTTGAAATGGATGCCTGCAACACATTTCAAAAAAGCTGGGACAGTGGTATGTTTACCACTGTGTTACATCACCTTTCCTTCTAACAACACTCAATAAGTGTTTGGGAACTGAGGACACTAATTGGGAGTGTCATGATTGGGAATAAAAGGAGGATCACCACTTTGTGAACAACTGCATGAAAAACAAATAGTCCAACAGTTTAACAACGTTTCTCAACATTCAATTGCAAGGAATTTAGGGATTCCATCATCTACAGTCCATAATATAATCAGAAGATTCAGAGAATCTGGAGAACTTTCTACATGTAAGCAGCAAGGTCGAAAACAAACATTGAATGCCCGTGATCTTCGATTCCTCAGGCGGCACTGCATTAAAAACTGACATCATTGTGTAAAGGATCTTACCGCGTGGGCTCAGGAACACTTCAGAAAACCATTGTCAGTTAACACAGTTCATCACTACATCTACAAGTGCAAGTCTACTCTACCATGCAAAACGAAAGCCATACATGAACAACATCCAGAAACGCAGCCGCCTTCTCTGGGCCAGAGCTCATTTGAAATGGACAGATGCAAAGTGGAAAAGTGTGCTGTGGTCTGATGAGTCCACATTTCAAATTGTTTTTGGAAATCATCCTCCGGACAAAAGAGGAAAAAGACCATCCAGATTGTTAGTAGCGCAAAGTTCAGAAGCCAGCATCTGTGATGGTATGGGGGTGTGTTAGTGCCCACTGCATGCGCAACTTACACATCTGTGATGGCACCATCAATGCTGAAAGGTGGGTGATTCTTAGACTACGGGCACTTATTATGTCCTTTGATCATATTGTATGAAAAACAGAAAAAAGGGGAAATTTCACACTTTTATAGTTATCTTTACAATGAAAGTGTATTAAGAAATTTGTTCTAGTAGTCTATGATGACTTTTTCACCTTTTTTCAGCATCATTATATGCAAATATTGCCGTTTCGTGCTTGTCCCACACCCAGACTTTTGATCTTCAATGATAAAAATGAATGGTAAAGAAACGTTTTTTTCTAATGTTTTAAAATATCTCTGAATAAAATATTAGTAAAATAATCAAAACATAATTGGGGTATTCAATGTCATACAACTGTTGTGAGTTTTTTAAACAGAATGTAGTTGTCCCACACTATTGCCGTAATTTCCACCACAACACTGTAATGTCCCTTTAAACAGTTTGTATGAAAGATTGTTTGGGTAGATTCTATGGAGATAAACAGTGACATCAGAGCACATGTATATAGTGCCAAATCACAACAAACAGTTTCCCCAAGGCGCTTTATATTGTAAGGCAATGGTGTGGTGGAAATTACATTTACAAGGCCAATAGTGCCTGTAGTTAAAGAATCACCCATGTACATCCAGGTTTTGGAGCAACACATGCTGCCATCCAAGCAACATCTTGTTCAGGGACGTCCCAGTTTATTTCAGCAAGACAATGCTAAACCACATTCTGCACGTGTTACAACAGTGTGGCTTCGTAGTAAAAGAGTGCGGGTACTAGACTGGCCTGTCTGCAGTCCAGACCTGTCACTCATTCAAAATGTGTGGCGCATTATGAAGCACAAAATACGACAACAGAGACCCTGGACTGTTGAACAACTGAAGTCGTACATCAAGCAAGAATGGGAAAGAATTCCACCTACACAGCTTCAACAATTAGTGTCCTCAGTTCCCAAATGCTTATTGAGTGTTGTTAGAAGGAAAGGTGATGTAACACAGTGGTAAACATACCACTGTCCCAGCTTTTTTGAAACATGTTGCAGGCATCCATTTTAAAATGAGCAAATATTTGCACAAAAACAATAAAGCTTATCAGTTTGAACATTAAATATCTTGTCTTTGTGGTGTATTCAATTGAATATAGGTTAAAGAGGATTTGCAAATCATTGTATTCTGTTTTTATTTACATTTTACACAACGCCCCAACTTCATTGGAATTGGGCTTGGGAATGACGCCACACTCAAAGTAAATGTGTTCCAGTTTCTGCACATCACTGCAAGTCAAAAAACAAAAAGATTTTGGCGTACATAGTGCTACAAACTAATACATGCACTGCAAAAACTGAAATCTAAGAAAGTAAAAAAAGACACGTTTAAAGAAAATTTGACTTAATTTATGTCGCAATAGAAAAATAATCTTGTCAAGCATTATTTACATTAGAAAACAATGTCTTATTTTAAGAAGATGTATCTCACTTTTTTGCAAGAAGGTTTTTTTTTTTTTTTTTAGCCAATATCAAGCTGTATTTAGCCAGTAAAAAGGAAAGGCAATGAATTTCAAATCATCCAAGCAAGGGAACAAGATTGCTTTTCTTATTTTAAGACCGAGGCTAATTTTAAAATAAGAATTCTGTCTAGTTTTAAGGCACATTTTGATTATTCAGTGCTTAGACATTTTGCTAGTTTTGAGAATTATAACCAAGTAAATTTTTGTTACACCATTGGCAGATTTGGCTACATTTTAGATTTGGCTTATATTGAGAGGGACGGTTTTTGCAGTGTGATCCACCAAAGAGGCCTCACAGAAAAGGATAAATTGTGCAAAAGTTGACATGAGTGTTTTTTTTTTTACCTTAATTTTACAGTTTTGGAATAATTATAATCACAAAGTGACTAGTTCTGGGGAGAACGGAGGATGTCTCCGTAGTGTCACATCGTGGAAAACCAGCCTTGCAACTTTAGGGACATCAACCTGGTCTCCTTTGAACGGGGAAGTCTGGTCTCGTGAGAAACACAAACTATTTTATGGCACGAGAACATATGCAAGCCTTCCCTATTGAGGCACTGGCCAGCTAGCAGCTATCAGGACAACCCAACAAAGGATTTATTTCTTAAATGTTCCTCATCATGGCAGAGCAAAAAAGCAAACAAAACTGCTGTCAGAGGAAGCGAGGAAGAGAAAAAGAGCGTGACAGATTGTGATCAATGGATCCACTAAAAACAAATGCACATGGAAGGCGGGGGCAGTGAGTCTTTATGAGAGTTTTGTGAAATATGTACTCCGAGCTGTAGGGGGAGCTCCATAGAAAAGAATGCGACCAAAATAAGTGCGAAAACCTTAAAAAAAATTGCCAGAGTTGCACAGTGTCTCTTCAATTAAGTGCTGGGTTTGTTGCATAGTGTAGCCAGTCACTGCTAGCAACATCTGTTAGGTTAGCCAATATTAGTAGCACCAGTTGATAAACAACACAGCTTGTAGTATTTCACGCATTAAAAACACCGTAGCAACATGTCCACAAACAGCAGGACAGTACTCTGTGTATGATTTATTACAATAAAAGTGCAAAAATAAAATCAAAAACTACAGCTAACACCATTGTTAGCTGTAGTTTGGACAGCCATCTTGGATTGTGGAACTCTGGGTATTAAATGAGTTGACAAGTTGGATTTCTAACTTCAGACGCAGAGTTCATTCATGGTTGGACATATCTGGGAAATACTGACTGGAACGCACAACAAGATCTAATTTGCTCTGCATCTATAGAGGGAGATGCTGTATTTTTGTCGTGGAGACATTTCTTGCTTACTGAGTAATGACTCTTTTAGTTTAGGTTATTTTTTTACCCTGTGCTGCTGTGTATTTAGCATAGGCATTTTCATTTTACTGTCTGTTCCTGTCTTCCTGAATACAAATTTTAATACCTAAAGTTGGAAGTCATGGATGAACTGAAAAGGATGTAATTGTCAGCATCACCTTTAAAAAAAAAAAAAAAGCAGCTGATTTTGGGAAATACTTTGGAGTGAGACTCGTTTCTCCAAATGGAAGATGAGCAGTCCTGATGGATTATTTTTAGTGCCACCACAGCAGAGCATTGAACGTGTGCCAACTGATTAATGGAGGGTCATTTTTAATAGGTGAAAATCCTCACAATGTCCAGTGAGGCTGCACGAGCGAATCCTCTCGATGACGTCCACACAGATGAGACAGAACAGCACTAATGAAACTGGCAGCTCTGTGAACTGGTCAATCCGCTGTCCTCCGTCTACCTGCACCTAAGAACCAAAAGATGTGAGAAATGATGTGAGGGATGAGGCAGGAAGAAATAAAATTAAAAGTCATTGCATTTGGCTGAACTAGAAAAGAGACTCCGGTCATTTGCAGCCATGCGTTGCAGCACATAAGGTCCAGGTATTGTTTTGGTCCTGTACGAGGGTAGGCTGAAAAGTTCTAAGGCTCACTATGATGCAGTTAATGCATTAATTGTATCATAGTGAGCCTTAGAACTTTTCAGCCTACCCTCGTATGTCCATTCTGCTTCCAACAGAATAGGTGGATATGTGACAAATACAAAATAAAGCAGCAACATCTCATTTGTTTGAAGTTTCCCCGATATAATGTTGAACATTAAGCGTGCATAATCTAGAATAACAGCACTGATCACAGTGGAATCCAAGAATGGAGACGGCACTGTCACAATTACACAAGAGCAGTGACCCTGTTTACATTATCATAATAATCCGATAACTGGGAGTAATCAGAACAGACGTGTTTATATGCACTTCGGTAATGCAATAATCAGAAAAACCTGGTTTACAAGATTTCGGTCCATTAGACAGATGTCTTTTGAAGTAGAGAAAGGACAGACGGATCGCAGCTCCATGTCAAAGAAAAAAAAGCAACATTTCTCTCTCTCCTCTCTCTGTTTCTCAGCGAGGAGATGCGGGGGAGTTAATGTTCTTGCGCATGAACAGTGAAGAAATATGATGTCATGCTTTTCAACCATGGCAAACTCCGCTCAAATCCAGCATATATGTAAATATATGCTGAATATAATATAAACTGCATAGATCGCAAAAAAAAACAAAACATTGAAACAAAAAAAGACATTGACGTACTTACACTGAAATGCGTTTTTGGACATTTGTTTTGGATGCACACAGCGGACTCTCAAAGGAAGCCATCCTGTGTAAGGGACCCGGCTGGATGCGTATTCAGAGTAAGGACAGGTGAGAGACAGTGAAGCACAACAGTGAAGCACAACGGACATGCGCAGATGTAAAAGACTGAAATAAATCAGATTAATCGTATTGTGTATTGTGTGTGGTCCTCTGTGAGTGTGTATGTGCTTTTTTTGTACAGCACTGTTTGTGAAATGTGCTATATCAATAAAAAGTGGTATGGTATATGTGTACCAAAGAAATCGGCCTATTAGGGAAAAATCTACGTGTGTTAATCTGATGTCTCATAATCAGATAATGGTCGTAAAGCATATCAGATTTTGCCGTTTACATGACCACTTGAATAATCAGATAACTCCAGTGTTCAGATAATAAACGGGTTTTTAGTGTGCATGTAAACGGGCTCAATGGCAAAGTCATAGTAGTATTTCCTGGAGTAAAAGTCCTGTGACTTCTACACCTGTGCAACTTATATACTGAAATATCACACTTTCATTATTAACAATAATAATAATAATATATTTATTTAGGGTTTTCCAGGAATGCACAAACAAAAAATAAATTCTAATAATGAAAGAATAAATGGCACTAATAAAAAGCACACCAAGGCAATACACAAAAATCCCAAATTAAAAGAGCCAATGATACAAAAAAAAGTTTGACTTAGACTCCAGTTCGATTTATACTCGGGAAATACTGTTCAGATAAGTAAAGATATTACAGCTCATAGTAAAGTGGAGCTTTGGTAATGTAAAATACATTTAGCCCAGCAGAGTTTCATCTAGAACACTGCAAGCCGGAACCCATGGGCATAGTGGCAAATGGGATGCTGGGGGCACTGCAGCACTTCCTGCCTGGAAAAAAACTCAAATGTCACAGGACCCATGCCAGCTGATAAATGTATAATAATAAAATAATACATAATATTTTACAAGTTTTGTAATTGTTCACTGCCATTTTTTTAAACACAAAAATGTAATGTTTGATTCAGTTTTTTGAGAATAATAAGCAATTCTGAACACAACAAATAATAATATATTCTATAACGCTAAAGCCTATAACAGAATCTGATAATGTTAGTTGCAACACTTGTTTGCCTTTATTCCAGGATCTATTGATTTGTTGATGCTGATGTGTGTGTGTATGCCCAATGTCTGGTTTTAAATAAAATGTTAATTTAATTCCATTTAAATGTTGTATATAGTCTTTTTGGATGTATTGTTTTTGGCTTCACAGGGCACCTCACTACATCACACCCCCCCAAAACCCCATGGTTGTTATAGGTTATGATGATATTTAATACTACTACATCCATTAAATCCATGGACAAGACTAAACCAAGAAAAGATCTAAGAACTACTACCCGGAAGAAAAGTATTTCCAAGACATCTGTAGACTCAAAACATAAAATATCATTGATTTTTGATCAAATTTAGGAAAAATTAATTAAAGGTCAAGATAATAATGTAAAAATTTTAGACCTGATACAGGGGCTATTGCAAAGAATTGGTTAAATATACACTTATGGTTGCTATTTACCACTAATATGAAGCCATGTTATCATTCTATAGGTCAAATGACTTTTGTATTGAAAGGTCAAACCCATGGTTATACTGTAACCATTTAACTCAACCAGCTTGTAGTGAATATTAAATATATTAGAAGGTTTGTATGTTAGTCAAGAATAAATTTGTTTACTTTTGGACAGAAGTGATTACATTTCAGGCCACACATGAACCGTACATTATGGTTCCATCACAAGGAATTAATTTGCATGAATCTGTGTCAAATATGTGGCACCGTAGATCAAATAAATTTGATCTTATCTTAACATCATCCTAACCAGACTTAGACATAATCCAACCACTGAGAGCAGTGGGCAGCCACAGTCCGGCACCCGGGGACCAAGTCCAGATGTAGATTTGCTGCCCTGGTCAGGGGCAGAGAAAGGAGCAGACCCTAAAAAAGCAAGCCCAAGAAATTCCAATGGCTTAGTTTCCAAATGTTGAAGGTCTGGTTGGATGTGCTTCTGTAAGTAAGTGATTATTTATAGTGTAAACTCTGTGCTCGTTTGTAAAAATGGTTCTAAATTTTGGGTTAATGGATAACTTGGGTTACTGAATACCTCAGAGTGAGCATAGTCTTATGATGAAGGAAATATTTCTAAGTTATGATGTTGTTAGTTCAAAGTGCGGGTTGACAAAAGCTTTGGATGAAAATTGTCCTTTAAATTTAAATGTTGTGAGACTGAGGAGCAGCAATGTGAGTCTGCTATAGCATAAAGTGCCGTCTTCAGTGAGTGATAACAGCGAGTAAAATATTCTGGAACAATAAGCAGTCAGAAAGTCAAGCTTTCACCAGAAATAGACTGTTTACAAGAAACACGCCTCTTCAACGAATCCATCCGAGCATGATGGAACATCAACAGTTGCTATTTAACTATGGATTGAATTATTTTGTGACAAAGATGGTGGTATTTACCTTGGAACTGGCTATTAAAACAGCAAAGCAGGGCAGCGTGCACAGGACGAGGTACGCCAAAGCTATTGGTCTCCTGAAAAACACATCAGTTTATATTTTAACAACCTTGATGGTGTTTTGATGAATACTCGTTTTTTTAAGCATTACAGGACAGTTTGAACCAAAGATTTCGGTTCAAAACCAGAAACAGGTGATCGCTCGCAGAAAATACATAACCAGCAACTTAAGTTTTAAAATGTTTCAGAAGAAACATTTTTATTTGAAATAATGATAAATCAGTTCTTAACATTAATTTCCCCTTCTTTTATTACAAACAGACATTTTGTTTGCAATAAATTATTTTTATATGGGGGGTGAAAGTGTAGTGGTTAAGGCATTGGGCTTGAGACCAGAAGATCCTTGTTTCAAATCCCAGCCTGACTGGAAAATCACCCTTGGGCAAGGTCTTTAATCCCCTGTTGCTCCCGGTGTGTAGTGAGCACCTTGTATGGCAGCACCCTCACATCGGGGTGAATGTGAGGCATTATTGTAAAGCGCTTTGAGCGTCTGATGCAGATGGAAAAGCGCTATATAAATGCAGTCCATTTACCATTACATCTATCCCAGTTGTGGATTGCTTATGGTCGTGATGCTGACAGGGTTAATATCAGTGTGTTCCATCTATTAGGTGTTTATATTCATTATTAATAATCATTATGATCGCTGAGACCAGAGCATGCAATTTTGTTCTTTCATGTTTTACATGGTTGGAATAATGATACCTACTGTTTAAAAAAAAAAAACAGGGTGGTTTCTTTATGTTAAATTAAGTACGTTTATGCTAAATTAAGTGTATGTTGTACATGTGCCTTACTAATGTTGGTGTTAAGACGTCAACTTCAATGTCTGATGGACAGGCTAAGGCTAACATATAAAGAAAGATAATGTTGGAGCTCCAGTTAGGCAAAACCACAGATGGAAAAACGAGTAGTGCTCATTGCTACAATATTTTCATCCGCCATATTGTATCAAGAAAAGCCTGTTTTTTTGGTGAAAATTGATTGTAAATCATTCAGTAGTTATGGACCAGAAGTCCGACTGTCTCCTTCCATAAACATTTCTGGTGCAAGCGGTAAACCGTGTTTTGTGTAACTTTATTCATTGCCTTTAAAAAGATGGCAACCCAAGCAATAGGCTAATGTATCCAGCATTATGACCTAGCTTAACTGCACCATTAGCGAGTGTTGTAGAGCAAAATATAACCTGTCAATTGCGTTTTAAAATGTCTAAAAAGATACACAGGTGATTCTTTAACTACAGGCACTATTGGCCTTGTAAATGTAATTTCCACCACACCATTGCCTTACACTATAAAGCGCCTTGGGGCAACTGTGATTTGGCGCTACATACATGTGCTGATGTCACTGTTTATCTCCATAGAAACTACCCAAACAATCTTTCATACAAACTGTTTAAAGGGACATTACAGTGTTGTGGTGGAAATTACGGCAATAGTGTGGGACAACCACATTTTGTTTAAAAAAAAATCACAACAGTTGTATGACATTGAATACCCCAATTATGTTTTGATTATTTTACTGATTTTATTCAGAGATATTTTAAAACATTAGAAAAAACGTTTCTTTACCATTCATTTTTATCATTGAAGATCAAAAGTCTGGGTGTGGGACAAGCACAAAACAGCAATATTTGCATATAATGATGCTGAAAAAAGGTGAAAGTCATCACAGACTACTGGAACACATTTCTTAACACACTTTCATTGTAAAGATAACTATAAAAGTGTTTTTTCTGTTTTTCATACAATATGATCAAAGGACATAAGTGCCCGTAGTCTAAGAATCACCCACACATCTTTACATCATACTTACCTAGAACTTTATTAACTTCTATTTCATTGGATTCCAACCTCTTTGGGAACAATTATTTTAAAAGTGTAAATTATTGATTCAGACTAAAATTCTACATTGAAGCCATGGTTGACATGCACAGTCTTGCAGATGTTTAACACAAAACCCACAAAATACTTACCTTGAAAATAGATTTAACTGATTTTTGTTCAGCGTGACCCTTTGAAAAGGATGTGCCTGTTCCCAACAGCACTTACCACCGGGTGTACTCACCACTGTGCGGTCTCCGTGATGGACCTGTACCGCTTCTTGAGATATTTGAGCGGCAACCATACCAGGAGGGCCACAGAGGTTACGTAAGCAATAGAGGCTGCCACCACCAGCCAATACGATATTTCATCCCATCTTTCCACATCAGAAACCAGGCGGGCAAACTTCTCCGTGATGACAAAGATGGGAATGCTGAGGGCTGCAAACTCCAGCACCTCATATACAACGAGTTTGATAGTCTTCCTCGAAGGCATGGTTCCTGTAGGGCGACTTCTGTTCAGAATCTTAAGACAGGCACAATCATCTCATATGAAAGAACTCGTAGAGCCGGTGGACTCTGCACACGGAGACTGCAGACTGTCCTCTTTTATTGCAGAGGTAATGAGGTGGTCACGCTCAAGTTTTTATGAGTTTACAAAGACAAGCACACCCAACAAGGAGAAAACAGCACAGAGGCGACAGCTGATCAACTTCAGAGTTCCATCAACAAAACATGTCTGTTTCAAAAGACACGATGACAATAGATGAGCAACATGATTAATATTGTTGAACAACTCTCCAAACAGTGAGATCAGCAGGTAAGTCGTTTAGGTCTCTGAACATATCCAGTGATTTACATCTAGTGGTGAACACCACCCACCCACCCACACACATTTATCCCTCTAAAATCTCAAATAAACCACAAGAGAGTCATACTATTATGTACATTTGGCCTGGTTTTATTTTAAATATCAATTAGGTATGGTTAAAAGAATGCATACAAACAGCAGGATACAATTCTAGACAAAAACTTTACAATGATGGATTAAAAACAAAAAAAGGCAGGCAGCATGTCAATCCTGTACAATAAAGTTACACCAAGGCTGCAGTTAAATGCAGCATCGCAACAGGACGAAGGGTGATTATTAAACGCCTTCTGCAACACTGCAATATCTGCCACTTTCATATTGTCAACCCTCCGAATTATGACAAATTTAACACTGCAGCAAACCAACGTTCAGCTGAAGGCAGCAAGAAGTCAGATTCCTCGTCTCCGAGGCAGTAAATGAACGCTCAATACAGGTTTTGGGTAAATTCAATGACCTCTTTACAAAATTCATGCAGGTACCAAGCTGAAGTTAAGTTTGGAGTTTTATTAAAAGCATAAAAGACAAAAAAGTAGGATGTTTGAAATACCTGGAGAGAATCTGAAATGACAAAACACTCAGATGAGTGTTCATTCAGAAATTTTAACAAAACCTGAAAGTTACAACAGAATTCCTTCATTTGATATCGATGTGATGGCAAAAAAAGAAAAAAAAAAATTAGTCATTGGCTATTGGTGAAGTCACAGAACTGAGTTCACGAAAGCTTAGGCGACACCGAGACAAGAAGCGTGGAATTCAGACTCCACTGTTCCGGATCAGAGAAACCTGCTCAGATCTGCTTCAGCTACGATTACATTTAAATAACTTGAAGCGACAGTTTTGAAGGAACACTACAGCACCAAAGAGTAAATCTATTATAGTGATACAAACTCAAATGAATGTGAGATAATGTTGCCACTACTGTGGTCTTGAGCCTTTTTCTGAACGTGGACGTGTTGTTCCCTTTGCCCTTTGAGACTATTCATCTTTAACCCACTAGGGTCAGTGCAGAGTTCGCCTTCAATGCAAAGTACGATCCCTGGAACTGTGCTAACATGCAGCCCACCATGAGGTCATCTTCAGTTCTGTATATACACAAGAATTATGTGCACACTAAAACCCTCCTCTGGAGAAAGAAAAAAAAAAAAAAGACTTCAGTTTTTAGTACTTCTAAAAGTTGCAGATATAGAGAACGTAGTAGCCTAACATTTTTAGCATTGCTAACGGTAGTGTCCTTTGTGTGATTAAAACTTATTAGTTTGTCACACTATTGTTGTGAGAGAGCAAACACTGTGGCTGAAGCGTGTTTTGATTTGTCTCCTTGTTAGTACGCGAATAAAGAGACAATCAGACTGCTGAGGATGTGCCAGATGGTGCATGCGTGTGTATACACATTTGTGTAGTTCCAGTGTGCGTGTTTAGGGTGATGTGCAAAAATGCCTACACGTGTCACAGTTAATCAGAGTATTTGCATATGAATGGTGTTTAACATCCTCTGCCTGCGGTTATACAAGCTCATTCAAAGCAAATTTTCAGCAGTGCAACGAAGAATTGACAGGTCCTCTTGTATATATATATAATAAAAAAAACATATGACTGTCAGAGCTTTGAAAATAATTTTGGAAAACAATGACCCAATTAAAGTCCAAAGAAAAGTTCTGAAGCCGGCCATATAATACACAACTATGCAATATGAATCTGCATTATGACATGATGGAAGAGAAATTCATTTATGGGAAGATGCATATCGTGCGCGCACAGCAGCTTTTTGAGCGCTCAGTGTAGTACAACCTGTCATTTTATTCATATACATATATGCACACATACACACAGTACCAAACATTTGAGTGGTTGTGTGCGCATACATATATATATACACATATATATGCGCCTCAAAAAAAAGTCAAAATGTATTTTGACAACACAGAATAACTAATCAATATTATCAGACATGTTCTGCATGACCATGTGATTGAAGCATGTAATTTTCTCCTCAATGCACAGTTTTAGCTCAGTCTTGCCTTTTTGATGTTTTAACCCTTTATCTTTTATACCACATGATCAATGTAACCTCCTTATCTGAAGTTTCCTAAGAAACAAATCATCCATCTCCAGTTTTCTGGAAAACTACGTAGCAAACTCAAGTCTCCTTGCCATTTGCTAGGGAGTTAGTTCACTCAGACTGAATTTTCTATGGAAAGAGATGCAAATCAGCACTGAGGATGTGTTGCACAGAACTCAATGATTTTTGCTCTCTGAATTAGGGTCAATTACATTATTTTTCCTTGACTTTCATGTCTTGCAGAACAAACTTTAGGGTTCCTAAAATGAGAAAAACATTATTTCCTAGTAAAACCAATTCCTGGTATTCATATTTCAGAGTACTTTTGGGTACATTTTTTGATACACCATATATAGAATTTTTTTCCTCTGTCATTCCATAACTCTGCATGGGCTACAGGTAGAGCCATTTTGTTGTGAAACTCCCACCCTCCTGCTCCTGTGTGGATTACCATAGGGGCAAATGGTTATTCTGCAACACACTTTTGCATTATATTAACATGTAGTGTATCGCTGCCTTAAAGCTTTGACGTGCTGGGTGAAGGCATAATGAAACATTTGTAAGAGAATGAATGGGAGGCCATGAGCTCAGAAAGCCCACATAACCCCTTCTGAAAACTGGAATAGCAAGTATAACTGTACTGGCACCAGCTTTCAGGAACTGCAAAAAAAACAACAAAAAAAAAAACAAAGCATGCCAGATACCAAAGACAAAATACTCCTTAGTGACTGATTTACTAATGCAATGTATCCCATCCAGCTGGTGTTCACAATAAAAGTTAGATAACAAAATTACAAAAAAAAAGTAAATCATTATCTACAACCACTATTAGATCAGCTCATGTACATGTTGATGTGTATGTAATAGCATTACTATGAGCTGAGGAGGCCCTATAGCAAGGCTTTCTCTGAGTACTGTTGAGTGTCTGGGGGAGGTGCGTTGTTCTGTCCAGAGGGGGTGCTGTAGTTTGCCGTCTGCGTCATGCCTGCAGGATTCGTACCAGGGGCGCTGGCAGGGTTCTGGTAGGACTGCATATCTGCTGGCGCCATCGTGCCAGGGGCTGCACTGTACACTGGCGCCTGTCCCATGTACATATGGGCGTCACTTGGGAAGAAGACGTGCAGATATATTATTTACACCTTTATAGGAAAGTAGAACCATGAACAAAAAACACACTTAGTGATGCTCACGAGCTTGAGTTTAGGCGAAAATAACAAAAACAACAAAAAAAAAACCCCTCCAAACACCCTTCAACAATGTGGTGCATTAAAAACCCAGAACGATAGACTGACAGACTGTCCAAGGCGTGCCATACGTCTCACCCATTGACCCTCAAATGGAATAAATGGGATGAGAAAATGGATGGAAGACTTATGATATCTAGTCTTTAGAAGTATATTATTTAACTTCTCTATGGTATAGTCTTCCAAAAAGCAAATAAATCACAATATGCAGTAACAGAAAACTGAAATACTTGTAGAACCACCGTTCTCAAGCATCCAGGAATTGCCATACTCATCGTATTGGGAAGCAAGTGTATTGCGCCAGTTTTAAGCACCAGGACCAGAAATAATTGGCCCTTCATTCTCTTGTGAGAGTATCAGTTTCCTGTGAAGACGTCTCATTAGATCCCTGAGGTCAAAGAGAGATTATATATAGCCTTTCTCAAGGCCATCTTAGTGAGCTACCTGTTTGACAAGTAATCTAACCAAGGATCCTTAAGTCACAACCTCTAGGCCACCACCTCCCAAAGAACACTGATTCATAACAGTGTCCACATGAAAATATGACTAATGTGAATGTGCCTTTGTGTTCAAGGCAGCCGGCACTGACAGGTTTGTGAATCTCACCTGGGGGTTGGGTGACCAGGAATGGGGGCGCCAGCTGGAATCTGCTCCATGGGAACACTATAACCTTGCACCCCAGTGGTGCTCATGGCATAGGAACCTGAGGCAGGCTGGCCAGGGTAAACCTGTAAACACAGGTAAAAGGGGCAAACACACAATCACATACTGCAGGAGCTTCATGCACAGCAAGGCACTAAAAGCTAGTTTCCCAACAAAATCAACAGCCATGTTGTAATACTGCACCACCCATCAAATGTAAGTGCACATAACAGCTGGAACATCAGGTAGCATGCATTATGTAGCATTATGCTAATGCCACCTTTCATATCACTAATAATAACACTGGGGCAAATTTATTGACAATGCTGCAGAATTATAAAATATTTCTTGAAAAATAAATGGCTGTGCAGTCAAACCTTTTGGAATAAACAAACCTTAAAACTACAGTGTGTAGGATTTAGGGGTGTTTACTAACAGAAATGGAATATTCATAGCCATCTTTTCAGTAGTGTATAATTACCTGCAACAATGAATCACCGGGTTTTCAAAAACTGAAAAAAACAAAAAAAAAAGCCCTTCGTATCTACAGGGGAGCACCCCCTCCCTCCACGGAAGCCACCCCCCCATTTTGCAGCACAGAAGACTGAAGAAACAATAGTCATGTTGTCTCTCCTCGGTCCCCACAAATCAATAATACAAAGTACACCCTTATGCTAGATATGGATGAAATTGGCCCACTAGTTCTTGAGATGTTGCCCTAACTAGTGTAAACAGATGGACATGCTGATCACTGTAACACGCAATCTCACCCCCTCCCCCCCGATTTCATGCTGGGGGATAAAAAGTGAAATTCCTAGTGCAGGCGAGCAAGTTTGACATCCCTCATTTATTTTATTTTTTGTGAAATAGGGGGTCAAGAGAATACAAAGAGCATGAATCGGGGTCACAAAAAGCAAAAATGTGATGGGAAATGATGCTGTGACTGCCACCAGCATAGCGCATTTTGCAACCTCACCACTAGATGACACTAAATCCTATCTATGCACAGGTCATTTTAAAGGATAACTGGTTTTAATGTCAGCCATCCAGAGAATGAATGGGGCAAAAAAAAAACTTTGTGAGGAACTGTTTTCTGCATCTTGTGACTTAACGTCAGTGACTTGATTTTCTCAATGCGACAAGGTAAGAGGAGTGTAGGGAATAAGTTCATAAGCACCAAAATATATTTACTGTTAGTGTCTAATGCCTTAATGCTTGATATCTGACTTTTTTTTTTTCCTACTCCCCTTCTTGATGCACTGCCTCAGTGTGTAGAATTTCTGGCTCTAATCACTACTATGTTCTTGAGTGATCTGGGGCCTCATGTACAAAGCGTGTGTACGCATAAAAACCTGCCGCTCGCCCGTCTCCACGTCCAGATGTATCAAAAATGACTTGAGCGTGGAAATCTGTGGTGCGTCAAGCAAAAATCCTGGCTGGCGTGCGCATGTTTCTACAGCTATTGTGCCATCTGCGCATGTACAGGTGACGCAGGGAGCCGTTAATAGTGTGAAAACAAGAAGTCGTCAGAGTGATGTGCACATCAGAGACATGAACATTGGGCCTCATGTATCAACGTTGCGCACTTGTGGCGTAAATTTACGGTGTAAATTTGAAGTACACCAAAGCTGCCATGACATGAATCAAGCAGTGCGCACCTGCCCATTTCCAGCGTACGCCTGACGTGACCTTGATAAATGCGGCGGGTGAAAACAATCGTAATTATAATAAACACGCCCATAAATATTCAGACTCCGCTTCAGACACACCCTCATTTTACGACATGGAAGCCAGGAAGACGACAAAGAAAAAGAACTCCGCCAATCACGACGCGTGCCAATAGAGCGTCAAAAGCGGCCGTCGTATTAATTATTTTGTAGTATAATCAAAAAAGTGTTACAGTGGTCCCTCGTTTATTGCGGGAGTTACGTTCTAAAAAGCGAAGTCCGCGACATAGTCAGCATTATTTTTTTACAATTATTATAGATGTTTTAAAGCTGTAAAAACCCTGTAAAACCACTTTATACACTTTCTCAATCAGGCATGAACATTTTCTCACTTTTCTCTCATGTGTAAACACTCTCAAAGTTCAAACCTTAGTAGAAAAATACGACCAAACTGTTTTCAGGCCCAAACATTTGTTTGAGAAATAAAAATAGAACGTTTTCCTATAAATAATTATGATGGCTTTTAGAACTAACAAATTTAATTTTAACGATCAACGTACAAGGTTGGACACATAAGAAATTATTAATAGTGACTGACCAGTAATTCACAGATCGCGCCTCTGCGTCCTGGAGCCGCGCCTTTTTCCACTCACACCTGGCTGCAGGTGTCTGTTTCCGAGTGACAAACAGTTATGAGTAGTTGTTGGTGCTCTTTTCTTCTGGGCGAGAAGATTCTTATAAACAGACACGCAGAACACTAAAAAAAAAAAAAAAAAAGCATGCAAAATTGTACTAAAAACTCCGTGAAACGACGAGGCCGTGAAAGGTGAACCGCGTTATAGCGAGGGACCACTGTATTCTCTTTTCACATGTCAATAATTCTTGACATGTGGATATTTGCTCGCTCAATAAGACACGCCTAATTTTTCAGATTTCTTTATTTTTAAAACATATTTCTTTATTTATTTTATTGTAACAAACGAATGGAGAAAACAAAACCTGATTGCAGCACGGGCGAAGGGAATGACAACACTACAGTTGTAATTATCAATTTCATTGTCTAAAACGATCACACCACATAAAGTTAAGCTCAGCGCTGCTCTGGCTCCAGGCTCTGGAGAAAAAGGCGCGCAGCGCTTTCTTTGCAGTCAGCGCTGTGGCCACGGATCGTGCTCGATAGACCACCAATCCCGCAAAAGCGGGATTTGTATTGATTATTATGTAGTATAATCAGGAAAGTGTTATGTAACATATGCATTGATTTGTATAATGGCACTGTTTATCATGTTGATCAGTTTCATTTTTATGTGGATTCCAGCGCTGGTTCATTTTGGTGTATAATTTACGCCACCTCTCGACCTGGTGTATATTTTCAGCGCAGCGTACGCCAACGACCACATTGATAAATGCCAAGTAGCGCAGCCGTTTTGGCGTACATCCAACATACGCTCAAATATCGCCGTACGCACGTTGATACATGAGGCCCATTGTGTTTAAATAGATTATTTGTGTAACTGTTCTGAACGAAAACCAGCACAGACATTTGGGCAAGTGCGCATTCAAATGTTTTTATTATTGTCTTTTTATTTTTGCTTGATGGTGAGCTGCAGAGCTTTTTAACAGGCTTCCTGTGTTCAGTATTTGTCAATAAACGCGTGTGCAAATCGTGCATGTGACACTGTCAGCAGAGGCGCACCTCACCTTTTTAACATCAGCGGTTTTGTGTGTCCTCACACACACACGCTTTGTAGCTCCCACGCACATTTTTCCAGTTTCATGATTAATCAGTTTTAACAGCACACTGAAACTGTCCCTGCGTGTCTCCACGTCATTTCCAGTCATCTATAGTATAATTTCTTTCCTGTGTTTATGTTGTCTGATGTGACATCGTGGGGAATCCCTGCTCAGAGGGCCTATTTACATGAAATTGCATATTTAAATAAGGTGCGGCCAGGGAGGAGTTTGGTTCTACACAATTCCACGTTCAGTGGGCTGTACAAATGAAACGTCCGTGAATTCATGCCTACGCACACTTTCATACGTATATCTGAATATTTTTGTGCTTTTGCCAGATTCAGGGTTTTGGTGTACACCATGTTTTAGTAGAAAGTCCACGCAAGTCTGTACATGAGGCCCCTGGTGATCTGCAGTAACCTGCAAAAAAGTGTGTAACATTACATCCAGCAGGAAACAGCCTACTGTGGTTCTGAATCAAAAGCTTTTTCCTAAACTTTCAACACAGATTTCGACCATTTCTCTCAGTCAAATCATTTACTGCTGGCCAAACTGACAGTCTCACTGATCCTGGTTCACACAAACTGACTTCACCTGCTGCACAGTGTTGGCAGGCTGCTGCATGTAGTACTGTTGGCTCTGCAGCTTGGCATACATAGCATACACTGGATCTTCATTCATCAGCTTGGCATACAAAGACAGCGCTTCCATCACTTTCACGTTCAGCTCTGATAGCTCAGAGTGCTTCCTGACAACACAAATACACAAAATAGAGTTCCTCCAATAAACCTTTACTGCAGGCCTGAGTTACAAGTGTTAGCAGGTCTGTACAACTCCAAGATTTAATTTGATAAAAGAGGTGGGGAGTAAGTCACTGTCAAGTCATGAATCTGCAAGTCCCAAGTCAGCTTGCAAACAACTGGTGGTCATTATGACTTCAGACTTGCTGATTCATGACTAGAGTGACTTCCTCCCACGTCTGATTGATAATGTGTTGAATATGCTCTAATTTGGAAATTCCCATTTCATGGCATTCTATTTCTAAATAGGAAATGTTTTGTAATTTCTTCCACATACCTGTCTATATCTTCTAACTTCTGGTCAATGAGTGGTCCCATTTGATTGCAGGCACCTTATGGAAAATGTTTATTATTATTTAAGAAAACTTTTGCTTAATTTTATCTTCGCTCACACATTATTACATTTATTCTGTTACTGATGGACTGTCTTAATCCTAAAAGCAGTTTACCTTCTAGCTGTAGTAACTCTACACTGTCTGATTGGTTGTCTGTGGGATCTGCGCTCTGGATCATCTGCAGCAGCTGGTCCATTTTATCCTGAAAGGTTTTGCACATGACACAGTCCAATCAAAAACTATTAAAAACAACAACAACAAAACCTAACATATGGACAGTCTCTGAAACTAAGTCAAGCCTTGCATCACCCCTTAGTGGGTGGCTGCAGAATTCACCAACACCATGTTCTTCATGCAAAGTCCAACAGTTGAAATAAAAATTGTAAGTACAGATAAAATGAATTTCCCCCCAGGTGTTGTTTTGCACAGTTTAATCATTTACCCTTAAAGTTATGAGTTGATATTTAAAAAGGTTCACCAGATTCCAGATAAGCAGCTGAAGATGAGTGAATGAGTGAGTGATTTAAGGGTATGGATCACATGGTGATGAGCCAAAGAGTATTGGCTCATCTTTGTTTTGTTGCTGTGACGCCACTCTGAATTTCACACGGTTGTATACGCTTCTTTTATTTCTGTTTAGCACTCTTCTGGTTATTAATTGTATCCACTCTGAACATTATTTAACAACAGTCCTGTTGTGAATCGCTAGCTAGGTCGACCCCTCCCCTCTCCGTTGTTACTTTTTATAGCTGTTCTTTTTTACCCGTTTAATACTTCTGTTCTTTTTTCAGTTGAACTGCAGTGAATTTTAAGTAAATATTTTACTCCTGTGGAAAATCTTAGGAGCGGCTACCATTTTCGTTAGCGGTTAGCTTGCGTTAGCTATTTCGGACCCGTCATAATTTTTTCATTTCTTTTACACGCCTGTTTAACTGTTTAGTGTATTTTATAGCTGCTGCGTTTTTACCCGTTTAATACTTCTGTTAGTTTTTCAGTGTAACTGCTGTGAATTTCATTAAATGTATTTGCGTCTGTGTGAGCCTTAGGAGTGGTTAGCTTATCCATTATTGGTTAGCTCGTGTTTGCTTGGCTACATTCTTCAATTTCTTAGTGCACAAAGTACACTACTACAACCCCTGGCAATAATTATGGAATCACCGGCCTCGGAGGATGTTCATTCAGTTGTTTAATTTTGTAGGAAAAAAGCAGATCACAGACATGACACAAAACTAAAGTCATTTCAAATGGCAACTTTCTGGCTTTAAGAAACACTATAAGAAATCAGGAAAAATAACTGTGGCAGTCAGTAACGGTTACTTTTTTAGACCAAGCAGAGGGGGAAAAAAAAATATGGACTCACTCAATTCTGAGGAATAAATTATGGAATCACCCTGTAAATTTTCATCCCCAAAACTAACATCTGCATCAAATCAGATCTGCTCGTTAGTCTGCATCTAAAAAGGAGGGATCACACCTTGGAGAGCTGTTGCACCAAGTGGACTGACATGAATCATGGCTCCAACAAGAGAGATGTCAATTGAAACAAAGGAGAGGATTATCAAACTCTTAAAAGAGGGTAAATCATCATGCAATGTTGCAAAAGATGTTGGTTCACAGTCAGCTGCGTCTAAACTCTGGACCAAATACAAACAACATGGGAAGGTTGTTAAAGGCAAACATACTGGTAGACCAAGGAAGACATCAAAGCATCAAGACAGAAAACTTAAAGCAATGTCTCAAAAATCGAAAATGCACAACAAATGAGGAATGAATGGGAAGAAACTGGAGTCAACGTCTGTGACCAAACTGTAAGAAACCGCCTAAAGGAAATGGGATTTACATACAGAAAAGCTAAACGAAAGCCATCATTAACACCTAAACAGAAATAAAACAAGGTTACAATGGGCTAAGAAAAAGCAATCGTGGACTATGGATGACTGGATGAAAGTAATATTCAGTGATGAATCTCGAATCTGCATTGGGTAAGGTGATGATGCTGGAACTTTTGTTTGGTGCCATTCCAATGAGATTTATAAAGATGACTGCCTGAAGAGAACATCTAAATTTCCACAGTCATTGATGATATGGGGCTGCATGTCAGGTAAAGGCACTGAAGAAATGGCTCTCATTACATCAATAAATGCACAAGTTTACATTGATATTTTGGACACTTTTCTTATCCCATCAATTGAAAGGATGTTTGGGGATGATGAAATCATTTTTCAAGATGATAATGCATCTTGCCATAGAGCAAAAACTGAAAACATTCCTTGCAAAAAGACACATAGGGTCAATGTCATGGCCTGCAAATAGCCTGGATCTTAATCCAATTGAAAATCTTTGGTGAAAGTTTAAGAAAATCGTCCATGACAAGGCTCCAACCTGCAAAGCTGATCTGGCAACAGCAATCAGAGAAAGTTGGAGCCAGATTGATGAAGAGTACTGTTTGTCACTCATTAAGTCCATGCCTCAGAGACTGTAAGCTGTTATAAAAGCCAGAGGTGGTGCAACAAAATACTAGTGATGTGTTGGAGCGTTCTTTTGTTTTTCATGATTCCATAATTTTTTCCTCAGAATTGAGTGATTCCATATTTTTTTCCCTCTGCTTGGTCTAAAAAAGTAACTGTTACTGACTGCCACAATTTTTTTTTCCTGATTTCTTATAGTGTTTCTTAAAGCCAGAAAGTTGCCATTTGAAATGACTTTAGTTTTGTGTCATGTCTGTGATCTGCTTTTTTTTCTACAAAATTAAACAACTGAATGAACATCCTCCGAAGCCGGTGATTCCATAATTTTTGCCAGGGGTTGTAATTCTACTTTACACCCTCCGTAAATCCTGCGTGATGTTGGAAAATAGGGTGGCTCTCTCAGAGAGCCGAATCCGTAAGTTAGAGCAGCTTCTTAGCGCAGTGGAGTTAGATGTTACGGGCACTCCAGATGAGGTTAGTGTTGGGCCGGCTAGCGAGCCCATTAGCATCAGCCTAGAAACACCGGCTGTGGAGGATGGCTTTCGGACTGTGGCTAGGCTGAGGAAGCCCCGTAGGGCTTGGTGCCCGGTTGTGCCCGATCACACTGTGGAGTGTGATCGGGGTGCATGAATCGGTTCTCCCCTTGGATTTGCCAGATGTGAATTCTTTGAGCCCACAAGTGACTTCCACTCCTGTCTCCAGGCCGAAACACCGGACTTTAGTGATAGGGGATTCTATCACCCGCAAAGTCAGGTTACAGACCCCAGCTGACGTTAAATGTATTCCTGGGGCCAGAGCTCCTGACACTGCATCTCATCTTAGGGTGCTGACGCTGCAGAAGGGAAGACAGATGAAGGAACATGACATGAGATATAGTCACATAGTTATTCATGTTGGCACCAATGATATCAGGATGAAGCACTCAGAGGTCACAAAAATGGCCATAGAGAGGACTTGTGACCTTCCCAGAAAGATGTGTCAGCATCGATTAATAGTCTATGGTCCCCTCCCCTCCTGGGGTACTGATGAGGCGTTTAGCAGGCCGACATCGTTAAATAGGTGGCTGGCGCAGTTTTGTAGACAACAAGGCTTTAGCTTTATTGATAACTGGCCTTCGTTCTGGGGCCGCCGTAGCTTGCTGATGCCGGACGGCCTCCACCCTACTGGGGAAGGCGCCGCCATCTTGTCTGCGAACATAGATAGAGCTCTACAGGGAGGGTAACATTAGCAATCTACAGCAGGCCACGGAGCAGGTGATTAGAGACACTGCAAGGCTTATGACAAATGTGGGTGTGGAATCCATTAGCTTAGCAGGGAATTTAGTGCAGAAAATCCACTATGGTGATAGTGCAGTTTATTTGCCAGGGAGGGAATTTCAACAAGTTGAGACTGTGGCCTGTTTCCGTAGTCGTGTCCATAAAAATCATATGCTTTCCAAAACGTAATACCCATTACTATATTGGATGTTGAAATCGAGGCTGGCCCAGTGGTTGTTCTAGCAATAGCAAAGATTTCGTGTCTGCTACCTACAACGCGCGTGGAATGTCTTAAACCTAAACCTACTTCTAGGCATCTTATATATGCTACTCTGGAATCACCCCTAAACCCAAACAGTTCAACTGTCAACCCCACTGAGGTCCTTAGACTGGGTCTCATTAACATAAGCTCACTGTCCTCAAAATCATTGTTGATTAATGATTTAATTATTGATCATCACTTAGATATGATTGGGCTATGTGAAACCTGGCCCAAACCTACAGCTGTCCTCCCCTTAAATGAGGCCTGCCTACCAGCATATACATTTAGTCATGTCCCTCGTGATGTGAAGCAAGGCGGGGGTGTTGCTCTTATTTATAAATCTAGGTTTAGCTTATTAGCTGTTGGGGGTTACAAATATCACTCATTTGAGCATCTGATTCTCCGCTCTGCTCAGGATATTACACATTGCCAAGGTCAGAAGAATAAAAATCAGTCGTATTACTTTGTCACTGTATATAGGCTTCCTGGCCCATATTCTGAATTCTTAGATGAATTTGGTGCGTTCATCTCTAATTTGTCAACTAGTGTAGATAACATTATGATCATTGGTGACTTTAACATTCATATAAATAAGCCTTCTGATCCCCTCTGCAAATCATTTATGGAAATTGTGGATGCATTAGGGATTCAACGCACATTAGTGGAAATACCCTGGATCTGGTTCTCGCACGTGGTACTGCTGTCATGAATATTGACATCATGCCTCTTACATCAGTGGTGTCTGATCACTCATTAAGTTTACAGTTTTGCTGCCGTGTTTAGTGGAACAACAACCTTATATATCATTACGTTGATGCATCAACTCAACTAAGCCAGACTGCCTGATGTCTTAGCTTCACATTTGACAAATACCCAGTCAGTAGACAGACTTGTGGATAGTTTAAACTCAGTGCTCAAAACTACACTCGACATGATTGCGCCACCTGTGTTAAAACCGCGCTCCCCCAAATCACAGTCACCTTGGTTCAATGACTATCTGCGTGACCTCAAGCATAAAGCAAGGAGGTCTAGAACGGAAATGGCATCGTTCAAAATTAGAAGTATTTCACCTTGCGTGGCGTGACGCTATCTTAGACTATAAGCATGCATTATTGGCTACAAAGCGGCCTTACTACTCTGATTTGATCAACAAAAACAAGCATAACTCAAAGTTCTTGTTCGCCATGGTGGCAACACTTTTGCATGGACAACCACCTGTAGTTCGCTCTCCTTTTACAGCACAAGATTTCCTGGATTACTTTGGGAAGAAAACAGAAGACATCAGGTTAAACATATCCCGGCATGCCTTAATCCAGCCACTACACCCTGCTATTGATGTGGGCGCCACTACTGAGGTATTACCTAGATTTACAGAATTTGACAGTATCTCACTAGGCATGTCAACAAAAAGCACAACCTGTTTAATTGATCCTATACCAACAAAACTGTTTAAGGACATGTGACCCACTCTTGGGCCGACTGTGCTGGAAATGATTAATCTAACTTCTGGATCTGTTCCTAAATGTTTCAAATCTGCAGTGATTAAACCATTACTTAAGAAACCTAATCTTGACCCTAGTGTATTGACAAACTATTGGCTGATATCAAATCTATCATTTTTCTCTAAAATTCTGGAAAAAGTGGTGTTACGGCAGCTCGTAGACTATCTTACTGAGAATAATCTCTTTGAGCCACTGCAGTCTGCTTTTAGAAAATTTCATTCCACAGAGACGGCTCTCACTAAAGTGGTGAATGATCTTCTGCTTACAATGGATTCGGACACCACTACGGTTCTGTTGCTGTTAGATCTCAGTGCTGCATTTGATACAGTGGATCATCATATTCTACTTTATAGGCTGGAAAATCACTTTGGGATTACTGGGAGTGCCCTTGCATGGCTGACATCATACTTGACCAGTCGTTCTCACTGTTTTGTACAGTAACACTACCTCTAACCTTAGTGACATGAAATTTGAGGTTGCACAGGGGTCTGTCTTAGGGCCCCTGCATTTCTCCCTTAATATAGAACCCCTTGGGCACATATTGCAGCGTTTTGGGATTACCTTTCACTGCTATGCAGATGATAGTTATATTATGCCGATAACTGCTGGAAAGATTTGAACTCCTCATTTCACAGTCAGAGCTGCGTCAGTCACAGTCAGTCAGAGCTGCGTGTCGTCAGAGTGAGCTGCAAAAAGTTTGTACCTGAGTTTTCAGAGGTGGTGTTTGTAGTTGCCATCTGCCACGCCGGTGTTTGCCAACCCGGACAGTGGGAATACCACCTCAACCGGCAACTTAGCCCCGCGACTGGACAGCAACAACGTCCGAGGCCCGCTCAACGTGGTGAATTCACTGAGGCCGCGCGCTGCGTCATTAGAACCGCGCGTCACGAGTACCGCTTCCCCGAGGCCTCGTGCAGCCACCGCGGATCCATCAGCGCGGAAACACCGAGGCCGCGCGGCACCAGCGAAGTGCAGATCCATCCCGGTGACAAACAACGCAGGCTGTTAACATCGGCGATCGACAAGCTGCTCATAAGCCGACCATGGGGCCTAAGAAGGTTCTGACAGCGGAGGAAGGTGACGATATTAAAAAATCTCTGGACTTTTTATCAGAGGAGATTTCTGTTGTGAAGCAGCAACAGAAATTAATCATGGATCTGGTGGAGGAGGTGAAGGCATTACGGCTCCAGAATGCCGAGAAAGACCGGCATCTGGTGCAGCTGGAAAATAGAGTGGCTGAATTGGAGCAGTACACCAGAATCAACGACGTCATCATCACAGGTCTTCACATCAAACCACGGTCCTATGCACGGGCGGTAACAGATGAGAGCGGAGGGGAGCCCAGTGAACAGGAGGTCAGCTCTGTGGAAAAACAGGTTGCTGATTTCCTCCTATCTAAAGGTATAGAAATGGATTTAAATAACATTGAAGCGTGCCACCCTCTGCCCCGGAGAAATGACGGTGATAAACGAGCCGTCATCATGAGATTCATCAACAGAAAACACAAAACAGCACTGTTAAAACAAGGAAGAAAACTGAAAGGGACAAACGTATTCATCAATGAACATCTCACCAAACGGAATGCCGACATCGCCAGGAAAGCACGCTTCTTGAAGAAACAGGGAAAAATCCAGCACACATGGACTTCAAACTGTAAAATATTCATCAAACTGAACGGATCACCAGAACAAGCAAAAGTCATGGCAATAAGGAACATCGAGGAGCTGGACAAATATGAACAATAGTGTTTCTTAAAGCGAGGATCTGGACAGATATGACCAATAAGGTATGAGGACACAAACACATCACAACACCATGACACAGACCAGAGGAACCTATTCATCTACTACCTATTCATCTACATCTGGAGACAAGAAGGATATAACTCAAAGGATTGCTGATCATGGAAAAGTAGAACTGAGAACATTAAATACACAGACCACAATGTACTGGACTTGGAGCACGATATAGACCCGGACAATAATTTCTTCTCAAATATCAATGACAGTTGTTGCTATTATACAGATGAACAGTTTAATCGGATCATTAAAACGGATAACAAATTATCAATAATCCATTTCAACAGCAGAAGTCTATATGCAAACTTTAACAACATTAAAGAATATTTAAGTCAGTTTAAAAAAATATTTAACATAATTGCTATATCAGAAACATGGATCAATGAAGATAAAGGAATGGATTTTGAACTGGATGGATATGAATTTAATTGTGTAAACAGAAAAAATAAGAGTGGAGGAGGAGTGGCTGTGTATGTGGATAAGAACATGGATTATAAAATAGTAGACAATATGACAACTGTGATTGATAACTTATTAGAATGTATAACTATTGAAATATGTGAAGAAAAAAGCAAAAATGTATTAGTCAGCTGTATATATAGAGCACCAGGATCTAGTATTGAAACATTCACTGACTGTATGGGAAAAATGTTCTCAAAAACTAATCAAAAAACTGTGTTCATTTGTGGTGACTTAAATATTGATCTGCTCAATCCAAATAAGCATAAAATAACAGATGAATTTATCAGTATAATGTACAGTATGAGTTTATATCCAAAAATCACCAGGCCAAGCAGAATTACATCCCATAGTGCCACCTTAATTGATAATATATTCAGCAATGATATTGAGAATAACACTGTGAGTGGATTATTAATCAATGACATTAGTGATCATCTACCAGTTTTCATCGTTTATAATAGAAACCATCGGCGGAATCAGCCAGAGGAGAAAATAAAATACAGGCGAGTGCGGACAGAGGAAAACATGAACACACTAAAGAAGGATTTACAGGAGCAAAACTGGGAAAAGGTATACAGTGAAAGTGATGTTGATAGTGCATATGAAACTTTTTTACAAATATTTACATCATTATATGATAAAATTGTCCAATTAAACAAGACTACAGAAAACAAAAAATCCAAGCTCGACCATGGATGACGAAAGGGTTACGAAATGCATGTAATAAGAAAAATACACTGTATAGAGAATTCATAAAACTAAAGACTAAAGAGGCAGAAAATAGATATAAGAAATACAAAAATAGATTAACTAATATTATACGGGTATGTAGGAAGGAATATTATAGTAACATATTATATAATAACAAAAACAATATTAAAGGAATATGGGATATATTAAATAGCATTATCAAAAATGGTAATAAAAAACAGAGTTACCCTCAGTATTTCATTGATAATAATGTCAAGAAGGAAAATAAGGATGAGGTAGTCAACGGTTTTAATAATTTTTTTGTAAATATTGGACCAAGCTTGGCAGAAAAAATTCCCGATTCCCAACCTGAGGATTGGGATAATAATCTCATAGAAAGAAATCCCTGTTCAATGTTCCTCACAGCAGTGGATGGAAATGAAATTATAGACATTGTGAATAATTGTAAATATAAAACATCTACCGATTTAAATGAAATTGATATGGTGGTGGTAAAACAGGTCATTGAATGGATTGTAGAACCATTAACATACATCTGTAACTTATTTCAAACCGGTAAATTTCCCAATCAAATGAAAATAGCTAAGGTTGTGCCGCTGTATAAGACTGGGGATAGACACCACTTCACAAATTATAGACTTGTTTCTTTGCTTCCACAATTTTCCAAATTATTAGAAAAGTTATTCAATAATAGATTAGACAAATTCATAAATAAACATAAATTACTTACTGATAGTCAATATGGATTCAGAGCACATAGTTCAACATCACTTGCATTAATAGAATCAGTTGAGGAGATTACAAACGCCATAGACCACAAATTACATTCAGTTGGAATATTTATAGACCTTAAAAAGGCTTTTGATACAATTAATCATGACATATTAATCAATAAACATGAACAGTATGGGATTAGGGGGTTGGTGTTGCACTGGGTGAGAAGCTACTTAAGTAACAGAAAACAGTTTGTGAAGTTGGGGGAATATACATCATCATGCTTGGACAATGCTTGTGGCGTCCCACAGGGGTCAGTATTGGGTCCAAAACTGTTTCTAATTTATATAAATGATATTGTCAATGTTTCCAAAATATTAAAATTAGTATTATTTGCAGATGACAAGCATTTTTTGTTCAGGGGGGGATTTGCAGGAGTTACTGAGGAGGATCAGTATAGAAATGGGAAAATTGAAAATATGGTTTGACAGAAATAAATTATCATTAAACTTAAGTAAAACAAAATACATGTTATTTGGCTATTGTAATACAGACATACAGGTTCAGTTACAAGTCGAGGGGGTAGATATTGAAAGGGTACATGAAAATAAGTTTCTGGGGGTGATAATAGATAAGATAAACTGGAAGACTCATATAAAACATATACAAAGTAAACTGTCAAGAAGCATTTCAGTTCTAAACAAAGCGAAACATATTCTGGACCACAACTCACTCCGCATTCTTTACTGCTCACTGGTTTTACCATATTTACAGTACTGTGCAGAGGTATGGGGTAATACTTATAAAAGGTACAACACAATCACTATCAGTAATGCAGAAAAGAGCTATAAAAATTATTCATAATACTGGCTATAGAGATCATACAAATCCACTATTTTTACAATCCAAATTCTTAAAATTCACAGACTTGGTTCATTTTCAAACAGTACAAATTGTGTATAAAGCAATAAACAATTTACTTCCAGCAAATATTAAAAATGTTTTTTAACAGATCAGGGGATTACAGTCTGAGGGGGAAATTTAATTTAAAGCATCAGTGGGCACAAACAACATTAAAAGGTTTCTGTATTTCTGTCTGTGGGGTGAGGATGTGGAACAGATTGGGAGTGGGGCTCAAGCAATGTCCAAGCATGAACCAGTTCAAACAGCGGTACAAAAATATGGTTTTTTCTGGGTATAGGGAGGAGGAAGGGTAATGAGGGTTAGGGTGTTTTTGTTGTTTGCTTCGGCTTGTAAATATATAGTATTTTGTATGTAAGTAGGTATGTGTAGGTGTATATTTATGTTTGTGTATACATATGTGTATATATGTATATGTGTATATATGTGTATGTTGATGTGTATATGTATGTGTGTGTACATATATGTATATATATATATATATTGATATCGGTTTAGGTGTGTAGGAATTTATGTGTATATGTGGCAAAGGGTATTACTGGTTGTGGGGAAGAAGGGGTAGGGATAAATAAGCTGATGCTTCACCCTACCCCTTTTCGGACATGTTGGGTACACAGTAGGAACTTTTTTGTTGTTGTCTTTACTGATCTATCTTGTAATTGTTGTATCAAATGTTCGAAATAAACAGTTTTCATTCATTCATTCATTCAAATCTCGTTCACATAAAATCCTTAGATTGCCCTGCAGCAGTGAGAAGCTGGATGTCTAGAAACTTCCTACTTTTAAACTCTGATAAGACTGAAATGATGGTTCTTGGTCCAGTGAGACATCGGCATCAATTTGACCAGTTAACGCTCAGCCTCGGCTCGTGTGTCATACATCACACTAACAAAGTGAGGAACCTTGGGGTAATTTTTGATCCTTCGTTGTCCTTTGGCCTCCACATTAGAAATATTACTAAGACTGCTTTCTTCCACCTGCGAAATATGGCTAAGATTCGTCCCATCCTGTCTATGGCTGATGCTGAGACCCTGATCCATGCATTTATCTCTTCTAGATAGGACTACTACAATGTTCTATTTTCTGGTTTACCGCAGTCTAGCATTAGGAGTCTTCAATTGGTTCAAAATGCTGCAGCCAGACTTTTGACACGAAGCAGAGAGTTCGACCACATTACCCCCATTTTAGCATCCCTTCACTGGCTTCCTGTCCCAGTGAGATCAGATTTTAAGGTTCTGCTACTAACCTATAAAATTATTCATGGACTGGCACCTCCCTACCTAGCTGACCTAATTAAACCTTACGTACCGGCCTGGGCTTTACATTCTCAGGATGCAGGACTACTTTGTGTCCCTAAGGTGAATAAGAAGTCTGCGGGTCACAGAGCTTTCTCTTATCGTGCTCCTGTTCTGTGGAATGATCTCCCTGCGTCAAAACAGTCAGATTCTGTGGAGACTTTCAAGTACATACTTAAGACGCACTTATTTTCCCTTTTATATGGCTAGCATAAAAGGTACAGTTTTGTTTTACGCTTTTTACTCTTAATTCATTTATTAGTAATTGGAACGGGCCGCGGCCTCAACTTTACCTAATTTCTGGGTCTTTTAGTGAAGTTTAGGGCTAGAGGCCGGCGATCACCTTAGTATTTCTCTGTTTTTCTTGTTTAATGCTGGCAAATTATACAGTATTTCTTTTGTCTTTCTGATGCCTGATTCTGTTTTTTCTCTCTGTTTAAGGTAGAGCTCCATCCAGAGATGGGAGTTGTATTCGTGTTGGCGATCCTCCTATCCTGTGCGCCAATAGCATTTCTTGTTTATTCGTCCGTGAATTGTTCTGTAATTTATGTTTGTAGCACAGCCCAAGCAGAGGGCCACACTTTTGAGTCTGGTCTGCTTGAGATTTCTTCCTCAGAGGGAGTTTTTCCTTACCACTGTTGCTCTGGGGGTTGGGTAAGGTTAGACCTTACCTGTGTGAAGCGCTTTGAGGCAACTATGTTGTGATTTGGCGCTATATAAATTAAAATAAATTAAAATTAAATTGAAAAATTATCTAGTCATTACATTTTTGCAATACCTGTGGTTCTCCAAATATTTTTTTCATGGGTACAAACTGACAACTTATTTTACATAGAATATATAGCTTATTTATAATAAAGCACTTCAAATAAATAAAAATCAACAGAGTGCTGAACAACATTAAAAATCTCCATATCAAAAATAAAATAAATAAAATCACAAAACAAAATATACAATAAGCATAAATAGTTATAATTAGGTAAAAACCATATCACTAATGACGGGCAATGCGCTCGGTGCATGCATCACTTCTACGTTTGTTGCTAGGATGGTACTCTGTTTCCGGTTTCAGAAGTGTCGGTGTTATGTTAACCGTAAGAGTTAATTCAAAATGCTGCAGCTAGAGTGCTAACAGGGACTAGAAGGAGAGAGCATATCTCACCCATATTGGCCTCTCTTCATTGGCTTCCTGTTAATTCTAGAATAGAATTTAAAATTCTTCTTCTTACTTATAAGGTTTTGAATAATCAGGTCCCATCTTATCTTAGGGACCTCATAGTACCATATCACCCCAATAGAGCGCTTCGCTCTCAGACTGCAGGCTTACTTGTAGTTCCTAGGGTTTGTAAGAGTAGAATGGGAGGCAGAGCCTTCAGCTTTCAGGCTCCTCTCCTGTGGAACCAGCTCCCAATTCAGATCAGGGAGACAGACACCTCTCTCTACTCTCTAAGATTATGCTTAAAACTTTCCTTTTTGCTAAAGCTTATAGTTAGGGCTGGATCAGGTGACCCTGAACCATCCCTTAGTTATGCTGCTATAGACTTAGACTGCTGGGGGGTTCCCATGATGCACTGAGTGTTTCTTTCTCTTTTTGCTCTGTATGCAACACTCTGCATTTAGTCATTAGTGATTGATCTCTGCTCCCCTCCACAGCATGTCTTTTTCCTGGTTCTCTCCCTCAGCCCCAACCAGTCCCAGCAGAAGACTGCCCCTCCCTGAGCCTGGTTCTGCTGGAGGTTTCTTCCTGTTAAAAGGGAGTTTTTCCTTCCCACTGTTGCCAAGTGCTTGCTCACAGGGGGTCGTTTTGACCGTTGGGGTTTTTCCGTAATTATTGTATGGCCTTGCCAACTGTTTGCTGTGATTTGGCGCTATATAAATAAAATTGCTTGCTAAATTGCTTATGGCTGAGCCCGTGAAGTTCACCTGGTGTCTCTTGGAATTACCGAAGTTCACTGTTGATGCGCGGCGTATCGTCAGAGCATCAAGTACAACGCCGCAGAATAAACTTGAAAAAGGTTTCAAGTTTTACGTTTCGTCCTACCTCTGCAATATTGAAGGTACGTCGCTGACGCTAATTAGCCTGAGGTGGGAGCTAGCACTTGACTGTTTTTTGGTCACGAACCAAATAACCATCCTGTTTCAGGTTAACCATGGTTGTAGAAATGCCCATTTTTGTATATTTGATTGAAGTATCAGGCAAAAACAAGGCCAACGAGGTAATGGTGAGGTCCCACTGCTACAGGTCTATGAGGAAAACAGATGCACCACATCAGCTGACAGTAGGACTGGTTAAAATGGCAGAAGTTCTGTTCAGTGTCAACGTTCAAAGTTCTGTTGAACATGTTCAAAAGTTCGTTCAACACAAGTTGAACGAACTTACAACTTACCCTTGCTCTTACTTCACATTAACAACTTTGTTAATCATAGGCAAAGATGTTGGTAGCCAGATGCAGGTGAGTAGCTGAGATGGAATCAATAAGCAGGTGAGGCCATTTGGTCCATTTGGCAAAGCGGTAGAGAAATAAACAAATGGGACGGATTTTTTACATTTCGAGCTATTAGCATCTACCTCGATGCCTCAAATGCAAAAAATAGTCCACCTCAACTATTAACCATTGTTAAAAGCAGAAAATCGTCCACCTCAGCTATTCTTCAAACTGCATGTTCTAACTTCCTGTCACCTTAACTTGTAAACGTATATCCTATTGTATCAATGAATGTCGTATCTTTTCATGGCTCCAACTCTTATACTTAACACATTATGATGACACTCTTCATGAAGCAAAATCTGCACTGTTCTGTTTTGGTGGCACAAAAAATAAATAAAATAAAATGAAGGCTTATTTCACCTCTGTGTGTAAGTGTTTCACCTGGACTGAAAATTAAGTTCAGATTGAAAATATGTTTCAGTCAGACCTGGATATCTAACATGAGCTTGCTCAGTGAACTAGTAATGTGAAGAGTAATGAATAGTACAAGAGACATCAGATGAGTAGCCAACACCACTAACAACAGGACAGGCCAGGTTTTGCTCCGATTGCCATTGCTGGAGACAGTCTTTTCAAGATAATTTTGCCTCTGTTTTTCAGATGACATTGCGTGATTCAAATCCAGTTGTGCTGATCAACAGCAACTGCTCCTGTGTGGCTGGTTGTGGGATCTGCAACCACTTAATTGCATTGCTTTTCCAGACAGCCCATTATTCTGAATGTGGCATGTCCGTCGTCCCTCCTGTCCTGTCGTGCACAGAGACAGAGCAGAAATGGCACAAACCCAGAACAATGTTTTGTCTCACTTGAATTTTAATTCATCTTTGTCAGAGGTGTGACACATAGCACACACATCAGTAGACACCATCAAAGACAACAGTTACATTAGCATGCAGTCTTGCCAAGTCCCACACACAAAAAAAAAATCCACAGCAACAAACACACTCTTCACAGAAGTGCATCCTATAAATAAAATATATGTTTACACCACAATTATTGCACCATTGTCCTGATATTGCACAGCCCTCTATCAAAGTTTGGATAAGTCATAAAATGCCTTTGACATTCACATCATCATGTTATGTTGCATTGTTGCCTTATTGGCCTGTTAAAATATTGCACATCCCTCTAAGAATAAATGAATGAATGAATGAATAAATAAATAAATACAATTTTATTAATTACTCAGCATCTAACACTTGTATCACTTTGACCAACACCATCTTTTAAATAAATAGGGGGTGAAGCCTGGACCTGTGGATGCAATGGTTGTCCTAAAGCCCAAACCAGGTGCTACTGCAGCCAGTGGAATAAGGTATGTAGCACCACATTTAATAGACAGACTACAGTGTGTTAAAATAAATGTTAATGACTGTGTACTGTCATTTCAGATCAACACTTTACAAGGCCTACAGTGGTGTGCTTCCACACCCAGCTACCCTCAATCCTGGACCTGCTTATGCTGGAATGGAAGCAGAATCTCTCCCACTCATTTGCACAATGAACATCTCAGCTGACAAGCCACTTGTGGACTCCATCTTTGGGAAGGTGCAAGCTGGCAGCATACTGTCCTATCAACAACCACCACCTCCATCCGACAGTGTTGTCATACATGGGGATGCACCCCCATTCCTGAGTGTGCCACTAGAGGGCTACCACCTAAGCCCAACTGAATGTTCATTTGTGCCAGCACACCAAGAACTGCTACATCTGAACTCGCTGTCTGTGACCTTGTCACAGTCACATCTCATTGAGGAGGCAACAAGATCCCAAAGTGCTTCACCTGAGTGGCATTCACTTAGGAGAGAGAGAGTGACTGCCTCACATTTCAGAGAGGTGAGCTACGTTAGAGGTCCAGGAACTGCAGAAAGCCTGGCAGAAAGAATCATACAAGGAACACGACAAACTGCACAAATGAAGAGGGGATTGGAAATGGAAACGGGGGCTTTGAAGGATTATGCCATTCTGAAAAACTTGAACTTAGTGGGCTGGTGGTCCACCCAGAGGCCCCATGGCTGGGTGCATCGCCAGATGGGCTTGTATATGACCTTTTGGAACGCCCATCATTTGGGCTTGTGGAAATTAAATGTCCCAATGTCCAAAGCCATACTGACTGCAAATTTCTGAAGGTGACACAAGGCCTTCCAAATTGGCAAGTTCAGGGGCAATTACTGTTAACTGGAATGCAGTGGTGTGATTTTGTGATCTGTGCACGTGATGACATTTGTGCAGCGCATTTACAGAGATACCGATGTATTAGAAGAGCTGAAAAAGTGTGACATGTTTTTCTTTTACACTTACATGCCAAAGTACCTGTCCATGCACAAGTAATTGAAAATGCAATGAAGACATGAACAATTAAAAAAAAACAACATTTTATTCAGTCTATAATGATATGTAATCATTGTATTGAAGAGTTGTATTCATTTAATTTTCACATTTTAACAGTAAAGGTAAAACAATATACAGTATGTACATATGTGTTGTATTATGTCAGTTTTAACAAAAGTGAAAAGGTTACATACAATAAATCATTCACCTTATCACAGCCTATACTTATTGGTGCACGCCCTAAAACGATTATTTTAATGTTAGAGAAAAGGTTACAAGTGACTACAAAAGATATGAACTATACATACAAGATACATTATCATCTTTCCAATTCTGAATTGAGATCAGCAATTGCTTGCCCAGGCTTTCACCAAGGGACCATTTTGATA
Organism: Thalassophryne amazonica; assembly: GCF_902500255.1. Taxonomy (NCBI): domain Eukaryota; kingdom Metazoa; phylum Chordata; class Actinopteri; order Batrachoidiformes; family Batrachoididae; genus Thalassophryne; species Thalassophryne amazonica. The sequence goes on along the minus strand of NC_047114.1, from coordinate 81,533,758 downwards.
ATTAACCAAAATGCAGGCAACAGCAAAAAGTTGGTTTATGCTGCCTGTGATTGAAAAGGGGATCACTGTGCTGAATATTTTATGTTCTTTGACACTGCGAATTGCACGCTCAACATGGACTCTCAGTCTCGCAATGGACTGCGTCTTTCTGATCTCTGGCCCAGACAGTTGAGCTCTCTGACAGAAATGAAGGTACGTGGACTTTGCATGGAACACAGCCTTCCACAAGGAAACCCTTGTCCACCATGATGGCCATAGATGGCTTAAGAAGGTCCACGATGCCAGACTGCTTTAAGATCTCTTTATCACTGATAGCACCTTGATAAAGAGAAGACACAAAGGTCACTGTGCCATGAGGGGCTATCCCAATCAACCCTTTGAATGTACAGTGTGATTTATAAGTGGAAAACACTTCACTCTGGAGGAGAAGGGAATTTGGGGTTTGGCATCGCAGTTCTGTGCAATCTAAAATTATTTGAGTGTCAGCATAGTCCTGAAACACATCTGGGAGGTGAGCTTTCACAGTGTCCTCATCTAGCCAAATATCCACAGCTCCCAATACATTATAAAGGAAGTTGGCCCAGGTGTTAATAATGCGACTTACAGTTGATCGATGAATTCTAAATCTGTGGGCTAAATCCTTTTGCATCAGTCCCAGTGACAGGTAGTTCATGAACAGGAAGAACGCATCAATTGGTTGAAGAACCTGGAATTATATATGTATTTTATTAGCCTACTGCAAAAAATACAGTATAACTATCAAAGCTTTGTTGAAAACAAAGACATAATATGCTTTGTAAAGAATACAAGGAACTTTTTGTCACATATAATTACTGGTGTAAGACATGCAGTGAAATTATTTGTGCGTTAATGGTGGGGGCAGAAGAGGTGTATATACAGTTGGGGCCAAAAGTTTATATACCGTGGCAGAAGTTTAGTTTTTTGGCTATTTTTCAGAGAATATGAATGATAAAAAAAAATTTTCGCTCATGGTTAGTGGTTGGGTGAAGCCATTTATTGGCAAAAAAAAACTGTTTACTCTTTTCAAATCATAATGACAACAGAAACTACCCAAATGAACCTGATCAAAAGTTTACATACCCCTGTTCTTAATACTGTGTATTGCCCCCTTTAACATCAATGACAGCTTGGAGTATTTTGTAGTGGTTGTGGACGCGGCTCTCTGATGGTAAAGCTGCCACTGAATATGTTTTAGACTTTATTTACATCAATTATGTGGAAATACAAACAATATGGCACTCTATGGTAAATCTGTGTGGAGTAGACAGTTCTCAAAAAGTGAGTGACTGTGCAAAAAGGAGAAGAGGAAAGCCACCAAGACACCCAGACAACCCAGGAGAAGTTATGGGCTTACGTGGCTGTGATTGGAGAAATTGTGCACAGTGCAAGCTTTGCATTTTGTATCACTACTTTAGCTTCATAGTAGAGTAGAGCAGAGTAGGATTTTCTTTCACCAGAACAGACCAAATCCAAGCTTGCATCTCAGATGTACCTTCTGGCAAATTATAGCTAAACTTTCAGGTCTTCATTTAAAGAAAATCCTCTTGGGGGCTGTGTCTAGGTTAGAGGGCTGTCTAATAAGTCACTGTGCTGTACGTGTGTGTGTGTGGGGGGGGGGGGGTGCTGTGTGTGTACTGTAAGTATGTTGAGGAGACTTACTATTGATAAGCAGTGTACTGTGTGCATGTGGGAAAGGTGGGTGCTGATCGATTAGGATAAGGGCAACAGGAAAACATTTACACTGTCACAGTGAGGGACCAGATCAGTCTTTGCTGCACTCCGTGCTCTTGTAACCCGTACAATGTTGGCTGTGGCTGGCTCAATTTGCTTCCAAAAGCCCATGAGATGGGCATGACTTGCAAACCTGTTGAATATATTTAATGTATTGGTTATGTCCAAGGACACATGAGGATGTATCTGTAGAAAAAATAATTATTATTTTTATTGCAGAATGGGCATTTGTATTGCTGTAATTGTGTTTGCTGCCATATTCAAAGTTATGGCTATAGGCCTATGACACATACAGAATACAATAGCATAGGAAAGCGATGGTTAGACCTCAATATTGGCATCTCTGATAATGACAAAACAACCGTAACAAATTATACAACTCTTGAATTTCCTATTGGATAAATAAAGTACTATCTTATCTTAGGGACATTTAAGAAATGGGCTATGGTCAGTACCTGGACCGACCACACACACACACACACACACTGTTTTAAGCCCTAGCGTATTGCTCTATGGAGTGAGACACGGTGGATATTTTATTTACCTGGTATAGAATCGTATATCCTCAGAGGTAGAAAACCGCTCCAAACCGAACTTGCTGCTAATGATTATCTCCTTGATTTGTTTCCGGAGCCTTGATATCTCCTTGCGTAGCTCATCACTCTCATTGAGGGAGAGATCAAGCGCGGCAGGCTCTGAAGTGGCGCAGTAGTCATATCCATGGGGCCATGGGTCATCATCATCAGGTTCAGTCTGCATCTCTGTTGGGTCGGTGTTGAGTGGACGCTCCTTTCCCATACTCCAGGTCGTGGCATTGGGATAGTATAGTTATTCCAATGGAAAAGCAGAGGAACAGCTCCAGGTCATAGTAGTCGTCGTCCAGCAGAAGTGGGAGGCTCGATCAAATCAGCAGTGACAAAGTGTCGCAAACACACTCGGGAAGTACTTGTGATAATAAAATGGTCTCTCCTGATCTTAATAACCCACTGTTTCTGCAGTTCCGAGTCCTTTGGAAAATTGTGGAAACTCAGAGAATTGCACCTACTTGATGCTGTGCAGAATGGCACACAGCAGTGATTAGCCCGACTATCTGTGCGTTGCTGAAACGATAACTTTGTCCGTTTACATGTCATGTTTGCCTAGAACATGTAAACGGAAAACATGACATGTAAATGTAGGTAGAAGCAGAAGTACAAGTCCGCGGCTAACGAGCACCAAAGTGCCGGCTTTCTTGCTAAGGCTACCGGCACCGGATGTTTACAACCATCCTGACATCTCAGCGGAAGTTACGCCACGTTCCAACGTGCACACAACCCATTGGGCAGCGCAGTCGGTTTTGAACCCCTGCATGATATCATAGGATTTGACCACTTCCGGGGACAGCCTGCTGTTGTACAATGCAAACAGCATCACTTCACATGGAAAAATGGTGTACAGTTTTGTTTTCGGCTGCAATCACCGAAACAGTCGCGAAGTGCTGTTTTTTTCGTTTGTTAGTGGCAAAGGGAAGAGTAGGCAAATGGGAGAGGTCGTGTCAGTAAGTGTTAGCCTACACACCTAGCCAGAGTAGCTGCAGTTTCTCGCCTGCACAACCGCCTCAACATGTTTGAGCTCTGGGTCATAAACTGCAACACATGTCCAATTTCCACCGCAACGTCACTGTTTCTTTGCATTTTCACTTTGTTTGCTGTGTAATTTGCCATGTAACTGATGGAGACAGAGGGCTGTACCTGTATGTAGGATTATTGCATCATATTTTAACCCTTTAGCAACCACCCTCAAGTGAGACTGCGCTGCCCAACAGAAAGTGAATAGCTATTAAGACTAAAAATCAGTCAGTAGCAGTTGCCTTTCTAAACCCATCAGGCAGGCTATTCTACAAGGTAGAAGCACAGCATGAAAAGGCTCAGTTAGCAGCAGCATAACAACAGTACAGATGAGGACAAAATTATTAACCCCTTATGAAATTTTACATTTTCCCAAAGTCTTTGTTAACAGAAGAAAATTTCAACACAGCATTTCTAAAAATGACAGTTTTATTTTGGATGCTTACATTATTTTATTTTGCACCCTGAAACAACATTTCACAAAACTACCAGGGTCCAAATTATTAGTCACCTTGGTTTTTGTTCAACCATAGCACAAACCACTGTTGTGCAATGATGTGCTTCAACTTTGTAATGATCAAAGCTTGTAAAATCATGTTAAAACAGAGTCATCTTCCAATGTACACAGGGTATAAAAACATCAGGAAAGGTTTGAACTGTCACTTGAGAAAGCATCATGCCAAAAACTAAAGAACTCAGTTTAGACTTGAGAAAAATAATTGTTGATGCTCACAAAGCAGGAGAAGGAGTTCACAGCGTGTCCAAGTGTCAGGAACTGGAGTGAGAAGTATCAACAAGGAAATCAGAGTCATACAAAGCAGAACAAGCCTAGCAGAAGCAGGAAGTGAAATATTTCAAAGACTCTGGAAAGAAAACTCATGAGAGATGTGTCTACAGACCCCAAAACAACTGCCACGTTACTAGTGAATGACTTAGCCAAGTCAGGAATTGTAGTCTCAAAGAACACAATCACTAGAAACCTAGACAGGAATGGAGTGTGAGGTTGCAGGCCAGGAAAAACTCCACTCCTGCAGAAGAGACACCTTCGAGCCAAACTGAAGTATGCTAAGGAGAAATGCGTACTGGACATTGGAAGCATGTCCCTGAGTTAGATGCGACAAAACGAGAGCTTTGACCAAAGGCTTTACTTCTATTTGGAGAAAGAAGGGAGAGGTGTATAACCCAAAGAACACCAGCCCCACAGTGAAACATGGCAGTGGGAGTATTATGCTGAGGGGATGCTTCAGTGCATCTGGAAGTGGGAATCTCCTCAAGACGGAAGGAATTATGAAGAAAGGATATATGAAGACCTTGAAAGAAAACCTCAGTCAGCTGTAAAAGAGGGTCTGAGTCATCGCTTTGTCTTCCAACACAACCCTAAACACGTGTCACTCCTGGTGACGAACTACTTCCTGAAGACCAAAGTGAACATTATTGACTGGCCTGCAAAAAGCCCTTACTTGAATCCTACTGAAAATACATGGGTTGAACTGAAGACATGCCAGGAGACCATCAAATCTGGATGAGCTTGAGCAATTTGCCAAAGAAAAATGGGCGGGGATTCCACAGAGGACATGTCTGAGACTTGTTGACAAGTACAACAAAAAGCAGGCTGTTATCCACCAAAAAGGATACACAACTGACTTTTCGCATCAGAGGGGCTAATAATTTTGACCCTGGTAGTTGTTGGGGAGTTTTTTGGTGAAAGAATGTGTGCAAAATAAAATAATGGACTGCATTTATATAGCGCTTTTCCATCAACATCAGATGCTCAAAGCGCTTTACACATCAATGCCTCACATTCACCCCGATGTGGGTTCATGAATCATGCAAGGCGCCCACTACACACCGGGAGCAACTTGCCCAAGGGCCATTAGTAATTTTCCAGTCAGGCTGGGATTTGAACAGAGGATTCTCTGATCTCAAGCCCAACACTTTAACCACTAGACCATCACCTCCCCTTCACAAGGAGGCTAATGTAAGCATCCAAGCAGAAAACTAGGAAATTTTGAAATGCTGTGTTGAAAATTCTTTGCTCTGTTAAAAAAGCATTTGGGAAACTTTTTAAAGAAAACATTAAATTTCATAGGGGGCTAATGATTTTGTCCTCATCTGTAGTTAACAGACAAAGTGTCATGTGACATGTCCAAACTGCTCAACCTTGGAGACACACTGTTAAACATATTACATGAAGGCTTTAGAGAAAGAAACAAGATATTTGTAGCAGTTGGTTGCATAAATATTTGTGGATTTCTCCACTGAGATCAATAAAGTCTTATCTTAAAATATTTCTTCTATGCAGAATCTGGTTGGAAACAAAGTTGAAAAAGCAAGATGGAAGCGTGATGTCAGCCGGATTTTGTCTTCCATGTACTGGGGGCATGTACACTTGACAGCAGAAAATACTTTTGAAATAGCACATCCTGAGTAAAAACACTTGATAAATAATAATAGTACGGTGGAACTTACCTCATCTATATATACAGGCTCTTGCTCAGGTTCAATGGTCTCCACCTGGACTTCTTCACTGAACTGTACTGACTTTTTTTCAGGCTTTACTGCAAAGTAACCATGAGCAAAGCCACACAGTAGTAGTGATTAGTATAACATATTCAGAAATTGCACCAAGCTCATTATACAAACTCATTTTGTTCTTTGCCAGTAACACCCTGCAACCATCTGCTGGGAATAGTATCCTTGCACTTTGGTAGGATTTCATTTTGGAGGTGTCTACTCGTTTCACGTGATATTTATGCTAGTCTCAAATTATATGTATTGATGCTGGTCTGGGCAAGGTCTTTTAATCTCAATGGGTCTAACTACATTAAATAAATGTTAATTTAGAAAATAAAAAAGTAATAAGCTCCAAGCAGCAATAAGCAAAACAGAGAAAGACCAGAGCTGTGATGGGAATTTGACCGTGACCACAGAATACGACCACGTGAAAAGCATGTCAGCAAAAATTGACAGCAAATTTACTATAGGTGGAGTATGTTTATTACTACAGTGCCCTCTATAGGACAACAAAATTATTCAAACCTCCACACAATTATGTTCAGAGAGCAATGGTACAAAGTTTTGTTTTGATACATCAAAACATTGGTGAGATGTGAACTCGCATCCTGTTTATCAGCTTTGCCACCAATTTTGATTTGATATTACAGGTGGCTGCTTTGTTTGTGTAGGCTCTTTACACAATTGTGCAGTGTGTGTGCGCACTGCTCATTGCTCCTCTCAGCTCCTGCCGCCATGAGCAATGTCTCCACAATGTTTACCAGCAGCAGATTTTTTTTTATTTTTTTTAAAGATTTTATTGATAACACTTATAAGTATAAAGCTGAGCCTGGAGCAGAGATTGTTATTGACAAGCTGCATTTATGACTAATTGCTGCAGGTGCACTAAACCTTGTCAGAGCTGCTGCTTTTACCATGACTACATCAAAATTAACAGTGTTCACTTAAAAACAAGTCATCATAATACGACATCACACTTATGTAAACTTTGGAATGTATCTGTGCCTCAGTTCTTAACATTAGCAGCTACATTCTATTTAAGTGCACGCTGGGACGCTTCTAATAGCTACATCACCAGTCAGAAACACACAAATACTCACGACTATGTTTTTGGAAGTCTCTATAGCTGTTTGTTGCTAATGCCATATACTTTGAAACCGGTCATGGAAGTGCACAAAGTAATCCCGGTGGATCACCACTAATAGCCTAAATCTTAATTGTTATAATTTCGGTGCGACATGTCCTTTAAAAGGTGACAGCATGTCATATCACTGCAATGCTCTGGCATGCCGTACACAGCAGGTACAGTTTAATTGAACAAAAACGTGTGTTTCAACTGGCAGGCGGCACGCGTTGGCCTGTTCTGATTTTAATTAAAGTGCACCCTAGCCAGCCGCTACTACGTAGTAAGTAAAGTGTGAAGTTTGCTACCTGACCACAATACCACGTGAACTGTGAAAATAAGGGCTCCAGTGAGCGGGTCGTAATCGGTTGATTGCTTAATTACTGTGGCTGTGCATAACGGAGCAGGTTGTGATCTAATATGTAAGGCTGACCATGTGTGTGTGTGTTTTCAGCCTAAGAGCCCCAGTGACCATACTGAGTTTGGTATTGACTGCTTAATTACAGTGGCTGTGCATAGCGTACACATGCGCACGGTCAGTTTTATATACAAGACGCTACACAAACACACATTGTCACTAATGAATGTAATACCGATTACAGTTACATGTCTACTGAAACCGCACTATACGTTTTCTTATAATATAGAAGTGATGAAGGTTTTGTTGAAACACCTGGCTGGGAGACTCACTGAATTGCTAGTCATCCATGTTTGCATGGATGACTAGCAATTCAGTGAGTCTCCCAGCCAGGTATACAGTTGCATGCCTGTGAAATCGCTGATGGATTGTGCACTGGTAGCATATCTTGGAAATATTTGGCCTAAATCCAATCTTTCCAAGATATGCTACCAGTGCACAATCCATCAGCGATTTCACAGGCATGCAACTGTATACTTTTTTTTTTTAAACCATTCTTCAATGGGAGTAGTGTCCTGAAGGTTCCTGAAGAGAGTTGAACATGAGGTCATGTTGTAAACTGTGTCACACAGTCAAGTTCAGTGTTCGCGGTAAGAGAGAAAGTAAAGAACTGGAACATTTTGAACTACAAATTTGCACTTGCCAATTTAGACAACGTAACTGAGTACCCTTGCTGTCTGAACAGCTTTCTTCCTTCTCTCGGACAAGCATCAATATATCAAATCATGAAAATGTATCCAAAACCCAGAACAATTCTTGCCTTTCCAAAGGTGAAGGTTTTTGCCTTTTGTGTTGACTTTGCATGATAAACAAAGTTATGTACAAGTGATAAAATAATGACAATAATGCCTCCTGTGAAAACAATATCATGGATGACCTGTATGGACTGCCAAAGAACAACAAATACACCAAAAGAGTAACAAATGCATACACTCACTCATTTCAGGCTCTGCAGTTAAGTCAGCTGTGACAAAATTAGATGGGAACAAGCCCACTCCCTGGTATGTTTCCCCTTTCCACCAGTTGGGGTCACTGAAACAAAAACGACACTCAGCTATGAACATTAAACATATTCTTCAAAGCCGACCACATACGGTGCATCCACAAAGTATTCACAGCACTTAACTTTACGCATTTTGGTATGTTATAGCCTTATTCCAACATGGAGTAAACTCATTTTTTCCCTCAAAATTCTACTCGCAACACCACCATGAAAAGTTTATTTTCAAATTTATTAAAAATAAAAAAAAACTAAGTCACATGTAGATAGTAGCCCATAAGGTTTGGTGGAAATTGGCCAAAGGACTCAGGAGGAGTCAGAACAAAGAATGAAAGAAAATTTTTGACCTTTGACCCAAAATGACCTGGATGGTTGCCGAAACAAAAATCCTCACTCACGGATGATTCTGGTCAACCTACACTGACAAATTAATTAAATAATTCTGTTGCATTTGCATGATTTAAATATGATCAGAATGTGTGCAAATAATTTTCTTACGTTTTTCAAAAAAGAAAATGAGAGCACAGCACTCAAAGCACAAACCTCTGCCAACACTGGTTTCCAATTCCACAGTTTTACCTTGGAAAAAATTTAAAAAGTTCAAAGCCCTGTTATAAGTGGCTTTTCATAAGCTAAAACATAATACAAAATATAGATTTAAAGGGCTTTTCAATGTTCAAAAGAATCAAATATCTGCTAAAATCCACAATATGGATCTGATGTGGATCAAATTTAGTCTGTTAATTGAGAGTGCCAGTTTGCAACTCAATCACAAATGAGAGTGATTGGGGCACTTTTCATTGAGATATAATGCAAAATGTACATCAAATGGGTTTTTCAATATTAAATTTAAATGTCCACAAAATTCACAATCTGGTTCATATCAGAATCAAACCTTGTCAGGTGATAGTGAGTACCAGTCTGCACCTTACTTTCAAGTATGAGACTGATTGGGGAACATCTGAGTCACATATAATGTATACTTTACATTATATGGGATTTCAATGTTAAATTTAAATGTCACAAAATCTGTAATCTGGATCAAACTTTGTCAGTTGATAAATGATCCCATCCTACATAACGCTCTCAAATATGAAAGAAATTGATATAATTTTAAGAGTCATGAATTTTTGAAAATATATTTGATGCTAAAGATAGGGATTTTCCCAATTGTCCAAGATTTTTCCCAACTTTGCCCTTTGACTTATGACCTTCAAGACTGAATCAATTCTCATGTATTAGGATATGAACTGTCAGCAAAAATTTCATAATAATACAAAAAAAAATTGTAGGCTCCAGGCTGTTTAAAACAAACAGGGGCGATAACATAACTTCCTCCAACTTTGTTAGCAGAGGTAATTATGGTTTTTGGATACATTCTGATAATGTGCGACATACATATTTAAGTTATGTTTCCTTCCCTTCAAGTGTACATGCAGACAAAGTTTGGTCGATTGGTGGAACAAACAACCACAAACAAACATTCTAAAAATACAGTTTGATATGCCAAGAAATGGAAACATAACGTGTTGAAAGGTTGAAGTGACACTTTAATGTGTTAAATGATTCATGGCAAAAATGTAACAACAGTGGGAGAGGGTATGATATGTATTTATTAGGGGTGTAACGATACACAAAAATAAATAAATGACGGTTCAGTATGTACCTTGGTTTTGAGGTCACAGTTTGGTTAATTTTCGGTAAAGTATGGGAACAAAATTTGCTTGTTTAAACCAATGATTTATTGTGACATTATGTAAACAGGAAAATAAAATAATTGCAAAATGCTGCCTGGTAGTAAGTTAAAATGTTCTCAAACAATCAAATCTACAAAATATTATAAAAAATAAATTCCCAGTAAACAGCTTTTAGCAAAACCTTTCCACAAGTAAAGCACAGCACAATGGTTCCAGCATGAAGCCCTGTTCAATTTTATTCAACCTTCATATATTTTTTGCCATAAAAATGAACTTGTCCAAAACTGTCACACTCTATGGAATTTTTAAGAGAATTAATGTTAAAGAATCCCTTTACTTTTGTACAAGTTATTTTATTTTCTCTCTTTCTACTAGCTGTTCTTTTAATGTTTGTTAATATATCTTTTTAAATAAAGTTTTGAAAAACATTGTGGGAGAGACAATGAAGTGAGTAAAACACCTTAAAAATATTTAGTACCACAAATAAACTTGATTGTTGGTTTATTTATTTTGCCATTCAAATTGGCCATCACTTATTTAAAAAAAACAACTTCAAGGCCAGGGCTTCTCAAAGTCTGGGGACCATTTAATCACAGCCCAGCAAACGAGGTCAGCAGGCTGAGCGAGTCCTGGTGAGGAGGTTTGCAGATATCCCTCCGCTTGGTGCTTTACAGGCTGCTGCAGCAGCGGAGGGGGAGACCTGCTGCTGCTCAGTGACAGAGACTTTCACTTTCATTTGCCAAACATCAGAAAAGTCTCCGGTAACGCCAGGAAACGTAGCTAAATTTATAGCTAGTCGCTTTTGAGAAAATAAGTCACCAAGAATGTTTGGAAAGTCGCCAGATTTAGTGAGAAAGTCACCAAGTTGGCAACACTGAATGTAAACACACGCAACGCAAACTCACCCGTGCACAGCCCTGTCCCGAACGTCCCGTACCAAAACGGTTCAATATAAATACATGTATTGTTACACCCTTAATATTTATCCTGTAGCAACATCACAAAGAAGACATATGATTGTTAACATGCAGGTATGTCATCTGCACAGTATAGCTTATTTAGCAAGAACCAGGTAAAATAAATAATACACAAATAACTTAAGTCAGCTGGCATACCAGTTTGTTTTGTACTATGAATGTGTTTGCATGAACATTCACCTGTCATCCAGGATAGTGATAATTTCTCCTGACTTGAATGTGAGCTCATTGTCCTCAGCTGCTTCAAAGTCGTAGATGGCGCGAACCTTTCTACCATCAGATTTGTGCGATGAAAGCAGGCTGGAGGTGCTCGGGTAAAGGCTTGACAAAGACGTTTGAGGCTGCTGACGTTGCTCCTTCAATGACAGCTCAATAGCTGCATGCAAACGAGAGATAAATGTTGTGTATGTCCTTGAAAGCCATTAAACATTGCTAAACATCTGCAATACATTAATGCACCGTAAACAGTCGTCTCAAATCCAGCTGTTTACACATGGTGTTAGTGTAGATGTGTTTGAAGCCAATGCTTGTTGAAATACATTTCTCTTGACAGTTAAAGACTAAAGCACTTGTTTACAGGACTGAGTCAAACACAAACTGATCTGTTCTGAAATGTCTTGTAGAAGCGTCTTTACCTTTGGCCAAGTCTTCTTCTTCTTTTTTGTTTGTTGATGAGGAAGGATCTTTTGCTACTAAAGCAGGGCTTGCTTTAGCTTGCTCTGCAGCCTGTAAAACAATATAAATTACATATACACAGCATCAACAAAACACCTGACAGACGACAGTTAAGGTTCAGTAATCCTTGTAAGTTCTAACACAATCGTGTACAACTGTGATGTCATGCCTGTCCTATGCTCATTCCAAGCAATTCTTGCTTACATCTTCCAAAATTATATCAATTATTATACTTACCAGAGGTACAATACATACAGTAAAGTATGCAAGTATTCAGACAGGGACACAATTTTGGAATTTTGCCACTGTACCAAACCACAAGGGAGCTGAGGAGCAACTGATATGCTGGTAGTGTATGTAGCCTTTCAGCTTTAATTCAAAAGGAGTAAGAAGTTGAATTACAGCCTACACAGGGCCTGAGGCCCATCAGGCCAGGGTTTATCCACAGATAAAGTAGCTTGAAGCCGATGAGAGTCTGACTCCCAGTGGACTGGATGTGAGTCCATCACAGGTTACTTCCCCAGCCAAGACCGGTAAACATTTCCTGCTGGGTGAAGTATTTTGTTGAAGGACACAAACAGGTTGCTTCAGGGGGGGAACTGAAACCCAGTCTTTTTGGAAGCAATTCAACTTTCACCACTGAGCTACCTGGTCTACATTTAATTAAGGTATTTTGCAAAAAATGTGGCATTAACCATTCCAGAACTGCAGCCTGTCTCTCCATTTTGAGAGGCCATAAATAACTGGACACACTAAATGTAAATGGTACTGCAAAGAAATCATTTTTACAGCCAGTGTTCTTTAGAAAAGTCAAGGTATAGATAACTTACACTTCCACGTCACTGAATAGGTCTTGGATTTCATTTACATCAAGCACTGTATAGTAAATCTGTCTGGATTTGGGAGTTGTCAAAAACTGAGTAAACATGCAAGAAGCCACCAAGACAGTAATGAGAACTGTGAAGGAGTTATAGGCTTCTGTGGCTGTAATTGGAGAAATTAGGAATACTGTAACTTTTTTTTTTGACAAATCAAAGAATGATGTGGCAAAGAGGAGAATTTTTATGCAAGAAAATAGATCAAATCTAGGTTGGTGTCTCCTATGTGCCTTATGACAAAGTGTGGAAAAAAAAAACCTAATCTTATTTGTAAGAAAGTCCATCCCTGTGCCACTCCATCAAAATATACAACAAACTAGTTTTACATACAGATAACAAATATGACAGTGTCCCAAATACGAGGTCTGTTAGAAAACTATCCGGCCTTTTTATTTTTTCAAAAACTATATGGATTTGAATCACGTGTGATTGCATCAGCCAAGCTTGAACCTTCATGCGCATGCATGAGTTTTTTCACGCCTGTCGGTTGCGTCATTCACCTGTGAGCAGGCTTTGTGTGAGCAGTGGTCTACCCCCCTCGTCGGATTTTTATTGCGAGTAAAATGTCTGAACAATTTGGAGCTTTGTGCATCAAATTTTTCCAGAAACTGTGAGAAACAGCCAAGGTGGACACCATTCGGAAAATTCTGATGGCTTTCAGGGACGATTTTATGGGGATCACACAGATTAAGGACTGGTACAGCCGGTTTAAAGACCGCCCACAGGGCCTGAGGGCACACCGCACTCCGAGCAGCGATCGACAGGCTCAATCGACCAGATCATTTCCAAAGAGAAGGCTGTGTTAATCCAGGACATCGTCTGACTACCAGAGAAATGGCAAGACAGCTGGACATAGCACTTTTTTTGGCACATTCCACTGTTAAATGAGTTTTGTCATGAAAAGAGGACCGGAGGAATTCGCGCGTCGGCACGGAGCCGCATGGCGCAAAGCCGTGATGAAGCCTCACAGGACATGTTGTGGCATGTCCAGCTCATTCACAATTTCTTGGATAGTCACACGACTGAAAAGCGACCGAAAGCCGTCTGAAAGCCGTCCTGTGAGACCAACATGGAGGTGGTTTCGTCCCGTGCCATTCGTGGCTCTGTGGCGCATTCGCGCGTCAGGACAGAGTCGCATGGCGCAAAGCAACGCCGTGATGAAGCTTCACAGGACATGTGGCATGTCCAGCTCATCCACAATTTCTCGGATAGTCCCACGACTGAAAAGCCACAGAAAGCCGTCTGAAAGCCGTCCTGTGAGACCAACATGGAGGCGGTTTCGTCCCACGCCATTCGTACGTCGGGACAGAGCCGCATGGCGCAAAGCAACACCGTGATGAAGCCTCACAGGACATGTTGTGGCATGTCCAGCTCATCCACAATTTCTCGGATAGTCCCACGACTGAAAAGCCACCAAAAGCCGTCCTGTGAGGCGTTGCTTTGCGCCATGCAGCTCCGTGCTGACGCGCGAATTCCTCCGGTCCTCTTTTCATGACAAAACTCCTTTAAGAGTGGAATGTGCCGAACAAGTGCTATGTCCAGCTGTCTTGCCATTTCTCTGGTAGTCAGATGATGTCCCAGATTAACACAGCCTTCTCTTTGGAAATGATCTGGTTGACTGAGCCTGTCGATCGCTGCTCGGAATGCGACGCGCCCTCAGGCACTGTGGGCGGTCTTTAAACCGGCTGTACCAGTCCTTAATCTGTGTGATCCCCATAAAATCGTCCCTGAAAGCCATCTGAATTTAGCGAATGGTGTCCATCTTGGCTGTCTCTCACAGTTTCTGGAAAAATTTGATGCACAAAGCTCCAAATTGTTCAGACATTTTACTCGCAAATAAAAATCCGACGAGGGGGGTAGACCACTGCTCACATAAAGCCTGCTCACAGGCGAATGACGCAACCGACAGGCGTGAAAAAACTCATGCATGCGAACGAAGGTTCAAGCTTAGCTGATGCAATCACACGTGATTCAAATCCATATAGTTTTTGAAAAAATAAAAAAGGTCGGATAGATTTCTAACAGACCTCGTACTTATGGACCTAACTGAACTTTATGCGTAAAGGTACTAGAACCACAGACAGGCACAAAGAAGAACAACGTACCGAGAAGAAACAACACACCCACCCAAATGTCAAAAGTTGTGAAGAGAAACTGATCTTGTTCTGTTAGCCATGTATTTGCGTGTTGGGGTGGGTAAGGTTAGACCTTACCTTTGTGAAGGGCCTGGGGGCGATTTGTGTTGTGATTTGGCACTATGCAAATAAATTTAATTGAATTATGTTAGTACCATATCACTCCATGCTGGCACATACCTATACGAATGGGAAAAAGAGCTGGCCTAAAAGAAAAAACAAAAACCTAACACTATTTTCCAGTCAAGCATAATTTAGGTCAGATATGTCCTTCACTGGACAGGATTAGACCTGCCACCATGCACGCCTACCTGAGAGCCTACAGCAGGAAAACTGACACCCTGCTCACGTAGATTCTTGATCATGGCTGAAATCAGGCTGAGTTGGGGATCGCTGCGGAAGTCCTCCGCCCACTCCACCATCAGCGCTTTTAACTTCTCACACACTTTAGGGTGACCCTGGAGACAGTCAGAAAACCTCATGTCAAGAGAACTGCAAAGCAGTGCTCACTGAATTTAAACCAATCAGAACTAATTCACAGGAATCCTCTAAACACTACTAAATCAGAAAGAATGTGTACAAGGGACATCACACCTTGTTTAAAACATTACTGACTTCACTGGCAAACTCTCTGGAGCACACTTCCAAGTGAAATATCTTCCCACAGTTTGACACACAAGCACCAAGCAGCTGTGAGAACAAACAGTGGAAGGGATCATCATGTGTTATGTGTAACAAATGCTGACATACAGAGGAGGGGGAAAAAAAAAATAAAAACACCTGCTTACAGTCAGTGCCTGCATGGCCACATGGGGGTCCTTGTGGTTTACTCTTCTCATAATAGAGCGGAGACATTCTTTCGGTCTGCAACAATAAGGTAAAACCAAATGTTTAAGTGTTTTGGCAAACAGGCATTTTTTTTTTCGCTTTGGCAATGGTATTATTTTATCACAGCATTTCTGGTTTTGCACTGTATGACCCCTTTCATGATTATCTTATTTGAGCAAGAGTTTAAACTTGACTATTCTCATTTTCAAAATCTGCTCTTTCAAAGTTAAAATCTGGATAAAATCTGAAGTTTTATGTTTAATAAACCTGTGGCTGAGTTTAATTAGCCATTGCAGCACAAAACAATCACAGTTTAACCTTTTCAGTGACTGTTACATATTGATGTGAAAGTGACTTTTACAGTTACTTTTCAATTGTGTCATTAAAAAATATTTCTGTCCTGGTGGGTGTTCTGTACTATTGTAGACGGAAAACTGATCACGGTATTCATGGTTTTTCCTGCATAGAAAAATGTGAGGTGGCTGCCTCAGGAAAATTTCACAGCACCTCACTCGGCTGGTGTCATAATATTAAATATTTAAAAATTAATATTTTAATGACATCTGACCGGTTGAGCACAAATAATTCATAATTTCCCCTGTTGTCCAGCAACACTTGTTTTCTTGCAGCTTTTAAAAATAAATAAAAATCATTGTAGGCACACTACACATTTATTTGATCAGCATACATGGTCACAGAAAGTCTCCATCAGCGCAGCAAAAAAGGTCACAACACCGGGAAGAAAATTTACAGAAATACATTGGTCAGTTCACCATGTAAAGTTTTTTTTTTTTTTTATATGAAACGGTACACATTCTTGTGTATTGAGCAGAGCGTCTCAGGGTTCAATGTAATGCCGTCCCTAAATACTATAAAAACCAACTAATATAAAAAAAAGAAAGACTACGCATACCTGTAACATGGAATCTCTCCTGACAGGTTAATAACAAAGTCCATACACTTCTCCAGTCACGAATGCAGACTTATCTTCTTCAATCAATTTGAAGCATGCATTGTGCACAGTGAAACCAATTATCACAAAGCAGTGCTTCACATTGACCTTGTGACTACACATAGTGGAGGCGAAGGGACAGCTAACCACGACTACGACAACCTTTTCATTACCTCCACCAACGTACTTGCGTGCAAGTTATGTTTTCACCCGTTTGTTTGTGAACAGCCTGTAACCCACAATTTCTCTAATACTGTTATGAAATTTTTACATAGAATTCATATCCTGAGGCAAGAAATAGGTTAAAAGGTCAAAGTCAGGAAAAATGGGAGAACTCCCTACCCTTTAATGAACAAATTTTCAGAAATTCATAACTGTCAAAAAAGATTGAATTTCTTCTATATTTGAAAGCATGATGTAGGATGGTATCCTTTCTCGACTGACAGTTTGATCCGGATCTGATCCGAATGACAGATTTTGTGACCATTTAAAAGTTTTACATTGAAAACCCCATCTATATATTAAAAGCCAAGTGGCTTGTGTGTACACGTATGCGTATGGCTTCGATCACGGACAAACTGAGAAGCGCTGACATTTGCCATTTGGTATGCTGATGCATTTTGGGTCAAGGATGAACACCACCAAAACAGACTGTTGATAGGACTAATATTTTTGGAAAAAATTACACGTTACATAACAGTGAACAATGGACGTTGATAAATTCGTAAATGTGCTTGTAATTGGTGATTTTAACTCAGACATTATGGACCATAAATCAATATTCGCTAATCATTTGAGTCAGTTTTGTGAGGACAATGGTTTAATATTGTCAACTAGAGCCATCTTACCTGCAGACAGTTTCACCTACATAAGTGAGGCCTGGCACACCACGTCTTGGTTGGACCATTGCATAGCTACAGCAGATGCTCATGCATCTTTGACTGATATGAAAATATTTTATGAGCTTTCAACAGCTGACCATATTCCATTTGGGATGCAAGTTAATTGTCAGTTTTTACCTGTATTGGAAATGTATAAAAATGAAAGTTGTCTGTCTTATGTGGATTGGACCTCTCTCACAGCAACTGAATTACAGTCCTATTCTGTGATCACTGATGACCTGCTGAGAAATATCTACCTGCCCAGGGAAGCTCTTACGTGTAAGGATGCTAATTGTAAAAACTCTGAACACAGAGCAGCTGTTAGAGCTATGTATGAGGACATTGTCAGAGTACTGCTCAAATCAAGTGAGTCCCTTCCAAAAACTAAATCTAAAAAGCAGGTAAGGCCAGGTTGGAATTCCCATGTGTCTGAATTTTGTACTAAGGCTCGAGAGGCGTCTCAGGAGTGGATATTGGTTGGGAGACCAAGATTTGGGCCTATTTATGAACATAAACGAGTTACAAATGCTCGATATAAGTATGCAGTACGTTTTATAACTAAGAATGAGCAAGCAATGAGAGCTGACTCAATGGCAAGAAAACTTGCTTGTAACAACACTTTTGACTTTTGGAAAGAAGTAAAACACATCAAAACATGTAAGACATCTTTGCCGGGAGCGATTGATGGCACCTCTGGAACTCAGGACATTGTGGAGCTTTGGCGCCAGCACTACAGCAAATTGTTTAACAGTGTTCAGAGTGAGCCCTGTATTTTGAATGATGTGGAACATGTAGATGCAATATTGTCTCAGGAAGTGCTCAAAGCTATCACTAAACTGTCTAATAATAAGGCCAGTGGGCAGGATGGGGTTTCAGCTGAGCATTTAAAGTATGCAAGTGAAAGGTTAGCACCACTGCTATTTGTCTCACTGCTTTTCTTGTCCATGGTTTTTTACCTGATTCTTTGTTAACTGTCTTGTTGGTCCCTGTCATTAAAGACAAAACAGGGAAAGTTGGAAGCTCTGATAATTATAGACCTATAGCTCTGGCCAGCATAGTGTCAAAAATTGTTGAATCAATCCTGCTGGACAGGATCTCAAATTCTATTAAATCATCTGATAACCAGTTTGGTTTTAAGGCTATGCTGGGCACAGATATGTGTGTGTATGCTCTAAAAGAGATTGTTCAGAAATACAAGAGACAGAACTCTTCAGTTTTTATGTGTTTTTTAGATGCATCAAAGGCGTTTGACAGGGTGAATCATTGCAAATTATTTATGAAATTAATTGAAAAAGGTGTACCTAAATATACTGTGCGCATTTTAATTTATTGGTATGTGCAGCAAACAATGCAGGTTAAATGCGGAAACAGTGTTTCTGCTCCATTTAGAGTTTGCAATGGAGTCAGACAGGGGGGGATCCTGTCCCCAGTTCTATTTAATCTGTATCTTGATGAACTGTCAACTAGGCTCAAAGCATGTAAAACTGGTTGTGTTGCTGGAAACATGGTTCTGAATCATCTAATGTATGCAGATGATTTAGTAGTCTTTAGTCCAAGCACTGCTGGTTTACAGGAGTTACTAAACATTTGCTCAGCTTATGGGGGGGAACATGACATCAAATACAATGCAGCTAAGAGCTTGATTATGATCTGTAGGACCAAAGAGGACAGACATATGAAATATCCTGATTTTTATCTGTCAAATATTGTATTGAGTATGACATGTAAAATCAAGTATCTTGGACACATCGCCACTGCAGATATGACAGACGATGATTATGTCTATAGACAATGCAGAATGTTGTATGCTCAGGCAAATACACTCATGCGTACGTTTGGCTCATGTACTGATGAGATAAAGCTGACATTGTTTAAATCGTACTGTACACGGGTCACCTCTGGACTAACTATAGAAAAGCCAGTCTGCAAAGGCTGCAGGTGGCCTACAATGATGCCTTGCGTGTGCTTTTGAGGAGGCCACGATGGACTAGTGCTACAGAGATGTTTGTCTCTACACGAGTGAACACCATACAGGCTGTACTAAGGACTTTGATGTACAGTTTTATTTGTAGACTCAAATCGGACAATGAAATCATAGTGGCACTCACAAATATGCAATTCAGCTCCATACGATTCCAGTCAAGCATGTGGAAACACTGGTATGGCTGTCTTTTGAAACTGTGAATAATTATTGTTTCTTCTGTTTTGTCTGTCTTTTAAAATGGACTACAAGTCTGGAATAAAGTTTGAACTGAATTGAAATAAGTACATTCTGGAGTCATACACCATTCCACATCATTACTGAAACTATGGATAATTTATTACCACCCTTGAAAAATGCCAGCTACCTATTTTATAAACACTACCCAATCTAGAGCCTGTGGATGCCTATGGGCAAGGCACTAGTTTAATGTATATTTTACATTGTATCTTGATCATCCGTGGTCCAATTACTCTCATACTTGAAAGTGAGGCGCAGACTGCCACTCACTAATTACCTGACAAAGTCTGATCAGGATCTGATCAGACTGAGTGGACATTCGATTTTAATTTTGAAAAGCCCATTTGGTGTACATTTTGCATTAAATCTCAATCAAAAGGTGCCTCAATCACTCATTTTTCTGTTATAGATTTACCTACACCACCAAACTGGATGGAGGTTCTAGTTATCAGTTCAAAACGAAGTGCCAAAAAGCAATGACACATTGTGCATAGAGATAATCAATGTTCTGTGAAAATTATCTGAAAAAGAATTCAGAGATGTTGACTCAAGTGCATGAAGTAAATACATATTCCTGACATTTAAATACATCTAATTTAGCTTATGAAAAGCCATTTCTAACAGGACTTTGACCTTGAACATTTTTCCAAGGTAAAAATTTGTGGAACTGGAAACTAGCATTTGCTCTACAAGCACAGTGCTGTAGTTGGTAATAGAATAACAAGTCAAAAAAAAAAAAATCACAGAACGGTCTTAAGATTAAACTGTTTTGTTTAAATGTCGAAGCAAAGTCTTAGAGCTATGACTTTTATATGCTATACGCTTGTTAAAGCGTTGATACCTGTGTCATACTAATGTCTTCTTCATGTGTTGCCACAGCAGCTAACGTCATCCTGACATCTACTGGGTAAATCATTGGCAGCAAAACACTTAATATTATGATTAAAAGTAAATTTGTTTTGGCCCATTCAGAAAATATTGTAGAAATTGAACACACACACACACACAAAACCCCTGGCAAAAATTATGGAATCACCGGCCTCAGAGGATGTTCATTCAGTTGTTTAATTTCGTAGAAAAAAAAAAAAAAAAAAAAGCAGATCACAGACATGACACAAAACTAAAGTCATTCCAAAGGGAGACTGTCTGGCTTTAAGAAACGCTATAAGAAATCAGGAAAAAAAAAAAAATTGTGGCAGTCAGTAATGGTTACTTTTTTAGATCAAGCAGAGGGGAAAAAAAAAAAAATGGAATCATGCAATTCTGAGGAAAAAAAATTATGGAATCATGAAAAACAAGAGAACGCTCCAACACATCACTAGTATTTTGTTGCACCACCTCTGGCTTTTATAACAGCTTGCAGTCTCTGAGGCATGGCCTTAATGAGTGACAAACAGTACTCTTCATCAATCTGGCTCCAACTTTCTCTGATTGCTGTTGCCAGATCAGCTTTGCAGGTTGGAGCCTTGTCATGGACCATTTTCTTCAACTTCCAAAGATTTTCAATTGGATTAAGATCCGGACTATTTGCAGGCCATGACATTGACCCTATGTGTCTTTTTGCAAGGAATGTTTTCACAGTTTTTGGGATTTGTTGCATGTTAGCAAAAACTAAAAAAATACACCTGATAATTCAATTAATGCTGTATGTTTCAGCTTCAGGATAAAAATGGTTCAACTTGCCCTGTGCGAGACTGTCCTATCTTGTCACATATGTCCAGAATGAGGCCCCAGTCCTCAGCTGTGTTCATCTCACTGGTTGCTTTCTCTGCAGGACAGAAACAACAGCTGCTTTAAGTGGGAAAAGTTGAAGGGTGCAAAAGTACAAATAATTCTTAAGACTTTTCAATATTTAGTAACATTTAGACAAAAAACATTACAATCCTCTTGAGGTCAGAACTAAAACAGTGTCTGCTAATACAAGTTGCAGTTTTCCGGAATGTTTATGGCTAATCTGCCTTTGATTGACATAAATTCACTGTAAGTTACCAAATTCCCAACACTGTTAAAGCAGACCTGCATTGAAATAAATGTGGTCAGATCTCAAAAGAAATAGCTGATATGTATTTATAAGACCATTATGAATGCAGTAAAGTAAATCTGCAAGCCCAACTTTGTAATTCAGCGGAGAAATCGTCATTTAAAAATGACAAATTTGGCCCTCAGCGAAAACTGTTTGTACATCTGGGTCATTGCAGTGACGTCCGGCAGAAGACGGAGCGCTCCCGCCTTCAGTCCGATCCCGCATCGAAATTGATTTTATCTGATAGTAATGTTACTGTTATACGCATCCTGTTTCGGCATCCAAAAGTAAGCTGCAATGAATGTGAGATACAGCTCTGCATGCTCAGATCAGTGGTGAGCGACATCGACAGCGGGCGACGTTCTTAACCGACGCCTCGCTCTCTGCCTCCGCTGCGCTTACCGAGTCATGCTCGGTAACCGCCAAAGTGGGCCACTCACATCGCCCGTGTCTGTTGTGCAGCCGGCACCACGTCCCTGTCTACTGAATGGAGGTGCAGCCAACTTGGCAAAAGTCCAGACACTATGCTCGCTGTTTTGATGCGAGCAGCCGGTAACACCTGTTGCTGGAAGGACAGACTTTCCGCAGCACCGCACGTCTCGGTAATCGGAGCCGCAGAGAGGGGTTTATATATCTTTTTAATGACTTGGATTCTTTGCGGGTCCCGCCGCCGTACCCCGCGACGGTAACACCGGAGGCGAAAGACAGTAGATTTTCAATGCGACACCACTCAAACGGGCATATGAAAAAGTCCCCCAAAATAATTTTCAAGCACAAACAAAAGAAATGTGTACTCACCAAACGTGCCACAAGACAATATGAAGTTTTAAAAAAGTAGATCCTTCCATATAAGACAACAAAAAGGTGCAGATGCAAACTGACAAATCCACAAATTACAGTTGGCGCGTGCAATACATGCTGGGATAGGGTCTTCTCCCCGACGTCTCGGCAGCGTCCCGGATGTGCTGACAGTTTTGCGGAGGGCTAAATTTTAGCTGTAAATTTGTCATTTTTAAATGACGATTTCTCCGTTGAATGACAGATCTGGGCTTGCAGATTTACTTTACTACCTTCAGAAGGATCTTGTGTCTCAATGCAAGTCATTTTTTGGTCCAAAGATCTGACTGCATTTATTTCAATGCAGGTCTACTTTAAACAGTACAGAAGGTTATTATTAATATTATAACTCTTACTGAGGCTTGCTGTTTTGTACAGGGACAAAAAACACAAACATCTCAGGCCTAACAATACAGTTACTTATTCAAGGTCATAACATATGACCTGTGTTTAGATTTTTAGAGGGGCTGATTTGCCTTGAAGCTGTAAAAATTGAAAATGTCTTTCAGCCACTGTTGGGAAATGATCTTGCGTGCTAATGCATATGTCCTGTTGAGAAATTTCCCCTTGTCAAATGGCATTTTTACAGGTTGTGTGACTGGTCAATCAACAATTTAAGCAGCAACCACCCAATGTCTTTGTACTGATAAAATTTGCTGAGGAAAAAGTGTGACCGTCGAATGTGAAAAGCAAACATACACGCTGCTATGTAATGACAATTTGTGTGAGTTATTAGTGCTGAATTAGAAATTACAAAATGATGGTGAATACTAAAATCTACTAATGGGTCAATGGGTTAAAAGTTTGCCAAACATAAAAAGTACCAATTCTTTTATTATGTCAATAGTTATCAAACTCTGTAGAAGAGACATCAGAAATTGGCATCTGCCACCATTTAATTAAAAAAAAAGTGGCAAATTACAACTGTCATTTATTCCTTAATACTAAAAGGAACTGCCACACTGAGGACCTGGGAACACGTTAAAACAGAACACAGAAATAACACATCACTAATAATCCATCCATTTTCTATACCCGCTTACTCCAATTAAGGGTCACTGGAACCTATCCCAGTGGTCAAAGGGTGTGAGGCAGGATACACTCTGGGGAGGATGGCAGTCTGTCACAAGGCCACATATAGAGAAAAACACATTCACACCCGCAAGCACACCTACAGACAATTTAAAGCTTCCAGTTCACCTAACCTTCCCGAAGGGAACACATGCAAACACGAGGAGAACCTGCAAACTTCACACAAAGGCCACAGGTGGGGATCGATCCCATGATGACCTTTTTGCTGCGAGGCAACAGTGCTAACCACTAATCCACCTGGTGCCATCCATCAATAATAATAAAAATAGTCTTTACCAAATAAAGCAGTACCTCTACACAGTAATGTATCCAGGTAAACTAAAATAGCATGACAGTCTAGCAATATTCGCTACACTTGAAATTTTCTTATTATGCTCAGCACACAAATCATAACAGTTGCCTCTCATAACAATGGCTCAGCCAGCGGTTAAGCACAGTTCTTAACACAGCACCTTTTTCATCTGTCATCTAATCCTTCTTCCATTCAACAATCTTGCACCCAAGCAGGCTTGCTCTTCTGCATTATGTTATGTCAACAGATCAGGCATTGCTTCTGAACAAAAGATGCGGGATGACGGCAGAATGTCAATACCTTAATCCAGCTAATTAGAATCCTTGTACAGTGGGGCCCTGGTGAATCAGTCACTTTGTGCACACTGATAAAATTCTGCAGTCTGTCCTTTATGCAGTTTAAAAAACTACTGCTTGAGTATACATTACACCAGTGATTCTCAACCCGTGATCAATCTTCAGGGGTGCCGTGGGTATTTTTCATATTCGCGATTACCGTGAATTATTTATTTTATCCATAAAGCATAAAACGACTCAGAATCTGATGTCAAACGTGCTGCAGCCTCGCTCTCGTCTTAAGGCAGGACAATAACAAGGAGGCTGACGGCCGATTAAAACAGTGCCGTCTCCTTCAAAAGCCGTCTAAAATGCGGAGCTGTCAGTGTGTGTGTCTGTGCCTGTGTGCGCGCGCGCGCGGAGTTAACAGGCTGCAGACTGCGAGGGAGGGGGTGCGTGAGGGAGGGGGTGGGTGAGGGAGATTCCTGAATGCAGGCGCGACACGTTCAGTGCGCAGCGAGCGCGGAGCAGAGAGAGGATTTTAACCCGAGTGAACGTTAACAAAACGGAAACGTGAAGCTGCCTTTACGTCTCTCTGAACTTTCTCTAAAGGTGTGATTCTGCCGTTACCGTCCTGTTCTCACCATGTGCGCATCGTATGCTGAATTTATGAGATCATGAGATGAAATAAACGGTCAAATATCTTTAAAAACATATTTAAAAAATGAGAATATATGAATGAACTGAGCCACAAAAAAAAAAAAACTGTTCAGACACAGAGATCACAAAAAGCAGGTGAGAAATCTGAACTTTAACAGCTGTTATTTTCCAAAGGTATTTATTTGTTCAATCTTGAGCTTAATGCAGTGTTGAAGCACAAAACGTGACTGATGAGGAGAAACAATTTCAGAAATGCAACAGAAACAACCACAAATCAGAAAAAATTGGGACTGTATGTAAAATGAAGATAAAAATAAAAATGTTGCACCATTCCCAGTTTCTCCACTCACAGAAGCCAAACGTTCTTCCAGAGTTGTGTAATTATACTACAATAGTAGAATATAAAGAAGGGGAAAAAAACGAAAAAAAAATAGACAATATATTCATCAATCGCAATTATTTGTCTGACAATTAATCGTCTCCAGAAATTCCTAATCGTGACAGCCCTACTTGAGATCACAGCGCAAAATGCTTGAGGATTTTCGAAATGCGGTGTTTTCTGTATTGATTTTCTATTGCGATAATTGGGTTTTGCGCAAAACCAGAGGTAATAGCATTATAATATTATTTTGGTTGGTGGTGTGCCGCAGGATTTTGTAAATATAAAAAAGGTGCCGCGACTCAAAAAAGGTTGAAAATCACTGCATTACACCACTGCTCTTAAACTGCTTCTAGAAATGGCACTGAGTTCAAGTTTAAAGGGCAGTGATAAAAGCCACACTGAGTTGAGGGGAGGAGTTCACCAGAGCAGGCACAGGAAAGAAATACCGTAATATGTGTGTTAATGAAGAGGGGGGGGGAGGAATCACTCCATACAGCACAAAGAATGCAGAGCAAAAACTGTGGTTTTATGGTTACGCATGCACTTTGTCTTTCAGTAACTGTGAGATCACCTGCCAACACACGATATAATTTAGCTAAGGAAGCAACACCATCATGCTATGGTAGTTATCTGGTCAATTTGAACAGCGACAATAAGGCAGCACAGTCTTATTTGAACTGGAGCTGGGTATCGATTCAAATTTCAAGAATCGATTCGATATCGATTTGGGTTAGTGTTATTAAAACCGTTTCAGCCGTTACCTAATTGTCTAGTTATGCAACATAATACGAGTATTATATTGACATTTGACAGCAAACTAATGAAGTATTGGTAGTTAATAATGATAGCTATAAGACTGATGGCATAGACCACCCCCCTCCCAGAATGACAGAGTAATATTTTTATTTTACAAACAGGCTGAAGGGCAGCCAAAAGAGGGCACCAGAGGTACCTGGTTCATTGGACCTAACACAGGTACATTTCCACAGGCTTCCATGTTTTGGCCTGACACCTTGTTTCTTTTGGGTTTAAAGTAAGACTGTAGCAAAGATTAAAAAAAAAAAAAAAAAAAAAAAAACCATGGCTTTACTTCACAAAATGCAGGCAATGGTGTTTCAGAGAGTTATAAATTTTAAAATTTTCCAGGGGCAAACGATCCCGGTCTCACCCTACAGCACTGGCTGTGTGGCACGCTGTAGCAGAACGTCTCCCACAGCTACACAGACCGACAGTCTGTGCGGCTGTTCAGTCAGTGAGTCTTTTCCCACAACCACGTGCTGGTGGAAAAGACTGACTGAAAAGTCAGTCCACAACAGAGAACCCTCACGCACTGTCCCACAGAAAATGCACCTTATGACGAGCGAATGGAAAACAACAACACACACGACTGTGCGAATTACAGTGGACGATTTGTCATTACTCAGAGAAACTCACAGTAACGACCAGGTGGACGATAGATAATAACAAATAAAACTGGTTTTTGGGACTTCCAATTTGGATGGACAAGACTAAGAGACAAGCTTTCAAATGAATTAAAGCTCCGTCTGGGTTTTTGATTAATTAATAAGCTGGAATGGAAGATTGCTGCTAATCCACCGCCCCGGCCCGTGCTACGAGCGTTCTGACAGTTAGTGTGACTCGGGGGTGTTGACTCATTTAAACTAACATATTCATCCTGCTGTAACCAGGTTTCTGTTAGGCAGAATAAATCAATATGTTGATCAATTATTATATCATTTACCAACAGGGACTTAGAAGAGAGAGACCTAATGTTTAATAGACCACATTTAACTGTTTTAGTCTGTGGTGCAGTTGAAGGTGCT
Source organism: Thalassophryne amazonica (assembly GCF_902500255.1). NCBI lineage: Eukaryota > Metazoa > Chordata > Actinopteri > Batrachoidiformes > Batrachoididae > Thalassophryne > Thalassophryne amazonica. Next base: position 81,506,716 of record NC_047114.1, on the reverse strand, counting down.
ATATTATTTTTTCTTTTTGAATTTTTATGCTTAAATAGATTTTTGCTGGTTATTGGTAGTCTGGGAGCAGGCACCGTCTCTACGGGGATGGGGTAATGAGGGGATGGCAGGGGGAGAGAAGCTGCAGAGAGGTGTGTAAGACTACAACTCTGCTTCCTGGTCCCAACCCTGGATAGTCACGGTTTGGAGGATTTAAGAAAATTAGCCAGATTTCTAGAAATGAGAGCTGCTCCATCCAAAGTGGGATGGATGCCGTCTCTCCTAACAAGACCAGGTTTTCCCCAGAAGCTTTGCCAATTATCTATGAAGCCCACCTCATTTTTTGGACACCACTCAGACAGCCAGCAATTCAAGGAGAACATGCGGCTAAACATGTCACTCCCGGTCTGATTGGGGAGGGGCCCAGAGAAAACTACAGAGTCCGACATTGTTTTTGCAAAGTTACACACCGATTTAATGTTAATTTTAGTGACCTCCGATTGGCGTAACCGGGTGTCATTACTGCCGACGTGAATTACAATCTTACCAAATTTACGCTTAGCCTTAGCCAGCAGTTTCAAATTTCCTTCAATGTCGCCTGCTCTGGCCCCCGGAAGACAATTGACTATGGTTGCTGGTGTCGCTAACTTCACATTTCTCAAAACAGAGTCGCCAATAACCAGAGTTTGATCCTCGGCGGGTGTGTCGTCGAGTGGGGAAAAACGGTTAGAAATGTGAACGGGTTGGCGGTGTACACGGGGCTTCTGTTTAGGGCTACGCTTCCTCCTCACAGTCACCCAGTCAGCCTGCTTTCCCGGCTGCTCGGGATCTGCCAGGGGGGAACTAACGGCGGCTAAGCTACCTTGGTCCGCACCGACTACAGGGGCCTGGCTAGCTGTAGAATTTGCTTTGCTAACAAAATTTTAACTATTAGAGAAAAAATTACTCATAACCATCCCAAAGACGTATCGTTATCTTTGGCTGCTTTCAGTGATGACGGTATTTGGTTAGACTCTTTCTCTCCGATTGTTCTGTCTGAGTTATTTTCATTAGTTACTTCATCCAAACCATCAACATGTTTATTAGACCCCATTCCTACCAGGCTGCTCAAGGAAGCCCTACCATTATTTAATGCTTCGATCTTAAATATGATCAATCTATCTTTGTTAGTTGGCTATGTACCACAGGCTTTTAAGGTGGCAGTAATTAAACCATTACTTAAAAAGCCATCACTTGACCCAGCTATCTTAGCTAATTATAGGCCAATCTCCAACCTTCCTTTTCTCTCAAAAATTCTTGAAAGGGTAGTTGTAAAACAGCTAACTGATCATCTGCAGAGGAATGGTCTATTTGAAGAGTTTCAGTCAGGTTTTAGAATTCATCATAGTACAGAAACAGCATTAGTGAAGGTTACAAATGATCTTCTTATGGCCTCGGACAGTGGACTCATCTCTGTGCTTGTTCTGTTAGACCTCAGTGCTGCTTTTGATACTGTTGACCATAAAATTTTATTACAGAGATTAGAGCATGCCATAGGTATTAAAGGCACTGCGCTGCGGTGGTTTGAATCATATTTGTCTAATAGATTACAATTTGTTCATGTAAATGGGGAATCTTCTTCACAGACTAAAGTTAATTATGGAGTTCCACAAGGTTCTGTGCTAGGACCAATTTTATTCACTTTATATATGCTTCCCTTAGGCAGTACTATTAGACGGTATTGCTTAAATTTTCATTGTTACGCAGATGATACCCAGCTTTATCTATCCATGAAGCCAGAGGACACACACCAATTAGCTAAACTGCAGGATTGTCTTACAGACATAAAGACATGGATGACCTCTAATTTCCTGCTTTTAAACTCAGATAAAACTGAAGTTATTGTACTTGGCCCCACAAATCTTAGAAACATGGTGTCTAACCAGATCCTTACTCTGGATGGCATTACCCTGACCTCTAGTAATACTGTGAGAAATCTTGGAGTCATTTTTGATCAGGATATGTCATTCAAAGCGCATATTAAACAAATATGTAGGACTGCTTTTTTGCATTTACGCAATATCTCTAAAATCAGAAAGGTCTTGTCTCAGAGTGATGCTGAAAAACTAATTCATGCATTTATTTCCTCTAGGCTGGACTATTGTAATTCATTATTATCAGGTTGTCCTAAAAGTTCCCTAAAAAGCCTTCAGTTAATTCAAAATGCTGCAGCTAGAGTGCTGACGGGGACTAGAAGGAGAGAGCATATCTCACCCATATTGGCCTCTCTTCATTGGCTTCCTGTTAATTCTAGAATAGAATTTAAAATTCTTCTTCTTACTTATAAGGTTTTGAATAATCAGGTCCCATCTTATCTTAGGGACCTCGTAGTACCATATCACCCCAATAGAGCGCTTCGCTCTCAGACTGCAGGCTTACTTGTAGTTCCTAGGGTTTGTAAGAGTAGAATGGGAGGCAGAGCCTTCAGCTTTCAGGCTCCTCTCCTGTGGAACCAGCTCCCAATTCAGATCAGGGAGACAGACACCCTCTCTACTTTAAGATTAGGCTTAAAACTTTCCTTTTTGCTAAAGCTTATAGTTAGGGCTGGATCAGGTGACCCTGAACCATCCCTTAGTTATGCTGCTATAGACGTAGACTGCTGGGGGGTTCCCATGATGCACTGTTTCTTTCTCTTTTTGCTCTGTATGCACCACTCTGCATTTAATCATTAGTGATCGATCTCTGCTCCCCTCCACAGCATGTCTTTTTCCTGGTTCTCTCCCTCAGCCCCAACCAGTCCCAGCAGAAGACTGCCCCTCCCTGAGCCTGGTTCTGCTGGAGGTTTCTTCCTGTTAAAAGGGAGTTTTTCCTTCCCACTGTAGCCAAGTGCTTGCTCACAGGGGGTCGTTTTGACCGTTGGGGTTTACATCATTATTGTATGGCCTTGCCTTACAATATAAAGCGCCTTGGGGCAACTGTTTGTTGTGATTTGGCGCTATATAAAAAAAAATTGATTGATTGATTGATTGATTCTTTTTTGTTGCTTGCAGCAGACAAGAATTCCGGTTATCATGATTGACATCTTTAAATAGCTTTGACGGAGGTTGATGAATAAAATTGCAGACCTACTTCTAAATCAGAGCCAGCAAGTCAACAATCAATCAATGTAAAATGATTTTCACACCCTCGGAAACAGCAGAACACACCAACTGTAGCGTCATTTTTTTCAGTGACACTGTTCCAATGCTGGCGTGAAGTGCGCACACACACACAGTCCCAAAAAAAAAAAAAATTAATAAATAATAATACACAACATTTAAAACACTCAGTTCGACCCTTAAATGCTACAAACATAAAAACAAAACAAAAATTGCTCCCGGTGTGTAGTGAGCACCTTGTATGGCAGCACCCTGACATCGGGGTGAATGTGAGGCATAACTGTAAAGTGCTTTGAGCGTCTGATGCAGATGGAAAAGCGCTATATAAATGCAGTCCATTTTACAAACTTAATCACTTATGTTTCTTTTTACTTGCAGAGACCCTGAAGTTTATGTTGATGCCAAGCCAGACTCAGGAAAATGCCAAGATTAACCATAATACAGCAAACAAAAATTGAGCTTTGGCACCAGACCAAGAGTGTCAAACAGGTGCAGCGACTTTATGCTCAACCGAACTATGAATCGATCTGTGGGATTTAAGAGCCATAGTCTGTAACTGTGGAATGGTTTACAGAAGGTGGTGATATATCATGTTTCAGTAGGCCACTGAAGCTCTTTTTAGGTGAAGATATATTGTCCAAAGACAAAAATTGTTTTTTTTTAATCCAAACATCCCTTTGGGCAGAAAATTACGGCCCTTTTTAGGGTAGAGGTTAAAGGGGCCAAAACAGTGCCATAATCAAAATGTAGATTATGACCTTTGAATATTTTTGTGCGTGCTCAGTAAGCCTCATTGATCTTATGGTATATAGATGTATGGATGGAGTTCTCCCATTTAGTGTTATACTTTTCAAGGCTAACTGAGGGCACTGCCTATAGGTGGCGCTTCAAGTCATTTGGGACCCTCCCAGGGCCTGCGCCCTGAATAAGCCTTGCTCATTTATGCATATTTGGATACACTGGGACAAGTTCTTTCCAAATTTGCATAAATGGTGGTGGCTTAGTTAAGGCGCTTTTGCATAGGTGGCCCGCTTTATGTTAAGAACGCGATATTTGGCCATCTCTCGGTGGGCCCCCTACAGATTTCAGTGAAACTTGTTTTGTTATGTTCCTCTGTATCTCTGCTATTCATATCAAAAAGCAGCGATATAGCCAAATGAAAAATCGCCAAATATCGCGTTCTTAATGTAAACAGCGCTACCTATGCAAAAGCGCCCTAACTAGGCCACCGCCATTTCTTGTCTTTCCATCATCAGAAGGGAAAATGAGGCAAATGGGAGCGGTCGCGTCGGTAAGTGTTAGCCTACACAGCTAACATTCTTTCGCCTGCACAACTGCCTCGACACGTTTGACCTCCAGGTCATAGACAAACTGCAACACATGTCCACTTTCCACCACATAGTCACTTTTTCTTTGCATTTTCACTTTGTGTGCAATTTGCCGAAAAATTCAAAGTGCCGTGTTTCTGTCCCAGGAAGTAGAGAAATTACGCCGTATTTTACTCCTTTAGCACCCACCCTCAAAGAAAACTGTGCTGCCCAATTGGTGTCATTTGATCCCTGTACAGAGTTTATTTTGAAATAAAATTTGTAGTGTAGGCTTTCAATTGCAATTCTTGCATGAAACTGGTTGTAAAAAGGGATGATGTGTATCAACAATAATCCTTATATTTAGTTTGTACAATTGTGTATGGCCTCTCAAAATTCAGGGGCTATTCATAAAAACTGCTGTAATATCTAAAACGTTAGTGTGACATTTTATGACAACCTCTTAAAAGAAGTCTACACAACAATATCTTGATTGTTTCATTTCAGCTCCACTGCAGTGGTGTACAAAGGAAAAATAAAATTGGCTATATATGTTCAGCATAGTAGAGAAGCTTGAATCTTCGACTGGACTGGGTTGCTTGACGAGAGGACGTTTCGCTTCAAATCGCAGAAGCTTCCTCAGCTAAAATTCTTGCTCTGGTGGTCTGACTTCTGTCTTGACTCTTGTAGAGAAGAATAATCAAGAAGTCACAAAAGCTGGAGTTTTAAACCTAACCAGACCCCTCCTACCGAGAGGCAGACTGCTATAGGCTGGTGACTAAACAATAGCTCTAATTAGCACCTATTGTGCTCTAGTTAACACCCTCCTAATGACAGGGCAGCTGTCCCTCTCCTGATGGCTCCCTTGACGACTCTGCTGATGACGTGAATGACTCATTACCATGAACAACAGACTGAAACTGCTTTGACCTGAGTACCCCATTGTAAATAGGGGATAAAGCGTGTCTCAGACCCCCTCCCCGACAGTTAAATCAAATAATAGAACTGATCTCCCCCGCTATTAACGTGGGGTGGAAAAAACAAACTAATCAAAGCCACATTAGCTTTGCAAAGCAAATCCTGTGGATGTTATCATACCTTTGTAGTTGTGTTGTGCTACCTTCCTGCTGGCTATAGCTAGCTGTAATTAGCTACCTGAGCTATTTAACTCATGTGACACTCAAGAGACACAGACAAAACATTTAAAGTATTTATAAATTCCAGGACCGTGTTTTCTCTGTGACATTCGCGAGTTATCGCCTCGGGGATGTGTACAGCTAACACAAAGTGGTCACAGCTAAACACTTTAGCATCCGACAGCTAGCCTTCCAGTTGTCAATGTACTCACCAACATCTTGGTCAAAAGGGTTGGTCGTGAAAAGAGGCATTGCTCACAACAAATGTCGCCGGCACCTTCTATTTTCGTTACCTCCTTCGTTTTATTTCATGCAGAAAAAATGCATAGTAATGTCAATTTGTGGAATATCAAACGGTGCTACAGCTGATTCTACACAGTCACTCCTTCATCGGCAGCTGCGCGGAGCATTGTGGGTAACAAACGCAGAGTCCGTCTGTCTTTATAAATCTGTTTTTCTCAGCGGCCTGCTAATTCATGCAGAAACACAAACACACGCAAAACATTATTAATACGTCTGCTTGTTGATCCTGTACCAGCATCGTAAACTATAATACACTGCTTTATAATTATTTATAAATAAATAAAAAAAAGTGTCATCATGTGATTCGTCAAATGACGTCGTGCTTTCTGCATTGTCGACAGTCTGAGGTAAGAAATGGAGTTTACAAAATAAATATTTTTTAAAAAAAGAAACACAGATTAATGATTATTTATGTGACATGTTACGTTTAAAAAAAGTTTCAAGCAAAACTAGAA